>NC_142657.1:5012500-5637500 GCF_026168435.1 Sesamum indicum | reverse complement strand
ACACAGTCAATGATTTATGATAATGTGATTGATGATGATGTGATATGAAAAACATATGAATTAAGCTAGGTACCATGGCGCGTACGGTACCGGGGGTATTCCGGGCAACGGGAAATATTCTTTACTATTAGCTACACAGTTGGAGTAAAAGAGTATGGGGATATCACATACAATGGGTATTCTATGCTGTATATGATATGACGATGAGATGATGATGGCCGGCGAAACCATTGACTGATGTACTCCAACTAGAGTAAGTAGGGCCCTTCGTTAATAAGAGATAGCTTCAAATATTATATTGTGGATTAATGTACAGTCGGGGGCGTGCTTTATTCTTTTTATCTATTGTTGCTATATGACGAATATTTGTTAATTGATGTGATTGCATTGTACGTGACTTGCAGTCTATGAGCGTATGTATAGACTGGTTAACTATACTTATTGAGTAGGCAGCTCATTTCTTGCCACGTACTTTTCAGAGAATAGGTCAAACTGACTAACCACATTGGACTTTGAGCTGTGGCGTAATCTTTATTAGGTGGGTCAACCGTGACATCTGAACCGGAGTTTTTGGCTGTTTGAATGTTAAATATTCTGGTCTTTTATCAGGGTTTGTGTTTTAAATTGTGGTACTACTTCTTTTGAGGTTATGTACATGAGGACATCTAGTGAGGGTAAATATAAACTTTTGAAGGTATCTATTACCTTTTTTGATATATATATATATATATTATATTGATAAATTAGAATCTATTTTACGGGTTAAAAGAGAATTACTTAAGGAATGAATTCTAATTAAAGAAAGAATCAAATAGTGATAATTAGATGTAGCAAGTAGAGGGTATTATAGGACACGTCGAGCTCTTGAAGGAAGAACCTAGGGTCTCTTTATAGGCGGGAGACGGAGGAGAGCGGACACGCAGTCGCCACCACGAGGAAGTCCCGGGCGGCGAACTCGAGGGCCAGTGCGTGGCCTATACCTCCGATGGAACACCCCATTATCACAACCACTTGCTTCTCGTCGATACCCATGATATTTCACAGGGATTGCTACTGCTGGATAAGAATAAGGGGAAATGACATGGTAACTATTACTGGAAATTATCAATTCACACCCCAAAAATTAGGTTAATTAAATTTGGCGTCAATATATTACAAGACTTATTTCTTGTGTTTGGATTTGTGTTTTAAGTGTTTTTGTTTTTTTGTGCTTTGAAAATAAAGAGAGAAAAATAAAAATAAGTAAGTGTGTTGAAAATAGACGATATTTGGATTTGTGTTTCGGGTAATTTAAAATATTTTAAAATAAGTGGTGTATGTTTGATGTTGGGATTTGGGAGACAAAAATCAATGTTTATTGTCAACTCATATATTTTTATATATAAATATTTTATGTTTAATGTTGTATTTTTTGGAGATAAAAATTACTGTTTATTGTCAAATCATGTCTGTTTTATATTATATATATATATTATATATATAGAACGTTAAAAAACAGAAAATACGTAGATAAGATGTAAAAACACAAAAATAAACATTGAGTATGTTTTATCTTGTCTCGTAAAATGCGAGAACACGAATCCAAACACAGCCACTATCTTCTTCTCATATTCTTTTAAAAATATACAGTCTGAGTCCTTGACGTACTCTCTGACTCTACGTTATTTATTGTATGAATAGTAATTTATCCCCCTTTGATCTTGAAAATGAGCATATTATCCCCTATGAAAAAAATATAGCAATTTACCCCCCTATACTTTTTAAAATGAAGCAATTTACCTCATAATTTAAAAACATAAGGAGGTAAATTATTGTATTTTTAAAAAATATAGAAAGGTAAATTGCAATTATTTTTTCATAAGAGGATAATTTACTCATTTGCAATATTACAAGGAGGTTGCTTGCATTTTTTTCGTTATTTATTTGTTTTACAGAATCTGGACGTGTATGTAAATGAGGTACTATTCAAATAGTAAAATCGGGACTCCACAGTTAATTAGAAGTCTTTAAATTTTATTTATTTAACTATATTGTATATTAACAAAGAACACATCTTTTTTTTATAGGTTTTATATTTAATTTATTTTTTTAAAATTTTTATTTAACTTCCTCCCTCTCTAATTATTTCATTTTATTTTTTTAAATATTGTTTCATCTATTTCTATTATTATTTTTTTATAAATTTGATATTAACTTATTATTTTAAATATAATTTATTAAATAATAAAATATAAAAATATTTTATTTTAAATGATATTTATAAAAGTTACGTAAACATGTGGGCGTATCACAAATTACTAATTTTCATGAAAGGGGAAGATGTCTCTGAATTTGAATACCAAGAACGTGGGTGTTCATTTATTTTATAATATTTTTTATTTTTTATTTTTTTAATTAGAAATTGTCGATGTGATGGATATATTTTTTATATTATGAATATATTGAATGATATTAAAAATATTATGAACAGACATATGCCAGCATTGGTCTTTTTATCTCGAAAATCCATCGATAATGAATTTATGTAATTCATTTAAGTAACTACGCTAAAGAAAAGATGATTCTTCACTACAGCTCATTGTTGTGGTTAAAAAGAAAAATTATGGTGAATACAAATTAGTTATTGACATATAAATTGTTGTTTTGCAAGTGAGGTCAAAATATAAAGTCATTGATAAAATTTTGATCGAAGCTAAAAAATTATAAAAAATATTAATTAATTTTTTGTATTCATTTTATACCGTGTTTAGTGGTATTAATTTATTACTTTTAGATCATAATCATTTATAATGTACAAAAAAATATTTTTTTGATAGTGTCACCTCATTACGTAGAAAAGAGAAGACTAACATCGAAAAATAGATTGAAGTGACAGTTTTAATATTCTAATTAATAATGTAATTTTTTTAGTAATAATAATTCTTATTTTATGAGAATGAGTCTTATAGTTTTGATAATGACTATTATTTTCTAGAAGATATTAGGAGCAAGAGTTCTTGACAGAAAAAATGTATATAAAATTGTCAAAAAAATAACTAGTGATGATCTAAGTGATCAAACAAGCAATTGTTGTTATTTATTGTGTTGTCACTGCTTACTTATATTATTAATTTTATCTATAATTTTTGTCACTAATTATAATTATATAAAAATAAGATAAAAATTATTATTATTTTGTACATATTTTTATTAACAACTTTAAAAGTATCACCTAATATTTGTCATTAATGCTCCATTTTGTTATAGTGCCTCTTATAATTGAGAAATTTAACTTTTTAAGTTTTTTTTTTTTTTTTTTTTTGCATGTTTGGATGTCCCATGGCATTGGGTTGGAGACTGATCGACCGAATCAAACTGCAAAAAAGGTAAAGAGTTTGAGATTGGAGGAATATATTTTTTGAAACTTAAAATTTAATATGGTGAGTCACATAACGCTTGAGGAAAAATTGCATAGGATGTAATTTAGGGAAAAAGAAAATTTACATCATACAATTTTGACTCGAATCATTTGTATCCTTTAATTTTGGTAATATTAATTTCAACCTTTAGTTTAATTTATGATCATTTTGTCATTTTGATGATAAAGTCTAACAGTTCATCCCAATGTTCTTAAAAAGCCAACATGCTTTCAAATTAAAATTAAGCATAAAAAATTCAGGTACTTTGTTCTCGAGTATTCCAAGTCCTTGATTTTACGGACATCCACCAACCACACTGCTGTAACAGATGATTCGCAGGTACTTGGCTCATTCAACAACAAACTGATAGTCCTATTTCATTTCCTATATTAGGATATAAAAGCACTCCGTTATAGACTTATAAAATTTTGGTTGAACAAGTTGAACAGAATCCTTCAATTTATTGAAGAAAATTGAAAATATTACATAGATATTTTTTTCTCTATATGAGAGACAATTATTTAGCCTCTCATAGAAAAGAGGACTTGACTCTGTGCTGAAATCCCCATACACTTGGAAAATCCTAATAATTGAAACTCTAAAGGCTTAATTTATTTTTTGAAGTGTTGAAGAAAATTTTCGATGCTCTCCATCTGTAATTGCAAGTTTGGAGCCTTGCCCGCTTAGTTCTCAGGTTATTAACAAAAGTAATGCCTTTCGAATTGGTTCCATTAAGTCGTGCCATAACGAGCTCGAGGCTAGTTTAGTACTCCTGATGGCGATCGAGAAAGTGTCAAGATCAGCTTGTTGGACTTGGCCAGTTATTTGGGCTTTCATCATTAGGTGTCCATACTTTTTGTCCAGCTCCTCAAGGTTTTCCCTTAGATGCCTGAGCCTTACAATGATGAATTTGCTTCAGATGCTTCCATCTCTCGTCAAGAAATCTACAAGAATATTTTCATGGGATTTGATAATAACTATATTATAACAACAATATTGACATTCCACTTTCCATTTAATAATACGAGCTTTCTCAAATTTTTTATTCAAGTTTATTTTTAAGGAATGATTTAACATTCGTATTATTAACTTTAAAAGTAAATTCTTTGATTAGTAAGAATAAAGGCCATTTTTTAAATGCCTTCCAAACTGCAAAAAACTCTTTCTCGTTAATACGCCAAACTTTAGCTTGTTGCTCTGTGAGCAATCCTTGTATATCTACATGGTTCTTCACTAGTAGTTGTTTCTTCATGAGCGTTGCTGCCTACCAATAATCATTGACATTCGTATAGACTACCAATTCATCTTCATCGTATGGAATAGCAAGCTTTGGTAGGTTATTGTAAACTTTTCCTAATCACGAACCTTTTGGATGTGAATTTCCTCTCATTTTCACTTTAAACTTTTTGTTCCTACGAGAGTGGCTGGAGATCTATTCTGTATCTTGCAAGATCTTTAATGAAGATTCCTGCAAAATTAACAACTCCCAAGAAGCTTGAAGTTGCTTCTCATCTGTATAAATATCAAGGAAATTGAATTTTTTCCACAGTGTGCTGCAGCTCAATACCTGTTTCGTCAATAAGAACTCTAAGAAATTCAATTTTATTAACTGCTATACTGACTATCTTTTCAAAAGGCGTTAAACAATCTCAATGTAATGCATCAGAAAATATTTTAAGATGCTTAATATGATCCTGTATATTTTAGATGCAACTAAAATGTCATCTATATAGACAAACAGAAACTCAAGATAGTCTTTAAAAAGATTATCCATTTTTCTTTGAAATATCTAGGGTGCATTAGCAAGCCCCATAAGTACATTGCAAATATATTATCCTTGTGGTGTGAAAAATGTTGTGTATTTCTTCAAATTATTTTTCATCTTAATCTGATTTTTGCACCCTTAATATAATCAATCAAGTGTTCTCTGCTTGGAATATAATAACCATCAAATTCTAATATTTTATTAATACCTTGATACTTAATTACTGACGTGGGTTTTTCTCACTTTCAAACCATAGTTTCTTCCCAGAAAACTAGGGCTACTGTAGAGAGTAAAGGCTCGATGAGTTTTAGATTGATATGCTCCTTAATGATTTCTTCCATATCTTTCATATCCTCTATGTTTATTTGGATAGGTTTGTATCCAACAAAGTCGTACTTACATTCTTCGTTGACTTTCGGAGTAGCTTTGATTTTGTTTTCATCTCACCATGCTAGAGGGGGTTCTCACTGAATTTCCTTTGGATTAGTCTCTTGACAATTCCGAGAGAAAAATTAGTTTATAATTCATTTATGTTTAATGACTTGTACTCCTGTTAAGCTTCTTTGAAAATTCTACTCCTTCAAAAGTATTGTTGAAACTTTGTTGCGTAAAAGACAAAAGAGCCTTACCAAATTTATTTTATCCTGCATTTTAAAATGGGTTAATTTGGCATCACAATCACCATCTTTGTTGGGAAACTTTATGGACATTCTCTTGTTAAATGACTTTTCTCTTCGCGAAATCTGTATCTCACTACCACTGTTAGCAGTAAAAATCAACATATTTTTGTTGTTATCCAGTATGTATTTTGCAAAGGTATGGATAACATTGTTTCATAGCAAAGTGTCTGGACATTTATCATAAAAGTATATAGGAAGTGTTTTAACTTGAACCAAAGTGTTCCAAATGTTCCTCCAATCATAATTTTGGCTTCATGTATTACCTTAGTGAGTATTAGGATTTTTTTCGTGAAAAATCCCTTCTTGTAATAACAGATACGATTTCCATAGCTTCGTTAGGATAAAACTTCAGGTTCTGCTGTATAAATTCCTGATTCTAGATCAATATAAGCTACAAAAATATTCTGGTTTATATTAATCATATAACATACTTATGGATATGTATATAGAAAAGCGACTAGTCATTCGATTCTTGTGGTAACATTATCTAGACCAAATTCCATACCATTACCTTTTCTTCCCCATGGTATATTATCTTTGTTCTCTCAATCTCAAAGTCAAACTCCCATTTTCTCGTCATGCAACACTTGCAATCATGATTTCATAGCCTGCTATTTCTAGCATGCCTTCATATTTACCAATAATAGATTATTGCAAACGATATAAGTCATCACATGGAAAATAAATTTTTTTCTCAATGATGTCAAATACAACTTGAATTTATTTCCAACCTTCAGTGCATCTATGTTTTACATTATCAGCCCTAATTGCCTGTAGGGTTAAAATTTTTAACAAGTCCTCTTTTCCTATGCATGCTATCCTCTAAAAAGGACGTCCTGCTACTAAACTCAGTTCTAAAGCTAAGTGTTTGATCTAAAACTGGGTGATCTTTTATTATAATATCAACACTTCCTATTCTGGGTATTCTAATTGAATTTGGTGTCATTACCTTAGCATATTCCTTGAAAATTCTAGCAATCACAATATATTCTTTCCTACTATATAAATCAGAATGTTGCGTATTGAAAGAGAAATAATCTATTCTATATGTTGTGGAATATGGTCTATTTTTTTTTTCGTAAGATCTTTTCTCTTAAAATCCTGATGAAGGGTTAAGACACGACTGAAATCATGGTCAACTAGATTATATACAGTCTTAGGGAGATATCAAACATTAACTTTCCTGCATGTAAATTTTCAATCATTCTTCCAAGATATCCATCACTTAAATTATTAATTGTTCTACCCATTATTGATAAATGTATATCTGAATCAATTAATTTCTTAAAAATTATTTTTATTACTACTTCAATATCCAGTATTGATAAATGTACTTTTGAATCAATTCATTCGTTGTAGATTATGTGATGCTTTATCTGGTTCAACCCTATTTGGTTGAGAACTCTGCCAATTCCTCCAATCGTATAACCATCATGTGGGCTGATATTAGGGTCTTGACACATGATTCTTTCATGATTTTGTTTCATACCATCATTCTTGAAAAGAATCCTGACAGGCTTTCAGAGGTTTGAAGCCTATCTCCTTCGTTGTAATTGTTCTGACTCAGTTAAAGATCCATTTGGATTACTATCTATTTCTTCCTTATAGGCTCTTTCATCTGAAGGATGGTCTTCGAATTGGTATATGGGTACCAAATCACCATAGTAAACTACATCTAAGATGTCATCATGGCTTCAAATAATTATAACTCACCATGTTTTTACAGGCAGTCTGGAGATATATGTCCTTTAGCTCCAAATGTAGAGCAGCTAAAATTCTTGAAACATTCAATCGCTCTGGTGTGGGCTAGTCTAAAAGTTCTTTTTGTAGGGCTTCTTCCCATGGATCTTGCATTTGTGTGTTTAGATCCTTGAGATGAAGCCTTTGTTAGTCCTATTCTCTGACTAGATTTCTATGCTTTGGCCTTTGATTTTGGACCACATGATCTCTATCGGAAAGAGAATTTTCTACAACTCTTTGGGTAGAAGTTACTGTTATGCTTCTTCCTCTTCCTTGGCTCATTCGATTCTCCTATAATTATTGGAAAATTATTATTATCGCAACAAAGAGAGGTTCTTTTGATCTTACCTCTCAGTTTTTTCATGTTCTTTTGAACGGATGCTTGATAACACCAATCCTTCAGTTTGTCTTTGAGGAAAGACATCCTCCTTGCTATTGAATCCAACTATTGTTCGGATATTTTGTACAATTGGATTAACATTTCCCTATATAGACTGCAAATATTTTCAAAGAACATAGGAGCAACTATTTCTATTACTACTCCACTCTAGAAGAAATACTTGTGGAACCAACAGATATATTCATTTACTGCACAAATATTTCTAATTTCAAGGCCAAAAAGAGCTTGTGAGTACTCTCTACCATTTTCAGTCTGCTTCCTTTGATATATCCATCTCCGATTAAATGTACCTTGACGAACCTTCCGTCTCTTTTAGTAATTGCGCTTTTGGATTCTCCAGTTAGGATACGTGCTTTGTCTTCATTGGTATTATCCCATCCAACCTTCACAAAACCCTCCATGCTTAACTCCAATAATCATATGAAGTTTTCCTTGTCGAGTTCCAATATAGTTGTTGCTATCTTCATTAATGCAACCCCTTTGTCAATTAGCTTCTCGATATTTCGAAAGTCGATAACATCCAAATTGAGTATAGTGTCATAAGGATGTAAGAGCTAGAGTATTGTCCTTGCCCGAGGTGTATTTTCCAGCACTCTTCTTGGGATTTCATCATGGATTTTTTCATAATTTGGTTCCCATAAATGTTGGGATAGCGTTAGTGTGGAAATCCGTACTTTTATCATTGAATGATCCTGTGAAAGATCATTTGAATTTGTACTTCTGTTTGTTGGTGGTAGTGCTAGAGTGGTTTTATTGGTTTGGATATTGACCAAATCCACTATCCCAAGTTGGGAGAAGGATTGTGCTAACTCCTGTAGATATAATAGATTTGCCCTTGATACCTCCATTATATTATGGATATGATGACTTCAAGGATTAGAGCTTCTCTCATTTTTGGCTTCAAAATCTCTATTCCTTTCCCTAATGGTGTAGAAGAGGTACTGTCTAAAGGCGTCTTTGATACGCTCTTGATGAGATTTAGATGTTTCAAGGGTATTCTTTGGCTTCTCTTTACATCAGTAACTTTGATTTTTAGATTTGTAAGATCTTTGTGTAGATCTGGGAGGATCTTACGGATCTCGTCCATCTTCTTGTTCAAAAGATCTATTTACATAGGTAAATGAATTATCCTATGTCCAAAGTCCTGAACGGTCTTTTGGATTTTCCTTAGATCTTGAGAGATTTTTGGGGTATCCTGCTTGAGCTCTTTGCAATTAGTTCCTCTAATCATTATTTTTAAAACTGTAGGATTTTAGAAGTTTACTGTTCTATATCTCATAGTTGGTATTCTACTATAAATTACGGTGGAGTGTAAATGCCTTACCGCATTCCTTAGTAGTGTCTGTTGAACATGGTAATTTCGCACCCATTCCTCTTTATCTTTTGGTGTAAGAAGACTCGAGAATCTCCTTCCCAGACAGTTGTTAATTTTTTAAGAATTTTCTTGTGGAAATTCCTTCTCTGTATTACTAGAAATTCATAATATTCCTTGTTGTCATCGTAACTCGAATTTTCGTTCGGATCCATACTTTTGAAAAGTCTCTTCCGTTAGTGGTGAAATTATTTAAATATAATATAAAAAAAAATTCTTCAATAGACCTAAATTCTGATACCATTCTAAGTGAGCATGAGCAATACAATGCAAAATGAGTGGATATGTTCTAAAATTGCTCTTTGAAAAGCTGAGAAGGGATAAAATTGTTCATAATTAGGTCAGAGGACTAAAATTACGCATTTTTAAAAGTTTTCGGACTAAAACTAAATAGGATAAACTTAAAGGACTAAATTTAATGGACAAAATACATAAAACTCCCTTGTGTCTTAAAAAGTCTGCAAAATAAACCCTTTTGTTATGAGAATAGGCTAAAACCCCCCCTGTGTTTTGTAAAACTCAGCTCAATCGCCCCTCTCCGTTAAATCCAACTAATAGTGTTAATTTTTTAAAAAATGATCGTTATACCCTTACCTATTATATATTATTTCTTATATTAATGACCGTTGGATCTTCTTTGATCAAATACTGATCGTTAGATCAAATAAATTAATCTCGAGCATTAGATTTTGATATAACAAAAGGTCTAGATTTAACAAATTATTTAACTCATATTATATATAAATAATTTAAAATTTTAAAAATATATTATTATTATATATTTTAAAAAAAAACCTAACTACCCACCCTAGCCCCATAGCCCCCCCCCCACCCCTACCCCCGGCGTCCTCCCCCCCCCCCCCCACAATTCTCGTCGCTAGTAGTTAAAATTATTAAAATCATCGTATCTCTGTAAATTCTTTACCAAATTGAGTGAGGCCGGTCTCATTAGAATTTTCTTGAAGAGACGAGTCTGATGGTGGTGGTTTGAGAGCGAGATTCGACTGAACGGAGACGAATCGACGACAAACATGTTCGAAGGTCGTGACTTGAGCCCACTCTATATGATTGACGAAAACTCAAATTGAATATATGGAAATATTCATCTTGAAGAGAGGATTCGAATGGTACCATTGACCGTCGAAAATTTATTTGGACGGCGCCGAAAACTTATTTCTAAGTTCCCGGCGGAAAAGGGGTGAAAATCGCGGTTTTTCCTTTTTTTTTTAATTTTTTAATTATATTAATTAAAATATATTTTAGTTAATTAAGAATATTTTAAACAATTATAATGAATAATTTTTTGGCTAATTAATAATACTTATAATAATAATTATTGTAATTAAATATATTAGATTTAATAATTAACAATTATAAAATTATTTGAATTTAAATATAATTTAATTAAATATTTCAATTTAAATTTAATAAGGCAAAAATTAATTTATTTTTTAAGGTGAGAAATTACAAAATGAACACTCAAAACAAGCCAAAAAGCCTTTTTATGTTATATAGATCCATAGAAGGGTATTTTAGTCCAAAATATCATTAAATATGAAACTAAACCACAGAAAATGACTATCAAACGCAGTAGACGAGCGTCTCCTCCACTTTCCGTTAGTTGCTAACAAAATGGGGGGTTTTTTGCTGACTAAAACAAAACAGGAGGGGGTTTTAGCCTATTCTGAAAACAGGAGTGTGTTTGTTGTATACTTTCTAAAACACAGGGGGATTTTATGCATTTTGCCCAAAATTAATAGCAAACAAACTTAAACTACGAAACAAATATATTTTCCTCTAACTTATTAATGAATATTGATATGAGTATGTCATACTCATCTGGAAAAGGACATAGATAACCCTCCAATAACACTAACTTATCAATAGGATACCAAGATTCGGGTCTTTTATGAGGACCTGACCTGATACGCTCGTCTAACCCAACATCGAAACCATAGATCCTTTGACAATTCATCTTTTGAGATGACGCCACGGACTAGGGAAGTGAGCACATATGGCCCTATAAATACCCATATTCCACTGCAGTTACAACAAATTTATTACTTTGTACTTCATTTATTACCTTAGTTTAAATACATTTATCTTGATTTTGAGTTGACTAAAGTATTGAAGGATTTTAGCTGGGGACCTCCCACTAGTCTAACTTACTTCTCTTTTCTTAGGACCATACTTTTTTATCTAGGTAGGTACAAGGAGATTGAGACACCTAAACTCATGGAGATTGCTATATTCAACTCGAATCAATTGGCACCGTATGTGGGAAAATTAAGAAAACACTCATAACTAGAGATGGAAGGAACATCCAGGAGAGGAAACTCACCCCGGAAGGGAAGGGAACCCACTTAGTGTTCGATAGATGACCAAAAAGTCAATTAGATTGGCCTAGGTGTATTCTATTCTGACAATTACTCGATACTATATAATATTATTTTAAGAGAATAAAATGAGTGTTAGCTTGCTTTGACATTTACTTTGTTGGGCTCGTTCTGTATGTTTGCATTTAATTAAGCATCACAATAAAGCCCACAGATCAATTGGCAACCGTGCAGTTAGGCTGCTCATTGGATGGTGGTCATAAAACTAATTGCGAAGAGGTTGGGTCTGAGATGTTCCTAGTTAAGGACCTCGAGAATGAGCATCGAGAGTCCTATAGAAACTTGCACCAACATTCGTATTCAATTAGTGAGTATCGTGTTTCATCGGTAATAGACATGGGGCGCCTATGTGATCTTAGTGGGTTGAATTATTTGATGTAGAATCAACTAAACTGACTCACAGGGATCGTTATATGGAAGTCTTGGAGATTTGGTCGGTATGAATCGAATCCCCAGCTTCGATAGTACGAGAGTAGTCCTCAGACTTGAGGAATCACGACAGTTTCGTGCATACGATGATTATATCTTAGATCTGCACCAGAGGTGATTGTTTCTCAGAAATGATCATCATAAGCCTTATCCAGTGCAGTCGAAGTATGTAGCAAGAACGTTGAGTTCCAAAAAGAGGATCTATCCCCTGTCAGTATGTGACAGAGGTATCTCCTATGCACTTGGAGATACGTTCACACCTATGGCCACAGTCGTTGATCGAATAGGAAAAAGAGGTTCCTATGTCAAAAACTTGGCGTAACACGATTTTAAGTATTAAGCATAGAAGCCTAGTCTTGGATGCAAACTAACACCTAAGTCCATGCCCTAGACTAAGGCCGGGAGACGGTAGATGGAATGACCGTACTCGTATGGACTCGAGAGCCTAAATGTTCATAAGAAAATTCATCTAGTCTCTAGTTCTATGGACCGTTGCTAGACGGCCACCCATTGTGACGGACTTTCTTGATTATGGGTTAATCAAGAATTATTAATAAAATTAGATTTAATTAATAATACTTTTAGACACTAGCCCAAGTCTAGTTGAAAGGTGAACCTAAAGAGTCACATACAAATCACTGAAAAGAAACAAAAAATTAATTTGGAATTAATTCCACAAGTAATTAGATTACTTACAAAAGAGACATTCATTGGATAGAAAAGACCCAAGAATAAATTACTATATTGGGCTTGTCCTTATTATTTAATAAGTTGGATCTTATTAATTAATAAAGACAAACTAGGCTTATGTATTTAATTAGATGATTCAAGCATATGAAAATTTGGAATTTTCTATATTATGCTTGTTTTTTTATGTTTTCATGTTAAACACACACAAAAGAAGGAAGAAAGTTTCAGCGCACTTCCATATTGGTGCACAATGTCCACTCGGCGCAGGCAATGGGGCTTGCGCAGCCTGGGCCACAGCATATGCGAGGGGAAGGCCTGCGTGTAGGCAGTGCGCGCGAGCAGCACCCGATGCAAGGCCAATGGCCGATGGTTGAGCCATTTTTTGTCGTTTTCGAAATTTGATTTTCTAGAATTTCTTTCATTATTAATTATGCTATTTTAATTTGTTAGGATAAAATTCAATTTTTCTAAAATTAAAATTGCATAATTAAATATGATATATTATGTTCATTGGATGCACATATTTTTCGATTATCCTTTTGATTGCAAATTTGAGCTTGTGTTTTCTTCATACAATTAATCTTTTTTGGTGATATTAGATATCATGGATTATAATATTACATGGGATGTATATTATATGATGTATGGATGGATGATCGCGAAGCCCATGACATCTTGAAATGTTTATTGTTATGGTTGGGCTCATATGCCCTTGTGATGCTATCTTCCCCCTCCCCTTTGTTTTTAGCCTTGGAATAATAAGGTTTGCTATCTCCCTCATTATGTACTCCCCTGATTTTTGATCGGGGTTTCTTTTCAATTGTAATGAGAGTAGTGAAGGAATTTTGATAAGGTTTTTTATTTTAAAGCGAGCCCATGGAGAAGGAGGCCCAAGGAGGAGAAGGCCCAAGAAGAAACTACAAGGCCCATCTACATGTTAATGAGTAAATTATTTTGTAATAACATAGGGTCACCTTAGACTGATCATGAACTCACTGTCAGCTCAGTGCGTTGCATAGATTGGGCTCGTGATCATCACACATGGGTATGCTTAATTATGTTGCATGCGGCGATCTATTTATTACTTTAGCATTTGATGTTTTACATGCAATATAATTATATGATGTGGTCTTGGTCAAACACTCAAACATTACTCTCACTAGGTTGGATCAAGTTAAATATTAGGCCTAGAATGGACTTGGGTCAAGATTATCTTTGATCCATCCAAGCTTTCCATCCATAGCAATGTGGTGAGGAAGCTACCATTACCTAAGTGTGGTCTCATGAGTCGTGGTACACTTGGAATAGAGGAAAGTTGCAACATTGTTGTGAACAAATAGCACGCTCAACGTTTCCCTGTCTCACGAGTTGTGGGGTGGCAACAACTGAAGTGTGATTTGGCTGATGGGTCGGGCCTAACACTGAGTAACATGATTCGCTTGGAGCCCACAGGACCATGTGAAGAGGTGAGACAAAATATCTTGGGAATCTCATGGAATGAGAATGGCAACGGTTGCCTCCCACAACGCTTTTTTCATGTGAATCAAGAAAACGGGGCATGGTGACCTGTTCTTGTAGATCCCAAGCTTACTAGAAAATAGTTTCCCAAAACATCGCTTGAGAGTGGTGGACTTTCATATAAATAGTGGGAGAGTATAAGACAGATGACCATGTCTTGAACTTATCAATAATATACTATCGTCTGCTGATTTCTATTTAATTCTATTATGTAGAAAATGTCTAAAAACCCCTTAACCCTTATAGTGGACACTAATAAATTCAATGCCATGAACTACAACGACTAGCCGCGAAATCTAAGGATTGTCTTAGATTTCAAGAACCAGGGCTATGTCTTGGATAAGTCGCTCCTAGTGGCCTTGCCGGGGGGATCCACACCCGAAGAACGTGTGACATTCGAAAAGTGGCATGAGGACAACCGCAAGATCCGCAGTATCATATTGGCTTCAATGACAAGGGACATCCAAAAGTAACATGATAGGCTGGAAAACGTTCCGTCGATAATGCTTCGCATGAAGGAAGTTTATCCGATTCCTGATAGGCATATTAGATATGTCGCTACAAAAGTATTTTTTTGGAGAAAGATAACTCAAGGATCTTCTATGCAACGTCATTGGTTCAAGATGCTATCACTCATGGAGAAGCTCGAAAACCTCAAAGTTGGGCTTGACAATAACACATATATTGATGTGATCCTCCAATTAGTTCTTATCTCCTACGAACCGTTTATCATTAACTACTACATGAATGTACTTGAGAAGTCTATTCATGAGTTAATTAAAATGCTGGTCCAATACGAGGCAACAACCCACAAGTCTACGCCTGCGGTATTGATTGTCGAGGCTTTGACCTTCAAGGTGAAAGGCAAGAGGGTCGTCAACTAGAAGAGGAAGAAGGGAAAGGGAAAGACCGTCGCAACCACTGCTAGTGCTCCAAGCGCCCCTCGTGCTTTGGTGAGAAAGGGCAAAGGGAAAGGGAAGAATGGCGGTTTAACAAAGGTCAAGGGCAATTGATATTTGCATTCATTTCCATGAAAAGGGGCATTGGAAGACGGAGTGCCCAGACCTCCTGTCTAGCCCAAGTACGTTTGTCATTGAAGTAAATAGATAACTAATTTGCTTCTTGGGTATTGGATACCATTTGTGCAGCTCACATCTGCAATGATTTGCAGGTGCTGGAAAGAAGCAGAAGGCTACATAAGGATGAGATGATCCTAAGGCTTGGTGATGGCAAGGTCGTTGTTGTGGAAGCCGTGGGATCTCTCGACTTCGTTATTAGTGATCATATTCAGATAGAATAAAAGAATTGTTATTATGTACCGAGCATGATCAAAAATATTATTTCCATTCCCATTTTAGACAATGATGGTTATGTGTTTAAGATCAATAAAAATATAATTCTTGTTTGATGATTTATGATAACCTTCATTTGCTTGATACATTAACGAACGGTCTTTACATTCGCCAACAGCCAAATTAAATTATAACTGCCCAACACAAACGAAAATTAGATAATCATGGAAACACAGAGATTTGGCATGTGATGTTAGGTCATATCTCTATAGAAAGGATTAGAAAATTGGTAGAGTCAAGGAGTTTGGAGGTAGACGACTTGGATAAACTATCAACTTGCGAATCCTCTCTAAAAGGAAAAATGACAAAGAAACCTTTTGTTGGACAAAGTACGCTTTCCACTTGTCTATTTGACTTAATCCACACAGACGTCTGTGGACCACTAAATATTCTAGCTAAAGGAGGATACTCGCACTTCATAACCTTTACCGATGATCATTCGCGGTATGGTTATGTTTACCTCATGAGGTACAAATCTGAAGCCTTTGGAAGGTTTAGGGAATTTAGATTTGAAGTAGAGAATCAAACTATCCTTAAAATCAAAACCCTTCGGTCAGACCAAGGTGGAGAATATTTAAGTAGTGAGTTCATGGATTACCTAAAAGAGAATAGAATTCTCTCAATGGACTCCTCCTGGAACGCCGCAGCTTAAAGGCGTGGCCGAAAGGAGAAATCGAACCCTGGTAGCCATGGTTTGATCCATGATGAGTTTTACCAAAATGCCCCTATAATTCTGGGGACGCTCTTGAGAAATCACCAAGTTGCTCAACATGGCACCGTCCAAAACTATGCCCCAGACGCCACATGTGATATGACACGGCAGGCCTGCATTCGACAAGTATTTGAGATTGTGGGGTAGTCCTGCATACGTCAAGAGACTAGGGGGAGACAAACTAGGTTCAAGGTCTAGTCTATGCAAGTTTATCGGATGTACGAAAGAAACTGTGGGATACTATTTCTATGACCCATCGGAACAAAAGATTTTTATCTTGAGGAATGCATTATTCTTGGAAAAGAGTTTTCCTAAGAATAGCCGACATGATGAGGAACTATTTAAAGAAACAAGTGAGATACCTCATCAAGATAATGCAACACCATCTGTACCTACGATTCCCAGAAATAGTGCTCCAGTTCTCCGTAGGACAACCAGAATATCCCAACCTCCTGATAGATATGGATTCTTAGGTTTAACTAACCAATTAGACGGTGATCACATACGGAGAAGCAATGTCTGATATCGACTCAGATAAGTAGCTTGAGGCCATGAGATCCGGAATGAACACGACAGGATCAAATCAAGTTTGGACGTTTATGGACCTACCTAAAAGCGTTAAACCAGTTGGTTGCAAATAGGTCTAAAAACGTAAGCTTGGAGCTAACAAGGAGGTTACCGCCTTCAAGGCTAGGCTAATGACAAAAGGATACACTCAAAGACCCAGGATCGAGTTTGAGGAAACCTATTCGCCCAAGGTACTGGCCAAGTTCATTCGGATATTGCTTGCCATAGCGGCATGGTATGACTATGAAATATGGTAGATGGACGTGAAGATGACCTTCCTGAATGGTTTTGTTGAGGAAGAGATCAAACATGGATCAGCTAAGGTTTCGCCTCCCTGAAGAAGAACGAAAAGTCTGTCGTCTCTAAAGGTCCATCTATAGGCTCAACAATATTCCTGAAGCTGGAACACCTTTTTTATGAAGTCATATGGGGATATGATTTCATCAAAAATTAATCTGGTCCTTGTTTGTACAAAATGATCAGTGGGAGCTCAGTTACTTACAATGTGCTTTATGTTAACGATATCTTGTTCATTAGGAATGATGTCAAGACATTGGGAAATATAAAAGGGTGGTTATCCATTCAATTTTCCATGAAGGATATGGGTGAGACTTCCTACATCCTTGGGATCAAGATCTATAGGGATAGATCCAAAAGGATGTTAGTATTAACCCAATCCTTTTACATTGAGAAAGTCTTGAAGAGATTTAAGATGGAAAGCTCAAAACGAGAATTCCTTCCGATGAGGCATGAGATTAAGCTGTCCAAAGAATAGTCTCCCAAGACTGATAAGGAAGTAAACGGATGTCGGACATCCCCTATGCTTCCAATGCATTAGGCCTGATATCGCATATGCTATAAGTGTAACGAGCAGATATCAGGTGTATGCTGGTGAAGCAAACTGGAGTGCGGTCAAGACCATACTTAAGTACCTAAAAAGGACTAAAGATATGTTCTTGATCTATAGTGGTGGAGAATTCATACTGGAAGGCTACAGCCACGCTTGCTTCCAGACGGACGATGATGATGCCAAGTCTCAATTAAGATTTGTATTCAAGCTGAATACATAGTAGCTAAGGAAGCAGTTTGTGAAAAACTACATCCAAGAGTTGGGTGTAGTGTCTAGCATTGCTGAACCGATAGTTAACTTCCATTATAACAACGGGGCAATAGCACAAGCAAAAGAATTGAGATCTAATTACCGTTACAAACACATTCATAGACGCTACCATTTGCTTAGAGAGATGGTGAGAAGAGGTGATGTGCGGGTGGACTAAGTCAACTCAGCAGAAAACACAATAGATCTACTCACTAAACCGGTGGCGCGAATTGCTCATACTCAATATCTTGATAAGATGGGCTTGAGGTCAGTGGGTGATTGGCTTTATGTCAAGTGGGAGACTGTTAGGATAGATGACCAGAAAGCCAATTAGACTGGCCTAATTGTATTCTATTTTAACAATCAATTGATACTATGTAATATTATTTCAAGAGAATAGAAAGAGTATTCGCTTGTTTTGACATTTACTTGTTGTGCTTATTTTGTATGTTTGCATTTACTTAAATAAGAATAGTTTATAAATTATTTTTATTTTCAGACTTTTAACCTGCGTATTGATATGTGCTCTAAGTTTTTTCACTACAGGTCCTTTTTGAATGAACTCTACTGGCACCACCATCCGAAGGACCCAAATATTGAGGAGCTAGTTGCTACTCAATTCAAGGATTGGTTCAAACGTCTTCTAAGTTGTGCCTTACAAATTGTGCCATATCAAAATTCGAATGGATACAGTTTCTCTAATACGTGTAATGCAGGTGAAGTTCAATTCGAATTGAACTACACGGACAACGAGTTGTTGACGTTGCATTATTGGGGTTCTGCACCTGGGATCATAACATTCCCGTATTACTTTGTGAATGGTTACAATTTCCACATTGAATGTCATAGCGTAGGCAAATCAACTGTGAACTGTTGGGGTATGTCAAAAGTTCATCATATATAGACACGGACAATGAGTTTTATAGGATTCTCGAAAAGATAATTCAGCTAGATTACCTACTTATTCTAAACATGCAGATTGTTCTGCTCAAATGCCCTTAGGTTGATGCCGTGAGAGTTATGAAGGTGCATCGTCATTATTACCTTGTTGATGTAAACTTCAAGAAGGTATACCAAAAGAATGAACCATTCATTCTAGCGCAACAAGCAATGCAAGTATACTACATGGAGTACTCTAGCATGAAGAGGGACAAAGTGGACTGGATGGCTCCATGCAAAATAATGGAAGAGTCATTGATGACTAGAGATATACTGAAGTAGCATTTCAAGAAGAGGAGACAATACCTACTCCACAAGTTATGACGGACAATCATAGTTATGACATGCATAACCATATGGAATACAATTAGTTCTTAGTCTTTCTATTGCAAATCAACAAGGAATAGGTACATTCCGAACTACGAATTGTAAATCTGATGACGAATCTGACGAAGATAGCTTTGACAAGGATTACGAGACTGAAGAACACAATAATTATGATTGAAAGTTCACTATTTTTGTAATCAAACATCTGTAAACATTTCTATAAAAATTACTGATGAAATATTTCTACAATTATTCTGTACGAATAATTAGACTAAAGATGACAATAACTAATTTTTCTAAAAAAATTGTTCAAATTAGGAAAGGTCAATATTAGTCCAAACCGTTCCTAACTCTGTTCCTATTTAAATTAAACCATTCCTATTATATAACTATTCCTCAATAAATGGCAATAATATTAAATTTTCACTTGGAACGGGCATATAAATAAAATTCATTCCTGAAGATATTATTATATTCTACAAAAAAAATGAGGGACTTCAAAAGCTAGCGACGTTCAAAATAATTGATCGTTCCTACATATGTTCCAAACAAATTAATTTTTGCACTTGGTGAAAAGTAGAGGGAAAATCACATCTACGGACAGTTGTTAAATATTTGATCCTTCCTAGATGAATATAAATAAAACCTTTCCTACATATATACTAATTAACCGTTTATAGGAGGAATATAAAGAAAACCGTTCCTAATGGAGTACTTCAAACTATTCCTAAATATACAAAATATTTCTTTTTCACTTAACATCCGGATGATATCTCAACATCTGGATCGCTGACTAATTCCAAACTTAAACGCATAACAACACTATACATATGTAAATATATCTAGCGGTCTGTTGTAAATCAAATGGTATTATGGAAAGTTGCATTATTTTGAACCTCACTGATTGTGAATCATATACGATATCTCACAATCCGTATAACAAAATTGTCTAAAACTTCATATCGAAAGGTCTAATTAAAATTTGAACAGTCTGATTAGGTGACCCAGTATAACCGTATAAGATGCTACTTACATCTATGTAAGACTAACGATCTTATATATGCAAATATACTTGATCTTCCAAATATATTTCATTTAATTCAAAATGTTACATATTTTCAATGATTTTAATTTATTTACGGTCAATTTTTCTCTGATCATTAACATGTGTGGAACGAATTTTCTTTTCCTTTTTTATTTAAATGAGATTATATTTTTGGCACAATATTTCAAATGATTTTTTAAAATATAGGAACACTCATCTAAATATCCTCTGAATTCAACGTTGTTTTCACATTAAACGACATCGTTTTTTATACTTAGGAACATTATGACCAACCGCTTGGAAATAAATCAAGAATCTAACTGTCCACATCGAATGAAACCACATCATTCTGATTACTTAGGAACGATCTTTGAAATGATATTTTAAAAATATGACTGTTTCAAAGCACGTTACAAAATTTAAGTATATAAACAACACTTAGTAGATTTTTTCTTTTCCTTCCTCCTCACCCTCCTTCACTCTCTCGATCTCTGTCTCTCGCTCCCACTCTGCTGCCCGCACCCTTTCGCCATGCCTCCCTCTCTCTCCAAAGGTTGGTTCACTCTTTTTTTATTCCCCCCCCCCCCCCCCATTTATGAAAATATTTTGTTTATTTATTTTTTATATCTTAAAATATATTTTCTATTTAATAACATAATTTTTTTTTGTGTAATATTTCCGAATAATGTGTAATATTTTCTGTTTTTTTCCAAAAGAATTTTAATGAAAATTTTTCCTCAAATTAATTTTTTTTTAGAAATTAAATTTAATATTTCCTTATGTTAAAATATGCATTTCCAAAATTAAAATATGTTTTTTATAACTAAAATACAGTTTTCATAAAATTAAAAAAAAATCTTAAATTAAAAGAGTTTCTAAAATTAAAACATTTTCTTAAATTTAAAATTTTTCTAAAATTAAAATATTTTTCTGGAAATTAAAAAATATTTTTTTGGAGATTAAAATATATTCTTCTGGAAATTATAATAAATGTTTTCCTGAAATTCAAATATTTTCAAATTTTTTTTCAGAAATTAAGATTTGCATATTATTGTGTAATTTAGGGCATATTGTGTAGTTAGTGTATAATTGTGTAATTTAGAAAATTATTGAAAATATTGTTTTGTAATTATTGTATAATTGTGTAATTTTTGCAATTAATGTGTAATTTAGATCATAATCTATAATTTATGTAATTATTATGTAGTTTTGGTGATAATTGTGTCATTGTGTAATTTCTGCAATTATTATCTAATTTCTATAATTATTGTGTCATTATGTAATTTCTGCAATTATTATGTAATTTTTATAATTTATTGTGAAATTTGTGTAATTATCTAGGAAATTAATGAATTTAGCACACATTTTAGGATAATGTAAATTAATAACATAATAATTACAATAATTAAAAAATGAGGCTAAGATTTCCAATAATGATATTATTTACATAATAATATCAATAATCACAAAAGTAGACAAATATTATAAATAATAACATTATTCATGTAATAATGTCAATAATCATAAAATGAGGCTAATATTCCCTATAATAATATTATACACATAATAATATCAATAATTAGTATTTCGAATAATAATATTATTTACATGACAATATCAATAATCACATTGTTACACTAATTACTGTTTCCACCAATAATATTATTTACGTAACAATTTCAATAATCACAAACTTAGATTAATTAATATTTCTAATAATAAAGTGTTTACCTAACAATATCAATAATCACAACCTCAAACTAATTAATATTTTCAATAATATTATTATTTATGTAAAATAATGTCAATAATCACTATATTATAAGGCTAATATTTTCAATTATATTACTTCCGTAATAATGTCAACAATAACAAAATTAGGGTAATATTTAAATTAAAATACATTTATATAATCATTACAATGACCACAAAATGAGGATAATATTTTCAATAATTATTAATTATTTAAAAATGTATATTTCCTTTGTGTCCACGTACAAACGGATCACACATTGCTTTAAGTTTCTTTAGCCCATTAAGTAAAATTTTGCTAGTAGAACTAGTAAAAAATTTATCCATTTTTATCTATCAAGAGACGACAATGTTTATAGAAAAAAGTGGATAAACTTGAGTAGTATTATAACAAAAAGTTCACATGATAGGCTAAAGAAACTTAAAGTAATGTTTGACCCATTTGTATATGTGCAGAAATGAATTATATATTTTAAATAATTATTAAGTACAATAATCATAAATTCATGATAATACTTCTATTGTATTAAGAATTGGTATATACTTTTTAATAATTATTAAATTAGGGTAATGTTTTCAACAATTACAAAAAATATACTTACTATAATTTGTATAGATTATGTACCACGTGGTCTGCCTCCTGTACCACGTGGTCATGGTCGTGGCCTGCAACTTCCATCCGTGCTGTTTGATGCTTCCCAAGCTGGGGAAACGATCTTTCGACCATCCCTACCACCTGACAAAGCTGGACTTTTAGCCACCTAGCAAACTCCAGATGATGTGGACCATCTGGTGCGACATCGACATTTGAGGAGGTCAGACAACCATTTGCCACACGAACAACTAATCTTGACCGTTTGTGGGCTGCTCCACCAGCACCACCAACAGTCCCTCCACCATCAGCCCGCCAGTAAATTAGCCTCGATGATGCCATGTAATTTGTCTATGAATATTTTAGTTTTTTTTTATCTGCAAAATCACTAATGAACATGTCCTTTCAGGTCTGACCGCCGTTTCCACAAGGGCATCATTGAGGTGGTGTGAGGACACTATCCCCAACCATGGGCATGTTTGATGCAGGTGCCACAAGAGCACCGACATTTTTGGTTCGAGTATATGAAGTTAATATACTTTAATTAAATTGGTATTATATTATATTTACTAATATTTTTTTAATTTCTTACTGTAGATGACTTACTGGTGGGACTGTGACAATGAGTGCATGCTCCGGGTCCTCCACGTGTGGGCCAACAAATACATTTAGAAGAAGTTCACCTTTGTTGGAGGGATCTGGTCAAGCCACTTTAGCTGGCCAACGAGGTATGGCTCCAACTCTAAGCATATTGGGCTAACGCAGACTTCCAAAAGGACTTCATGAAGAATAAGGTGAATCAAGTGGCTAACCCTACTGCGTCCTCTATTGAGTACCGTGGGGATCCTCCTCTTCCAGCATGCACAAAAGGAAGATGGTACATACATTATAGCATTTTTAAAGATTTATCGTTATTTTATACATATTAATTATGCTAACTATTTTATTTTGTTCCTAGAGGTAGAGCTCGGTCGGCCGACCAAACACATGGAACTGTTCGCTAGATCCTACAAGAAGAAGGTAGACGGCGGCAGGAGCGGCTCGAGGGTAGCGGAGGTGGCGTTAAGTACCTTAGTAATTTTACTTTTTTAAACAATAATTCTGGGGTAAAGTAATAATAATTTTGTTTGTGTTGCAGGAGACATTCCAAAAGCTGATTAAGGATCATCAGCCTCAGCCTATGGCCGAGGACCACGATACCGTGTCCGAATCGGAGCGTTCAGTGGCGATGACTAAGTAGCAACTGTGGCTGGCTGTAGTTGGGGGCAAGAACAAAGGCCGTATATTCGACCTTGGTTCTGAGGTCCACATCTCCAACCCAACCTACACATCACTATTCCCACCCTTACTGCCACAATTAAACCCGACCATGGAGTATTACATCGGCCGGCTGGAGATGATGATGGTTGACATCCCCTGATAAGGGAGAAGCAGGGCAGCTCCTCGACTACCGGACAGTCACAATTGACCGCCCCAGCACAGCCTCTGGCAGATCCCCTTGTGGCGATCGACGACGAAATGGATGATGCTGATGAGGAGGGTTTAGATTAAAGTTATCTATTTTTCTCAATTTTGTTACCGAATAATATTTTATATTAAAATAATATTTTTTCTAATTATTCATTTTTATTCATAATGTTTATTACCTTGCATTATTTCATATTTTGTCAATTAATTATATTCATAAATATAATTAATTAAAATTTTATTAATCAATTTAATTTTTTATTATAATTTATTAAAGACATTAATTAAATTACTTTTAAAATTTATTAAATATATAAATTAAATAATTTATAAAAATTTTATTATAAAATAGAAAATTAGGAACGATTTTTACTAATTTTGAAGAAAATATTACAAATCTAAACAAAAAAGCCATTCCTAATACTAATGCTACGATAATTCTAAACACGTGGTTCTAAATAAGATTGACCACTCCAAAAAACCGTTACTAGAGAATGTTCGAAATAAAAAATTTACTGTTCCTAATATTATTTAAAAAATTGACCACCTAATAATTCCAATGACCATTCATAAATATATCACCAATACAAATAAATACAGTTCAAACATTCAGGCATCAATATTACAAAAATCGTTTCAAAGATAACCCAAAATAAATTGTATAACCATTCTAAATGTTGTCCAATGCGTTCCAATTAAAAAAAATTCTTTTTTGTAATCACATATAATTTTAGGAACGGTCAAAACATATATGTGTTCTAGCGATTGTGCCAAATTGGAATGGTTTTTCAACAACCGTTCCTAAATATTTGTAACGTCGTTTACAGTGGTGGTTCGTAAATCATTCCAAAATCTGATCCAAATTAATTTTTTCAATTACTAACTGTTCCAAATAACAAAAAATTCGTTCCAGAACCCATTCCAAATCCCGTATTTTTTTGTAGTGTTTGAGTAGGTACCAAATTAATCATTCTTATATATTAATAATATATTAAAGCACCTAATGAATAGTTATTTTTTATAATACCTATCACAATGATATTAAGAACTATAATAAAATGATAATATGTAATACAAAAATTTCAAATGACCTTTTGAACCATTCACACCTTTTATAATAGTATAAATAATGCTTATCTGTAGTTTCATGCTAATTATTTGTTATTTTTCTTTTCCTTTTGTGAAAACATGTATATATATATGGTGATGGTTCAGAAGTAGATTTTATACATATCGATATTTTTATGAGAAACAATTTTTATAGTACATTGTTGAAAAGATTACATCATATACTGACATTTTATTCCTATTATATCACAGACAAATAATTCGTATAACAATGTTAGTGTCACAGTAACCTTTGACTTCAAAATTATTTTGCGAAGGGAATAATAGACTGTTGGAGGGACACCCCTTCAAATACTTGACGACATGGATTGCAGTTGTCCAATGCTCCTCGCATGGATGGTTAAGAAACTGACTTAACTGCTACACACTATGAGATATGTCTGGCTTGGTGAAACCCAAGTATAAAAGGCAATCGACCAAACGTCTATAAGATTCAGGATTCTGTAAACAAGCCCTACAAATCGAACTAAGCTTCAATCCTTGTGGAAATGGCATAGAAGCTGACTTTGCATGCAACAAACCAGTATCTCGAATAATATCCAGAAAATACTCATTCTAGAAAACATAAGCCCTGTAATGCCACTAGCAATCTCAAGCCTAAGAAAACACCAAGCATCCTCAATGTCCTTACTTATGAAGAGATCATGTAAATATGTCTTAACACTTTGAATATCAGATAAAGAAGGACCTGTGAGTAAAATGTCATCCACGTATACTAAAAGACCCATGAATTCATTTTCAGTGGACTTGGTGAAGAGGCAATGGTCATCAGCAGCCTGTACAAAACTATATTGCTGGAGACTACATGTAAATTCCATATTCCATTGGCGAGAGGCCTGTTTCACGCAGTATAGTGAATGTTCCAGCTTGCAAAACATACCTGTTTCTACGCAATAACCTTCTGGAGGAACCATATAGATATCCTCATCTAAATGCCCATAGATAAATACGTTGTTGATGTCCATCTGTTGGATAGGCCACTGGTTTGCTACACCCACAACCAAAAAAATTCATATTGCGACAACCTTTGCAACTAGAGAGAAAATGTTTGTGTAATCAACTCCTTCCACTTGATTATACCCCTTTACAACAAGGCAAGCTTTGGATCTCTTTACATTTCCATCACCTCTTAATTTTGTTTTATAAACCCACTTACAACCTATTACTTTCCTTCCAGTTGGTATAGGAGTTGAACACCAAGTATTATTGTTTTCCAAGAGATAGATCTCATTTCTCAGGGCATCTGTCAGTACTTCATGCGTGTTGGCCTTTGTAAAAGATTCAGGTTCTTGCAAAATAGACAAGGAACCACAAACGACATACAGTAGGGCTAGTGGAATGTAAAATGAAAAAATCGGGAAGATGGGACACAAAGTCGTTGAGCCAAGCAAGCTTTTGAGTGATTCTGTCTAACCTTCGAGGAGGGAGATAAGAATTGAGGAAGCAATAGCTGGGAAATCTGTAGTAGGATTGTGGGCGGGAACAACAGAGGATGTGGCTCCAAAGGGAGACGAATCAGGAGGAACTGAAGTAGGACTTGCAACATACTGAGAATCAACATCAGAAGAGGTTTGGTGACTTGGCTAAAGGTGGTCAGGAGTGAACGGTACAATGGGAAGAACACAAGAATCTATGGGATTAGCATTAACGGTGACAAAAGAAAAAATATTTTCATGGGAGACAACGTCTCTAGAAGTAAAGACTTCTTGAGCCTCTAGATGATAGAGTTTGAAGCCTTTTCGAGTCATGGAGTATCCTAGTAAAATGCATTTGAGTACCCTCTTGTGGAATTTGAATTTTTGGGAATCGAGGTTAGTTACAAAATATAGACACCCAAAGGTTCTCAAATGATCATAGGAAGGGGTAGTGTGATACAACATTTGATAAGGAGTTTTCCAAGCTAAAGTTTGTGTTAGAATTCTATTTATCAAAAAAGAGGCTGTCAAAATGGATTCACCCAAGAATTTTACAGAATAGGAAGCTTGAAAGATTAGTGCTCTAGCCACATTCAAAAGATGCATATGCTTCCTTTCAATCCGACCATTTTGTTGTGGGGTATAAGTACATGATGTTTGGTGAATGATTCCCAGATATTAACAAAATGAATGGCACTCTTGGTTAACAAATTTAGATCCATTGTTAGATCATAGTATTGTGATGTTTTTGTTAAATTGAGTGTTGATCATTTGACAGAATGTGGCAAGAGTAGTAGGGACTGGGATTAGGGGTGGCAACTAGTCGAGCTCGAGTCAAGCTCGACCATTTTTGTTGAGCTCGACGAGCTCAACCAGTTCGAGTTCGAGCTCGAACTCCTATATGTTGAGCTCGAGCTCGAGCTCAAACTGATTTTTTATTTTTTAGTTTTTATTTTTTTGTTTATTGTTATTATTATTATTATTACATTAAATCATGGAAATCATCAATTTTTTACATAAATTTATAAATAATAAAATAGATTGTATAATGTATGCTATATTATAAATATACCAAAATATAGTATGAAATTCTTATTTATTGTTATAAATATAAACTACTGATTAGTTTAGTAGTAATATAATTAGTAAATTGTACAAAAAAAAATTATTTTGAACAGTTTAAAGTTATTGAAAAAGTATCAATTATCTGAAATAATGCAATTGAAATACATAAAATATTTTATAATTAAGATTAATATATGTTCACAATCTGCAGTAAATTTATATATTTATAAATATTAGTATTATATTGATGTAACTATCATCTTACATTATTGAACAACATGGATTAATCAGACCATCAAAATTTCGATCAGACCATTAGATGTGATCAAACTTACAGAAAAATACACTTGGTAAAATTTTAGACTTATTGGATGTACGGATGTCAAGATACCGTACCCTAAACATAAGAATAATCATTCGAATCGGTGTATCATATAACCAGGCCATGTGATTTTAAATTAAACCGTCTGATATGATCTAATAGACACGGTCTTATATATATATATATATATATATATATATATATATATATATAAATTTGGTGTGAATCCGGTGTTCAGATTTCAAGATATCGTAATTGTTGATTAAATTTTGTGATCTCATTATATATATAATAAAATAATAATTAAAATAATTAAAATTGTTAAACCATCACTATTATTATCATTATCATTATTTTTAGATTAGTTCATATGAATCACTAAATTTTGACATAAATTTATAAATAATAAAATAGATTGCATAATGCATAGTATGTATCCTGATAAAAACATAAAACTCAAAAATAGATAAAAAAAAATTATGAGTGAATTACTTTTCAATTTAAAAAAAGTATAACGTAATACAAATATATGTTAAAATATAACATAAAGTTTATATATGTCATATTAAATAATAATTTTAATTACAAAAAGTATTATAATTTACTAAGTTGTTGATTAAATTTATTTTTGAATAAGATTAAATGTATAAATAAAAGTACTATAATTTATTATTATCCAAAATAAAATGTATGATATTGATTAATAATTATAATATATGGTCAATTTTGATTATAAAATTGATCAAATATAAAATACAAAATTCAATATATAAAAGATTCAAAAATAAAAATATATAAAAAATAAAAAAAATAGAAAAAGCTCGCGAGCCAATCATAGTTGAGCTCGAGCTCGAGTTCGAAAAATCGACCTCAAAATTTTGCGAGCCGACTCGACTCATCTGCCACCCCTAACTGGGATTTATGTCTAAGAAAACATGTCCATAATGATCTATTGTGATCATCAAGAATTGTTAGAATGTAACTGGAATTAGATATAATATGTTGTTCGTATGGTCCCCAGAGATCGATATGAACAAAATCAAAAGGAGCTAAGGCTTGGGAATCACTGAGAGGAAAACAAAACTTTGGATTATGTAGCTAAGGCACAAACATCACAAGTAGCATATAAGGAATCATTAGAGAATGTCAAAGGTTGGAATTCGTTTTATTGTGGGTATAGAAGCATGACCTAGTCTCTTGTGTCATACAATGAACTAATGCTGAACAAGATACATTAGTGAAAGATACCGAGGACATCTTAAGTACTCTGTGAGTGTGCTGCTGAAAGATATAAAGATTTTTTAATATAGGAGCCACAACCAAAATCTCTCTAGTAGCCCGATCCTGCAAAAGACAAGAAACTTGAGAAAAGGAAAAAACATAGGAAGTATTTTTGCGTAGCTGACTCACAGAGACCAACTTTACTGAAAAACCAGGTATGTATAGGACATAATGCAGTGTGATTTTGTTGGATAACCATACAATTCTAGTATATAACACAAGTTTTCTTGAACCATCAGGTAGGTCTATGGTTTGAGAATGTGATGGTTTGGTATAAGACTGAAAGAGATTAAGGTTTGCACATATGTGATTTGTGGCTCCAATATCAATAATCCAGCAACATAGGTCAATTTCAGTAAGGTTTTAAGAATTACTTGCAAACTTATCATCACATGGAGCAAAGTATGCGAACTCAGTAATAGGATCTAATGGCATGTCCTTATGTTTCACCACTTTTAACAATTTTAATACAAGCTCTGCAACATGTGCATCAGTGATTGCCTTCTACATGGAAATTATATTACCAGGATTAGCACCCACACTTGCTACAAAAGCTCCACCAACTACTCCTTTTTTCTTTTTGTCTTTATCAGCTAAGGTCTTATACCAATCTGGTATACCATGCAATTGGGAACAAGTGTCCATATTTGTGGCATTGTGCACAGATCAAACTCTTTTTATCCCCACAAGGTTTTTACTTTGTGCATATTTATCAACACCCTATCATATTCTCTTTGAGGCAAGTTGATAAGCAACATGACTGATAGAATCAACTAAATTTATGTGGACAAACTTTTGTTTATCAACCACATAAAACATAGAATAAGCTTTTTAATATCTGGTAATGGATCCAACATTAAGAGCTGATTACGTTCACTGTCAAAGGCATCATGTAGTCCTATTAGAAACTGCATTAGTTCTGTTGACGCACATAAGTGTGTAATAGACTTGTTTATCCCACAAGAACACCCTCTCCAGGTGCACTTAGGCATAGGAGCCAAACAATTGAGTTCATTCCACAACTTTTTCACCTTTGTTAAGTAGGCAGTGATGGATAGATCTCCTTGTTATATAGGTGGAAATCTCTCACTGAATCTCATAAATAATAGGACCATTACTTCATCAATATCTAGCCTGTAGTTCTAGCCACAATTCGCTCGAAGAACTAGTGTACATAAAGTCTTCAACAATCTCTTTAGAGATTGAGTTCCAAAACCATGCAGCGACCATTAGATCTACTCGTCTCCACTATTCAAAATTCGCAGATCCAGCATCTGGACGAGGAGATGTACCATTAATAAAATCTAGAACTAGCAAACAAGTGAAATGTATATTGCTCTGCTGCATGCCAAAAAACTGATTCCATATATAGGAAACGATGCTAAAACAAATCCTGAGTGGTTTGACGGATGAAAATAAAGCACCGCCTTCTCATATTGATTTTCTTCTGTTTCCTTAACACGAGAAAACTTTATGTCGCATTTGTTGTTTCCGCCTGAATCACACAGTGTTACTAGCAACTCAACCAGATGTAAATCGTAGCACACGGATGCTCAGTATGTAGAGACCTTCAAGAAGAAGGCTCTAATACCATGTTGAAATTGATAGATTCAGAGAGAATTGGAAGAGAGAAGGAGATTAAAGCCATCTTACTTGGTTATGAAAAAAATTGTTTTCATATATCAATGAGGGAGGAAATACTCGCTTAAAATACAGAAGAGGCACTGCTTCAAGTCCAACTAACTCTAACCGTCTGCCCAGTGATGTGTTCTAATTAACAAGAGAACAGATGACTTAGAATTACACCTCAACAAGAACAAAAATGTGCAAACGAAAACACGACTTTGGCTACTACTGATCGTCTTAATCCCTTGTCTAGTAGATGCAAAAAAGTACCTGCACCCTCACCTTCTTCCTAAAGAATAAGTGCAACTGCATCATTATGAAATTCAACAGTCATTCATACTTTTATAGATATGTAGAAATAAATAAACGCATAAATAATTCCCCATTTGCGGTTAAATAACCAAATTTTCGGATATATATCTAAGGACAATTTCACCCTAAAAGAATTGGGATAAAAATGGAGAGGGGATAATGAACTTCTCGAATTACCTTCTCTCTCTCTCTTATTTTTTTTTTTTTGGGTTTAAGGCGCCCGATTGGGTATCGGGGCGGGGGTGGAGGGGCGGGGGAGAATATTATACTAATGCATAATTTTCTTGGCAAATTGATGTTGTAAACATGTCTGAAGAAATAAGTTATTTGTTGATGTTTATTTACTTTGCGGTGGAGGAACTTTTCGCTCAAAATAAGAAGTGAAGAAGGAGGGTAAATCTCCATAGGTAAGTTATTTTATTTTAAAATATATAGGGGGTCAACTGTCATTATTTTTTTTATTGTGGGTAATTAATTAATTTGCGATATTACAAAAAGGTAAATTGCATTAAATCCTTATTCTATATGATTAGCTGGTACATAATGGGATTATTTTAAAAACAATTGTCCACCAAAGAAAGTTTGTTAATTGGATAAATTGCATAAAATCCCCTGTGTTTTAAAAATTTAGCCGAAAGCTGCCTTGTATAAACAGAATAGGCAAAAATTCCTCTTTCACACAACGCCCCCAATGTAAAAGCGGCAAAGTGGCGATCGCCCTTTCAGAAGTGGGAGACTCAACATTGCCTAGATGGGGACGATAATGCTCTCCCTTTCAGAAGGGCGATGCACCGTCGCCTCGTCATCGTCCACTCTTCAAGGCGATTGTCATCACCCAGATCCAGTTAAATTTATGCAATCCTTTCAAATTTCAAAAGTAATAAAAATATAATAGTAAAAATGTTATTTAAATACTATCATTTTAATGAGATATTATTTTTAATAAATAATACAATTTAAACAATTATGATGTAATTTTTTATTTTAATATTTAATTAATTTATTTTATGAATAAATATAATTTATTGAAACAAAAATTTAAATAAAATAATAATTTGATTTATTTAGTATTATATAATTGTATCGTTGATTTTAATTTATATTTATATAAATATGTAAATTTAAAAATTGAATTTTAGTATATTAAGTTTTGTATTGTGTTTTTAAAATTTAAAATTTTATATACCTTTTAGGTATTTTTATATTTAAATTTAATATATTTCATAAATAAATATAATTTATTAAAATATATTTTAACTCAATAATATTTCTAAAAATCAAATATATAATTTATTAAAGTATATTTAAATAAAAAATAATATGAATAAATTAATTTTAATATTTAAATATAAAAAAAAGGGGTGGAATGGACATTTATACACTCAAATTAATACCACAATAGAGAAAAATGTAGCCCACTTGAACAATAAGCAAGAGTAAGATACTCTTTGTTAGTTACTAACAAAAATGTATTCTTTTCGCTGTATTTTATACAAAATATAAAAAACAAATTGTGTTTTTGATGTATATGGCCCAAGCACTTGTCCTAAAGAAAAGGTTTAAAGCCCAAACCAGGCCCACCAGCCCTTGATGAAAACGGCCTGCTGGAAAATTACCAAACTTGGCCCAAGAGGAAAACCCAGTACAAGGCTTGCCGGACACAGGCCTACTCTCCAATCCCTGTCCAAGAGAAGGGAGGCGCCCCTAATACTCTAGAATCTTTGACCTAGAAGGATTCCTTCCAGAGTAGGAGTCCTCACATACAAGGAGTCTTCTTCCAGACAAAAACGTACTGATCAAGCTAAGTATAAGATGGAATTGTGCCTTATACACAGATTTCTTGCCCTTTTTTATCAAAGATACAGGTAACATATAGAGTCTCCATGAAGGGAGACGCCTTCTTTATAAATACAGGCAGCATTCCCTACGGGGACACCTTCAAGAATTTGGAGATTACTTTGTCATTTTTTGCTGCAACTCTCAACTCATGTTCTAACCATATTTTGCTTATGTAATTCTTGTTTTTATCTTAATTTCTCATTATATTATATATTCTTCACTTGTTTATTCCTAAATCCAGAACTAAGTTGAGTGTCGGAGTCCTAACGTATTGTTTTGCAGGTTGTATTCCTCAAGTTCTTTCGCTTAATCTACCAAAATCTATCGTCACAATCCAAGAATTTGGACCCATGCTAAAATCACATACATCAATTGGCGCCATCTGTGGGAAATTGAGTTGAACACATGAAATATCATGGAAACCCCCAGCAACCCCGCTAACTACCAAAAGTGTGTGGAGATACCCAACAACGATCATCCGTTCCAGGTCAATGCAGGAGCCTCCCTGGACTTGATTGGAGGTGGATGCGCTCCAGGTTTGCCTGCATCAATACCACCCCCCAGATTGGTGGACCTTCTGGTTGATCATCCAAGATGAAGCACTTCCTCATACAACACCTCAGGAGAGGTTTTCCCAACTTTGTTGGGTGCAATTTAATAGGTGGTCACATAAGTAATTCAGGAGCAGATGGCAGTGCTGGTTCCTGCCCGCTCATTCCCCACGGTGGAAGCAAGCATCCGTGAAGAAGGAGTAGAAGGAGACCTATAGGAAGGAGACATTCCTGCATCCAGGACCCGTCGATTGAGAGACAAGGCTCCCTCCAGCGGCTCCTCAGGAGGTCCCAGACAATGGCCGGCACAACTGGAATGTCTCGACAAGGGTCTCCAAGATTTATAGCATTAGATAACAGGGCCCTCAAAGACGAGCAACAGGATGTCCTCTTCATGGAAGCGGTGATGGCAGACGAACTCCCAATGAATTGTTGTACCCCCGTTATTGCTAAGTATGATGGGATGACTAACCCTCAAGAGAATCTCTCAAATATTGAGAATATAGCTCTTTTCCATAGGTACACGAACGGAATCAAGTGTCGCATTTTTATCACCACCTTCGTCAGTGCTGCACAACAATGGTTCAACCAATTGCCTACTGGAGCGATAGGAAGTTTTCAAGAATTTCGGTATCTCTTCTTGCACCAATTCGCTAGCAGTCGAAAACTTCGGAAGACGGAGCTCAGTCTTTTTGCCATATGCAAAAGGACAATGAATCATTGAAGGAGTATCTTCAAAGACTCAACATTGCAGCATTGGACTCAACACTGAGCCACTCAAGAGGTATGTTCTAGTGCTTTCTCACAAGGACTCCTTGATGGAGACTTCTTCAAGTCCCAAGCCAAAAATCATGTGTTCAAGTTCGACGCACTCCTAGCTAGTGCAGGCAAGTATATCAACATGGAGAACGCCTAAGCTGCTAAGAAGGATAGTCGTGGGGAGAAGACAAAAGAAGTGCTGGAGGTGGCCCCTTTCAAGAAGCCTCAGACTGATTTTCGAGACAAGAAGGCACGCCTCCAAAGGGTTAATGCAGTCTACACCCCCTTGACGGTACCAATCATCTAAGCCCTTATGGCAGTCGAAGGAAAAGGCTTGCTAGCTCGCCCTCTCTCATGGAGAGAGCAGCCTCAACGTCCTAACTCCGAAAAAGTTTGCCGTTTTATAATGATTATAGCCACACCACGGAAGAGTGCTGACACTTGAAGAATGAGATTGTGAAGCTCATCCAAAACGGATATCTACAGGAGTACGTCTGCTAGGAAAAAACTCGAGGAATAGGACCATACCGTAAAAAAGAAACAGACAAAGGAAAGGAAGTAAAGGTTTCCAGTCCTGAGTCTTACCAAATGAAGAACACAAAATACCTCTAGAGGAAAGGCTGAATCTAATGATCCTCCTTGTAAAGGAGTTATACGAATGATTTTAGGTGGTCCAAGTGGTGGTTACTCCCATCATGCTAGAAAGGCCCAGGTTAGAGAAGCACACAACATAACTATAAAGGAGATATGGGATGTTTGGGACATGGAGGATGCTCCCCTCATCCAATTCGAAGGGCAGAAAGATAAGGTCCTAAGAGCTCTTATAATGGCGCTCTAGTCATCACAGTGCTGCTAGCCAACTAAGATGTAGGACGTATCTTCATAGATTTGGGAAGTTCTGCAAACATATTGTTCAGGGAAGCATACGATTAGATGTAGTTAGGGGACAACCTCTAGAAAAAGTGAAACTTGAAATAATCTGTATTGCCTGGGAATGCGATGGAAGCGTGAAATAAAAAATTTAAAACCGGTTCAAAGGGGTGTTCCCTTTGAAATTCCCAAGCATTTGATGTTTGTCGAAAGCATGATAGCAAACATATAAACATGTTAGACAAGTGGTTAGAGGATGAAATAAAAAGCATAGAAACAAAATATAAAATTTTACCTTTTATTTCTATAGATGAGCAGCAACGTACGTTGTTCCCTTTATGTTTTCCCATTCTGTTCACCTGATAAGTCAAACTAGAATTCCTTTAAGTTGTCGACACCATAAAATGAAATAGATATAGTTCTTTTTCTATTGCTAGATAGAACAATGAACAAGAAGAAAAACAACTCCGAACAAACACTAGTGTTTAGTGCTTTTGGATTGTTTTATGTTCTAACTTGAATCCAATTCAATATAGAAGAAAATGAGAATCTTTTATAGACAAAAATTGAACGAAATTCGTGGCTTAGAGATAGGTTATGTTGGACATGTGTGTAGTTTTGTATATCACATACAATTTAATTTAAAATTCAATAACTACCATGTTTGCCTCCAATGCAACATATACAACCATATGCATATAACATCCAACCATGATGAAATAACAACTCCATCATGTTATCATCATGGTGATGAGTTCTAACTCTTTCTTAACATGATCCAATCTCCCTCAAACGGGCTTAGACTTCATATATGCACCGGGCTTGATTTAATCAAGCCCAACCAAAGTCCAATAGACATAATTAATTAAATTATTTTTAATCCAATTAAGTCCAAAAATTTATTTATCCAATTAAATAAATCTAAACCCAAACACTAACTAATTGATCCAATCAATTAATTAATCCAAACCTAATAAATTAATCCTATTAATTTAAAGGTTTTAAGCCCAAAAATTAATTAATTCAATAAATTAATTCTTGAGCCATCCATCAAATGAATTATTAAGTAAATGGTTTAATTTAATTATATTAATTCATTTCTTCTCGAATTAATTCCAAATTAATTCACCAATTCCATAGTGATTTGTGTGTTACTCTTTAGATCATCCTCCTATCTGGACTTGGGCTTGTGCCCAACACAATGATTAATTTAATTTAATTTAATTAATTATTTCTAATTAACCATTAATCAGGAATTCTCGTCATTATGGTGATCGTCTAGCAATGGTCCATGGCACTAGAGACTAGGTAATATTGACGTGAGCATTTAGGTCATTCCATAAGGGTATGGTCCTTTCATCATCTGTCTCCTAATCTAAGTCTAGGGCACGGAATTAGTTGTCAGTTCCCATCCTGGACTAAACACTATGCTCGACAACTCGAGATGAGTTTGCTCTATTGTTGATGTAGGAAACCATTCCCTACTCAACCAATCACTAAGGCCACAGAATTTAAGAGCTCTAACCATTTTAGAGTGCACAGGAGACTCGATTCTCATATACTGACAGGTCACGGATTCTATCTTGGAACCCACAATCCTTACTACATACTCTGGCTGCACTAAGCAAGACTTGTAATGACCACATCCAAGATACGGTCATCTTTCGTCAGATCCAAGATACAACCATCATGTGAATGCAACTGCCATGGTTCCTCAAGTTCGAGGACTAATCCCACTCTATCGAAGCTAGGAAGATCTGGTCATGAGTCAGTTGAGTCGGCTTGACAACCTTGTCAACCACCCACTTAAGCTGCATAGACTTCCAACGTCTATCATCGTGAAACACAACACTCATCCAATGAGTGCAATTCTAGTGCAAGTCTCAATAGGACTCTCGATGCCCAGTATTGAGGTCCTCGACTTGGAACGTTTCAAACTTAATCATCAGAAATTTATTTTATACCCACCAATCTAATGTTCATCCCAACTACATAGGTTGTACAATTTGGTTTGTGGGCTTTGTTGTGCTGTTAAGCATATAAACATAATTTCAACAAACTTCCCCTGTATGGATTCGAGGAAAGGTAGTCCATCCTAGAGTCATGGTTTCACTCCCTTGACCTTGGGTACTAGCACCACTCGGAAGACTTGCCTGTTGAAATTATAAGTGGTAGATACCCCATCAGCCTACAACATCATTTTGGGGAGGCCCATCCTTAATGCTTTCCAAGCCGTTATCTCCACTTATCACATGCAAATCAAGTTCCCCACGCCTGAAGGTGTAGGAGAATAACAAGGAGACCCCCTCGAATCTTGCAAGTGTTATATGGAGATTTTGCTCAAAGGACAAAAAGAAATAGAGACGAAGTGTCAAAGGAAGCGCCCCCGGGCAAGCAAGACAAAAGGCCGACAGAAGATAAAGAAAAGGAGGGGGTGTCCTTCAAGGTTCAGCCGACTGAAAAGCTAATGAATGTTGAACTTGTACCTGAAAATCAAGAAAAATTTACACGCATTTGTTCTCAAATTGAGGATGCAACACATGAGGAAATGATTCAATGCTTCCGTTGCAATGCAGGCATCTTTGCATGGACCCCCAAGACTTAGAAGGGGTCGACCCTAATGTCATAACTCACCCTCTCAATATAGGTCCCAACATCAAGCCAGTGAAACAGTAGAAGAGACACTTTGGGCAGGAAAAGGATAAAATTATCCAAACTGAAGTCTACAAATATTTGGCGGCGTGTCACATCGAAGAAGTACAATTCTCTGAGTGGTTATCTGATGTTGTGTTAGTACCCAAGCCCAGAGAAAAATAGAGAATGTGCATTGACTTTAGGAATCTGAACAAGGAGTGGCCTAAAGATTTTTATCCTCTACCTCAAATTGTTCAACTGGTAAATTCCACATCTAGATGTGGATTGTTAAGCATGATGGACGCATCTAACGAATATCACCAAATAATGCTGCCTCCAGAAGATTGCAAAAGAGTCAATTTCATCACGTCTGTTAGAACATTCTGTAATGTGGCCATGCCATTTGGCTTGAAGAATACAGGGGCTACCTACCAACGTTTTTAGATAAAATATTTTGTCCACAAATTGAAAAAATATCTAGCTGTTGCAGATCCTGCTTTTTTTTTTGGGCTTCCAAGGTTTAATATATTTCATTCTCAATTTTGAAAGCCAAATTAAGTGCATATTAAAAGAGAGAAATGTTAAATCTACTTATTTGGTTTTTATTCGACTTAGCCTATAGAAATGCATTTAAAACTATTTTGAATAGTCCTAAATTTCATCTATCTGAACAACCACTATCTTGACCAATGTGTTGTGCGAGCTTCTATAAGATCATTAATTGTGTTTGAAGAAACGTTTACTACATGTGGTCTTTCATTGTTTCTTTATCAAACTTTTTACATAATCAACAAGTAAAGCACGTGTGGCATGCGGATCTCTATAGTGACCTTTCTGCTTTATTTTTCGCTTTTGTTTTGTGGCTTTTAATGTTTACGCATATGCAAGTGTTAATTTTGAAAGAAATATTAGGTAATTATTAAAAAAAATGTTTATGAAATCTACATCTTTGGTTCTTTTTCTACTTAAGCCTATCAAATTACATTTGAAAATTTTCTAACAATTCTAAGTTTTATCAACTTGAAGATCCACTAACTTGACCCTTCTTTTGTTGTGGTTATGTAACAACCTTGAATACATTTTAAGCAAGTTTTACTACATCTAGTCTATCATTGTTGATTTATTATCAAATCTTTGACATACTCAATAAGAGTAAGTGCAAAAGCACATGTGGGGTGCGAATCACTAGAGACCTACTGTGCAGATTTTTTCCTTCTTTCTTTCGTGGTTTTTAAGGTTTTCATATATCCAATGTAAATTTTGAAAGTTAAATTAATTAATTATTAAAAAGTAGAAATATTAAATCTAATGATTTTGTACTTGTTCCACTTAGGCCTGTCGAATTGCAGTTAAAATATTTCGATGAGTCCTAAATTTCATCAACTTGAACAACCACTATCTTGACCCACCTATTGTTGTTCTATATGACCATTAATAATATTCAAAGTAATGTTTATTACTTGTGGTCTTTCATTGTTTCTTTATAAAATTTTTCTACTTAATAAGATATGTAGAAGTACACGTGGCATGCGGATCTCTATAGAGACCTCAATGGTTGATTTTCCATGTTTTCTTTTGTAGCTTCTAATGTGTATGTATATGCCAATGTCTACTTCTTTGTTTCTTGTTCCACTAAGGCCTATCAAATTGCATTTGAAAATTTTCAAACAATCCTAAGTTTCATCAACTTGATGAGCCATTATCTTGATCCTCCTTTAGTTGTAGTTCTATTAGTCTTGCATTGTTGCTTTATTATCAGATCTTTGACATACTCAACAAGTGCAAAAGAAAAACGACATGTGGCGCGCGGATCACTACAGACCCTCTATATTATATTTCCCTTTTTCTTTTATGGCTTTTAAGGTTTTTCTATGTGTGAATGTCAATTTTGGCAGCTAAATTGCATAATTACTAAGAAAGAGATGTATGAAATCTACTGATTTGGTTCTTGATCTACTTAGGCTAATTGAATTACCTTGAAAAATATTTGGAAAAGTCCCTGTAGCACCCCCTACTCGCTACATCTAATTATCACTATTTCATCCTTTCTTTAATTAGAACTCAACTATAAGTAATTCCCTTTCAATCCATAAAATAAATTATATTTATCAATGTAATATATATATCACATAAGATAATAGATACCACCTAAAGTTTATATTTACCCTCACAAGATGTCCTCATGTGCATAACCTCAAGGAAAATAGTATCACAATTTTAACCACAACCCAATAAAACACCACAATATTTAGCAACCCAAACAGCCAAAAAATCTGGCTTCAGATGTCATGGATGACCACCTAATAAAGACCACGGCGCAGCTCAAAGTCCGATGTGGCTAATCAATGTGACCTATCTCCTGAAAAGTACGGGGCAAGGAATGAGTTGCCTACTCAATCCACGACATAATATTTGACGTTATCGTTTATTAGCTAAGGGCCCCACTTACTCTAGTTGGAGTACATCAGTCAATGGTTTCGCCCGCCCTGATCATCCCATAGTCATATCATATACAGCACAGAATACCCGTTGTATGTGATATCTCCACACTCTTTTACTCCAGCTGTGTAGCAATATCAGCAAAGGACATCACCACAAACATGGTACTCCCACACCACTCCAGTGTGTAGCTAACAGCATAGGATGTTTCCCGCTGCCCGAAATACCCCGGTACCCTATGCACCATGGTAACTAGCTTAATTCAGATATTTTTCACATCACATTAACAATCACATCATCATCACTCACATTTTCATAAACCATTGACTATGTTCCCAATTAGGTAAGCACCATCTTTTATTTCAATTCATGATCACCATTCTATTCTTTAAAATAATTAGTTCCTCAATAATAAGTCCCAATTTGATTTCATACAACAATCAATTATACGATCATCACATAATCATATCCCGCATGTCCCTTACAATCACATAACACATAGTAACAATTTCACCGATATTATGGCAATCTAACAAATAATCCACAACTAATTATATAAACAGTCAATATACGAAATCCATGTATATAAATAGAAAGCCAAGTTCACGTCACATCCAAGAAACCATATATATAATATATACAATACTATACATATAGCTATATATATAAATTCAATTAGCTATACTTACCTTATATCCCAAAATGTTTCGATTTTACGAGGGACTGCTCAACCCTCTACTTTGTTGGCACGTCCTATAATAGAATATTATACGTATAATCAATATGTATATAGAATATCATAAACTCTAAATAAAATATTATACAATGTTCGTACATTTTCCACCAATCTTTTAGTATTCCACTTATATTAAAGTCCAAACCCCTGTTCTATTTCTTTTAAATAACTACCTTTTCTAAGCTTCTCAAACATATATTTAATTTATCAACTAATTATAAGAATTCATTTAATCAAACACCTTATATATTTATAACTATCGTTTTAATAACATCCGTAAATTGTATTACCATTGAAACCTCATTCTCCCTCTTTAATAACATAATATTTCTTAAATATAATTTTCGAAATATTTCTATGAATTTTCTAACAATTTATCGTTGTTATATAATGTAATTAAACAACAATATATAGAATTATGTATTTGGTTAATCATTCAGATGTAATTGCGTAAATTAGCTATAATAGTAATTAAATCTAACAAATATAATATTTTAATTACCCAACTATATCTTTTTTATAGCAAATGTGGTATTTACTTCGATACTAATTTAAATAGCCAAAATCATAAAATACTCCGATAAAATAGTACAACCGGTCAATATAAACTATATCTAATAGAATGACTAATTAAATAATATAATTATATAAATTAATAAATATTAAAATTGCAATTCTTACCTTCCGCGCGCCAATTGAAGAAGAAAAGGAAAATTGGAGATATGTAGTGAAATGATTTGAGAGTACATATATATGTATATGTATTATATGTTTATCATGGGGGTGGGGCGGTGGGTGATGGCCCACCCTTCCCCCAATTCATTTTCCTTCCTTTTTCTTTCCTTTTCTCTTTCTTTCTTTTTCTTAATTTAATTTAAACTTTTCTCAAAATACCTATTGCATCCTTTTTACATTTCTTAATTAATATAATTTTCTCTAAAATATTATTACGAACTCCAATTTAATCCTTTCAACTTTTATTATATCCCAATTTCAATCTATAATTCATTTATTAATTAAATTTAAATTTCTAATAATTACCAATTAGTCTCCCAATTACGTGAAAAATTCTACGGACGTGACAATCCCAAATTCTATTAACTTGAACAACAACTTTTTTGATTGTCCTATTGTGATTCTATAAGACCATTAATTGTCTTTGAATAGTTTATTGTATTTGGTTACTCATTCTTACTTTATCATATTTTTCGTATACTGAACATGAGCAAGTGCAGAAGCAACTGTGGCACACTGATCTCATTACAGACCTCTGTGCTTGATTTCGTTCATTATGTCTTGGCTATTAATATGTGCGTATATGCCATTGTCAATTTTGAAGCCAAATTAAGTAATTATTGAAAAAATAGATTTACGAAATATACAACTTTGGTTCTTGTTCTAGTCAGGTGTATTGCATTTTAAAAATTTTCAAAAGCCCTAAGTTTTCTCAACTTGAAGAATTACTATCTTGCTCCTCCTTTTATTGTGGTTCTATAAGACCTTTAAATGTCTTCAAAGCAACTTTTACTATACGAAGTCTTTCATTGCCGTTTTATTATCAATTTTTTGACATACTCAATAAGAGCAAGTGTAAAAGTACGTGTCGCGTGTGGATCAATGGAGACCCTCTACGTTGGATTTCTTTTTTCCTTTTTGTAGCTTTCAATATACTTGTAAATGCCAATGTCAACACTTACTCCGTGTAGTTTATGTTGTTGCTTTCTTATCAGATCTTTGACTGCTCAATAAGAGAAATTGCAAAAGCATGTATCGTGCGCAGATCACTGGAGACACTCTGTGTTATATGCTTTTTTCTTCTTTCGTGGCTTCTAAGTTTTAGTATATGCCAATGTCAATTTTGAAAGCCAAATTAAGTAATTCTTAAAATAGAGAAATGTTAATTATGCAAAATTGGTTCTTTCTCAACTTAAGCCTATCGAGGTACGTTTAAAAATATTTCGAAACAGTCCTAAATTCCATCAACTTGAATCCATCATCTTCATTCTCCTGTTGTGGTACTATAACACCATTCATTGACTTTCAAGAAACATTTTGGTACATGTTGTCTCAAATTATTACTTTTTGTCATACTCAACAAGAGCAAGTGCAGTAGCACATGTGGCGTGCGAATATCCAGTGAGACCTCTGTGTTTGATTTTCCTACTTTGTTGTCTCAAATTATTACTTTTTGTCATACTCAACAAGAGCAAGTGCAGTAGCACATGTGGCGTGCGAATATCCAGTGAGACCTCTGTGTTTGATTTTCCTACTTTGTTTTGTTTCGTTTAATATTTGCTTGTATGCAAATGTCGATTTTAAAAGCCAAATTAAGTAGTTATTAAAAATGATATGTAAAGGTTTTATTTTTTTTCCAATTAAGCCATCGAATTTCCGTTAGAAGTACTTCAAACAGTCCTAAACTTCATCAATTTGAACAACCATTATCTTCGCAGGCCATTTGTGGTTTTATAAGACCATTAATAACATTCGAAGAATGCGTGTACTACATGTGGTCCTTCATCATTGCTTTATAAGATTATTGACATACTCAATGAGAGTAAATGCAGAAGCTTGTGTGCGTGTGGTCTCTGTACAGACCCCTATTCCGGATTTTCCTTCATTACCTTTTGGCTATTAATGTGCACATTTATGTCAATGTCAATTTTGATAGCCAAATTGAGTAATTATAAAAAAACAGATTTATGAAAACTACTACTTTGGTTCTTGTTCTTACCAAGGCCTATCCAATTGCTTTTAAAAGTTTTCCCTAAAGTCCACAGTTTTCGCAACTTGAAGAACCACTATCTTGACCCTCCTTTAGTTGCTATTCTATAAGATCTTAAATGTCTTCGAAGCAACTTTTACTACATGTAGTCTTTTATTTTTGCTTTATCATTCAATCTTTCACATACTCAACAAAGCAAGTGCAGAAGCATGTGTGCCGTGCGGATCATAGGAGACCCTCTATACTATATTTCCCTTCTTTCCTTTGAGGCTTCTATGGTTTACTATAGTCAAACGTCAATTTTGAAGCCAAATTAAGTATTTATTAAAATAGAGAAATATTATAATCTACTAATTTGATTTTTCTTCCAGTTAGGCCTTTCGAATTGAATTTAATAATATTTTGAACAGTCCTAAATTTCATCAACTTGAACAACCACTATCTTTAACCAACCGTTGTGGTTCTATAATACCATTAAAAGTGTTTGAACAAACATTTATTAAATGTGGTCTTGCAGCATTGCTTTATCCGATTTTTGACATTCATAGTAAGAGCAAATGTAGAAGCACTTATGGTTTGCGGATCTTTGAAGAGACCTCTGTGTTTTGTTTTCTTTTTCATTTTTTTTGTTTTTTGGCTTTTAATTTTTACATATATGCCAATTTCATTTATAGAAACATATTAGATCTACTTACATTTGTTATTCTACAACTTAGGCCTTTCAAATTACATTTAAAAATATTTTGAACAGTCCTAAATTTCATAAAACTGAACAACCACTATCTTTACAAATCAGTTATGGATCTATTAGACAATTAATTGTGGTTGAAGAAATGCTTACTACATGTAGTCTTTCGTCGTTGCTTTATCAAATTTTAACATACTCAACAAGAGAAAGTGCAGAAGCACAAGTGTTCTGCAGATCTTTGAAGAGACCTTAGTGCTTTGTTTTCTTATTTTTTTTTGTTTATCAGATTTTAATGTTTACATATATGCCAATCTCAATTTTGAAAGCATACTTAAGTAATTATTAAAAAAGAGATTCATGAAATCTACTTCGTTTGGTTCTTATTCCACTTAAGCATATCGAATTGCATTTGAAATTTTCAAAAAGTCCTAAGTTTTATCAACTTGAAGAGACACTATCTTGATATTTTTGTTCTATAACCCCCTTAAATGTTTTCTAAGCAAATTTTACTACATGTAGTCTTTTATTGGTGCTTTATTATTAGATCTTGACAGACTCACAAGATCAAGTAAAAAGGCACATGTGGCGTGCGAATCACTAGAGACTTTTGGTGCCGTATTCTTCTTCTTTCTTTTGTGGTTTTTAAGGGTTTCATATATGCAAATACAAATTTTGGAAGACAATTGAGAAATTATTTGAAAAGAGAAATATTAAATCTCTAGAGTTTTGTTTTTTTATTTTTTTTCAGTTAGGTATAACAAATTGTATTTAAAAATATTTTGAACAATCCTAAATTTCATCAACTTGAACAACCAGTATCTTGACCCACTTTTTGTGGTTCTATATGGTCATATTTGTGTTTAAAGAAATGTTTACTATATGAGGTCTTTCATCTTTGCTTTATCATATTTTTGACATGCTCAACAAGAGCAAGTGCAGAAGCACGTGTAGGGTGTGAATCACTGAAAACCCTTTATGCTGTATCTTTCTTCTTTAATTTGTGGTTTTTAAGGTTTTCATATATGCCAAAATCAATTCTGGAAGCCAGAAAGTAATTATTAAAAAAAGAAATATTACATCTAAAGATTTTAACTTTTTGTTCCACTTAGGCTTATCGAATTTCATTAAAAATATTTCAATTATTTCATCAGTTTGAACAACCACTATCTTGACCCACCTGTTGTGGTTCTATAAGACCATTAATAATATTTAAAGAAACGTTTACTACATATGGTTGTTCATTGTTGCTTTATAAGATTATAGACATACACAACGAGAGCAAGTGCTAACCAAATTAAGTTATTATAAAGAATGAGATTGTGAAATCTACATCTTTAGTTCTTGTTCCACTTAAGCCTATCAAATTGCATTTGAAAATTTCCAAACAATCCTAAGCTTCGTCAACTTGAAAATGCATTAACTTGACAGTCCTTCTGTTATGGTTCTATTATATCATTAAATGTCTTGTAAGCAACTTTTACTATATGTAGTCTTTCATTGTTGCTTTATTATCTTATCTTAAAAATACTTAACAAGAGTCAGTGCAAAAGCACATGTGGAGTGCGGACCACTGGAGACCCTCTGTGCTATATTTTCCTGCTTTTTTGGGGGGCTTTCAAGGTTTAATATATTTCATTTTCAATTTTGAAAGCCATATTAAGTGTTTATTAAAATAGAGAAATGTTAAATCTACTTATTTGGTTTTTATTCGACTTAGTCTATAGAAATGCATTTAAAACTTTTTTGAATAGTCCTAAATTTCATCTATTTGAACAACCACTATCTTGACCCATGTGTTGTGGTTCTATAAGATCATTAATTGTGTGTGAAGAAACGTTTACAACATGTGGTCTTTCATCGTTTCTTTATTAATTTTTTGACGTACTCAACAAGTAAAGCACGTGTGGCGTGTGGATCTCTATAGAGATCTTTGTGCTTTATTTTTCACTTTTGTTTTGTGACTTTTAATGTTTACACATATGCAAGTGTAAATTTTGAAAGAAAAATTAAGTAATTATTAAAAAACATATTTATGAAATCTACATCTTTGGTTCTTTTTCGACTTAAGCCTATCAAATTGCATTTGAAATTTTCTAACAATTCTAAGTTTGAAGCAAGTTTTACTACATCTAGTCATTCATTGTTGATTTATTATCAGATCTCTGACATACTCAACAAGAGTAAGTGCAAAAGAACATGTGGAGCTACCGGGCCCCTCATTGATAAATTCCCACATGGACCTGATCTTGTTGGGCTACCGGGCGAAACGAAGCTTACCAGTGTTATCAGGGAGGGGTAATGGCACTGGCCCATCATCATTGACATAGAGTGCTTAGAGATTACACAGATACTGCCGTCGATCCATGGAGGGAATGATCGTATCACCTGGCGTTTTGAGAAGGGCCGACCTACAGCACAAGCACTTTATAGATTATGGGAGCTGCTGGGGAAGAAAGTAGTTTGGGCTTCACTGCTTTCAGGCTCTTTGAAGATCCCTCGCCATTTGCTTATCTTGTGGATGGCAATCCTTGGCAAACTGCCCACAACGGATAAACCATGGCTTTTCCATCTACGTGATTGTGTGTTGACGGAGACACCTACTCACCAGTTCTTACGTTGTCGCTTTAGCAGGAGATGCAATACGGAGGTATGAAGACTGGTTCGGTTTATATAGCCTGACCGGGATTGGGCAACAGACATTGAGTGGGCTTCATGAAAATGGAGAGGTAAGCATATCATTAACATAGCATTTCGAGCCTTACTTGCCTCATGGTTTACCAGATTTGGAGGGAAAGGAACCTCAGGCGATTTGAGCATGTAGAGAGGACGCCGGGCACATTAGTTATCCTGATCATGGATGATGTCAGAAAGAGGATTCTCAGCATTAATTTAGCCAGTTCTGTTAGTACAAGTACTTTATATAGATTGTGGCGTATCCCTTGGCCTGTCGAGGGAGAAACCAACTGACGAACACCTTGTTGTACTATTATTTTTACTTAATAAAAATTACATTTACCCAAATAAAAAGCACATGTGGAGTGCGGATCACTAGAGACCCACTGTGCAGATTTTCCTTCTTTCTTTCGTGGCATTTAAAGTTTTCATACATCCAATGTAAATTTGGGAAGCTAATTTAATTAATTATTAAAAGAGAGATATATTAAATCTATTGATTTTGTTCTTGTTCTACTTAGGTCTATCGAATTGCATTTAAGAAAATTTCGATGAGTCCCAAATTTCATCAACTTGAATAGCCACTATCTTGACTCACCTATTGTTGTTCTATATGACCATTAATAATATTCACAGAAATGTTTACTACTTGTAGTCTATCATTGTTGCTTTATAAGATTTTCTTACTTAATAAGATCAAGTGTAGAAGTACATGTGGCATGCGAATCTCTATAGACCTCTATGGTTGTTTTTTCATTTTTCTTTCATAGCTTCTCGTGTGTCCGCATATGCCAATGTCTACTACTTTGTTTCTTGTTCCACTAAGGCCTACCAAATTGCATTTGAAAATTTTCAAACAATTCTAAAGTTTCATCAACTTGAACAACCACTATCTTGATCCTCCTTTAATTGTAGTTCTATTAGTCTTGCATTGTTGCTTTATTATCAGATCTTTAACATACTCAACAAGTTCAATTGGAAAAGTAAATATGGCGTGCAGATCACTATAGACCTGTATGTTGTATTTTCATTTTCCTTTTATGCCTTTTAGGATTTTTGTTGAGTAATTACTAAAAAAGAGATGTATGAAATCTATTTGGTTCTTGATCTACTTAGGCTAATTGAATTACCTTAAATAATATTTGGAAAAGTCACACATTCTATTAACTTGAACAATAACTTTCTTGACTGTCTTGTTGTGGTTCTGTAAGACCAATAATTATCTTTGAATTGTTTACTATATGTGGTCTCTCATTCTTACTTTATCATATTTTTCATATATTGAACATGAGCAAATGCAGAAGCAACTGTGGCGTACGGATCTTGTTTGAGACCTCTGTGCTTGATTTCCTTTGTTGTTTCTTGGTTATTAATATGTACGTATATGCCAATTTAATAAATTTATGCAATTTATTTGTGATTTATACGTTTATGCAATTTAATAAAATTTTACATAATAATAACATTAATAAATAATTTTGGAACAATTTATGCAATATTAACAATAATACATCAACAAATATAAATAATCATAAATTACATAATAATCATAAAAGTATGATTAATTTGGACTTCTCGATTTGTATATTTTGTTGGTTTATTAAATGAATCTAGTATAAATGAATGGATTGTGTAACTACTTTCATTTGGGTGAATGGGTGTTGCATTAGTTTATGAATTAGATGGCAGTCTAATAAATGTTTAGAACTTATCATTTCAGCAGTACTTTTAACATAAAATGTGATAGGATGCTCATCAATGGTATACATATAAAATTTAAGGTATTTAATTATTTCAATTTTACTTTTTAAACATACGTCTAAGTTCCCAAAAAAGGTTTAATGACATTTATGTCTCCCGTACACATATTCACATTTGTAAATATCCTAATATATTCTTTTGGAGGCATTTAAAATAAATTAAATTGACCCATATATGTGTCTCTTATTAGCTTTAATGACACTTACAAAAAACCCAAAAAATCATATATTAGGCATTTTGGAGTTTTGTTGGGACACTTAAGTTTCGTCTCCAAACTAAATCTTCACACTTATAAATGCCCTATCATGTTCTTTTGGAGATTTTTTAAAGTATATTAAACAACATGTATAGTTATCGCCTATATGTTTTATGGCACAAATAAGTGTCTCGTTATAGTTTTTTATTTTTATTTTTATTTTTTGTTTTGTTATAGGGGCACTTGTTTGTGCCTTATAAATATATCAATACAACATATATGAGTGGCCCAATAGATCATAATATAGAGGCACTTTAAGTACCCCAAATCTTAGTGTGACACCAATATATGCAACACTTACATTAAGTTACCCAAAAATTATTGTACAGGCATGCTACTTGGAAATCTTTAAGTCTAGTGCCCCAAAAATTATAAACGCCCCAATATTATCCACATTGAGGCATTTTTTTATGCCTTGATAAAGGCTTTCTGTTGTAATGATGACACAATGCTCTACGATTACTAAAAATATGTATAAGAAAATGTACATCAAATAATATTCAGTTTCATTTATATTGATTAAGTAACAACCTATCTTCTTACTTCTCTTACTTGATAAGAAACTAGAGAACTTAAATATATAAATTTGATTACAAGACCAAAATACTATTTAAAGTTTGTTATGAAAAATTTTAAAAGCATTAAACATGGAATTAGCACGTATTCAACTTTACAAGTAGTCCGATCATCTAAAGTAAATATGGAATTTTGGCATGTATTTGGCTTTACAGGGAATTGGCATGCATCGGGCTTTTCAGTTAGATTTTTCTATAAATTCTTTGTTTTATTTTCAATGTAATGTTTGGAATAAAAACTAATTCATAGAAACATTGTAGCAGCGCATTGTCGGACTGCGCCGCACAGTGTGTGCGTGCCGCGCCCTGAGCAGGCGTGCGCACAGTTCGTCTACATGTGAGCTGCACAATATCTAAATGGAATAGAGGTAAGTTGCACATGTTTGATCATCCTTTTAATTGCAATTTTAAACTTTTATTTTCTGTAGACACTGATGGTGTAGCTTGCCTCTATCTTTTGTGCATAGGATACACAGTCGTGGCACGTTTGGATTAGATGCAAGCTGCACTATTATTGTTAACAAAGGAACACGCTCACTATTTTCTTGTCTCACGAGTTGTGGGGGGCGACAGTTGAGGTGTGATTTGGTTGATGGTTGAGCATGACACTAAGTAAATATTAGCCCTGTAATGGACTTCGATCTAAATGATTTTTGATCTGTCCAGGCCTTCCATCTATAACAATGTGAACCGCTAGCCATATGTTGTCTCACGAGTTGTGGCACATTTGAATTTGTAGCAAGTTGGAATATTGTTATAAACAAAGGAACACACTCATTTTTTCCCTATCTTATGAGTCGTGGGAGGCGACAATTGAGGTGTGATTTGGTTCATGGGTGTACCTCAACACCGAGTACCATGATTCACTTAGAGTCCTCGAGATCATGTTAAAGGGTGAGGCAAAATATGAGAATTTCATGGAATGAGAATGGTATTTTTCCATGTGAATCATAAAAATGGGGCATGGTAAATTGTGCTTGTGGATCCCAAGCCCATTAGAAAATAATTTTTCGAAACCCCACTTGAGAGTGGTAGAGTTTTGTAGAAATAGTAGGAGGGATTATTGACTAAAAGATCAAGTCTTAACATGAACAATATTACAACAATCTACTAGTTTTTCTACTTTATATTTTGAATGTATGTCTAGGATCTTCTTTCCATTATATTTTTTAGATTTATTTTATTTAATGGAACACACTAATCAATAAATTGGCTATGAAATCTGAGAATTGACCTCGATTTTTGGAACCTGACTTCTGTCATGAATAAGCCACTCTAATCGAACTAGCGAGAGGGGTTCTCACCTGAAAAATGTTTGACGTTCAGGATTAAGGCATCAGGACAATCACAAGGTCTATAGCATCATACTTGCTTCCATGACCAATGAGCAGTTTGACACGCCGGACGTTCTTGGCTCAATAATCCGCCAAATAAAATGAGTTTATGCGGCATCGAATCGGCATATTAGATATGCCGCGATGTAAGCATTTCTCGAGCCAAGATGACTGAGGGTCGTCTTTACATAAACATGGGGTTAAGATGCTATCCCTTATGGAGAAGCTCAAGGACCTAAATGTTGATCTTGAAAAAGAGATGTACATTAACATAATCCTTCAGTCCCTTCTTCCCTCCTTCAACCTATTTATCATGAACTCTAAATGGCTTGAGAAGACCATACATGAGTTGATAGACATGTTGGATCAATACGAGGCAACTATTGAGAAATCTACGCCATTGGTATTAGATTTGGTGGTTTCAACCTCACGAGTGAAAGGCAAGGGTTCCGGACGCTGAATGAGGAAGAAGGATGGAGTGCAGTCAGCCGCTACAAGTGCTTTTAGGCTCTTGTTGCCTAGTTGGACAAGGGTAAAGGAAATGAAAAAATGGTTTGGTAGTCAAGAGTTACACATAACGTTTGCATAAATTGCCGAGGGGCATTGGAAGAGGATGTGTCATGAACTCCTCTTCACCCAAGCTGTTGCATTTGTTATTGAGAAGCATGATTGCTAATCCTACTACCTAAGTATTGCATACTTGCTTTAGAAGTACGTTTTTGGAAATGGCGTGTAGAAATGAAAAGGAGTAGAAAGCTAAGACATGTAGTCTTAGAGCTAGGCAATGGCTAGGCTATCAAAAGCTATAAGACTAAGTGGAGTTACCCATTATTATTCATGTTAAGATAGTATACAATTATGTAACCCAACATGATCAAGATTTTTTAGTCAATTGTTAGACAAGTTGGACTACAAACTTGATCAATAAAAGTTTCTTTTATTTGACGATGAGTCTGCTAATTATAAATTGTCATACTCCATTAGTTTATGTATGATCAAAACAAATGGCTTCATCGATAGTCAAAATACAAAACTTACAAAAAATGGTATGCATAAGCTAGGCCATATTCCTCTTAGCTAGGGTAAGTAGGTTGGTAGATTCAAAGAGTCTAGCAATAGATAATTTGTGTTTACTAACTTATAAATCCTTCCTGATATTGAAGAAAACCATGAAAGTACTTTGTGGGACAAACTATGCTTGTCAAGCGATCTGTTTGATTAGATCCAAATAGATAACTGTAGGTCACTAAATACATAAAGACCAGTGAAGGGTTCAAAAGTCTAAGGACATTTACAATGTTCTGGGAATTAGACTTGAAGTGGAGAACCAAACTGGTTATGGACTCAAATGCTTCGATTGGATCGAGGTGGTGTGTATTTAGTAGGAGTTGTTGTATCTTAACGAGAATGGAATTCTCATTCAGTGAAATTCCTTCTGTAAAAGACGATGTTGAACTATCTCTGGTGAGAAAGAAATCCAACTTTAATTGGACATGGTTTGATCGGTGTTTCACTGAATTACCTGGCCCATTTGGATATGGACCTTTGGAAACTGTCATTCAAAAATATGGCATTTTCTTAAGGTCATGATCTAGACACCATATTTGATATGGATTGGCAAACCCGTATTTGCAAAAGTTCTTGAGTATGAGGAATGATCCTGCGTCACGGGACTAGTGGGAGGCAAACTAGGCTCGGAGTCTGATTTGTACATGTTCGTTATAGAATAATGCTAAAATCATTTATAATCAAATCTTCGCTGACTATGTTTCAGTTATACAAAGGACGATCTGAAAGCTCCAGTTACCTAAAACGTGAGATTTTTTAATCTAACCGATAAGGAGAAGGGATGTAAGACCTCGATCTAGATAAATTGCTTGGATGCATAATATCTGCTATGGAGTTAAAACCTAGTTTGAATGTCCTGTACCTAGAATACTTGTTTTGACAAGTTCATGAGGTATATGACTCGGTCAAGAAGAAGATGGAAGGTCATTGGGAGCTCAATTGTATTCGTAGTATTTTAGATGTTAAAAACGTCTTGATCATTTGGAATGATAGAAAGATGTCGTGGAACTCTGAAAATGAACATTGTTCACATAATTCTCCTTATAGAAATTGGATTTCTACCTAGAAATAAGTTATCCAAGATTCAACCATGGTAGACTGATGAGGAGCTTAGATGTTTGACATCTCCTACTTCTTTACTGTAACCAGCATGGGAATGTTGTTCGGTGCACCAATTCCAATGTTGCTTATGCTTAAGCATAACAATGGATTTCGAGTGTACACCGACGAGGCAATAGATAGTTGTTGAGAGCTATCTTTAATACCCGAATAAGGATTAAAGAAGAGCTCTTAACACAAATCAACAGGAGTTGATTGTGGAAAGCTATAGGGATAATAGCTTCCGGCGTCATATGAATAATGTTTAGTCTCAAATTAAGCGTATATTCAAACTTTATGATGATGTGGTAATTTGGAAAGGTTCCAAGTGGAATACCACAAGGAGCTCCGTCGTGAAAGTTGAATGTATGGCAACTTTAGAAGTTGTATTGGAAAGTGGTTAGGATTGAAAATTACACTTGATTGTTGGGTGTACTAGCTAGCATCATCGTCTGTTTGGAGCGAAGGTAGGAAGATGCGACGTGCGGTTGGACCACAGAATATCAACAGGAACTATGGTAGATCTATAAGACCGAATCGGTATTGCAGATTGCTCATGATTAAGTTAGTCTGAAAACATTAGTAATTGGCTTTAAGGTCAAGTGGGAGATTGTTGGAACAAATGACTAAAAACCAATTAGATTAGCACTCCGATCCCAAAATTAGTATTTGATTCATGATAAAATAAATTCAAGTGAAATTGAGATATAGTAAATGAGATTGATAAAGAGTGCAAGAACAAGTAATAGTGTGATTGTAAAATGCTTGAAGAATTGCTTAGAGAGTGGGAGAGTCGTCCCCGTCTGGAGGGATTATACTTGTGATTTTATAGGGGAGGGAGGGTGCGTTTGCAGGGGTCTTAATCCGTTCCAAGAAATTCGCGGAGGTTGGTTGGGTAAGGGATGAACCCTCCTTATTTGTAGGTGGAGGTGTTTTGGTAGAAGTTTCCTTCGCCTAGGGAAATCCCACGTCTGCTAGGAGTCCTTCCCATCAGGGAATCCCTTCTTGCTCACTTGGCCCTTCTCGAGCTAATGTGATTCAAGGTGGTTGCTAACGTCTAGGTTAACTTAGGGCCTTGTTGGAGCGTGGGCTGCCACATGTATAGGCTTTTTGGGCCGAATATCTTATTGGGCCTCAATTATGGTCTAGGCTGCGGGATGCACTGGGTCTCCTTCCTTCTTCCTAGACTCCTTATGTTGTCTGGGCTTGTCTAGTAAATCTATCGGCTTGGGTTATCGCAAGCACCCATGTCATTTTTTGCTGGCGTCGGAACACACATATCACTATATTTATATATTTGGCACAATTATTTATATTAACATAATATATTAGTTGTTTAATACTATTTAATACATTATAATATATTATCAATAGGTTATATTGCATATTTGAGCTTAGAAAATACAAGTTGGTTATAACATAAGTTGACTAGGGTTCGAACCTCATGGGCAACAAAATTTTTCAGTCACTGAAGTTCATGCCATTATCACTACCACATAATCAGTTTCATTGGCTAAATGGAAATTCTGGGGACCACACAACAAATTTAGGCAAAAATTGTCGAAAACTAAGCAAACATCCTAAATTGGACAAAATTTATATACTTTTGCAAAATAATGGAAAAAAATTGATAAATGGTAATACTAAATGGATCAAAATAAATCGAGGACAAGATTAAAAAATTATTTTTTTCCCTATATAAAATACTAAAATAAAGGCAAAAACTAAATATATATATATATATATATTCAAGAATAATTAAATATAATTAAATCTTAAATAAACATTGTCAATCTTTATTCAACTGAATGATTTTGAAAAATTAAAAATGAATGACTTCTAATTAACTAATTTTTATTTCAATATTAATCATAAAAATTTATTTTGAAATTATATTTTAACGCACTATGATTTTTAATATAATAAATTGGTTGTAAAATAAAACTAATAAGCACAAGTTTTGATAAAATATATAATAAGTGAGAATTTTTCGAGTATTTATTCCTTTTGTAAGGAGACATTCATATCTTCACTGGAACATTCTTTTTAATATTACAAAAAATAGTTATAAGAACAGAATTTTATGAAAGAATAAAATAAATTGGTATTCGTAATTTCTCTAAACTTTTTGTATGAATAATATATTCTAAAAGATAATTAAGGAAAATTATATTTTAACGTGATTAGTTTCCTAGGAACGATTTTAAAATATTATTTTAAAAAAATAATTTACATGACTATGTCAAATTTAAAATTAACAGCATATATAAATACTATCCAAACTTAAAAAATTAAAGAAATAATCATAATAATAATAAAGAATAAATATTTAAAAGTTTCATATAAAAATCCTAAAAATTTATCAAATTAGAAATTCTAGCTTTCTAAAAATTTTAAAATAAGTAACTTATATCTAATTAATTTTATTTTAATATTAATAAGTGATATATCTCACTTAATTTCAAGAATATGTTCTTACCCGTGAAATGATACTTCCTAGTACATTAAAAATTAGATACTAAAATTAATCTGACATCATTTTTTTCTTGGGGACTTAATTCAAATTAAACATGCAGACTTAATTAAGGAAAGTAGTAATCCGTATGCTAATTGGAATGGGACCCAATTGTAACTACCAACAAATGTAATTGGAATAGAATTCCAATTGATAACTACCAACACATTCAATATAAGACCACATCGTAACTATATAAGACCACATCGTAACTACCAATAGTCCAACACCCCACAATTTTACAGATTATATTGTTGTTGCTCCCACTCTTTTCATCATCTTTCTTTCTTGATTCTTGCATGCATGGGTTCTTCAACTTCTCCAACCCGCCTAAACCCTACTGATCATGAAGACGAAGAAGTTATTATGTATATTGGACGTCTGCAACTAGGAAAAGATGGCACTTTCCGGCAGTTGGCACCCACCGCTGATTCTCAGAGCAACGATGGTGACGCCCCATCGTCAGACGATGATTCTGACACTTTCAGCGTCTTCTCATTTAAAACACAAGAAGAATGTGTCCCCATTACTACTACCAGATCCAAGAAGATGAAGATTGTTCCATGCGTTTTGGGTGAAGAGAACTCTGCTAATAAAGACGGCATCTGGGGTTGTCCACGCTTCTTCATGACTACTTCAGAAGGTAAGTTAATTTTTTAGTATGGAATATATCACAACTTTTTGTTCAAATTAATGATGTCTGATCATTATTTCTTCCTGTAATTGTTTGGCTATTTTCTTGTTTGTGTTTGTTGATCGACAATCATGTATGTAAGATTAAAGAAGTTTGAATTATTTATTAAGTTTCTTGATCTTTTTCTTGTAGCAGAGAAGGACGTGATTAATAATCAGAATCTCATGGATCATCAACATAGATCTAATCACTTGGTCGACCACTTGAGAAGCAGGCTACTCCCTGTCCCATATGCTGATCCAAGGTTTAGGCCTATGATGCTACACAAGTTTCGATATCCAATGAAGTACGGTCCGAGGATTCCTATCCAGCCTCCGCCCTTCCTGCAGGCCAGACCTCTTGACGTAAACCACTTGGAAGAAATTATGAAAGGGAATGATAGAGAACAGAAGGAGAGTTTGGTGTCTATACTGCTACAGTCGATTTTCACGCTGATGTTGAATAGACGGCTGCATTGTATCTACTGCATGCTCGTTGATGTGTGCGAAGGCCAACAGTTAGATTTGCTCGTTGTTAGGGTCCTGTCGCAGGGCGAATACTTTCTACGTGCAGCATTCGACCAACAAGGGTAATTATAATCCAAACATTCTTTTACTATTTGTAGCTACGTATGTTGTGCTAATTAGTTAAATACAAAAATTAATGATCATGTATGGTTTCGATAGAGCAAGTTCAATCGTCGAACTCATCAGAAAGGTGAAGAAGTCGTCGCCTCATGCCATGGCTATGACGAGAGTTCTGTCCGCCAGATTCATGGATATAATGACTCATCCTACGGCCAGGGATGTCATTCTGCAATGCCTGCTCCTCTTTCCAACCCAGCTGAATGAGGTATTCCATCTCTCAGATTCTTGATTTTGTACTACCTTTGATTCCTAGTTTTGCAGTTTAAATGGTTTGAATCACTTGTTCTTGTTTCGAAATTTCAGGTGCTTTATGAAAAAGCAATATTGCATTTCCAAGATTTGGCCGTACACGAAGTGGGATGCAGATCATTGAACGACTGCATCGCCCACATTGATGGAGATCAAAGAGTTAGACTTCTCAATCACATAGCTGATGTATCGGATTTTCTCTCGTATGATCCATACGGGTAATAATTAAGTGCATATTGGAGTTTTCATTTTCTGGGATATTTCATTTTAACCCATAATGAATGATAAATATTTGATGGGGCTAATTAATTGTTTTTAGGAACTACGTTGTACAAAATGTCCTAAGCCTCAGAAATGGGGACATTACAAATAAAATAATCGATTGCCTGGAAAATCAATTTATACGACTGGCGGTGAGAAAAGAAGGAAGCCTTGTTGTGGAGAAATGCATGAAAGCTTCGAACAATGGGATTATCAAAGTGGCTGCAGAGATAGTAAACTGTCCGGGAGCAGCTTTTCGACTTGCTCGAAATAAGTTTGGAAATTATGTGATTCAAGCAGCATTAAAGAAGACTAAGGTTGATTTCTTTGTATCTAAGTTTCTAGATATATACACCACCTAAGTCTTCTGTTGCAATAACTTATAAGTTTGGTTTGTGTGATTTCAGGAATGCGGTTTCAAAAGCTTTTATGACGCTATTGTGAGACGTCTGGAGCCTCGTCGCAGAGCACTTCGTCAAACTGCAGGCGGAAACAATGTGTTGAGTAGTGTGGAAGCTGATGAGCAATATAGTCAAGTCAACTGATCAGTCACTGTATTTTGTGTAAATGGAGCAAATGTTATATTTTTGTAGAACAATGAGACTCTGTTAATAAAGTTGATGATTTTCTTCTTTTGTGTATATGATGATAATGATGGTTTGATTCAACTTTTTGAATCAAAATACTGTTTTTGATGTGATTAATGAAATATGTGATTCAACCAAAATACCTCCATTCTGTATTGAGCTTCATTTTCATGATCATGAGAATGCTCATCTCTGGGTAAGACATTGAAATCTCAGGTGAATTTACATCTTTTCACTAGGCAACTAATGGTCCTGACATTTGGATGACAACATTAACAAGAAACTCGGAGCCCTATTATCCTGATTCCACGAACCATCAAGAAACAAAATCATGGAGTGGTAGGGCGGGATTCATATTTCACTTGCTTGCCCTTCTCTGTCTAGCAATCGGATGAGCAACTGCATGCAATATCCTAATGGAGAAGTCTTAGGTAAGAACTTACAGGATGTTTCCTACAAGGCAGCACTTGTGAGATCAGTTCTAGACTATTATATATTGCCTGTTTGATAAATGTTGAAGGCTTTGCTAGCTTGCATTAGAAATTTATTGTTTAAGATACTTGTGCTGTTTGGTAAGCAAGGAATGAGTTCTTTGCTAATGTGAGTATAACTGGCTGTGACTTCCAACCGAAAGCCAACTCTGACTATTATACATTGTGGTATACATGTGTAGTGAAGCAGTTAAATTGCAGCAATATTGGCAAAATTCCGGTGGTCTTCTATGATAGTTTCTGCACTAATATTTTCTTGTTGACCTCAGAGGTGATTGGTATTGATGAAGCACAGTTTTTCCAAGGCCTATATGATTTCTGCAGCAAAGCTGCTGATCATGATGGGAAGACTGTAATTGTTGCTGGGTTGGATGGCGACTATTTGAGAGTTGCGCTCTGTTTCAGTTTTCTTAGATGCCATTTTATGACTGGAAGAGTGTTTCTTTGTCTGAGACTTGTAATGATTTTTTTTACTTCCCTTTTTTCTTGTGGGCAGAAGGAGCAAAGTTCAATACTTGATATAATCCCCATTGCCGATTCTGTTACTAAGTTAACTGCTCGATGTGAGGTATGTGGTAAACGGGCTTTCTTTACTTTGAGGAAGACAGATGAGACTAAAACGGAACTCATTGCTGAGGCTGAAGTATATATGCCTGTGTGCCGTCAGCACTATGTAAGTGGTCAAGTGGTTAAAGAGACTACAAAAGCCATCCTCGAGTTACAGAACAGGCAGATTAGATCGATTTTATAGGCATTGCCTGTGATTTTACAAACGGGTTCCGCCTTGTTACATTTTTGTATTAATCTGCCTGTAAGTTTACAATTGAAGCCGGTTGCTCCTACTCTTATCACATTTACTGGTATTATGTATTAGCAATCAAATTCTGTCAAATGCAGGCATCTTTATCCTTGTTTCAATTTGCTTTACTTTTAAGATATTGGTTCTCTGCTTCTTCCTGTCCAAACAAAACTCTACCAAGAGTTCTTTCAATGAACTTTTCAAATGAGCTCTGATACCAACTCCCTAGGATTTTACAGCATCCAAAACTTGAAACTGTGATGTGTGATTTCAAATGTGGCACTGGTTTAGGAAGTCCAGTTCAGAAGATTTGATGAACTATACAGTCTACACACTATAGCAGAACATGTCACATTCAGCGCTTGATATATTATTACCTAACAACTAAATAGATTAGAAACCACTTATAATTTGTCATATGATAGTGATGTAGAATTTATAACCCATGACACAATATCCCTTCCTAACTCTTGACTCACAACATTGTCTAAATCAAAAACCAATAAAAGAAAAGTGGCAAAATATCAAATTTGCTTTCATTGAGAGTCGAACTCAAGACCTCCCGCTTACTAAACGGGTGCTCTAACCAACTGAGCTATGAAAGCTCATGAAACACAGTTTCTTATGAAATAGCAGAAGACAAGAATCTGAGGACATTTTGTACAGGAATAAATATAGAAACAGTTGAATAAGAGAAAAGTTGAGATAAGAGCTTGGGATGCACATAACCTTCCATTACTAATTTCCCCTTAAACATTACTTTGTTTCACAAAGTTGAACCAAAAGACAATTACCAAAAATTGAACAAGAATAGAATCATCAACTTTATAAACAAAGCCATACACACAATCTCATTGTTCTATGAAAACATAACATTTGTTCCATTTAACAACATAGATTGATTGACGGTTGAGTTGATCCTATCATTCAATTTAGTAATATTTTATTATTCATACTAAAATAGAAAAATCAAATTCAACAGAACACAAATTAAATAAATTAAAAAAAATAGTAATTCTATTTCTTTAGTATTGCAAATTACAAAGATATTTATCTTGAAAAAGAAAAATAAAATTTCAACTAAATATCTTTGTTGTGCTGATCTTGATGGTGATTTCAGGTTTGTGGGATGCTGATCACTCGCATGAATCTGCCTCAATTTACAAATTCAAACTTTCTTCGAAGCTGCTCTCACTTTGAAGGTTCACTGTCAGCAATCCATTCTCAGAACTGTATGTGAAGTCCTCATCTTTCTTGTCTACCTTACAGCACCTTGGTCTTTTGCTTGAAAATGGCTCCAAACAAGCCATCTCTTCTTTCTTTTGATTCTTATACTATCCCCCCAAGGTACAATCCTCAATGGATCCTCCTGTCGTGCATTTTGATTAGTCCGAGCGGTGCAAACTCAACGTTTTCTTTGAATACCTGCAGAGCATATTGATAAGTATGGTCTCTGTTGGTCATGAACAAGAAGAGTGGTATGGAATGGAAGTTTGAGGATTTTTGCCTACTTTTATTGGGGAGACGGTATATATTCGCACTGCATTACGCCTAACGACACTTGAATGGTTTTGTTCTTCAGCACTCTGGAAAGGGATGCTGCAGCAGTATACAGTTTAAACATTAGAATCTGTGTCAGATAACTCGACATTGGAAAAAGAAGAGGTTGTAAGGAATGAAGTGAACCTGTGTTAAATGCATATACGGCACATTCTTCATCCTCAAGAAACTCGACATCAAGATTATTTTGCAAATGTTTAACCCAACACATTTGAGAAAAGACTATACTAACTGAATACAAATGGAGTATTTTGGTTGAATCACATACTTCATTAATCACATCAAAAACAATATTTTGATTCAGTAAGTTGAATCACACCATCATTATCATCAAATACAGAAAAGAAGAAAATCATCAACTTTATTAACAGAGTCTCATTGTTCTACAAAAAGATAACATTTGCTCCATTTACACAAAATACACTGACTGATCAGTTGAGTTGACTATATTGCTCATCAGCTTCCACAATACTCAACACATTCCTTCCGCTTGCAGTTTGACGAAGTGCTCTGCGACGAGGCTCCAGACATCTCACAACAGCGTCATAAAAGCTTTTGAAACCACATTCCTGAAATCACACAATTCAAACTTATAAGTTATTGCAACACAAGACTTAGGTGTTGTATATATCTAGAAACTTAGATACAAAGAATCAACCTTAGTCTTCTTTAATGCTGCTTGAATCACATAATTTCCAAACTTATTTCGAGCAAGTCGAAAAGCTGCTCCCGGACAGTTTACTATCTCTGCAGCCACTCTGATAATCCCATTATTCGAAGCTTCCATGCATTTCTCTACCACAAGGCTTCCTTCTTTTCTCACCGCCAGTCGTATAAATTGATTTTCTAGGCAATTGGTTATTTTATTTGTAATGTCCCCGTTTCTGAGGCTTAGGACATTTTGTACAACGTAGTTCCTAAAAACATTTAATTAGCCCCATCAAATATTTATCATTCATTATGAGTTAAACATGAAATATCCCAGAAAATGAAAACTATAATATGCACTTAATTCTTACCCGTATAGATCATACGAGAGCAAATCCGATACATCAGCTATGTGATTGAGAAGTCTAACTCTTTGATGTCCATCAATGTGGGCGATGCAGTCGTTCAATGATCTGCATCCCACTTCGTGTATGGCCAAATCTTGGAAATGCAATATTGCTTTTTCATAAAGCACCTGAAATTTCAAAACAAGAACAACTGATTCAAACCATTTAAACTGCAAAACTAGGAATCAAAGGTAGTACAAAATCAAGAATCTGAGAGATGGAATACCTCATTAGGCTGGGCTGGAAAGAGGGGCAGGCATTGCAGAATGACATCCCTGGCCGTAGGATGAGTCATTATATCCATGAATCTGGTGGACAGAACTCTTGTCATAGCCATGGCATGAGGCGACGACTTCTTCACCTTTTTGATGAGTTTGACGATTGAACTTGCTCTGTCCAAACCATACATGATCATTAGTTTTTGTATTTAACTAATAAGCACAACATACGTAGCTACAATTAGTAAAAGAATGTTTGGATTATAATTACCCTTGTTGGTGGAATGCTGCACGTAGAAAGTATTCGGCCTGGGACAGGACCCTAACAACGAGGGAATCTAACTGTTGGCCTTCGCACACATCAACGAGCATGCAGTAGATACAATGCAGCCGTCTATTCAACATCAGCGTGAAAATCGAGTGTAGCAGTATAGACACCAAACTCTCCTTCTGTTTTCTATCATCCCCTTTCATAATTTCTTCCAAGTGGTTTACGTCAAGAGGTCTGGCCTGCAGGAAGGGCGGCGGGCGAATAGGAATCCTCGGACCGTACTTCATTGGATATCGAAACTTGTGTAGCATCATAGGCCTAAACCTTGGATCAGCATATGGGACAGGGAGTAGCCTGCTTCTCAAGTGGTGGACCAAGTGATTAGATCTATGTTGATGATCCATGAGATTCTGATCATTAATCACGTCCTTCTCTCCTACAAGAAAACGATCAAGAAACTTAATAAATAATTCAAACTTTCTTTAATCATGCATATATGATTGTCGATCAACAAACACAAACAAGAAAACAGCCATACAACAGGAAGAAACTGTAAGAATTAAGAAAAGAAAATACCACGATCATGAATTAAGTTTCTGTGGATCAGACATCATTAATTTGAAAACAAATTGTGATATATTCCATAGTAAAAAATTAACTTACCTTCTGAAGTAGTCATGAAGGAGCGTGGACAACCCCAGATGCCGTCTTTAGTAGCAGAGTTGTCTTCACCCAAAACACACGGGACAAACTTCATCTTCTTGGATCTGGTAGTAGTAATGGGAACACCTTCTTCCTGTGTTTTAAACGAGAAGACGCTGAAAGTGTCAGAATCATCGTCTGACGATGGGGCGTCGCCGTTGTTGCTCTGAGAATCAGCAGTGGGTGCCAGGTGCCGGAAAGTGCCATCTTTTCCTGGTTGCAGACGTCCAATATACAGAATAACTTCTTCGTCTTCATGATCAGTATGGTTTAGGCGGGTTGGAGAAGTTGAAGAATCCATGCATGCAAGAATCAAGAAAGAAAGATGATGAAAAGAGTGGGAGCAGGAACAGTATAATTTGTAAAATTGTGGGATATTGGACTATTGGTAGTTACGATGTGGTCTTATATAGAATGTGTTGGTAGTTACGTTGTGGTCTGATATAGAATATGTTGGTAGTTATCAATTGGAATTCTATTCCAATTACCATCTGTTGTGTTGGTAGTTACAATTGTGTTCTATTCCAATTACCATATGGATTACTACTTTCCTTAATTAAGTCTGCAATTTTAATTTGAATTAAGTCTGCAATTGGGTTCTATTCCAATTGGTCTTATTATGATTATTTTTTTAATTTTTTAAGTTTGGATTAGTATTTACATCTTCTCCATATGCTGTTAATTTTAAATTTGACAGAGTCAGGTAAATTATTTTTTTTAAAATAATATTTTAAAATCGTTCCTAGTCAGGAAAATAATCACGTTAAAATAGAATTTGCCTTAATTATCTTTTAAAATATATTACTCATACAAAAAGTTTAGAGAAATTAGGAATACCAATCTTCTTTCATAAAATTCTGTTCTTATAACTATTTTTTTTTATTATAAAAAAGAATGTTCCAGTGAAGATATGAATGCCTCCTCACAATAGGAATAAATACTCGAAAAATTCTCACTTATTATATATTTAATCAAAACTTGTGCTTATTAGTTTTATCTTACAACCAATTTATTATAATAAAAATCAAAGTGCGTGAAAATACAATTTCAAAATAAATTTTTACGATTAATATTGAAATAAAACTTAATTAATTAGAAGTCATTCATTTTTAATTTTTCAAAAGCATTCAGTTGAATAAAGATTGACAATGTTTATTTAAGATTTAATTATATTTAATTATTCTTTCATATATATATATATATATATATATTAAGTTTTTGCACTTTATTTTAGTATTTTATATAGGGAAAAAAATTTGGTTTTTTAATCTTGTCTTTGATTTATTTTGATCCATTAAGTATTACCATTTATCAATGTATTACCATTTATCAATTTTTTACCATTAATTTGCAAAAGTATATAAGTTTTGTCCAATTTAGGATGTTTGCTTAATTTTCGACAATTTTTTCTTAAATTTGTTGTGTGGTCCCCAGAATTTCCATTTAGCCAATGAAACTGATTATGTGGCAGTGATATGGCATGAACTTCAGTGATTGAAAATTTTTGTTGCCCATGAGGTTCGAACCCTAGTCAACAAACACTAAATTTAAAATTTTCACCATTTATGTTATGACCAACTTGTATTTTCTTAGCTCAAATATGCAATGTAACCTATTGATAATATATTATAATGTATTAAATAGTATTAAACAACTAATATATTATGTTAATATAAATAATTGTGTCAAATATATAAATATTGGTGATATGGGTGTTTGGGTGCCAGCAAAAAATGACATGGGTGCTTGGGATAGCTTAGGCCCACAGATTAAACTAGGCAAGCCCACACAACATAAGGAGTCCAGGAAGAAGGAAGGAGACCCAGTGCATCCCGCAGCCTAGACCATAATTAAGGCCCAATAAGATGTTCGGTCCAAAAGGCGTATACATATGGCAGCCCACGCTCCAACGAGGCCCTAAGTTAACCTAGACGTTAACAACCACCTTGAATCACATCAGCTCAAGGAGGGCCAAGTGAGCAAGAAGGGATTCCCTGATGGGAAGGACTCCTGGCAGACGTGGGATCTCCCTCGGCGAAGGACAGTCCTAGCAAAACACATCCACCTACAAATAAGGAGGGTTCATCCCTTACCCAACAAACCTTCCAAATTTCTTCGAACAGATTAAGACCCCTGCAAATGGAGCACCCCCCCCCCCCCTTCCCCTCTAAAATCACAAGTTTAGTCCCTCTAGACGGGGACGGTTCTCCCACTCTCTAAGCAATTCTTTAAGCATTTTACAATCACACTATTACTTGTTCTTGTACTCTTTATCAATCTCATTTACTATATCTCAATTTCACTCGAATTTATTTTATCATGAATCAAATACTAATTTGGGTATCGGAGCGCTAATATTTTTTTTTGCAGGTCCTCTCCTCAGAGCCCTCATACGGTTTGGCCCAAATTCCGAATGATAATCCATTTTTATGAGACCCGTGCTGTTTTTGCATGCATCAAGTAGCATTAATACTAAGGCAATATTACAAAATTAATCCTGTAAGTAGAGGGGGTGGCAAAATTAATCTTGTAACTACTAAACTTGCAATTTTAGTTCTAAATATTTTAATTTAGTGGCAATTTTGATCCTTCAAGCCAAAATGACCAAAAATTAACCGAACAAATTAGGATTTAGGGTGCCACTTTCCAGTTGGTCTTAACTTAAACACGTGGTATCGTACGTTGCTGCTAATGGGTAATTTTGGCTGCAAAGGCCAAAATTGCCACTAAATTAAAATATACAGGGCTAAAATTGCCACTAAAGTAAAGCACGTAAGAGAAGTCAATCGATGATGAGGTTATGATGTGGATCGTGCCATTAACAGAAACTATTCGGAGGGATACGTGCGCCATGGGGAGGCAAACACAGGGGTGTTGGTCCACCTACGAAATGATTGCTGGTGGCGGAGATACGACGGAGAAACTAGTGGTGGGTGCGGCAAAAAAAGTGGTGAAAATGAAAATTGAGAGATCAGGACGGCTAGTGGACGAATATACATGGGCCCGGGTGCAATCAACTCGTCAGACGATTGGGAATTGATTGGTGGTGGTCTCAAGCAGTGGGTAAGTCGAACGGCTTCGAGTTTTGATGAGAGAGAAAATAAATCTAGGTTTTAGGGCAAGAATATAATTGGCAATTGGGGGCACATTTGAACTTCGATTAAAAAAACATGTTGTAGGATTGGAATCAATGTTTATTTTATTTTTTATTTTCCGACACAAGAATGTCGCGTTCGAGTCGTGTAACAATTCACTACCAAGTTTTGCAGATTATTTGTAAAATTGTATGCATTAATTTATTTTTTCAAAAACACTAACAAATTTATAATTTTCTGTATGACACAATAAAATAGAAGTTATTGCAAACAACCATTTAACTAAAATTTTTAGGATGAAATTACTAAAAATTGGATAGATGGTCATAATTATTTAACTACTTTGAATAAATAGAAATTTATATTGCATACCTTTTAAAATAAATAATTATGTATGTTTTTAAGTTAAATTTGGTTAACAATTCAGATGTAAGACATGCTTATTTTATATTTTATCTTGATATTTTTCATGTTGCATATTTAAATTTATGAGAAATTGAAAATATATGTTAAATAGATACGTGTTATATAGAAAGAGCTTTGATTTTAGCTCTTCGAACTTAGCTTTAGAAAGAGCTTTAGTTAATATATCACCCATCTGATTTTCAAAGCGACAGTACATGAGATTGACTTCTCTATTCTTTTTTTGCTTCTCTAATTGCATGAAACTTCATATTCATGTGTTTGGTTCTTCCACGTTGCCTAGGGTTCTTTGCAATAGCAATGGCTGACTTTGTCGTCAACCCAAATCACAGTAGCATCTTTTGGGCTTTGCCCCATATCTATCAACAGTTTCTACAACCAAATTGCTTGGTTTGCAGCTGCTGCAGCAGATCCTTATCCAAGTTTGTTTGAATTATTGTCGACCTTAAAAAATTGTGTTCGAGTTTGATTTGATTGATGATCTAATAAATAATTAAGTTGGAGTGAGTATTAGTTGATGAATCAAATATGAGTCGAGTTCGAAAAAATTCAATACTTTTAAGTATCTAATATGAATTAATCGAAACAAGTTCAAGTAGAGTTTGAAAGTCTAATCGAACAAAATTTTTTGTCCAAGTTTATCATGTTAAGTTTAACAATCAATCAAACGAGCTTTTACTATTGATTTCCATCGAGTATCAAATAGTTTAATATATTTTTCCGCCCTAAACCTACTTACGTTAGACAAAATTAATCATGATCGTTAATACCCCTTTTAAAATGATAAAAATAGCAACCCATCTCCCTGGGCTTTTAATAAGAAGTTTGATAACCTAAAAACATGGTTGTTTATATATATTCTTATCGAAATATTAATTTAACACCACAATCGAATATAAAACACAATTTCATTAATTAATCCAAGCATATTGTCATTTAACAAGAAAACCTATTAAAATGAAAACATAAACAAACAAGCAACTGTCTCCCTATTCATTATTTTCCTAATGACTTTTTGTTGGAACAAAATCATTTTATGTTATATATATATATATGTCTAAAGATTGATTATTTGATAGTAAATATGAAAAGTACGTCATTCAGTATTTATGTTTTTACATTAGTAAATAGGAGTATAACAGACATTATATGAGTTAAAAATCAATTGCCCATTACATTTTGATTTCGGCTTGAGAAGTGTAAAGAGAGGCAAATTGCCTAATTTTAATTTAAAAGTTCAGGAAGACGGGCTGCTCTTTCATTTTGTTGAGCTGGGGTTTCTGCCGATTATATTTTTATGCGAGAAAATTGTATTTAACGTAAAAATCCATACAATAATGATAACATAGTAAATAAACTAACAGTCGGTACAAACATGATGAGTGTGTAGCAAAAAAATAATATATATGTATTCGTTTAAAAAAAATATTAAGCACATACTTTTTTATTATATTCTGAAGAAATGAGCTCAAATTAATTAACAGTCGAAACACACTTGATATGTATCCATAATATATATATAATTTTATTATACTTGTGAATAAATAAGTATATTTAGGATACTTTTAGAAATAAATATTTTGTCATAAAAATTAATTACTATTAAGCGTCGCATCTTTAACAAATAGTATAGATAAATAAATTGCAATTAAAAGTCTATAACAAAATGACAAAATGGTACATGTATAGAAGGTAGAGGACTCACCTGGAGCTCTACTCCTGAAGAACTGCTGGAAGCTTTAATATTTATTTCCTTTGGGGTGCATTATTCTTTGTGTTGCCATTCTTGTGATTAGTTTTTTCTTTTACCTAAAATTATTTATTACTTCCAACTCATTATCAATGTTTTGAAAATCAAATCTGATCGAGATTGGATCTGATCAGTTGGACTGAATTAAAAATACTAACAAACTCTAATCATACTATATAAACCAGAGTGACTGATGCCTTTTTTGCTATAGAGAGGCAGCGGTAGCTGACTCTTTTCTGAACTAACAAAGATAGCAACCACTATCTCAATATAAAATAAATACAAGTACAAGAGTGTCCGGAGAAAAAGTTTGGGGGGAAAGGGAAAAAAGGAGAAGAAAAATCCAACTTGTCTTGAAATTTCTTTTACTTCGATCAAGTTTGGTCGAATTAAATTAATTGCAGAACAAGTGTGATTGGTCACTTTTTTTGAACTGTACACCAATCATACAGTAAGTGTATTGTACTAATAATATGATTGATTTATATTTTGCAAAGTTGAGTCCGAACTAAAATTTTCTCTTGTTTTGGCATCTTTTTCATTAGTTTGAGTTTTGCATTTCTTAAAAAATAATGATAAGTTGACCGATTTTCACGAGTACACATGGCAGTCCGATTTTGATGGTAATGATTTTAATATGAACCCCGACCCATTCAAGGACCGATTGCTGATCGAATCAGCCAGTTTAAATCTGGGTCTCCTAATGTTTTTTATTAATTAAGTACAATTTATGAATAATATTTCATCAGATCTAAAATAAATATTCTTTTAGAATGTTGAAAACAAAATTCTATTTTTAGATTTTAAAATTATATATAAATTATTTATTTCACATTAATACCACTCAACTATACCATTATAATATTAAATGAAACTCTTTAAAATATTTTATGACTTTTTGTTATGTCTAATTACAATGGTTAAAAGTAAAAAATAACGAGTTTAACAATGGTTGATAGCTATTAGCCGTTATTTTTGTAAACGAGGTCAAAATATTAGTTACAACTAAAAATCATGACAAATGATTTAGTCAGTAAAACCATGACAAAAGCTAATTAACTATAGTCAAAACCTTATTTTTCACAGTGATTTTTGGTTGATCATAATAAATAGTATCTATTAGCCTTAACTTTTAGGTTAATTACACTGAGACCTGCTTTGAAAATATAAAATTATGCTTTCTCCCAAAAGAGTTTCAAAATTACATTTACACTCCTCTGAAAAAAATTTATCGTTTATACCTGATGTTAGCAAAAAGAATTGCATAAAAGTTTTTAACTTTACCGCTCATTTAACACTCTGTCCTAATAATTTTATACTTATAAGAAAAAAATAAATTGATATTAACCCCACTCCACATATATATGTATATTACATTTATCTTTTTATAAGTATAAAAATATATATGAAAATATTAAATAACAGGCAAAATTAAAAATTTATGTAATTTCTTTTGTTAGTGTTAGTACTTTCGTCCTAACTCTAACAGAAGGACGTCATGTGAAAAGGAAAAATTTTTAGAGGAGGTGTAACTATAACTTCAAAACATTTTTGAGAAAAAGTGTAATATTACATTTTCAAAGGAAGTCTAAGTATAATTAACTCTATTTTTCAAAACTCTTCTTTTCTTATGACAATTGAAAACTTTTTACAAGTATAAAATACCTAAATGTGTCCAGAGTATGTTCAACATCATGTTTTTTTATTTTATTTTTTATTGGACATACGGATGCTGCGTTCGAGTCGTGTCAATGTCCACTGTTGTACATAACGGATAATCTACTAAAGGGGTGATTTCATACGCTTATTTTAAGTATTTACCAGCTTATTATTGAAAAGATTATTTTTGTTTTTACAGTTTATATTTTTGAACTACTTAAACTAAATTGGATTTAAGCCAGAAATGATAAACAATTCAGTACCAACTTGTGCAGATTGTTTGTCAAATTGTATGCATTAAATTATTTTTTCAAACACTCCATGTGACGTCCGTAGAATTTTTATGTAATTGGGAGACTAATTGGTAATTATTAGAAATCTAGATGTAATTAGTAAATAAATTATAGATTGAATTTGGAATATAATAACACTTGAATGGATTAAATTGGAGTTCGTTATAATATTTGGGGCAAATTATAGTAATTAAGAAAATGAAAAGGGTGTAATTGGTATTTTAAGAAAAGTTTAATTAAATATATAAAATAATAATAATAATATTATGTATATAATAATATAAAATATATATATATATATATATATATATATATAAAGTGAGAAGAGAGAGAGAGAGTTGTGAGTGTGAGGCGGTGGGCTTTTTGTTCTTTCTCATTATAAAATAAAACACATACACATTTTATACAAGCAAACACATATTCCAAAACACAAACAGTTAGAAATTTGCAATTTCTCGCGGAGAACGAACAGGTACAAAAATTTATATTTTAAATTATAATAATTTATATAATTATATTATTTATTTACTCCGCTTATTAAATAGAGTTTATATTGAGCGGTGAACTATTTAATCGGAGTATTTTATGATTTTGGCTATTTAAATTAGTGTCAAATTAAATATCACAATTGCTATAAAAATGATATAGTTGAGCAATTAAATTATTTGATTTGTTAGATTTAATTATCCTTATAGTTAATTTACACAATTCCATCGGAATGATTAATCAAATATGTAATTCTATGTATTATTACTTAATTAAATTATATAGCAACGGTAAATTGACAGGAAATTCATAGAAATACTTCGAAAGTTATATTTTAGAAATATTATGTTATTAATTAGGGAAAGGAGGTTTCAGTGGTAATATAATTTACGAATGTTATTAAAAATGATAGTTATAAATACATAAGGGGTTTGATTAAGTGAATTCTTATGAATTATTTGGTAAATTAAATATATTGATTATACGTATTATAATTTATTATAGGACGTGACGACAAGGTAGAGGGTTGAGCAGTCCCTCGTGAATCGAAGTATTTTGGGGATTTACGGTAAGTATAGCTAATTGGATTTATATATATATATGTGTGTGTGTTTAGTATTGTATATATTATATATATTGGTTTCTTGGATGCGATCATGGACTTGGCTTTATTATTATTATACGTGGCTTTCATATATTGATTGTTTACATAATTAGTTGTGGATTATTTGAATATTGGTGAAATTGTTACTATGTGATATGTAATGGTAATGTAGAGATATACGAGATATGATTATGTGATAATCATATAATTGATTGTTGATGAAATCAAATTGGGAGTTGTTGTTGAGGAAGTGATTATTATAAAGAAAAGAATGACGATTGTGAATGGAAATAAAAGATGATGCTTACCTAGTTGGAAACACAGTCAATGGTTTATGAAAATGTGATTGATATTGAGATATGAAAAATATGTGAATTAAGCTAGGTACCATGGCGCGTAGGGTACCGGGGTATTCCGGGGCAGCAAGGAATATCCTGTGCTTGTTAGCTACACACTGGGGTGGTATGGGGGTACCATGTTTGTTGTGATGTCCTGTGCTATATTGCTACACAGCTGGAGTAAAAGAGTGTGGGGATATCACACAACGGGTATCCTGTGCTGTATATGATATGATGATGGCCGGCGAAACTATTGACTGATGTATACCAATTAGAGTAAGTGGGGCCCTTAGCTAATAAACGATAATGTTGAATATTATGTCATAGATTGATTTATAATTGTGAGTAGGTATTACTGCTTATATTTGTTGTTGCTATTGATAATGACTGTTAGTCGATGTGACTGCATGTACGTGAAATTGTTGCCTGTGTATATATATAAACTGATCAGCTATACTTATTGAGTAGGCAGCCCATTCCTTGCCACGTACATTTCAGGAGATAGGTCACACTGACTAGCCACATTGACTTTGACTCGGTGCCGTCGTCTTCATTAGGTGGGTCAGCCGTGACTTCTGAAGCCAAAGTTTTTATTTTTGGGTTGTAAATATTTTGGTCTTTTGTTGGGATTTGTGTTTAAAAGTTGTGGTATGATTTTTCTTGAGGTTATGTACACGAGAACGTGTAGTGAGGGTAAATATTACTTTTGGTGGTATAGATTATCTTTTGTGACATATAATATTATATTGATAAATTAGAATTTATTTTACTGATTGAAATAGAATTACTTATAGAATGAATGTTGATTAAAGAAAGGATGAAATAGAAATGATTAGATGTAGCGAGTAAGGGGTGCTACACTCTAACAAACTTACAATTTTCCCTATAATACAATAGAATAAAAGTTATTGCAAATAACCCTTTAACTAAAAATTTTAGGATGAAATTACTAAAAATTGGATAGATGGTCATAATAATTTAACTACTTTGGATGAATAGAAATTAATATTTTGTACCTTTTAAAATAAATAATTATGTATATTTTTAAGTTAAATTTGGTTAACAATTCATATGTAAGACATGCTTATTCAATGTTTTATCTTGATATTTTTATGTTGCTTATTTAAAATTTATGAGAAATTGAAAATATATATTAAATATGTACGTATTTATATAGAACCATGTCTGATTTGGGTAGCAGATTGTCAGTTAACTCGCATTCCCAAAAAGGTTCAGGACATAAGAAAAGAGAGCAGATCGTTAGGCTTATTAGGGGTCCCCAACTACGATCCTCCAATGCCTAAGTCAGTGAAGCTATTCCAGATAGAGGAAACGATCTTAATGCGAACTTAAGCGAACTCAAAGCAATCTAATCTGGATTTTTAGTGCCACAAATGTACTAAACATGGGGTATTTATAATGTCTAGGTGGGTCCACTTGCCTGTCCAAAGATCCATTTGCATTATGCCACGTGTCGTCATCCTAGCTGACGTGACGCCACATGAATCGATGGCCTCCAGTAGCAGGTCTTTTAGGTCGAGTTGAAAGTCCCAACCCATGAAGGGGCATGGATCTTTGAGTTATACCTGTAAATAATGCCTGGTTTTAGGGCATTTTCATCATTTTTAATAGTAATTCTCTTAATACCCATCATTACTCCCCCACTTCTTCTTAGTGTGTGAAAACCACTAAGAGAAGTTGAACAATCATTCAACCTAAGCTCTTAGATCTATCTGTTATCCTTCTCATCCGACCGTCCATTTTGGTGTGCCTTTCCATATTCCACTGGCTATAAATACACTCTCCATTTGACTTGTTCTTACCCTTTTCTTGCGAATAGCTTTCTTGGTGCAACCTACTAATATTTTGCTCACCTATCTCCAGGTATGTTTCGCGATCTCCTTCCCCTATTTTATTGTCTTCTAATTCTAATTTGAGCTCGGGTCTAGCTCCAACTTCAATTCTTTTGGGTCGACCACGACCTCGCCCCAGCCCATCGCTCATAAAGGTCCTTCCATTGCTCCTCCAACTAGGGTAGAAAACAACCTAAAGATTGTAGATACGACCAACAATACCTTAGAACAATATGTAGCTATGATGTCTAGGGATCCACGGGCAGGTATTGTAAGTTCTTTAAACATGTCCCCCAATGCGATTAGGGAAAAAGAGGACAACTGGGCGAAAATACACAGTCAGTAGCACATGTGGCCTGACACGTGGGAAAAACAATGACGTAGCAACATTGTAATAAGTTGAGTTAAAAAAGAAAGTTGTTAAAACAAATGTAGTAAAAATTCACCCCCAAATCACAATTCGCCCAAATCGAAAGAACCCTAAAACTCCTTCTTTCAACTCCCACAAACAACTGATCGTCGATTGAGGAGGAAGAAACCCATTGAAGCAATGCCACTTCGGGATCCTGAGTTTAATGATTTTCCTCCACCTTCGTACGGTAAGTTTTCTATGTTTTCAAAAAATCTGATTTTTAGCGTTAAATCTATGGTTTTTTGTGGTCCCAAAAAATGAAAGTGGTCCATTGTGTTTTTATTCCAAAATCTCCAACACTATGGTCCCATTGTGTTGTTATTGTCATGAAAGCAACAATAATATGATTATAAGATTTAGCAGCAGACTAGAATTGAAGAATTTTTGTTATCTATGCGGACAACTTTCTCTGTGGATGCTCTTGTTGGGACCTAAATTTAAAGCTTTTTGCATTTACTTAATGCCCTTTTAAAAATCTCTACCCCTACGAGTCGATGATTATAAAAGGGTGATATAGGAAATACGTTTTGCTTGGTTCAAGAGCTTGAAGTTGACCAACATCAACTATTACAAATAAGGGATCTTTTAGCTTTAGGATAGAGCAACTTGGTGTCTTCAGTTTTGAAGTTCTATCATGTTGGAATTATATGTTGGTTGAATGGTCATCCTATTATGTATTTAACCTCTTTACCGTAATCCTATTAATATAGTTTCATCTTTTGAGAGAAGAGATTTAAATCTGGAAGGGGAAATAATGGAAACACCTTAGTGTGTCTCTTGAAGAATAACTAAGAATGTGAATGATATGCAAAATATGCTAAGAATGTGAAGAATAACACAGAAAAAGTGATTCATTATGTTTTCTTTTTTATTATGATTTTTTATGAATCTTTCTGAAATTATGTGTAAATGTATCCATTTTCTAAAATTATGTGTAAATGTGATTTTTTTTATGATTTTTTATGAATCTTTCTGTTTTGTATTTGTTTGTTTGTGTTCCTTTTTTTTTTCTTTAAGATGATAATGACACTATGTTAGCAACCATTACATTACATTTTTTGGGGAATGTAATGTACAAATTTGATTATGAGGATGTTAATGAAATGTCTATTTCAAAACTGAATGAAATGGCTAGTAAGGTGGGCTATTTTGGTAATAGGACATATTTCACAAAACTTGGAGGTGTGTATTACAAAGTAAATAATGATGATGTTCTGTTTGATGTGTATTGGTATTGCTCCTGAAAAAGAAATTGATATATATGTTGAACTTCATGGAAATGTTATGAGTAGTCAGGTTGGTGAATGTAATATACAACCTCAGGAGGGTGGGTTAACTGAAGAGGGTGAAAATTTGAAAGAATCTGAATCCTTTGAAGATAGTGACTATGATTTGAGAAATAATGAGATGAATGCACATTTCAGATAAGAGAATATAATTCCAATCACACTTGTGGAAGGGGCTATCGTGTTAAAAAATTAAAGGCAAAGTGGCTTGCAGAAAAGTACATTCAAAAATTCAGAAGTGGTCCAAAAGTCAGGGGATGCAAGAACAAATTTCAACTAACGAGATGACTAAAGCTAATGCATTTGAGGAGATCAAGTCAGTGGTAAGAAACTTCAGCACCCATTCATTCCATTTTAATTATACATCTTCTAATACTTGATATTGATTTTTTTTTAGGGCATGAAGGAACAAGTGCTTTCAAGTACTGCAGTCCATCATACAGGCCAACAAACTGCAGCTTCAGTAAGTAATTCTCAAGTAACTTCAAGAATTTTGTTTATCATTCACGTATTCGGTTTATTTCATTCTCCTTTTAGGTAATACCCAAACCATTCAAGCCACCTCGGTATAAATAAAAAGTTGCACAGAAACAACCATGAAGGCCATCATACAAGTCTTCCACATCCCAGCAACAAGATGCAGCTCAAAGCTCTAAGCCTCCTCCACTAACTCAACCAAGTCATCTGCAGCCACCAATCCTAAACGTTAATATTCGAGCTCCACCACGATGGATAGGGAGACAGGAGGTATTTTCAAAACAGCCTTTACAACTAGAGACCATATCTCTTCTGTCAACATGTACATTTTTGGAGAAGAATGGCAAGAAGTATTGTATATTATCACGATTGAACAATGTGTTATCACAATCGAAGGACAAGGTAGACAAGGACAAGAAAAAAGATGGGAGGAATTCACCTTTTGTTTACGAACTTTTTTATTTTGATTGAAATATTTTTTGTTTGTAATATCAAGATACTAGAGAAACTTGAGGAATCAGCTGTGATTGCATATGTTATAATTAGGGTATTTTGTGGGCAGGTTGTTGAAGAAATGTTGTAAATGGATGTTCATGTTCTTTCTGAAGACAGGCTATAAATTGTTGACAGGATGTTGTAAAGTGTTAATGTTAGTATGAAATAAATGTTTCTCATTAACATGTTGAAAATGGTACAGAAATGAATGTTTTCATTTTCATTATATTGATGAAAATTCCTTATATTATTGAAAAGGGTGCAAAAATGCTGTTGAAAATTCCTTATATTGTTGAAAAGGGTGCAGAAATGACTGAAAATTCATTTTTATTTTTATTCTATTACTAAATTAATTAACAACTGCAATTTTAGGCTTTTAGTTTCATTCTTAAAATTCATTAACAACATTCTTTAATAACATAACACATAATTCACAAAAGCTTCAAATTTGAGGCTTTCAATTTAATTATCAAAACCACAAAATGCCATTACAATTCCTCCATTTTATGTTTACACATATCTACAACATAATGTAAGCCCCTACAAATCTAGCAACCTGGAATGATTCATCAAACGATTCATCCAAAGACCACCATCTGATTACCCATTCAAAAACCGACCAACACAAATCATGATGTCACCAAGCAAATTTTAAGCCAAAATATATTCTTCTTCAGCAGTTTTGCTTCGATTTTCATTGCTTGAAGCTTGTGACGCGAATTGGGTATGACACACAAAGCTCTAGCACACATAGGTGGGTCATCCCATGTAAAAAATCGACGTCCTCCACTCTGCAATTGAACAAAAAATAAGCCAACATCTACAAAACTTAAACTTAAACTTCAGTTCTTACCTCATAATTTGTGCAAGAGTAAAACCTTCTTCCGGGATTTTCATTGGTCCAAGAGGTTCTCAATGGAGCCCTAATGCCACAAAATCAGTTTACCACAGTGGTGGAGTAATTGCCCGACGATAAAGAAGATATTTTCGCTGTTTTTCTTCACCTGCAACTTCATTTGCACCACCAAAAATAAGAGAGAGAGAGACAACTCTTACATAAGGTGAAAAAAGTAGGAAGAGGGGCTCTTTTTCCCGCTTAAAGCCACATCATTGGCCACGTCATTCGCCATGCAAGCTCCTACATATTTAAGTTGCGCACGTGGACATCGGAACCCTAATCCCCAAATCTCTTCGCCGCGTTTTTAGGCGATTTTGGTCGAAAGGACCAAAATTGCCAAAATTTCAATACTTACAGGACTAAAATTGCCAGTCTTGTACTTACGGTCCCAATTCGGCCACCCCCCCATACTTACAGGACCAATTTTGCAATTTTGCCTAAAATATTTATCATGGCTAAAAGCCATAACAAATATTTTTATCATAGCTCTTAGCTATAGCAAATAATTTTTTCATAATGAAAAAGCTAATTTTTGCATCAATTGCATCTATCTATGGTTAATAATAATTATTTACTATAATTTTTAATTATAATCATTAAAATTGTCGCTAATAATATTTTATTTTTAATGATGTTTCATGTTTTTCGTAAAAAAAAAAAAAAGAATACTTACAACAAAATATCTTAATTCATTTGTCACACAACCTCGTTTGCTTTTGTTTTCATCCTCAATTTTTATAGTTTAGTATTTTAAATTAATTTTTATTTTGTATTGGATTTTGTATGATGTATGAAAGTATTGTTTCAATTTATATTATTGTAAAAGAATTTTAATGTGAAAAGATGTGAACAAATGAAAACATGTTTGGAGAAGAATCTGTCATGAAAGTCTTTTTACAAAAATAGATGTAATATTATATTTGGATTACGATATTTAATGATTATTTTTTAAATAGACGTGATAATTTTTTTTTAAAGTTTTATCCTAAGCGACGTCACTCACTTATTGACCCACTATCATTGCCCAGATCCAAGCAGATAGGCGATGGTTAACGTCGTCGCCCAGGCTGGCGGCGACATGTGATGGCCGTCGGTGGTGGCCAACAATGAGATGGAGGGTATACATTGTGGTATACATATAGCATGCCTGCGCGCACTGCTGGTGCTGCATTATGATGGTTGCTGAAATCATTGGGTTTGCAAACAATGCAAAATTTTTCAGCTATGTGCAAGTAAGGGTTCTCCTGACTTTTACTGTTCATAGAAATTCTCTCCATTGTGTATTTCATTTTCATAAATAGTATTTCTAGTTTTGTTGATTTAGTTGTGGTATCGAGCTTTCATGTTATTAGTAGACGTTTTGGATAGCCGAAAGAAGAAAGAAAAGAAGAGAAGGAATGTTGGGGTTTTGGTGGTTGAGCCCTCATTTCTACTTTCTTAATCAATCTTCTCTCTCGTCATGGTTGGAGACAGGGGGCACTTGATGAAATAGTACTGCTTATTAAGTGTAACAAATAACAATTGACATATGTCATGTGATAAAATTTCATGTATCCTTGAGAAAATCTTTTTTCTTGCAATGCTTGTGCACCATGATAATCTTCTCATAATTAATATTTCTTCCTTCTAGCTGGTTCTTCAATATGAGAAAGGGAAATTAGTGGGAGAGAATTGAAGGTGTAGGCTTGAACAATTGAAACGGTTGCTAGCTAAACATTTAGTATTTAGCTGCAGCATGATTAACATTGTGCCTTAGTGGGTCCGTGTTTATTCATGTAGAACAATAAAACTTTGATCAATTATGACTTCTGATGTTCCCTTAGTTTATTGATACTTTATTGGTTCTTCTTTCTATTTATATAGATTTTCCTTTGCTTCTAGTATAATTACGGCTGTTAAGAATGCAAAAAGAAGTGCTAAACAGTGTCTTTTCAATAGTTTGTGCATATGATCTGATAAATATAATTTGTGTGCAGCGGTTGGTGATAATTGTTATGTTGAGTACTTTCTGGTGTCTTGTTATTTTTTACACTTTTCCTTGCTGTGGCTGCAGTTGATATTAATGTTTAAAGATAATTTATTCTTGAAAATTATGTTTATGAAACTCTTCCAAGTTAGCTGATCAAAAGTTGATGGATGTACTGTGGTCCATTCTCTAGAACAAGGAATGAAAACAGCTGCAATGAGGAGGGAAGAAAACCTAACAATGCCGGTCAATACGGATTTACTTACACGGTGAGAACACTTATTAGCTCTTTTTCTTTTCTACTCCAACCTTAAGAAAGAAAAAGGTAGATTATGAAATAAAGAGAGATTTTGAACATGAGCATGGACTATTTTCGTGTGTCACTTGTGGATTTTGTATTTTGCTCGTGTTGTTGTTGAAGCGGCTGCTCATTATCTATTATTGGCCGATTGCAGCACATTTAATTATTGAGGTGCTGGTGATGATGACCATAATCACATTAGACATGTGAAGTGTCCCTATAGAAACCTTGGTTCAGGAATGTTCTTGTTTCACTCAGAAAATGGTCTATTGAAAATTTAGTATTATATAGACATTCCTTTTCTTATAACTTATTGGCTACTTTTTCTAAACTAATTCATAGCGCATAAATGCGGTAGTGCTGAATCAATAATGTGTAGGGATAAGGTCTATCTTATTGTAAAGAGCATTAGCTACTTTTCTACTAGTCATAGAATTGTATGATTGTGCTATGCCCATAGGCTGAAAATGATGTGTTGGCTATGCAACTATCCCATGAGACATCACTGGTCCAAAGTTTGTGGTGTTTGTAATTGACTCTGGTTTTGCATACAATATGGAACTAGTTAGAAGTGGAAAGGGCAAGACAGTCAAATTATACGTTCATTTTGCAGAATATTAGTATTAGGTTTGGCTAGGTTGCTGATTACAATTTTATGGTGCAACATTCAATTTTGGATGCAGTGCATGAGAACTTCTAGTGTTCTTTTTTTTTTTTTTTGAAATCCATTTATGTTGAAAATATGGCTGCGACTTATGATTTGAACTTTAATGTGATCATTTGCAGGACTGGTAAGAAAGGAACATGGTCCTTATGATGTGCCAGTATACATAGATCAGATTCGATCTATGTGTCAAAGTATGTGTGTTGGGGTCAAAAGCTCGTATATGAAGTCTTTAAAGCACGACCTCCTCTTTGGTAGACTACTTTGCTTGAGAAACTAGTTATTCAATTTTTCACAAATATAAAAAGATCTTATTTGAAGTTGAAGCTCAAACTTGATTATCATGTAGGAATGTGGTGCTTCAAAATGAGGCTGCCAGTGCTGATGAAGATCCTAAGCAGTTTGAAGATTGTCAGTTTATTCTGAGTGTTAATCAGTCAACTCCATACGGCGGGATTTTGAGAAGCATGGGTGCTTCAGTTTTACATATAAAATCCTTAAAAGGCATTGCAAAATTTGAGCATTACATTGCGTTAACACTATATTAGAATTATATTTAGGTAAGCAACTGGTACCTTTATGCATATATGTTCTAAGGTCTATTTTATTGTCACTGGGTAAGTCTTGGTATCGTATGTATACTTACTACTATGCTTCCTAAATTTCATAAGCAATGGCAATGCAGATAAGGTGGAATGGTGGAGCTCATGGCACTTGCCTCGCATGTGCACCTCTTGATAGCGCAGCCACAGCTCTTCATGGCAATCGTTTTCATGATTATTGTTTTGAGTTGCATAAATTTGTTGCATTTTTATCTTAAGTTCGTGATGAATAGGTATGTTTCACAGTTCTCGTATGTAGAAAAGATTTTCTTTGCTTGAGTTTGTCTTTTCTTTCAGTTATTTTAGCTCATTATTTCTAATTAATACATTTTGACAATTGAGTTCGATTAGAAAGAGGCAAAAATCTCTGTAGAACTTGTTATGAAAGAATTGTTTCAGAAAAATAAAGGAAGGTTTGACTTGAAACTTCCAAAACTTTGTTTTATTGTTGCTTGTGCTCTACGGATTATGGCATATTACTCCTATTGGATTAGAGTTACTTGACAAACAATCTTACTTGCAATAAAGCTAACAAGAGATTGAAGCCCGATATTCATTGTGACAATAGTCTTAAATTAGTCAGGGAATTAACTTGTTGGAATGTGGATGTGTGGAGACTGAAAATTATTATTTGCGGGTTGACAATTATTAATGAACATGAAAACTTGTGAAGGAAGTTAGTGTCTTGAGAACAATATGTGAATTATCCTGTGGTAGCACTTGAATTTTCTGATTGTTGTCTTGTGATATCCCTTAGATTAATAGGAATTTTTGCTATAAGTCGAGATAAGTAGGAGAAACTAGCACTAGTGGCATATTAAAAAAAAAATTGTGTGAAGTGTGTTCCATTGACCGTATCAAATAAGCAATGTTCAAGAACTAGCACAAAAGCCTTTGTGTGAGCTTTTGGGCCAAAGCACTTTCATCTAAATAGTGCTCCTAAATTTCTTTTGATTGAGGGCATCAAACTTAGTGTGTTCATTCTAGAACTTGCTTGTGTAATACATTTTGAGTTCACATTCTTGTAAGATTGGTGCATGAAAGTGATAAGGGCACTTAGGAATACCCCATTCACCTCAAATGAGCCTACCTTGAATTCATCCATAGCAAAACTCATTTGAGCCTTGGCTTTTTCTTTATTGGTTAAACCGCGTTATAAGCGTAATTATCCCCTTATTGGTTATCTCCTTACATGATTTTGAACCCATTCAAGGGGGGTGGTGTTGGCTTGGTTTTTTGTAAATTAACATGAAAATGAGTGAATGAAATGAGGTTGCATACCAGGGGTGCACTGCTAGTCCCAAAGAAAAGAAAAAAGAAATGGGAAGAGGAAATGAAAAACAAATGATGAAACTGAAAGAATAAGAGAAAAGGAAAAAGAAGAAAAAAATAAATAAAAAAGATTGAGAAAAAAAAAACAAAAGAAAAAAAGAAATTGGACAAGAAAATGAAAGCAAATGATGAAACAAAAAGAATAAAGAAAAGAAAAAGAAGAAAAAAAGAAAGGAAAGAAGAAAAGATTCAGAAAAAAAGAGTGAAACAGAAACAACAAAAGGAAAAATTGGAGATGTTTGATGGTTCAAATCATTTGATTCGAGTTAAACAACAATGAGGTTGTAAGGATAAGCAACTAGGTCGGCATCACTCCTTTGAGTTCATAAGTCACAATTCAGCCTATCTTTTGTCACACCTTGTCCTAAACCCCATTATAACCGATGGAAAGACCCTTTGATTCATGTAGTAATTTTTATTTTGTTGGTGGAGGAGATTTGATTCACAAGCAAGCCTATGGTAATGACATTCTATGTTTTGATTTAAGTGGAACTCAAATTCTTAAACACTTTACGAGTGATTAGAGTGATACCCTTGTGAGAGTGCTGAGACTTGTTTCATTTTATTTTGATAAAGTCAATGGGATACTTGTGTGTTGAATGTTGTGCTACAAGTGCTTTCAATTTTGCTAGCTCTTCTTATACTATTAAGTCATATTAATATAGGGGATATACTTGAATGACATGAAAGGAAATTTGAGAATTGCTACTTGGATAACTCGATTTGGATTGAGACATGCTTGAGGACAGTCATGGTTCCGGTATGGGGGAATCTGACAAGATATATTTTAAAGCTCTTATGCATTCTTATTTTCAGTGATTCAGAAAGAATTTATTGCATACTTTAATGATATTAAGTTACCCCATTTTCCTGGAAGAAGGGAGTGGGAGTGGGAGTGTAAGGTAGGTTATAGTTTTTTACACATCATAATTGGAAGTTGTAGTAGTGAGATTTAACTCTTGTGTTATTATTATTGTGGTGAGTGGATTTTTGTGTGAAGTTTAGAGCTAGCATACCTTAAAATTAATGTTGTGTGTCGTCTTTTGCCTCTTTATTTTTGTTCTTATAATTATTTCACCAATGGGATCAAGAAAAGTCTCAACAAATACTAATTTACACTTCTTTTCTTTTATTGTTCACATCTTCTCTTTTCAGTTTCGTTTTATTTAAAGATTTGTTTAATTATAGTCTATGGCTTTAGTTTAGAATATGCTAACTAATATTTTTAATATAATTAGTAAAGATATTAATTTCATATACATTTACATGCTTACAATACGTAAGTTATTTTATTTATTTCATATTAATGAATCAATGAGATGAAAATGAAGTATATATGTACGAGGATAAAAATCTAATGTTTAGTCCTGATCTTAAGTTCAAAACTTCACGTTGTATTGCTTGTGATTAAGTTTCACTGATCTGCAGTTGGTTCCTTCTGTGGATCCTTATGCATAGTTGGTAGATTTTGAAACAAAGAGAGCTTGTGAACATGAGCAGGGAATATTTTCATGTGTCACTTGTGGGATTTTTTGTTTTGCTTGTGTTGCTATTGAATCGGCTGCTCATTATCTATTGTTAGCCAGTTGCAGCACATTTAAGTATTGAGGTGCTGGTGATGATGACTACAATCACATCAGACATCCAAAGTCTCCCAACAGAAACCTTGGTTCAGGTATTTTCTCCTTCTTTTTCATGGTCTATTGAAAATTTATCATTTTATAGACATTAGTTTTCTTGTAACATATTGGCTACTGTTCATAAACTAATTCAAAGTTCATATTTCAATGAAAATTTGCGTGGGCGAATGCAGTAGTGCTAAAACAATAGTGTAAAGATCAAGTTTACTCATGTAACGAGCATTAACTACTCTTCTACTTGTCATATTCTATGCCTGATGTATGTCCATATGCTGAAAATGATGCGTTGGCTATGCAACCATTTACCATCCCCTGATACTTCAAAGCTCCAAAGTTTGTGGTGTGAATAATTAAATGACTCTTGTTTTGCATACAATGTGAAAATAGTTAGAAATGGAAAGGGCAAGAAAGTCTAAGTATACATTCTCTGTGCAGAAAATTAGTATTAGGTATGCCTAGTTTGCTTATGGTGATTTTATGATACAACATTCAATTTTGAATGTAGTGCATGAGAATTCTAGTGTTCTTATTGTTAAATCCATTAACACTCTTCTACTTGTCATATTCTATGCCTGATGTATGTCCATATGCTGAAAATGATGTGTTCGCTATGCAACCATTTACCATCCCATGAGACTTCAGAGCTCCAAAGTTTTTGGTGTGAAAAATTAAATGACTCTTGTTTTGCATACAATATGAAAATAGTTAGAAATGGAAAGCACAAGAAAGTCTAATTATACATTCTCTGTGCAGAATAATAGTATTAGGTATTCCTAGTTTGCTTATGGTGATTTTATGGTACAACATTCAATTTCAAATGTAGTGCATGAGAATTCTAGTCTTCTTATTGTTAAATCCATTTATGTTGAAAATATGGCTACGACTTGTGATTTGAACTTTCATGTGATCATTTGCAGGGCTGGTAAGAAAGAAACATATAATATACGTGGTTCAGATTCGATCTCTATGGCAAAGCATGTGTGCTGGGTCAAGATCCGATATGATTCTTTATCTGATTCAATCATTGAGCCAAAGAAAGTCAGAGGTATCATGCAGTTGCTGCAGGCCTGCCTATGTTCCACTATCTCTGACTGCTGAGATTGTAGCTTCCCCTGTGGTCCATGTGATCATGGCAGCAGTGGTAAGACAAACGGAAGTTTCTGGAAGTGTTGGACTATTAGTTACAAAATGATTGAAATGAAAAGCATGACTTGGAAAATGCCAACATCCAGAGGCTAGAGGTTATCCTACTGAAAAAATTAACTCTCCTGAATTTGGTGTACAGGAGGTCAGTAAAGCTGAGAAGGAAATGGAAAAGTCTAAGATGTAAAATCCGCCATTACATTCAGAGAACACATCTAAGTTTGGAAAGCCGAAAAAGAAAGGACTATCGTTGACAAAGTTGTTCACCCCAGGACAAGTCTGGCATCATATTACAACGTTTTACAGGTCTTAAAAAGTTGGTAAGCCAGGTAAGTATTATGTGTTGTTGTCTATTTATTGGGGTGGCTGGATTTTGTTGAGATTGGTAAAGACATTCTTGCACGTGGTTCATGGCCATACAGAGCCCTGAATGTTAGTGTTTGCATGTTGATCAAAGACTTTTATCATCATCCTGAACTCACTTAAGTATTTGAGGCCTGAGGTCAAAGCAGTGATTGGAGAGGTTCTGTGAACATTTGTGTACCATGAAATTTTGGCAAGTATTCTGGACCCTTGCTCTTCTGCAACATTATACTTGCAATTTCTGTTGTGTTAGTACCCATGATGTTCTTATATTTTTAGATTGGATTCTTAGAATACTACAAAAAGCGTGGTTTTACAAGCTGTTATATATGGGCTTGCCCTTTGATGAAAGGGGAAGATTACATTTTGTATTGCCACCCAGAAATTCAGAAGACACCAAACTCACTTGAACTTAGGGAGTGGTAAGTTTGATGATTGTTTGATCATGAGACTATAGATTGAGAGTTGTGAGGTAGTTTGTCCCACTATTTTACTTCAATTATCGCCTTGGTTTCAATTACTTGTCCATGCTAACAAAAGCTGCAAGGTAAAATATTGCAGTTGACCTTACTAATCTCTATGACCATTTCTTTGTGTCCACCATTGAATGTAAAACAAAGGTAACTGCAACTTGGTTGCCATACTTTTATGGAGATTATTGGCCTGGTGTTGCAGAGGACATGATGTATCAATTACAACAAGAGGATGGGAAAAATTAGCATAAGAAAGGAACTAGGAAAAAGAAGATCACAAGAAGAGCTTTGAAGGCATTCTGGCCATGCATCAAAGGATTTGCGGTTAATGCACAAAGTAATTTCACTATCAAATTCGAAAAGTTTTCTTGTCCTTTGCAGGGATCATTTTATCTTAGCATCTATCAATTTTGATATTCTTGTTATTGTCCTACTATCACAATTTTAAGTGCATTAGCTTAGTATACAATTTTTTGTTTATTATGTTGTGCCCTACGCCTTTATTTCATTCTTTTTGCGACTCTCTTCCTCACACATATGAAGTAGAATTGTGGCTGCTGCTCCCATTTTTTGGTTCTGAAACTTACTTTCTTTACATAGCTCGGTGAAGCAATATTTCCCTTGAAGGAAGGCTTCATCATGGTCCACATACAGCATGCCTGCATGCAATGCTGCTGTTGCATTCTAATGGTTGCTGGAAATCCTTGGGTTTGCAAACAATGCAAAAATTTTCAGCTATCTGACAAGTAAGGATTCTCCTGACTTTTAGTGTTCATAGTAAATCCTCACCATGTGTATTTCATTTTCCTAAATAGTGTTCTATTTCTAGTTTTGGTGATTTAGTGGTGCTATTGAACTTTCATGTTATTGGTAGACGTTTTGGATAGCCAAAAGAAGAAAGAAAAAAGAGAAGGAATATTGGGGTTTTGGTGCTTTAACCTTTGTTTCTTCTTTCTTAACCAACCTTCTCTTTCTTCATGGTTGGAGACAAGGGAATGGGTGGAAATAATATTGCTTATTTAAGTGTAATAAACAACAACTGACTGACATAAGCGGAATAAGTTGCTTTACATATACCATCTGATGTAATTTCATGTATCCTTGAGAAAATATTTTTTCTTGCATTGCTTTTGCACCATAATAAGCTGCTCAGAATTAATGTTTCTACTAGATTTCTCTTTGCCTCTAGTATAATTACAGCTCTTAAGAATGAAAAGAGAAGTGCTAAACAGTGCCTTCAATAGTTTTTGCATATGATATGATTTGTGTGCAGCGACTGGCCACAATTGTTATGTTTGAGTACTTTCTGCCGTCTTGTTTTTTTTAGACTTTGTTGCTTGAAAATTACATTTATGAAACTCTGCCAAGTTAGCTGATCAAAAGTTGATGCATATACTGGTGTTCCATTCTCTATAACAGGGAATTAAAACAGCTCCTGAGCTGAGGTGGGAACAAAACCTAACAGTGCCTATCAAACTTCACACTGTGAGAACGTGTTATAGCTCTTTTTCATTCCTAGTCCAACCTTAAAAAAGAAAAAGGTAGATTCTTAAATGAAGGGAGATTCTAAACATGAGTAGGGACTATTTTCATGTGTCACTTGTGGAATTTTGTGTTTTGTCTTGTGTTGCTATTGAAGCAGCTGCTCATTATCTACTGTTAGCCAGTTGCAACACATTTAATTATTGGGGTGCTGGTGATGATGTCCATAATCACATCAGACATGCAAAGTCTCCCAACACAAACCTTGGTTAAGGTATTTTCTCCTTCTTGTACTCAGAAAATGGTCTATTGAAAATTTATCATTTTATAGGCATTCCCTTTCTCATAACATATTGGCTACTTTTTCTAAACTAATTCAAAGTTCATATTTCTATGAAAATTTGCTTGGGCATATGCAGTAGTGCTAAAGCAACAGTGTAAATTTTGTGGTGTGAGTGATTAAATACTCTTGTTTTGCATACAATATGGAAATAGTTAGAAATGGAAAGGGCAAGAAAGTTTAATTATACATTGTTTTTGCAAAATAGTAGTATTAGGTATACCTAGTTTGCTGATGGTGATTTTCTGGTGCAACAACATTCACTTTTGGTGTAGTGCATGAGAACTTGTAGTGCTCTTTTTTTTTAATCTATTTATGTTGAAAATATGGCAGTGACTTATGGTTTGTACTTTGATATGATCATTTGCAGGTCTGGTAAGAAAGAAACATGGTCCTTCTGCGACAGATTCAATCTATGTGCCAAAGCATGTGTGCTGGGTCAAAACCAGGAATCTGATTCTTCATATGATTCAAGCACTAAGCCACGCTGTTGCTGCTGGCCAAGCCGAGGTTCCACTTTCTATGAGTGCTGAAATTGTAGCATCCCCTCTAATCCATGTGATCACGGCAGCAGTGGCAAGACATTCCTAAGGTTGAGACTTTTGCTAAAGGACAATATAAGGTAGTACTGTTAGTTAAAACATGTTGAACCAGAGGGCACCAATTGCTTACCCTTTTCATTTATTCTTTTGTTATACTATTAAAGTACTTTGTTTTTATTTGCTTTTCCTAGTTTAGTGAGAACGAATGTTGGTAGAAACTGAGCCTTTGTACATTGTCAGCTATAATAACATTAACCAAGACATCATCAAAGTGAAATTTCCTTGTGGAAATATTTGTTAATCCTGCTTGTTCTAGTTTTGTAGGGACTCAATCTTTTGGAGAAGTATGGCCTAAGTCCTGGTACATTGAAAGGAGAACAACACAAGGAAATAGGGGGATGAAAATGTTGGCAAAATCTTCATTAGTGAGTTTGTGGGTTCTATATTTGGTAGCTTACATTTATGCATGCCAACTAGCAATTTTAGATATTATTGGATTTTACTTGGTGGGAATTTTCTTTGGCCATGAATTTTTGAGTTGAACCTCGTGGATACACTCCGTTACATAGAGAATTTGATCACTTCAGCTCTAGAATAATAAATAAATTGATTTTCATTTATTTACATTCTTTTCTAACCATTCGTTTCGTTTTGCGCACAACCTATTGACAAGAAGCCAACGAAGTTCAATCCATTGGTCACAGTATTGACTTGTTTTAAATTTATGTGATGCGCTTTTGATTGATAATTTTTTACTAGTGGTTTTATAATGTTTATTCTTTCATATGCTTTTAATTAGTGAAAACATTAAATGAAACACATATTGCTTCAACTTCTAACTTAACTCAATCACTTAAGTTTCCTATCTCAAATATTTTTAAAATATATATATATATATATATATTGTTTATTTTCTGAGTTACTTCTAGTTCAATGTTTATTTTTATTCTTTTTATTTACCTTATTTGAATGTTGGTGATATTAATTGTTTATAGATTTTTTTACTAATTATCATATTCAATATATAATATCTCAGTGATGTGTAATTAATGAATAAGATATTATATAATAATTAAAATATTAAATTATTTATTTAATATATTAATAAAATTAGTTACTAAGTTATAAAACTTATCATTATTTTAACTAATAACAAAATTTTTATTATAGGGGCAATTAGTTACGAGGTTATGATGTTCAAAATTGAAGAATAATTTTTTTGGTTATTTTTAACTAAATTTTTATTCCCAAAGGGTAGAGAGGTTGCCATATTTATGTATAAAGATTAATTTTTTATTTTTGTATATAATAATTTAAAGATTAATTTAAATTATTCTATTACATTTTTTTATTGAATTGTATAAAGATTATTTTTGTATAAAGATTAATTTAAATTATTCTATTACATTTTTTTATTGAATTGTATATAATAATTAAATGAAATCACCCATGGAGAGGATTTTTTATGTTATTAATACTATTACACTTCAAATAATTACAATATTAAATTATTTACTTAATATTATGTAAATTAAAAATAATCATACTTGTATAAATTACCATTTAATAATTAAAATATTAAAATATTTATTTAATATACAATATTTAAAATAAAAAATTATCACACTATTGTAAATTATTTTAAATTTCAAATTTTTAAATTTTTATTACCAGAGGGTGTCAAAGCGATATTTATGATTCTCATATTTTTGTATTATTCCTACTAATTTAAATTTTAATATTTTTCTATTGAATAGTATATTATTTACATCTCTTAAAAATTAAAATATTAAATTATCTATTTAATATTAATAAAATTAGTTCCTAGGTTATAAGAATAATTAAAAAATTATCAGAATATAAAATTTTTAGAATTAGAAGATTAATTTTTTATTTTCATTTAAAAAGGTGGAGGAATTGTCAAAGCAATATTATTTGAATGAATAAATAACTTAATATATTTTTTTAATAATTTATACTTATTTAAATTTTAAGTATTTTACTTGAATATTTTTACTACTTTTTTTTAATTGAAATTGTATATATAAATTACACCTCTTACTAACTAAATATTAAATTATTTATTCAATAAATAATAAAATGAGTTACTAGGACATAAAAGTTTAAATTACAAAATTATTATACTTGTAAAAATTATTTTAAATATTTAAAATTAATAGATCAATTTATAAATTCTTATTACAAAAAAAAGCAGATAATATTTATGGAATTGAATAATATGATTCTATATATTTTTGTATTATTTATATTTATTTAAATTTAAATTATTTTGTTAATTTTCTAATTGAATATGTATATAATTAATCCCACTTAATAATTAAAATATTAAATTATTTTATTAATATATTAAGAAAATTAGTTACTTGGTTATATATTTATTTTAAAAAATTATCGCACTATTTAATTAATTTAAATTAAAATTGAAGGATTAAATTTTAATTTGTATTTATAGCTAAATTTTTATTATCAAAAGGTAGTGGATTTTTTTATATAATTTATACAATTCAAATTTATAAAATTAATTAAACATTATCAGATTTGTATAAATTATTAAATTAAATTATTATTATTACTGATAACTAAATATTTATGAAAATCAATAATATAAACCTCTTAATAATTAAATTAATTTATTAATATTGAATCTGTATATAGATTTAACCTCTTAATAATTAAAATATTAAATTATTTATTGAATATATTATTAAAATTAGTAACTAGGCTATAAATTGAAATTAATAAATTATCATACTTGAATAATGTTTTCTTAATTTTTAAAATTAGAAGATTAATTCTTTTAATTTTTGTATAAATTATTTTAAAATTTCTAAAATTAAAAGATTGTTTTATCAAAAAGTAGAAACTATGTCAAAATAATATTTATGGGATTGCTTACGCCCATATATTTCTTTTTGTGTTATTTTATTTATTCTTTTACTGAATTCGTATATAACTTGCATATCTTGTAAAATTAGTTACTACGTTATAAATTTAAATTAAATAATTATTTGTATAAATTGTTTTAAATTTTTATGATTAGAAGAATATTTTTAATTTTTATTAACAAAAGGTAGGGTTTTCATATTTATGGGATTGAATAATAGTTATATTTGTTTAATATTTTTTTATTACACCTCTGAAATTATTGTTAATGTATTCGCACTTGTATATTTTTACAGAAGATTAATTTTTTATTCTATATAAACTTTTACTACCAAAGGGTAGAGGGTCAAAGCAATATTTATGGGAATTTATAATATCATCCCGTACCATTTTTATAATTTATATAATTAATTTAAATTATATTAATTTTTTTTGAAATTGCACTTCTTAATAATTGAAATACTAAATTATTATTATGTAAATATAAATTACTTACTAGGCTATAATTTTACATTCTGTGTATTATTTGTATTTTAAATAATTTATTGAATCTGTATATAATAAAAATTTTAAATTAATTAATTGTATGGATTAGAAGATTAACTTTTATTTTTATTTAGGATAAAAGGGGTATCAAAGATTTTCAATGAGAATGAATATATGATTACACTTAAATTAAATTGTTTTATTAACTTTTTTATTGAATCGCATATAATTTACACCTCTAAAATATTAAATTATTTATTTAATATAATAAAATTAGTTACTAGGTTATAAATTTCATTAAAAAGTTTATCAAACTTGTATAATTTCATTTTGTCAAAGTAATTATTTATGTAAATGAATAATATGATTTCATATATTTTTTTATAATTTTATTGATTTTGTTTATAGAATATTAAATTATTTATTTAAGACATTAATAAAATTAGTTATTAGATTATAAATTTAGATTAAAAAATTATTACACTATAAGTAACTAATTTTTATTTTCAAAAGTAGAGGGAAAACAATATTTATGAGAAAGTATTATTTATACTAATTTATTTCATTAACTTTTTAACTAGCTAGTCATCTGAGAGTAAGAAAAAGTAGAAAGCATTTAGATGGCTTGCGTTAAGCATAAGCTACACAGCTATTTGTGTCACTATGCAACAAATTAATCAGCCCAAGATTTATAACCCGAGCCAAATATTGTTGTTGAAGAATTTGACATTATACACCTGCATAAAGCTCAAGATTCAGGGTTTTTTTTATTACTAATTATTCTTAGTACTAATTTTTACATAAATATTGTAACTACTAAAATTACGAAAATCATTGTAGCAACATAATAACATTTACAATTTATGCTCTTGATATCATCAACTGTTATATTTTTTTTGCTATTAATACTACAATAAATTATGCCAAGAGAGAAAGTATATGCATTTTTATATATACCAGCAGTCACCACACATGACACTGTAAGTATATAAAAAATAATTGTGACGTGTAATGAAGGGGAAAAAAAATTGTGAGAAAAAACAATGGTGGTATTAGGGATTTTTTTATATATATGTTTAACTCGATATTCAATACCACATCAACTGTATATTCAAAGTTAACCATATTTATAATTATTAACCAATATCATATATTTTAAAGGTTAAATGAAAATTACCTTCCTCTGTCATACGAAATGAGCAAATTACTCCCTATTGGAAAAGACAATAGCAAATTACCCCCTTATATTTTTTATAATAAAGCAAATAAGCTCCTCACGTGATTTTGTGCCATTCACGTGCTATTTTTAGATATTTTATTTTTTTATTTTTAAATACAAAATTACCTTTACATCCTTATTAATAGCCATTGGATTTGACTTAATCTCAGGCTCATATTTAATTAACAAGATCAATGGTCCAGATTATACTAAATTTGATCAATGGTTTAGATTAAAAGCATATATTTAATATATATATATATAAATTACATAAAATTTAATTAAAAATATATTTATGATATATTTTTATTAATTAAAATTATATATATGTATATATATATAGAGAGAGAGAGAGCGAGGGGTGGAGTTGGATGGAGGAAGGCGGCGCCGACGACAAGGAAGGGGGAAGGTGGGGGACCAATGATCGGAAGAGAAGGTAGGGCCAGCAACAAGAAGGGGGGAAAGGTGTGGGGGAGGGCGGCAATATGGAAGAGGGGAAGCAGCGCGGGGAAGGCAGTCAAGGAGAAGGGGGGAAGGTTGGGGGCACCGACGCCAACGATGGGGAAGGGGGGTGGGCTAGGGCGGGCGATTGGTGGGGGCAGGCGACATGGATGGTGGGGGGTTGTGTTTTTCATTTTATATCATTTTTTTAAAATAAAAATATACATTATCATACATGTTATATATAAAGTATTATTATATATTATATTTAAATATCAAATAATATTTTATTCTTAAAAATCAATTAAAATCGCACCTAAAGTGCGTGTAGGTTACTTTCAGGACTAGAAGGGTAAATTACTTTATTCTTAAAAATATAAGGAGATAATTTGATATTTTTTTTTCACAGGGGGTATTTTGCACATTTTGTATATCACAGGGGGATGACATGCATTTTTTCTTGTATTTTAATTTTAGATAATAATAAATTATGGTAATGTATCTATAGATTTAATCTCTATACAAATACAAGTTGAATTAACAAATAATAAATTTTAACTTTTTTTGTAAATAATTACGATTCGGCGTCTGAAGCGAGCCTTTCACCTTACGGGAGACGAAGATGACGGGGGATTATTTCTGCTGGACTATGACAGGAGATGATGAAACCAATAAACTGGTTTTAGTCGGACGTATGCTCTCTCTGAGAACTCAGGACGAAGGTCTCTGAGCGTCAATTAAAAGTATGATTCTTCTTGGTGGGGGGGGGGGGGGGGCGGGGGCACGGAGTTCAAGCAGTTGCGGGAGGGTAGGATCCTCATGCGCTTCTTCCATGTGATAGACAAACAAAGGGCCTTAGAGGGCTGCCCATGGAGTTTCGAGAAGAACATCTTGATCTTAAACGGAATAGGCTGGTAAGACAACCCCTTCAGTGTTGATCTTAATTGGTACGATTTCTATGTTCACATTTACAAAAGACGCTAATAAGTAGATTAATTGGGGATTTTTTGAGATATGGAGATAGATGAGATGGGAAGAGCATAGAGTCGTCGCTACGTATTCGGGTTGCAACCAACATCAACAATCCACTAAAAAGGGTGCGGAAAATTTTCACTATGACGACGTACGAGCTTATAGTTCACTTTGCGTACGAACGACTCCTGAAATTTTGCTACCTATGTGGGAAGCTTGGTCACATAGCAAAGTATTGTAAAACTTGATTTAACGAGGGCTTCATGGATCCAGGAGCAGATACGCCATACGACCCATGACTGAGAGCACCTACGCCTCGAAGAACTTGTTCACGGACCAGGCTGCATACGAATTCAAGCATGGCAAGAAACCAGCCGCAACACGAGGCAAGTACTGAACGAGGAGTAGCTATCTTCGGTGACTTTAGCTCAACTAACAACAGCCATAAAGGGAGTCAGGCTATTGGAGGATAGCAGTAGGATAGGACAACAGAAAAGGAAGTCGAGCAAAGGTAACTGGAAAAGGAAATATGTCCCATGACCCACGACCTCAAGGTGCCTGATGATGAGATGCAGTTCAACTTCACTCCGAGGGTCCACCCAATACCTATCCAAAATGGCTTTTCTCACTATCCTGCTCTAGTTTGCAGCTGAGAGGAAGGTGTGGCGGAGGTAAGCGAGGGAGACTTGCCATACGAGGAGGAACATGGGACAGATGCCAGAAGCCAGCCGAACAAGAGAGAGATTAATCACAACATTAAGCAATATCAGAACGCGGGAACTAGCAATCTCTAGAGCTGAAGTGGAAAATGTGGGGAAGCAGATAGAAAAACTAAAGTAGCAGATAGACGACCTAGTGAAACGGAATAGGGACTCACCTTTTGCCAACAAAATTTTGACCGAAGTCGTGGATCCAAATTTTCGACTACCCAATCTACCCAAATATGATGGGTCGAAGGATCCCCGGGAGCACATTTCTGCTTTCGAATTGGTAATGAACTTGTACGGGCAAACAAATTCTATTAACGGAAAGTTTTTTGCGACTACTTTGACAAGAAAGGCACAAGAATGGTTTACCAGCTTGCCGAGTGGAACCATCGAATCATATGGACAACTGGTACAGAAGTTCGCATTTCACTTTGCTAGCAAAAGGAGATCGAAAAGATCGGCGACCTACATATTCATGATCCAGCAAAGAAGCGATGAATCACTAAAAAGTTTCATAGAAAGATTTAACAACAAGACATTAGAAGTGCAGGATTTGCGGATTGATATAATGATAAGCATATTCATACATGCATTGAAAAAGGGACCATTTGCCTCGGACTTACAAGAGATCCTCCTAGAGACGTAGAGCAGTTGATGCAATTAGCTCGAAAGTATATCGATGAGGAGGAGATGAACGCGATTAAAGACAAAAAATGGGAAAGATGAAGGTCGTGGTAGACGAACGCGATCATATGAAGAGAGAACGATCCGACTGAAATATGACAAGTACACGCCGCTAGTCACCACAAGAGAACAAGCGATGCTGATGGTCGAAGGGACGGCCTACTGCAATGGCCTAGTAAGACTAGAGGAACATCACCGAAGAGGGATCCCAGGAAGAATTGCAAGTTCCATAAGGATAAAGGGCACGACACGGAGGACTGCTACCAGCTTAAGGATGAGATCAAAAGGTTAATCAGGCAGGGTACTTCAAGGAGATCGCGTTGGGAGGAAAAAGAGATCGAAGATCCCCTAATAAACCAAGCAGTGGACCATGAAGGAGATCGAGAGGCAGGTCGCGTAGAAGGGAAGAATGACGCGATAATGACCTTACGAAATGAGCCGTTTGGTGAAGAGGATGGCAGTTCGAAAATGGAGGTACGCTTGTATTTCTATTACTTTTACTGCGATGTTTGCTTATGCAAGAACAATATTTTTGCTAGCTCTAAAAAACATGGGATAATGTATATTATTGTAATATTCGGAGAAAAGTGGTTATATCTATGTAAAAATGCTTCACTGAAATAAATAGCGTTTTTCTTTAGATAATTTACATTATGAAATGTTATTGACCTCAGAAAGGTCGTTACCTCAAAATTTTGTCAAAGAGCATCTAACCTGAAAAAGATGCAACCTGACGTCGGAGAAAGACCGCGACCTGAAAAAGGTACAAGATTTGTCTGAAAAAGACCCTCAATATGCTACCTGAGGTGAAGATAGTCTGAGAAAGACTGCGACCTAAAAAAAGGTCGAGATTTGTCTAAAAAAGACTGACCTGAGAAAGCTGAAGACTGTCTGAGGAAGACTGCTACCTAAAAAAGTTGAACTATGCGTCTGAAAAAGACCAATAATACGCAACCTGAAAAAGGTCCAACTTGATGTTTGAAAAAGACTGCTACCTGAAAAAGGTAAACCATGCGTCTAAAAAAAACAATGCTAATATGTGACCTGAGAAATGTGCGCTTTAACGACTAAAAAGGAAGACGGCCAGAGAAAAGGTAACACTACGCGATCTAGATACCTTGCGATCTGAGAAAGGTGGCAATCTATATGCAAAAAATGGGCTTGAACATAAACCTATTATTTCTGAAGTGGATCAAGTTCGAGGTAGTATTGTGGTTTATGTTTATTCAAGGGAATTCTTCAAAGTTCGCAGGTACGAAATGAACTTCATATGAATAAAGTTATCTTTATTTGCAAAATAATTCACAAAGTTCTAGAAACAAAGAACATCGCTATCACACGAACAAGAAGAAAATATAGAATATGATCTCCCTAAATGCCATCAAATTACAAAGATGCAGAGGCCTATTCATCTACTTTATCTTCATCCATATTCTCAATCTCGTCCACCAAAACCCCAAATTCATCATCATGTTTCCATGGGGGTTCTTCGAGAAATGCAGCTAAGTTGCCATCAAGAGTGGGATCAATCCAATTCGTGTCAAAACCATCTGCAAACCCTTTCAACTTCCTGATTTGAGAGGTGCAGCGATCAAAGCCTTGCATCAGGTAATCAGATGACTTGATCCCCACAGCAACTAGAAATGCAAAGGACTTGAGAAAATCTTGAGCATCCTGCAATCGCGTGCTCCCCAAAGTTTCCTGTGATCATCACAAGCCAAGTATTGATCGCGACCTTGATCGCGAGCAATCTCGAGTTGATGCTGATAATCCTCTAAAGCGAGATACTCCTCTCGACCAACTACTTGACCTGCAGAGAAAACTTCTGCCTTAGCTGATTCTGTAGTAGCTGCGATCTTCGATCTGAGTTCTCGTAGTCGCGCTTCAAGCTCAGCTTTCTGCACCTTGAGCTCGGCCTTCTCTTCCTTGCAGGTCGTAAGCTTATATTTCTCTTCTTCAAGTAACTGGTCAGCGACCATCTTCTCATGTTGCCAGTAAGTACACTTCATGGAGAGGTGATGACCAGAAGCAGAAGTCTATAAACATCAAAGTAACAGGAGAATTAATAGATAAGTAGAGGAAAATTTGTGACTGTCTGTTAAGGAACATTACCTGAGAAAGAGAATAAGCAAAATTTTGCTCAACACGAATATGTGACATAGGGGTCAGAAGGGCATGGTCGCAAGGTAGGATGGTTGACTTGTATAACTCCCATGAATCTTGGCCAACATGGGTCTTCACACGGAGCTCTGACTAGAAATAGCCCAGTCAGGTATAAGTCTCTCACCTCCCATTTCAACAGGTTTGTAGGTGGGAGATAGCAGTTCTACTTGTGCCTCCTTCCACCAGGCTGTGAGCTCGCTTGCCACTCTTAAATTCTTTTTTCTGCCGAGGTGGTTGCCTTGGTCCTTTTGCGAGAAGGTTAAGCGTTAGACTGTGAACTCTTGTGTTTTCTTTTGGAGGCTGCAGCGATCTCTTTATCTTTGGATTTTTTCCTCATAAGTGGCTCGAGATTGGGTTCTGGAGATTCTTCAGCTAACAAGTTATCTTCAGCAACAGGATCGCTATCTTCACTAGCGACCTCAATAGGAGCTATGTAGTTTGGACATGGAAAGCGAGCTCCATGCGACCTCGGTGTACTGTCAATAGGAACCAACGGGGGATGCGGGGAGTCTGACGGCGGAGTGACCATCCGTTCAGCCTTTTTGGCACGAATTCTCTTTATGATTCGAGCGTCCATTATAATGGATGCTGCAAGAAAATAAATTTAGTCACCATAACATATGAATATTTCATACAAGGGGAGTAAGGAAAAAGATTGATCACCTAAAGAGCCATGGGTTTGAATGGGTGCCGAACTATGACCCGCGAGCTTCAGGGTATTCTCCGTCAAGCGTAGATTAGCTTTGTATTGATAGCGGGTGAGATTACCATTTAGGTCATCATCTAACCTGCACCGTGAATTTTGGGGTCGGGTTTTGTGATGCGTCGGTCACAAGGAAAGGGCCTGACTTGGTTTTGGGGAGATCGAAGGAAAAAGAACTTATCTTTCCAAGAGCCTATATTTGATTTCAAATTGAAAACAAAGGTGCAGTGCGGTTTAGCGGTGAGATAGAAAAAATCCCTGGTCGCCCCGACCTTTTCGAGGTCGTGAACTTATAAAGCGACCAAAAGTTGTCAGGCCAATCACTAGTCTAGGAAAGGTAGCAACCTCGAACCGCTTGGAGGACCTGTTCGCCCGACCAAAGAGGTCTCGTGGATTTCGACCCGGATCAACGCGTATGACTTGGCTATTAGCCAAGCGATTGTAGCTTCTTCGTCAAGGGAAGGGGAGGATTGAACGTTCTTAAGAAAATGTAGACTGCTTCCTAAAGTAAGGATGTTTGCGTAGAGATGCGCCTAAACAGCACTGCCAATAAGGGTAAATTTACGTCATAGAGGGATTACAGGAGACAGTAGTTGTGCTTGTTGTTTTTGAGAACAAGAGAATGCTTCGCACATGCTATTTACCTGCACTTTCGTAAAGCTGGTGTGGGCTCTCACTAAGCTTCGTGAGATGAATATTCAGTAGGCTATGGGGGGACTGGATTAGTTATGTGAGACTTGAAAGGCAATTAGTCATGTTAGAAATAAGATTGTGGTCATGAAGAAAGAGGTTTTGTGAACCACAATACATTCATTCACATTCTGATAGATATATTACATTACCAAAAATCCTTAGAGTTCGTTTGGTTGTGTTTTCAATGAGATTATTTGCACTTTTCCCTATTTGGGTAGTTGGGATTTTGTTTGGTCAAGCCATTTTCATTGAGAACGCATTCCTACTTTAATCTTGAATTTTTTGAAATTATAGGTCACATGAGTTGGTCATACTTGTGTTATCATGTCAGCATGTCTTTTCTTGTTTCAAATCAAATAAAATTGCTTTCTCTCCTAACTATTTTGGACAACCCTCATAATTAATTTCTATCACATAAAAAATACATATACCTATATTTTTAATTCTAACACCTATATACCTATATTTGGAAATAACTAATCCAAATATATTCTCAGTTTGGCAAAATATCACTTTTGGTCCCAATAGATAGGGCCCTTCTCACTTGCAGTCCCACGCTTTACGTGTTCAACACCTTTAGTCCCAAAATTCCATTTTTTAACAGAAATGGTCCTATTCTGTTAACAACTAGTGGAAACGGCACGTGACAAGTCACATGCCGTTAGACAACTGGGGCAAAATATCACTTTTTGTCCCATTAAATAGGGCCCTTCTCACTTGTAGTCCCACGGTTTAAGTGTTCAACACCTTTAGTCCCAAAACTCTATTTTTTTAACAGAAATGGTCCTGTTCCTTTAACAACTAATACAAACGGCACGTGAAAGCTAGTGAAAAAAAAATAGAAGACCATGCTTGTATTTAGTCTTTGGAGGGAAATAAAAGGCGCCAAAAAATATTCTTTTTCTATTTATATATGTAAATAACCCACAAACACCACACAACATTATTATCTTTTTTTCATAACTTAATCTTGAGATCAATAGGCTAAGGCCATGTTTACCCCAAGCAGTATATACGCTGTAATCTAGTACAGTAGTCCGTTTACCTGCGAATCGGCGGCCTGTTACTGGCAATCCAAGCCCGGTACATTGGTGGATTATTCGCCTGATACGAATCCGGGCATTGGGGTGGGGATTCGCATATGGACCATCTATCCTAGCATTTAAGTTGTGTTGCTTTGACTATGATACCCTCAAATTAGTTGTTGAAATGACGGAGTTGGCCTTGTACACACACCTACCGCCTTTACTTCGCTCTCTCTCTTTTTCCATTTCAAACCATCATCTTCTCCACTTGTGCAAAATCCCATGTTAAAGGGAACGTCTTCCATGTACTTACCATCCTCATCGCCTCGAGGTGAGTTCATCGTTGTCGTTTACTTTGATGTCGGTTAGGATATTAGTGTGTAGCTACGTATCTTACTCTGAATCACTGGATTGTAACCTGTATCATCGTTAATGTCAACTTTTCCTGTAATATATATAATTTATATTGTTAAATTTTTTTTTTGTATTTTTTGGAGTGGTGCAGTAATCATCGCCGGAGGTGCACTTGATGTTGTCCCGTGAGATTTGTTCCCATTCATCGGTGTTGTTTTAAGGAACAAAATGGTGCAAGGTACTGTAAGACTTTTGGGGGATGTTTTGGCACATTTTGAATTTCTAAAGTGGTAGTATTTGGCAGATTTTAAGCATACAAAGTTGGACTTTACAGTACATTTCATTAATGATCAAAATTAGTGAATTTTAGTATATTTTCTGTTTTTTTGAAATTTAGTGCTTTTGTGCAATTTTAGTTTCCGCTTTTATTGCTTTCAGGACTTATGCTTACACATTTAAACACAACATAAACTATAATTACTTGCAAAAAAGGCATATCCATTAGTCCTTTTACACATAACTCATCATTAATAAAAGGTTATCTAGTAATATATAAGAAAATCCTTTTACACATAATTCACCATTACAATAGCATTCAATATTTGAAGTATTTTGAGATGTTTGTGACAACTTTTGGTCTATTGCTCTCAAGATTAAGTGATGAAAAAAGGATGAAAATATTGTGTGGTGTTTGTGGGTTATTTACATATATAAATAGCAAAAAAAATATTTTTTTGGCGCTTTTGTTTCCCTCCGAAAACTGAACACAAGCCTGGTCTTTGTTTTTTGCTTCAGCTGCCAGTTGACTAACGGCACGTGACAATTTACACGCCGTTTTCGTTAATTGTTAACGAAACAGGATTATTTCTGTTAAAAAGATGGAGTTTTGGAACTAAAGGTATTGAATACATAAAGCGTGGGACTGCAAGTGAGCAAAACACTATCTAGTGGGACCAAAAGTGATATTTTGCCCTAGTTGGCTAATGGCACGTTACTTGTCACGTGCCGTTTTTGTTAGTTGTTAACGGAATAGAATCATTTCTGTTAAAACAATAGGGTTTTGGAACTAAAGGTGTTTAACACATAAAGCGTGGGACTGCAAGTGAGAAGGGCCCTATTTAGTGGGACCAAAAGTAATAATTTGCCAAAGTATTTTAACACCAATACAATTGTTAAAAACTGAAAATGAAAATAAAAACACAACCAAACGGGTTATTGTTTTGATCCATTTAGGCCAACTAATGCACCTAGTTCTTTTGAAAAATTAAGAACTTTGACTAATCAAATTTATGTTAAAACTAGAAACTTCGCACATTAGTGTTTTTACATGTGTAAAAGTTCAATTTTAAGGATTATATTTGGTATTGAAAATGGTATCAATTAAATTAAGAAGTGAATTACAATGACAAAATTCAACTATTTCCTCATCAATTATTATAAATCTTTTCAAAAATATAATTATAGAAAATAATGATCCAATGACAAAACTTTATAATAAACTTACCTACACAACAATTTTTATAGCTCATAAGTGATATATTTAGCATTGAATACGATGCATGTGATGCTTTTTAGGTAATCAAAAGTATTAAGATTCAGTACGAAACTACAGATTGTATCCACAAAAGCATTCACATTGGAGCATATTGCCTGAGAACGTCAAAATGCCTCCAAAAGTAGATGACTAACTATTATTTTCCAAGATGTATCAGGTTTTACTCGAAAACTTTTTGCCATCAAGAAGTATTCCAACTTCCAAACTACAAAGGAATGGAAATCCTGAGTTGCTTTCACAGCTAACAAGCATCTGTTCATACACTTTGCATACATATGATACCTACTTAGCCACAAATCGTTGTAAACCTTTCACATCAGTTGCCTTCTCTTTCGGGGCGTAGATCTACTTCCGATGAATAGTTCAAATCAAGAGCTGATATAGATACAATAATTCTTGAATGACACCCCAAATTAAATTAAGACATTTAGCAAATACTCCACAAAATGCAGCAACTCTAAAACTTGGACAAAATAGTGGCAGAATCTTATTCTGTTAGTTGTCTCAGGTTCGAGGACTTAAACATATTAGTGGCAGAGAACTAATCACATTTTAATTATGTATAAGGAGAAAAGAAGTTAATTTGAAGTACCACAGGCTAAGTTTTTGGATATTGAAAGATTAACCGCTTGAAGCACTTGTTTCTCAAGTCATATGAGTTCAAGGATAAAAAGTATATGTAGAACTATGTCCAAAGAAGTAAAGTGTATTTTCAGTTTCAATAGTCGATTGTAATATTATTGCTCAAAATGCCCGTGATACACGTAATCACAATATAAATATGAGATGGATTTTGCCTAACATACCTTTTCTTGGCTGCTCCAGGTTTATGCCATCCACAATTCCAGTAATTGTTCAATCCTGAAATATGTATGACTTGAAATTAGCACTTTCAAGGTTGTGTTTTGGAAAAAACCCGCAGAAGAAAGAAACTCTGCTCTATATCAATATCTACATCCTAACTACCAACATGATTCTTTGCAGAACACACAGCAGCTATTGCACAATAGCAAATCGGGGAAAGAAGAAAGAAAAAGGAGCTGAATGTTGACATGATGCAAAGTTATCAGTTCTATGTTGGTTGTCCGAAGTTTTTCGAGTTCATCAATGTAAAAATTTACTATAATGAAAAAACAGTTCACAAAATGTAATGCAAACTCTTGTTTATGGGAAGTAATCACAGTCGTTTAGGTATACTTCGATTATTCATGTAAAAATTTCCTAAACATCCAATTGCTCTGCATATCCCTAAAAGTCTGGGAAACGAAATCAAAATGCAATTTGTGCTACGAAGCCTCTATTATAATATTTTAAGACTACCCTTTCTACAAACATACAGAAATAACATTCTCACTGAATTGCTCAGATATCTGAGAGCTAATGCATAAGAAAATATTAAATATGTTCAAGTTACATACAACTGCATGAACAATCAATTTAACTACTTTATTGTAAAAGAGGATAAATTAGCATAATATTAGAAGTTTAAGACAAACCGCATCATTGATTGCCCTTTCATTGAACCAAAAATGTCAAGTTATGCATCACCAATCTTCCTGAAAAATTTTCAGCAAAAAGAGATCGAAGAATGATATCAATTCCATTGAGTTCCTTTAGTTGATTGAACAGGTTTTTAGAGTGCTTAGAGAAAGTACGAACAAAGTATTATGAAGTAATTGATAAAAAGAAAGGCTAAGACATTGGGGAAACAAGTAAGCTGCTCATACTCGCACTAGAGGCAAATGATGACTTAAGATTTATACAACATACTTACCTTATCTAGATCTATTACAACTCAAAGATTGAGGAGCGACACTGGGATCTTCTCCTTCTCTTTATCAGGAGTTCTCTATATCAGATAGAGGGGAACGCACTGATTTTATAGCAGCATAAGATGAATTAAGTTTTATTATTTCCAGAGGAAATCCAAAACAGAATGGTTACAATTAATGAGACTTGCCAAATCTATTTAGTAATAAAAAAGCTACTTCAAGCATGTTGCCTAGTGAAAAGAGCTCAAAAATCATTGCCAAAATCATATATCTGTAACACAAAAGGTTAATGGTCCAGTGGTCCCATTTAGTATCCTTCCAGGAGTGAGCATATAAAGTGGAACTAAAACTCAAGGAGAAAGCCACAAGGAGGTGTTGAATAAAATTCCATGAAAAAACTTCACTTTACCAGATAATTCATGCATGTACAAGCCGTTTGGACCACAAAACAATAGAACCAAACCTGTCTAGTGAATTACTCAAGATATTTTTTTACCTGTTTTTCTTAAATTTCACCTTATTATGATATCCACTATCGCTATTTCTCAAACCTAAAACCTATAACTCCACACATTTCCAGTCAGTTAAACAATCTAACTAGCTTGAAATCAGTACTATCTGAACTTGTTCCTGAAATAATATTTTCCTCCCAACCCTCTCGATCGGTGAACAAAGTGATTAACATCATTTGAACTGACTGTAAGTTGAACTCAAATGATTCATATACTACTTAAATGATTTTGGGCCATTACAGCTCCACATTGGCAGAAAGCAACACCGCGATATGGTATCTGAATAGTGGTTTGATTTTTACAGACAGTACAAACGGTTTCCGAATGCCATCAAGTATTACATGAATAACTATATAGGTCTCCCCAATATTGCTTTCTATAGAATGTGGCGGCTCTACATCAAACCATCTTATCTTTCTTGAATGACGAGCTTTGAGTCCATTTCCATGTAGGTGGAAACTCAAGCATAGATAAAAGTCATTAATCAGAATAAATAATTAGAACATAGTCAGCACTGTAAGTAAAAGGGATGTTACAAAATAGACAGCATTGATGAAATGATTACCATACCAATTTTCTTCTGGTCCTTATCCCTAACGAGTTTGTCAATGCAAATAAACGATTATTTTCAGTGATTAAATTATCCTTCTGGTTATCTGCTGTAGCAAGCATTCTAGGTGAAGTTGTTACTTTATTTTTTGCCTTTTGTGTCTTGCCTTTAGTTTTAATCTCTCTCAGGTCCTTATCTTGGCTTGAAGTCTGAGAGATTTGCTCGAGCACATCTTTCATAGAACTAGCATTCAACGTACCCAATTTTGCTTTATCTGTATGCCCATGGAATCCGCTAACCTCAGAATAACAGTTACTTCTTCCCCCTGGTTCACAATATCCAGACGCTAGATCTACTTTTCAGAACCCATGGATGAAACAGAATTTAAACTGAATTCACCTCCTGATATTCTAGCTGAAGCTTTACTATTCTTCTTTCATTTTCAAATTGCTCATTGAAGATGTCGTTACTCTATCCTCAGTATGAGTTAGAATTTCCTCTGGCAAGCTCATACTTTTGCCAAAATTGGCATTTGTGGAGACTTTTCTTTGCACCTTCAGATCATCAATCGGTTTGCTCCTGCTCCTATTGTAAAAATGACATGTAGACAGGATTCCTCCATTATCAGGACATTGGGAATCATTATTCTTATTATTAACAGCTGAAATTTTATTTCGTCTGGAAAATCAGCCTGTCACTGACTGCATGGTATTTTTCACACAAGTCAGAGGTATGTCATTGGCTATGTGATCTTCAACAATGCGTCCAACAGAATACGATTCCTTTTGAAGAAGCTCAGAGGCAATGCAGGTCATATTTATATTCTCTGCGTCACTAATTTCACTGACAGATTTTTTGGGCAATGGATCACGTAAAGATTTAGCTTTCTTGCTCTTCTTAAGAAGTTTAACTCCACTAGAGGGAGATTCCTTACGCAAGAAGTTTTCATCATACTCCCTCCAGTATAATGGAAAGCCAAAATTAAAATGGTTGCATACCTGTTCAAGTAAAGAAACATACCACTAATCGTATAAATATTATTCAACTAATGCTCAACTCGTTAAAAGAAATGCCATTCAGAATAAGAATGTTAAGAAGTTAGAATTGTGTTCCAGCATGTCAGCATAATGAGAAGTATGACTCAACACATTCACATATGGAGAGAATGGGATTCAACCTTTAACTCCATGTTGAGCTTTTAGCATCTAACATATCAGCAGCCCTACACTGGCTATAACTAGTAGCAAAATACTTCCTGAATTCACATTCATCTTTGCATTTGAAATTCTTCCTTATGCTTATACCGCATTTAAATGAAAGGTAAGATACACCTTGGGCGAGGTGATTGTTGAGTGCAGTAGATTCTCCAGACTGAATCTAATGAAATATTATGTGTCCAATTTTTTGTTATGCTATCAACCTTAATATCAGTCATGTAAGCATCTCCTTTAATGAACAATTATTAGAAGGAACCAATCAAATTAGAACTTAAATTTATCATGAAGAAGGACATCTGTCTTACTTCAACAATTAAGACAACTTATTCTGTGCATAACAGCCAACGGATTCGTAATTCTTTTGCCACATCTAGGTTTGTCAACTTAAGCAACTTCATATTTATAATATTAGGATTTAAAGTAGTTTCTACTTTATTACCTTGCATTAAAAATCCAGCAAAGACTTCTAACCTGATAATTTTGTATTATATCTGCTCAAAGTTCACAAATTTATCACCTAACGAAAGGATTTCTCATTCAGACAATACTTTCTTCGTTTTGTATTTACACTCAAAAAACTCAAACCAATTTCTTCATTTTGAAAAACCAACGAAACCCTTTTCATCAAGTAATCCTTTTACACTAAATCCATTGTAATGGCATGCAATTGTTTCATAAACTTGACAAGGTTGAGATACAATCAATAAGCATTAAATGTTGAAACCAAGGAGCAACCTAGTAAAATTATAAAATCATACAGGGAGATGTCTGACTCTAAGTTGTTACAATTGACATATTAGCAAAAACTTTGAATCAAATACTATTTTGCACTTGTAATAGCATGCTAAATAGGAGTTAGAGGTTGTCCCAGAAGAAAACTGGAGAAAAGTAGAAAAACATGACCATGATGACATCTTGTAGGAGCAAGAGCTGTTACGACATAACTTAGTTTTGAAAGTAAATGGAAATAATTAGTTTTCTCACCAAAAATCCAAGACCAAAACAATGTTCAATTATGTTCATGGAATAAAAATCTTTACATAATAGGATAATATGTAGAAAAATAATTTCTTTGGTGGACTACATATGAGCACTTCTCCAAAGATCATTTCTACAGAATTACAAGCTAGACACTTTCATTTTCAATTGATTTTGGAAATAATCAAAATAAAACCAAACATTTTCTGCATTTTTTCAAACATTTTCCACCTTTCAGAACCTCTTCCTCAAAAATAATAATAAAAACTTCTAATCAATAGTACAACACATATGTACATCCCATGTGTTGTGTCTTTATAAATATCTTTACACATTTATATTTATATTTTCAAATCATTAAAGCTTAGAGTGACACCACTAGCCAATTAAAACTAGTTCCCAACACAAATCTAAACAATTCTAAGCATTCATGACATTCAACAATATATATACTAAACATCTATCACACCATCTAAAACACAACTTTCCAACTACCATAAAATAATTCCAAACATAATGATAGGACTTTTCTGCAAATTTTCAGTTGAATAGGTTTTCCCCACTTGTTAAGCATATAAAAGCTCTTGTGCATGATTACATTACCATAAGGTTTAGAGGAAAATGGCTTCTATCTTTAGCCAATTGAAAGAAAACAATCTAGACTAAGATTGAAATAACAATAAAGGAAAGATAGTTATTTATCCCATCAGTGAACGAGAAAAGCATGCTTAAAAAGGCATGAGAAGCGTGCTTGAGAACTTACATCAGATGAAAACCAATTTTCTAGAGAGTGGAGTGTTTATGAGGCCATCAAGGATAATGCATATTCCATTAGTAGTCTCAAGAGTAGAGAACCCATATGTCTTAAGGATAGGCGTAGATGAAAAGACTCGCATGGCTTGTTTCCTATAGCACAAATTAGATTAGAGCCTTGTGAGACTAAAACATTTACATCTCAATTTTTTTTATAACTTTGACCTCAAAAATGGAAAATAGAGTCAATTTGCAGATAAATGGTTGATCGCCACAAAACTAACCAAATATGCATCATGCAATATACTCATAATCACAAAAATGTTTAGTAGAACAATCAATCCTGAAAACTTGGAAGCCAGGCAAAATTTGAAAAGTGGAACATCTTGATATTTATACCATTAAGTAGAAAACCAATCTACATTAATATACTCCAATACACAAATGTACAGAAATAAATACACATGCACAGAATAAACTCATTTTTTTGCATCTTAGCCATTATGAGCCAAGGGATTGCCTTTCTCACATTAGAAAAATAAAAATACATGTTGGAAAATAATTGGTTTCAAGTAATCGGAACGATATTTTGAAATAATACAATCGAATTTAGAAATCAAAAGCAAATAAAGCCACGTTGGAACAAATAACAAAACACAATTAGAAACGCTATTTACGACAAGAAATTTAAATAGAAAACTTACAACGAGAATTGTATCGTAACAATTCTCAGTCCAATTAAAGCCGTTAACTTAACCAAATCGCAGAATAACTGCTTGCCTTGAAGAAAATATACGCCCCGTATCAGTAGTGCACCGGGTGCAACGTAATTTCTCCCAGGATAAGATGGTTATAGTTCTTCGATTTTAGCACTATACCGAAAAACACCTCGAACAACACTCAGAAACTTATCGAAACAAGAGACTCAAATACCAAAATTTGAGAATATGAATGCCTAAGCCAAAGGGGGCACCACGAGAGTGAATAGAGAGGAAGTTGAGAATTGTTGTGTTCTCAAATGCAGAAAATGCGGCTTTATATAGGGGATGATTCCTCCAAAAAATGAATGCTGAAATTCACGGCCTTAATGGCCTTCAATTCAATTTGAAGGTTACAGCACATTAAACCTCCACTAACGGCAGAATTGCAATCAAACCTAATTAAAAAAAAAAAAATTGAAACAGTTGCATTGGTAATTGAAATGAAACTCATTTTCCTTCCTCATTCAAATCTTTGAATTTCAAAAAACCTTTGAAAAATCTCAACAATACATTGCCAGGACATAAGCAACTAAGCATAGACTTTAAAAGACCACATCATATATGGAAGGGGGACTCTCCACTCATTCAACGGCTTGTCGAAATCCGCAACAGGATGGTCACTGATTTTGGGTCTTCGGAGGTAGTGATCGAACAGATGACGAGATGGTCTACCCCGAAGGATCTCCAAACCTCGGCAGCTTATGAGTACTTCAGGCCGAAACTCGCGAGGCAGCCTTGGAAAGTGCTTATATGGAAGGCTTTTATCCCGCCGAAGTACTCATTTATCTTGTGGCTTGGCTTGCGCGGTAGACTAGCAACAAGGGACAGACTTGGGTTCCTCCAAGAGGAGGATTTGTGCTCATTATGCATCAACACCAAGGAATCGGCCAAGCACCTTTTCTTTGAGTGCCCATTCAGCAACTTCGTTTGGTCACGCATCCGACACTGGCTTGGCATTAACCGGACTATGTCAATCCTTCAAAGCGCGGTCAAGTGGCCCAAGAAAGAGAAAATAGGTTCCTCCGTGCAGAACAAAGCGTGACACCTCGCTTTGGCATGCACGGTCTACACACTTTGGAGGCACCGCAACGAAGTGATCTTTGAGGGCTCAACGGCCTGTCCCGAGCGGCTTATTAGTTTAGTCAAGGTTACATTGTATAGGGTCCTTTGGACGCTTTTCCCGCACGGTTTGATTGTTTCTTAATCTTTAGCGTGGGCTTTTGTATCTCTTCGGGTATGCCCGGAGTACATTGTAAATATTCTTGAGTGAATGAAACTTATATTTCACCCAAAAAGAAAAGACCACTTCATATACGCAATTTGTTACAAGAATCAAAACTACTAGCTTCATCATCATTTTTGTTACTTCTGCCCAGAAATCTATTTCTTCACACGGTGATGAAGTTGACAAGGGTGCAACTGTAATGGAAGACGAATGAGGATAGAAGACCATATATACCCCAAAGATCAATCCTAGTAACTCAACTTAATAAATCAAAGATTTCGCAAAAGGGTTGTTCAGAATATATTTTAAAAGATTGATGGTAAAAAAAAAAAACAAATTAGTATCTTAAGCAAAGCAGAATTCTTTTACCCTACCGAAATGAGTACTTGTGCCTTCGCACATTCTTCCCAGTTTAACCCAACTATTTCCCCGCTACGAAACAAAAGCATTTCAAAGGCTAAATATAAAATTCAACCCGTTGTCGACAAGTCAAAAAGAAGCAACTTACTCTCGAGACGTAAACCTTGGAAGTTATGATCAATCTTAACCAACCACCAATTCGCCAAACACACCTTGAATTTCCCAGAAGAAAGTTCAACAATGAAGGATATGAAACATATAAATTAATAGGTAAATATCAGTGCTACATTAAGCAAACTTACTGTTGGTTGAAAGTGCGATTTTGGTGCTTTGCCCTTGTCCTTCTAATGAACTGGATTTGAAGAAGATGCCATGGCTTAATTCCAATCGATTGAACTCTCTTGACCTTTCGAGGTTGTTCAGACGCCATCGGGGGGTGTGGGCTGTAATTTTTCGATTCTTAACGAAAATCAATCTTTAGTGCACCACTTATTTTTGTTGCATCAAGTATTATGATGAGTATCTCGATTAACTGAATTGAATTGAGAATTCCATTAATATATTAACTGAATTTAATTGAACTGAATCGAGATTTCAATTTATTGAAGTTTTGATACAAAGTGAATATTGAATTAAAATAGTCGGTTCAATTCAATAAAAATCAAATTCATTTTTATTTGATATAACTTTAAAAATATAAATATAAAATTGAAAAAATTCAGTAGTTTTTAAATTAAGCTAATTATATTTAAAAGTGAATAGAATTAAATTTATTATACTAATTATATTTATAGAATAATTTATACATATAAATAAAACTATAACTTTAATATATTTATGTATTTATTTTAAAAATAAATTTATTATATATTTTAAAATTTAAAAAATTATTTATTATATGTTCGCAAAAACTTTCACCCAGCTAATTTATTAAGTATGAGGGATTAGGTTAACTGACAAAATATATAATGATCCAATATATTAATTTTTATGTATAATGATAATTTGTTTTTAAGATTTTTATAAAAATATTTTATTCAGCTTCTGAAATTAATAAAGACCCTCAACGAAACTAAGCAAAATATAAGTACACCACCCAAAACAAAGAACGAATAGAGAGCCATTAATCAACAAAGACTCAACCCACTTTTTTTATGACTGATAGGACTAATTTATCATATAGTGGGGCAACTTAAAGGTCTTTTTTATGGGAGAAAGTAATATGGACAGACCGTAGCTTAGAGATGTGAGCTTATAAAGGATATATACATCATATAAATTACAAGTGGTGTAAAGGATCTCTTAGGTTAGAAGACTCTCTTGAAAATGGGTTAAGAACAAACAAGTGGTGTAAAAGATTCTCTATCTCAAAAGTAGTCAAGTAACAATAAAACTTGGACAAGCATAGTCGGAGGTAATATTCTATTTCCTACATTGTGGTATTAGAGCCATACTCTAGCCATTTTTGTCTAATAGTATTGTACTTAAAGTATACCTATATAACTATTCTAATAATTTTTGTTCAACAAGTTTTCTTAATGAACTTAGTTATTTAGCCATGATATTCATACATCATGCAGTATATGATAATTTTGTCAATGATTTGTTTGAGCCTTGAAGTAGAAGTATAGTATAATTTATTCTTCAAATTTGGTTCATGTGGAATTTACGAAACAAGAAGGGATATATGTTTAGAGGGTGCATATCAATTTATTTCTCTATGATATTGAAAATGAGCACATTAACCTCCTATGAAAAAAATATAACAATTTACCCCCTTATATTTTTAAAATGAAGCAATTACCTCCTTATACAGGGAGGTAAATTGCTTCATTTCAAAAAATATAGGGAAGTAAATTATTGTATTGTAAAAAATAGAGGGAGATAAATCACTATTTATTTTTTTATAAATGGGTAATTTTCTCATTCGCGATATCACAAGGGGATTGCTTACATTTTTCCTATGTTCAATATATAAAGAAAATACTATTTTTTCCATAACATTTGTTATCTCGATGTTATAGAAAATCTCTAAAAAATTATTTTGTTTATTATCATTACAATGAAGAATAACCATAGCATCTTGTTGTAATATTTTAGCATTTTAATTTTGAGAGACTCTATTCTAATATAACATATGTTGCAATTAAGCTATTGAAATAATCATCTATACCCAATGGAAAAATGATTTTTTCCACAATTTAATTGCCATAAGATGATGAACACTATAATATATGAAAGATTTCCTATATCCACATATAGAGAGTCTTTTATTATATTATAGGACTATCCGTTAGTCTTATGATAAAGATTAAGTTAATTATATGCATGATGCAACCCTTACCCATAGGGAGGACATGAATTTAGTTTTAATCTCCTCATGATAATAAAATGTATTTTTATTATTGTAGTTTTTTCAAGTACTTTTATGAATTTTGGTTCTCAAATCCCTATGCTAACTAGTGACAACTTTTTCGATTGGAAAGATCAAGTTCTTTGACTTTAGGGTGTATGGACTTTGATATGGCGTCCCGTGTGGATGAACAGCCAATTCCTACAAACTCAAGTACTCTTACTGAGAAAGCTTCTTATGAGCAGTGGGAACGGTCTAACGATTTATGTTTATATTTTAAGGTATATACACTGATCAACGTTGTTCTGTTTAAATCCAAATGAATAAACAATGTTATGGAACTTTTAATATACCACTAGCTAGAAGCCTATTTAAGTCCATAAATAGATTTCTTTGACTTGCAACTAAATCACAGTCATGTGAGAAATCCTCAACTTGGCTCATATATACTTTCTCTTCAAGATCCCCATTCAAGAAAGTTGTTTTCACATCCATTTGGTGTAACTCCAAATCAAAATGAGCCACCAATACAATCATAATTCGAAAAGAGTCTTTTGAAACTAGAGAGAAGGTTTCATGGTAATCAATACCCTCTTTCAGAGTATAACCATAAGCGACAAGTCGGGCCTTATACCTTTTAATTCTACTAGATGGATCTCTTTTGGTCTTATAGACCCATGTACAACCAACAATTTTTAGCTTCTTCGGGTAGTTTGGTTGGTTCCTGAACTTGATTTTTGTTCATAGATGCTATTTCCTCTTCCATAGCATCATGCTAAAGATTAAAATTTTCACTATTCATGGCTTGTGAAAACAATGTTGGATTATTCTCAGGTCTAATATCAAAACTGGATTCTTGAAGATAAACAACATAATCGCTAGAAATTGCAGATTTCTTAACTCTTGAAGATCTACGAACCTCTACATTCTCGTCTTGATTTGATCATTTGAAGTAGAAGATTTTCTATCTTTAGTGGGTGGTTGTTCTAGAACTTCTTGAGTTCTTTGGTTACACTATTCCCCCATTATAGATGGTGGATAACCTGAATAAACAGTCAATTCCTAAGGTGTCTTAGATAATACTTGATCTTCTTCAAACACTTCCTTACGAGTTACATTATTCCCACTAGTCTCAAGATCCTCAAGAAATTTTGCATTTCTAGCTTCAACAGTTCTGTGTATGAGAACGACAGAAAAATTTATATCCTTTAGAGTTTTCTACATAGCTAATGAAATATCCGTTGATTGTCCTTGGATCTAACATACACAAGAAATAAAATTACCTTTCTTCTCAATCCATTTCTTATACTTTGCGTAATCTTTCTTTTTGTGTCCCATTTTCGTAAAGAAGAAACAAATGATCATATTGCCAAAAGATTCATTTGACATATTACCTACTTTCTTCTCATAAGACCAAACTCGACCTTTTTTCCTTTATCCTTATTTTGGGTCACAATATTCATAACTTCTATATCCTCATTTTTCAATCTCTCTTCTTCTTGAACACACATGGTAAACAATTTATTGTGTGACCATTTTTCCTTCTGTCCATTATAAGTGATCTTAAAAAAATCATACTCTCTATAGGCAGAGAGTTGAGTATGAGATGCACAAGAAATGGCTCAGAAATGTCAACTTCTAAAGGCTTCTACTGTGCTGCAATGTCCCTCATCTACATGATATGTTCACGCACACTCCTAGAGTCTTGTTTTTCATATCAGACAGTCGTTTTGTTAGAGTGCTTGCGAAAGCCTGATTAGAACACACATATTGGTCTTCAATTGTCTTTAGGAAGTCCTTTACTTTAGTGTATTTTGGGATTGAACCTCGAATACCTTTTGCTGATATGCTTTTTAATGAGTAACAAAGAGTTTAATTATTTAGAAGAATAATTAATAAATTAATCACTAATACCAAATGGGGAATTAACCCATTGAGCAAAAAAGAATATATTCACCTAGAACGAATTGTTCACCATTATTAATTAGTTGGCCAATTTTACCACCAAATTCAAATCCTATTGGGTATTTATGATTCGTATAGGTACAATCCGTGCAGTAAAATTGATTTCAAAACTGAGGAGTCTGAAATTTGCACATGTATTTTGATACCCACAGAAGCTTTGCATGCATATTACAAATTACCGTACTTTTAAACATGTGGAACAAAATAAACGTCGAATCATCTTTATTCGAGATGATTTCTTTTGTTTAATGTCATCTCAAATATCGAATATTACAAGTCGATTTTCGTAAGATTTTGGCATATACAAGAATATTACGGGTTATAGTTGCCTTAACTTGTGAAGTATTTTTTGCATTATTCTGTGATACGATCCTTTCTAGCCAGCATCTACAGATGGAATTCATCGATTTTTTCTCGCTTGTCATCTTACATGTATATTTTTCCTTCATCAAATATTAGAAACTCGTATTTTTCATTATATTTTTACCCTTATAAACAAGAAAAACTGTAAATTAGTTATTGTAATTGTTGAATACAACCTTGGTTGTCACTTATTTCACAATCAACTTGTGAAGGGGCCCCCGACTCCAAAATCTTCCAAGGGCCCCCGCGCTTTGTGTGATTCAAGAGGTAAACGTCCTTCTTTCTCCTTATCTCATGATCTTGTATCTGGGAGTTCTTCAAAGAAACCTCTCACAGGCTCTATGGGGGGCCCTCCTTTCCGTATTTCCACAGTGGAATATTTGAGGAAATGGGTCTTATCTTCTGGGGACAAGCAGCTCTTGTCACCTCTTTCAAAGGAGGAGCTGGAAGGGATGGGAGCTCTCTACTGTTAGAATAGGTGACCTGAAAGCCAATTAGATTGGCATGTTTGTAAACTATTCTGACAATAACTCGATTTTGTGTAATATTATTCACTGAATAAAATGAGCATTCGCTATTGACATTCCATTTTTGTGCTCATTACATTTATGTTTGAGTTTCTGTCAAACATCAACATAAAATCCACAGACCACCTTGAACAACCGCGTAATGGTTAAACTGCGCATTGGATGGCGGTCATGAAAGCAACTGTATAGGGTTGGGTCTGAAATGTTCCAAGTCGAGGACCACGTGAATGGGCGTCGAAGTGTCCTATGGAGACTTGCACTAAGAGTTGCATTAATTTGATGAGTGTCATGTTTCATCGGTGACAGACGTGGGACGTCTATGAGATCTTAATGGGTCGATTGACTAGGTGTCGAATCGACTAGACTAACTCGCAGGGATCGTCATATGGAAGCTTTGGAGGCCTAGTCGATATGATTTGAGTCCCCAGCTCTGATAGTATATATAGGAGTAGTCCTCAGACTTGAAGAATCACGGCAGTCACGTGCATGCGATGACTGTATCTTAGATTTGTGCGAGAGGTGATCGTGTCTCAAACATGATCATCATAAGCTTTGTCTAGTGCATTCAAAGTATGTCGTGAGGACGGTGAGATCCAAGAAAAGGATCCGTCCCCTATCAGAATATGCCAGAGGTATCTCCTATGTACTTGGAGATGAATCTACACTCTACAAAGTTGTGGCCACCGTCATTGGTCGAATAGGAAGAAGAGGTTCCTATATTGAGCAATTTTGTCGCAACGCGATCTCAAGTATTAAGCATAGACGTTGAGTCCAAGATGAGAGCCAACCGCCAATTTCATGCCCTAGATTAAGGCTAAGAGACGGTAGACAGAAGGACTGACTCGTATAGACTCGGGAGCTTAAAACTTCACATGAATTTTCGCCTAGTCTCTAGTGCCAAGAACTGTTGCTAGACGGCCACCCATGATGACGGACTTTCTTGATCAAGGGTTGATCAAGAATTATTAATTAAATTGAATTTAATTAATAATAGCCCAAGTCTGGTTGAAAGATGAACCTAAAGAGTCACACACAAATCACCAAGAAGGGACGAGGAATTAATTGAGAATTAATTTCGTAAGTAATTGGATTACTTGTATATGAGAGGGATCCATTGGATGGATAAGCCTAATGATAAATTGATTGAATTAATTTATATTGGGTTTGCCCTTATTATTTAATAGGTTGGACTTATTATTTTATGAAGACTTATTGGGTTCACATATTTAATTGGATTAAATATATGATGGACTTAATTTAGTGGACTTTAATTAAAATGCTATGTTAGACATCCTTTATTTGGAATAACGGATTATTACCTTATGGATCGTTAAATGAACCTAGACATGTTATAATACATCCATTCAAGATATAAATATATATGTGTATTAGTTATTTGGAATAACTAATGAATGCATATAATAAAATAATTTCCTCTCCTCCCAATCATCCCACTCGGTCGAACCCCCCTCTTGGGCACACTTGGTGTATCTACTCCTCAATTATTTTCTAGCAAATTGAATTGAGGAATCCCAAGTTCCGGTGTGATGCCGATGTGACTTTAGAGGATCTTGACGTTGAGGCCTTGGGTGAACAAATAAACAAAGGAAGTTCGAAATAAATCAAGAAAAGGTTATTCTTGATTTCGATATTTATTCCTCTCATTTTTTCAATATACCAATAGCCTAGTTAATTTTTATTGTCTTTTAATTTTATTAACTACAATGAATGCCCGGGAACTCAAAGGTTACAACCCTTGGAATCATGGTTTCATTGCAATTTCATTTTATTTTATGCAATTTATTTTAATAGCTTCCGCTTGCGCGTTCTCCGGTCAATCCAGTCGAACCTCACGGTGCCTTTCAAGTGGTATCAGACTCTCGATTGATGTAGGGGCTATAGTATTGTGTGAATAAGCATGACAATATGTTCTTAATTGCTTTTGAAGCATGAAATATTTTTGCTTATTCTTGGTTTATATGAGAAAATTAATTTGTTTAATTTTTACAATTTTGGATGATTTAAGTATTTTATGAAAATTAAATTTTTTTATAAAATACTTGTTTTAATTAGATTTAACGTGTGGAAATTGAAAAAAAAAAGGAAAGAAAACTGGTATTGTAGCAGTGCACTGCTGAGTGCCTGTAGGCTAGAGCCTGCGCCCAGGCCCAGTCATTGCGCGCGCCCGCTGCCTGCAAGCAACGCAACCGAGCGTGCGTACATACTGGCAAGGGGCCAGTACGCACGCGTGGTCAGCTGTGAGACCGTTGCGCTACTGCTGCTGCCGACGGCCAACAGCTGGGCCGTTTTTAGCCATCTTTTCGAAAAATTAGATTTTCCAATTTTTGCACATTTTTTGGAAAATATTAATTATGGCTGATTTAATTTTAGAGAAAATTGGATTTTTTTCAAGAACTAAATTGCTTTAATTGCGTACATTGGATGCACGAGGTTTAATCATCCATCTGAGTTGCAAATTTTAAACTTATTGTTTTCTACATATAATTGTTTATCGTGATACTGGATATCGCGATACTTTTGGGATGTTCAATTTATTGTGCCGTATGATTAATTGTCATTATGTGCTAGAATGAATGTGAATGGATGATCATGGTGCCCTAGACCGCATGTCTTTTAATTTTTATTGGGTGGGCCCGTGTGCCCATGTGATTTTATTTTTTTCTCCCTCCTCGTTTTTAGACTTAGAATAATAACGCTTGCTATCTCCCTCCCCCGACTTATGATCGGGGTTTCTTATTCAATTGCAAATGAGAATAGTATAGGACTTTTTTGGTGAGATTTTTCATTTTGAGCAAGCCCATGGAGAAGAAGGCCCACGAAGGAGGATACCCATGGAGAAGGCGGCCTATGGAGATGTCACAATGCCATCTATATGTTAATGGGTAATATTAATTTGTAATAACAAGGGCTACCTTAGACAAACCTTGGACTCACTGCGGGCTCAGTGGGTTGCATAGATTTGGCTCCTGATCATCCAATAGAGGTATGCTAGGTTTCGTTGCATACAATGCGTTTATTTAAATGCTTTAAATATTTAATATTTATACATGCACTGTTTATATGTGATGAGGTCTCGGTCAAACAACTCATAATTAACTCTCATTTGGTTGGACCAAGTTGAAGTGTTAGGGGCCAAAAATCAATTTCGATCAAAATGGTTTGATCTGTCCAAGGTTTTCATCCACAATAATATGGTGTGGAAGCTGTCACTACCTAAGTGTGGTCTCACAAGTTATGGCACATTTGTACTAGAGGCAAGATGCAGAATTATTGTAAAGAAAGGAACACGCTCAATATTTTCCTGTCTCACGAGTCGTGGGGAGCAACAATTGAGGTGTGTTTTGATTGATGGGTTGAGCCCAACACTAAACAAATATTAAGCCCATAAATGGACTTGGATCGAAATGGCATTTCGATCTGTCCAAACTTTCCATAGCAATATCATGAGGAACATACCGCTATCCAATTGTGGTCTGACAAGTCATGGCACATTTGGAATAGTAGGCAAACTCCATTATTATTATGAATAAAGTAATACGCTCGTTGTTTTTCTGTCTCATGAGTGGTGGGGGCCGAAAATTGAGGTATGATTTGGTTGATGGTTGGGCTTAACACGGAGTAGCGTAATTTGCTTGAAGTCTTCGGGATCATATGAAGAGGTGAGGCAAAAGATCTTGAAAATCTCATGGGATGAGAATGATATTTGATACCTCCCATGAGGCTTTTGCTATGTGAATCGTAAAAGCGGAGCATTTCGGATCCCAATCCCACTAGGAAAGGTTATTTCCGAAAACCCATTTGAGAGTTTTCCCATATACATATAATAAATAATATTTTGTATATTAAAAAATTAGATTAAAATAACATTTTATTCGAATAGCTCGGTAGTGGTCTTAATAATTAAACTTTTTATTCATAAACACAAAAACATAATATCATCATTAATGTTAAATTCATGAATTGTTTACATGATTATATAAAAATAATTACTACTAAATTAACTGCTATAGAAAAAATACGGCCATAAAATTTCTTTTAAAAAGGAAAGTGTAAAAGTCAAATAAATTTATATTTAATTTTTAGATATAAAGATGAGATGGATAAATTAACTTGCTAATATTATATGTAAGTTAATATTTATTATTTTTAATTTGAAAGTTTATTACATTCAAGGTTATTTGTATTAGTCATATACAAATAATTATAATTCAAAATATTAATTTATTATTTATATTAAAATTAAAATTTCTACGACTTTTGTTTACAAATTACATGTATGATCAAAGTTTATTAACATATTAAAGAAAATTCATTGCAACACTTGTAGTGTCCAATTTTAGGAAGATATTGGATTGTGATACCTATTCAACTTTGATGTGGATCACCAGTTATTATTTTTCATTATAGAGAAGAATCAATAAATTCTCATAGTCTAAAAGTTACACCAAGCTCAAAACAATATGTCAAAACGGCAAAACACAAAACTATTTCTGGAGCAAAGTCTAACACTACCTCTGTGCACTTAGTTAGGATCTATAGAATTAGAACAATATCCAAAGTTTGTCTCCTCGCCGCTACTATGTGCATAGAGGTTTTCTACTTCAAAAATGAGCTCATTACGTTGGAACCGCATACCTCAACATGTGGTAAGGAACAAGGCGTCTTGTGCCCCCATTGCTTTTTGAGCCTCACACAACCAATTCGGTCCCCGTAGCCTACTGCGGAATAGTCGCCCCATGGAGGTAAGTGAGAGCTCACACCAGCTTTGCGAAAGTGTAGGTAAATGTGTATGTGAAGCATTCTCCTATTCTCTGAAATAGCAAACACAACTACTGTCTACTGTAATTCCTCTGTGACGTAAATTCACCACTGTTGGCAGTGCTCCTTGGGTGCATCTCCATGGGAAGATCCTCACTTTGGAAGGCACTCTACATTTCCATAGGATTGTCCAATCCTTCCTTCCCATCGACAAAGAAGCTACGACCGCTTGGCTAATAGCCAAGTCATATATTTTATAAACCGTGAACTGACCCTTTCTCTCAAAGTGCTAAACTATCTCATTGAGGGAATCTCGTTCAGGACTATTAAATAGGATGCACTATGCATCGTTTCAAACGATCATTTCTACTTGAATTAAACTTGATTTCAAAGAGAAAAACCAAGCTGGGACTATAGAGCTTCATTAACATTGTAGGTTTACATAATTATATTCTATCAATTTTATCCTAACATGATCACTAATATCTAAGTCTAGTCCTTTAACCACAATTTTAGCAGCTTTGCCATGGCTAAGTTTCAGGACTGTTTGTCTCAACCTTCTACTCCTTTTCACTATCTATAAACCATTTGTAGGTATGTGCTTTACAGCTGGTATCCAATGCCCAATAAGTATAGTAGTAACCATTTTAAGGCCCAATAACAAATTATACTTTGATTATAAAGGACTTTGGGACGCTCCCTCTTCTATTGCCCCTTTTCACGATAATTAATGCAAACATCTTTTGAAATCCAGGACTGCTGAACTGCCTTCCTTTTCCCTTTGCCCATGCCTAGCTGGGCAACAGGAGCGCTCTGACCCCCTGCAATAGTTGATTATGTCTTACCCTTCTTCCTCCTCTAGCGTTGGCCCATTTGACTTTTGTTTCTGAGGTCGAAACCTCCCCTACCAATACCGACAGTGCAAACTTTTTAATCGTTCCCTCGTACTAGACCAACATATTTATCAACCCATGAAGGTCTTTGTCAAGCCCATTCATGTTACATAAACGGGTCAAAGGAGGGAGGAAGACACAGAAGGATCACGTCAATATACATCTCTTTTTCAAGATCAGCCTTGAGGTCCTTGAGCTTCTCCACAAGGAATAACAACTTAACCCCATGCTCCTGTACATAATACCCTTCAATCATCTTGGCACCAAAAAATACTTTTGTCACGGTATATTTAATATGACGGTCGAAAAACGTATAAACCTGGCTCATGCAGATCATTATCGATTGGACATCATCATGCCTATCGTACTATTTCTGGATGTTATTGACGCTAGTACAATACTGCGAACCTTTCGGTTATCCTCATGCCATTTCTCGAACGTCAAATGCTCTTCGCATGTGGACCCTTCCGACAATGCCCAAGGAAGAGACCGATCCAGAGCATAGGTCTGGTTCTTAAAATCTATTAGATTATTTATTAGATTATTGTAATATTATATATCAAGTTCAAGACTTGGTCTTCAGTCATTAACACATCTCACTATTTCTTCAAAAAGCCCACCACTTTCAAGTATGATTTTCGAAAAATCATTTTCTAGTGGGTTTGGAATCCACAAACGCAATTCTCCATGCCTGCTTTTAGGATTCACACGGAAAAAGGCTTTGTGGAAGATAACCTCTACAATTCTCATCCAATGAGATCCCCAAGTTATTTTGCCTCACCTCTTCACGTGATCCCCAGGACTCCCGCTGACCTAACTATTACAAAATAGTAACCCATTATCATTTTAATGGGCCTTCCACTTTGTTCTTCTTCCGTCGTGAGTTCCGTCCAACGGGCCTAGGCCTTCCTCTCCTTAGAAGCTTACATTTATTCAAAATAAATGAACCTCATAATACTAATTACACTCATTACAACTGAAATTGAAAACCCCAATCAAAAGTTTAGGGGAGTACAAAAGGAAGGGAAAGCAAGCTTTATGATCATCCCCATTGTTTATCCCCAATTAAAACAAAGAGGCACGCATGTCTCACCCAACATAATATTGAACCATGCATTCGGCTAATGGGCTTTGTGATCAACCCCATTGTTTATCCAATAAACATTAATTAACACATTTATATCAAATATAAACATGTTATACAAATAAATACAATTCATGTATTTAATAATAGATATCCAATATCAAATACCAAAAATATAATTAAATGCAGAAAATAACATACTAATAATACAATTAAAAAATGGATCACCATACATCCAATGTACAATTTTTTTCTTTGTTTGATAACCATTTCCAAATTAATTTAAGGCACAATTCAATTTTAGAAAAATTCAATCTAACTAAAATTAAAATTAGCCAAAATCAATAATTTCACAAAAATTAAAGAAAATAGAAAAATTCAATTTTTTGGAAAAAAACGGCACAAAACGGCCAAGCTGTTTGAAATAGCAGCAGCCAGCCACACATGTGCGCGCGCTGGGCCTCTTGCCTGCGCGTTGGCATGCAAGTCAGGCAATGGCATGTGCGCGCCCTGCTGGCCAATGACCGACCGACAGGGCAGCAACGGCCGTATAGTTCTTTTTTTAAATTTTTCTTTTAATTTCTGCAATTAAAAACTGAAATAAAATCATGCATTTACAGAAAATTCAATTTTCAAAAAATACATAGATTTCCATAATTTAATAGAAAAATTAATACATATTTTATAAACACATAATCATGCTTCAAAGCCATTAAACATGCTCTCCAAAAGCAAATAAGACACGTTGTTCATGCTCAATATATAATAACATGTAAATCCTAAAACTACAACATGGAGCCATGCTCTGATACCACTGAAAGAATCGGTATAGCCGAAAATGCGGCGGAAGCACGATGTTTAAAATGGTTCAAAGGGGTGTTCCCTTTGAAATTCCTGGACTTTTGGTGTTTGTCAAAATTATAATAATAATAAATGTACAAACATGATAGATAAGTGGCTTGAGGATGAAACAAAAAAACATAGAAAGAAAATATGAAACTTTACCCTTTTCTTTCTATAGTTGAGCAGGAACGTGCATTGTTCCCTTAATGTTCGCCCATTCACTTTAGGATCCAAAATAGAACCCCTCTAATTTGTCCACACCACACTAAGGAAGATATATAGTTCTTTTTCTATTGCGAGATAGAACAAAGAACAAGAAGAAAAACTACTCCAAACTAACAATATTGTTTAGTGTTTTTGGAATATTTTATGTTGTAACTTGAATCAAATTCAATGTAGAACAAAAAGGAGAACATTTTCTGAGAGAAAAAGAGAGCAAATTTCGTGGCTTAGGTGCTAGTTATACATGATATGTTGTAGTTTTGTACATTACATAAAATTGAATTCAAAATTCAATAGTTACCAATTTTGCCTCCAAGGCAACCTATATACATACATGCATATAACCTCCATTCATGATGAAATAACCACTCTATTATGTTCATCATGGTGAGGAGTTTCAACTCCTTCTTAACTTGCTCCAATCTCCCTCAAATGGACTTGGACTTCAAGTATGGATCGGGCTTGATTTAATCAAATTAAATTAAGCCCAACCAAAGTCCATTGGACAATAATTAATTAAATTAATTATATCCCAACTAAGTTTAAAGATTTATTTAATCTAATTAAATAAATCTAAACTCAAACTCTAATTAACTGATCCAATCAATTAATTACGTTAAACCAAATAAATTAATTCAATCAATTTAAAGGTGTTGAGTCCAAAGTTAATTAATCCAATTAATTATTTCTTGAGCCATCCGTCAAAGGGATCGGGCGTATTGTATAGAATTGTGGCAAGATCAAGGAAGGAAGGTTCTTCTCCCACAAGGGGGTAGCCTTGAGCCTGAAACTGCCCTTTGCAGGCTGAGAAGCCATGCTCGAGTAGGGTCCTGTTATCTTGGCCACCCCCTGCTGATACTCTACAGACCTCTCATACTCCTTCAGGTGTCTTTCCCAATAGGCCTCCAAGTAATTCTTGCCCTCCTTAGAATGAGGAAAATCCATCACTGCTTTCTCCACATCCCTCTTTAGTGCGCTCTAGTGGATGGCTGCTTCCTTCTGCAACTTCCTCACCTCCCTCTCCCCTTGCTGGCAGCAGCTCGTCATCTCTTTCTTGGCCTCACTTAGTTTGGCATTTTCACTTCCTAGTCATTCCACCTTATCCTCCAATTTTTGCTTTTCGGTGTCGTTTGAGGGATAGGAGGAACCACTTGAGGCCTAGAAGAAAGTCCCTCATAAATAGAGGTCGCCTACAAAATCCAAAACTCGTCAGGAGAATTGACACAAGAAAGGAAGAAAAATATAAAAAGGAGGGTACCTTGAAGATGCAAATGAAAGGCACCGCGAGGTGCGAGTGGATCGGCCAGAAAACGCGCAAGCGGAAGCAATTAAAATAAATTGCGAAAAATAAAGTGAAATCGCAATGAAACCATGATTCCAAGGGGTGTTCCATTGGAGTTCCCAAGCATTCGATGTAGTTAATAAAATTAAACAACAATAAAAATAACAGGACTATTGGTATAATGAAAAACTGAGAGGAACAAAAATTGTAAATCAAGAATTATTTTTTCTTGATTTATTTCGGACTTCCTTTGGTTATTCGTTTACCCAAGGCCTCAACATAGAGACCCTCTAAAGTCGCGTGGACACCAACAGGAACCTAGGATTCCTCAACTAAATTTTCTAGAACAGGATTGGGGAGTAGAACACACCAAGTGTGCACAAGAGGGGCATTCAGCCGAGTGGGAAGATTGGGAGGAGAGAAAATTATTTTTGTGTATTTATTCATTAGTTATTCGAAATAACTAATACAAATACATATATACCTTGAATGGATGCATTAAAACATGTCTAGGTTCATTTAACCATCCATAAGGTAATAATCCTTTATTCCAAAGTAGATGGCAGCATCTAAGAATGTGTTTGGAAGGGTGATGAGATCTCAGTTCCTTTGCTTGTGCTATCACCCCGTTGTATGCGCAGAAGATAATTATGAGCTCAGTAATGTTAGGTACCACAACCCACTCTTGGATGTAAATTTTTCATCCAAATTGATTCCTTAGCAGTTTGTATTCAGCTTCCGTGGTAGAATCTGTTGTGGTATCCTACTTGGAACTTTTCCAAACAACCACATTACGGTTCAGCTTGAATACAAAACCCGATTGAGATTTGGCATCATTATCATTCGTTTGGAAGCTAGCGTCGTTGTTGCCTTTCAATATCAATTCTCCACTACCGTAAATCAAGAACATATCTTTAATCCTTTTCATGTACTTATATATTGTCTTGACTGCGCTCTAGTTCGCCTTCCCGGCACATGCCTGATATCTGCTCGTCATGCTCAAAGCGTACGCGATATCGGGCCTGGTGCATTGGATAGCGTACTGAATGCTTCCTACGGTTGAAGCATAAGCGATGTCCGACATCCTTTTAAGTTCCTCATCAGTCTTGGGAGACTGCTTCTTGGACATCTTAATCCCATGCCTCATGGGAAGGAATCCTCATTTTGAGTTCTCCATCTTGAATCTCTTCAAGGCTTTTTCAATATACGAGGACTGGATCAATTCTAACATCTTTTTAGTCTATCCCTATAGATCTTGATTGCAAGAATCTAAGAGGCCTCACGCATATCCTTCGTAGAAAATTGTGTTGACAACCATGCTTTAATGTCGCCCAACATCTTAACATAATTCCCAATCAGTAAGATGTCATATACATAAAGCACAAGGTACGCAACCGCGCTCTCATTAATCTTCTTGTACACACAAGGATCCAAGTCGTTTTTGATGAAGTCATAACCCCGTATGACTTCATTAAAACGTGTGTTCCAACTTCCGGAAACTTGTTTGAGGCCATAGATGGACCTTTAGAGACGACAGACCTTCTGTTCTTCTCCAAGGGAAGTGAAACCTTCCAGCTAATCCATGCAGATCTCTTCCACAACAAAATCATTGAGAAAAGTTGTTTTCACATCCATCTGGCATATTTCATAGTTATACCATGTTGCTATGGCAAGCAGAATCTTTATGGACTTGGCCATGGCTATGGGCGAATAGGTTTTTTCGAAATCGACCCTAGGTAGTTGAGTGTATCCTCTTGCCACGAGCCTAGCCTTGAAGGCAGTAACCTTCCCATCAGCTCCAAGCTTACGTTTGTAGACCCATTTGCACCCAACCAGTTTAACACCTTTAGGAGGGTCTACAAGAGTCCACACTTGATTTGAACCCATCGAGTCCATTTCAAATTTCATGGCCTCAAGCCACTGATCTGAATTGATGTCCGACATCGCTTCTCCGTATGTTCTTGGATCATTATCCAATTGACTGGTCATTCCCAGGAATCCGTACCTATCAAGTGGTCGTGATTTCCTAGTTGACCTACGAAGGATTGGAGCACCATCAGTGGGAGCTGTAGGCTCAAATGAGGCTCCTTTGTTCTGCTGAGGTGTCTCACTTGTCTCCTCAAGTAGCACCTCATCGCATCGGCTATTCGCAGAAAAACCTTTTTTCAAGAACAATGCGTTCATTGAGACAAAAACCTTTTGCTCAGATGGATTATAGAAGTGGTATCCTGTAGTTTGTTTCCGATATCTGACAAACTTACACAAACTAAACCTCGAGTCTAGTTTGTCTCCCACTAGCCTCTTAATGTATGCAAAGCTACCCCATACTCTCAAGTACATGTAGGACGCAGGCTTGCCATACCATATCTCATATGGCATCAGGAGCACCATCTTAGATGGCGCAATGTTAAGTAATTTGTTAGTCGTCTCATGAGCGTGACCCTAGAAGAAAGAGGTAATTTCGTAAAATTTATCATGAATTGAACCATGTCTAACAGGGTTCGATTCCTCCTTTCAGCCACGCCATTCAGTTGTGGCGTTCCAGGAGGAGTCAATTGAGAGAGAATTCCATTCTCCTTTAAATAAACAATGAATTCACCACTTAAATATTCTCTGCCTCAATCCAACTGAAGGGCTTTAATTTTACGACCAGTTTGATTCTCGACTTCAAGTCTGTACTCCTTGAACCTTCCAAAGGCCTTGGACTTGTACCTCATTAGGTAAATATAATCATACCGTAAATATCCTTGATAAAGGTTATGAAGTATGAGAATCCTTCTCTAGCTGAAGTATGTAATGGTGCACAGACGTTTGTATGGATCAAATTCAAAAGACCGTTGGCAAGCGCACTTTGTCCAATAAAAGGCTTCTTGATCATTTTTCTTTCAGACAGGATTCACAAGTCGATAGGCTATCCAAATCATCTACCTCTAGACTCTTTGAGTCTACCAATTTTCTCATCATATCTTTTGAGATATGGCCAAGCTTTGACTGCTATAACTGTGCGTTTTCATGATTATCTAATTTTTATTTGTGTTGGACAGTTATAATCTAATTAAACTATTGGATAATATAAAGACCATTTACCGATGTATCAATCAGATAATAGTTATTATCAATCATCAAATAAAAACTATTTTTACTAATCGTAAATATATAACCATCATTGTCTAAAATAGGAATGGAAAGAATATTTTTGATCATGCTCGCTACATAATATCAGTCTTTTAATTCTATCCGAATGTGATCACTAATTGTTAAGCCGAGAAATTCGACGGCTTCCGCAGCGACAGCTATCCCATCGCCTAGCCATAGAATCATCTCATCCTTACTTAGCTTTCTGCTTCTTTCCAACATCTGCAAGTTATTGCAGATGTGAGCTCCACAACCGGTATCCAATACCCAAGAATTAGAATTAGTTATCATATTCACTTCGATCACAAACATAACTGAGTTGGAGAGGAGTTGTGGGTACTCCCCCTTCTAATGCCCCTTTCCTTGGAAATGATTGCAGACATCATTTGTCTTCGACCGCTAAGAACCGCCAACCTTCCCTTTACTTTTGCCCATTGCTACGGGAGCAGTAGGGGAGCTCAAACCGCTAGCAGTGGCTGGGATGGCTTTTCCATTTCCCTTATTCCTCTTCTAGTGTCTGGCCCTCTTGCCTTTCGCTTTGGAGGTTGAAGCCTCTCCTACCAGTACCATCAACGTAGACTTGTGGGTCGTCGTCTCGTATTGGACCAGCATATTCATTAACTCATAAATAGACTTCTGAAGTCTGTTCATGTTGTAATTAATCATAAATAGGTCGTAGGATGGAGGACGTGACTGAAAAATCACGTCAATGTATGTGTCATTATCAAGCCCAGCTTTAAGGTCTTCGAGATTCTCCACTAGGAATAGCATCTTAACCCCGTGACTTTGTACAAACGATTCTTCGGCCATCTTAGTCCTGAAGAATGCTTTTGTGGCGGCATATCTAATATTCTTACCATGAACCGCATAAAGTTCCTTCATGCGAAGCATTATCGAGGGAACATCATCCAGCCTATCATATTTTGTGCCATTAAATTTATTAGTCTCCATTATCATGGTTAAAGGATTCTTAGACATTTTCAAGACAATAGAAAATTAAACAAAAATCAGCAAATAATTGTAATATTAAAATTAAGCTTGAAGACTTGGTCTTTAGTCTTTAACTCTCCCACCATTTATGGGAAAGCCCATCACTCTCAAATGTATTTTCTGGAATAGCCTTTCCTAGTGGGCTTGGGATCCACAATGCCCCGGTTTTACAATTCACATAGCAAAAGCCTCATGGGAGGTATCAAATACCATTCTCATGCCATGAGATTTTCAGGATCTTTTGCCTCACCTCTTCATATGATCCCGAAGACTCCAAGCAAATTACGCTAAACGGTGTTAAGCCCAATCCATCAACCAAATCATACCTCAATTGTCGGGCCCCCACGACTCATGAGACAGGAGCACACAATAAGCGTATTCCTTTGTTCATAAAAATAATGCAGTTTGCTTACTATCCAAATGTGCCATGACTTGTCAGACCATACTTGGATATTGCTATGGAAGGCTTGGACAGATCGAAATGCCATTTTGATCCAAGTCCATTTATTAGCTTAATATACATTTAGTGTTGGGCTCAACCCATTAATCAAATCACAACTCAATTGTTGCCCCCCACGACTCGTGAGATAGGGAAACATTGAGCGTGCTCCTTTGTTCATAATAATTGTGCAGCTTGCCTCTAGTACAAATGTGCCATGACTCGTGAGACCACACTTAAGTAATGATTGCTTCCTCACCACATTATTGTGGATGAAAACCTTAGACAGATCAAACTATTTTGATCCAAATACATTTTGGGCCCCTAACACTTCAACTTGGTCCAACAAAGTGAGAGTTTATTCTGAGTTGTTTGATCGAGACCTCATCACATGTAAACAGTGCATGTATAAATATCAAATACTTAAAGCATTTAAATAAACGCATCGTATGCTACGAAACCTAGCATACCCCTATTGGATGATCATGAGTCAAACCTATGCGACCCACTGATCCCGCAGTGACTCTGAGGTCTGTCTATGGTGGCCCTTGTTATTACAAAGTAATATCACCCATTAACATAGAGATTGGCCTTGTGACATCTCCATAGGCCGCCTTCTCCATGGGTATCCTCCTTCGTGGGCCTTCTTCTCCATGGGCTTGCTGAAAATGAAAAATCTCACCAAAAAAGTCCTATACTATTCTCATTTGCAATTGAATAAGAAACCCCAATCATATGTTCGGGAGAGGGAGATAGCAAGCGTTATTATTCCAAGGCTAAAAACGAGAAGGGAGGAGAAAATAAAATCACATGGGCACACGGGCCCACCCAACAAAAAGTTAAAGACATATATGTGGTCTAGGGCACTGTGATCATCCATTCACATTCATTCTAGCACGTAATGACAATTAATCATACGGCACAAGAAAATGAACATCCCAAAACTATCGCAATATCCAATATCACGATAAACAATTATATGTAGAAAATAATAAGTTTAAAATTTGCAACTCATATGGATGATTAAACGTCGTTCATCCAATGCACATAATTAAATCAAATTAATTAAAGCAATTTAGTTTTAGAAAAAATCCAATTTTCTCCAAAATCAAATCAGCAATAATTAATATTTTTCAAAAAATGTGCAAAAATTGAAAAATCTAATTTTTTTAAAAGATGGCGAAAAACGGCACTGCTGTTGGCCGTCGGCTGTAGCAGTAGCGCAGCGGTCTCACAGCCGGCCGCGCGTGCATGCTGGCCCCCTGCTAGCATGCACGCACGCTCGGTTGCGTTGCTTGCGGGCAGCGGGGGCGTGCACATACTAGCTACGCGCTCGCTGACTAGGCTTGGGCGTAGGCTCTAGCCCGCAGGCACTCAGCAGTGCACTGCTACATTACCAGTTTTCTTTCCTTTTTTTTTGGTGATTTCCACACATTAAATTGAAATTAAAACAAGTATTTTATCAAAAAATTCAATTTTCATAAAATACTTAAATCATCCAAAATTGTAAAAATTAAACAAATTAATTTTCTCATATAAACCAAGAATAAGCAAAAATATTTCATGCTTCAAAAGCAATTAAGAACATATTGTCATGCTTATTCACATAATACTATAGCCCCTACATCGATCCGGAGTCTGATACCACTTGAAAGGCACCGCGAGGTTCGACTAGATCGGTCTGGGAACGCGCAAGCGGAAGCTATTAAAATAAATTGCGTAAAATAAAACGAAATCTCAATGAAATCATGATTTCAAGGGGTGTAACCTTGGAGATCCCGGGCATTCGTTGTAATTAGTAAAATTAAACGACAATAAAAATTAACAGGGCTATTGGTATAATGAAAAAATACGAGGAACAAAAATCGTAAATCAAGAATAACCTTTTCTTGATTTATTTAGAACTTCCTTTGTTTATTCGTTCACCCAAAGCCTCAACGTAGAGACCCTCTAAAGTCATGTTGACACCACACCGAAACTTGAGATTCCTCAATTCAATTTGCTAGAAGATAATTGAGGAGTAGAATACACCAAGTGTGCACAAGAGGGGGGCTTCGACCGAGTGGGATGATTGGGAGGAGAGGAAATTATTTTATTATATGCATTCATTAGCTATTCCAAATAACTAATGCACATATATATTTATACCTTCAATCTATGTATTAAAACATGTCTAGGTTCATTTAATGATTCATAAGGTAATAATTCTTTATTCCAAATAAAGGATGTCTAACATAGCATTTTTCAAAAATGACTTTGTTGGTCAATAATTTCCTTTTTCAATCATTTCCAGCAACATAATTATGGGCTTGGGTCGATTTTAATTAATTAAAATATCAATCCCGATTAATTAAATTTAATTTAATTAAAAATCAATTAATTAAGTCCATCGTATATTTAATCCAATTAAATATATGAAACCAATAAGTCTTCATAAAATAATAAGTCCAACTTATTAAATAATAAGGGCAAGCCCAATATAAATTAATCCAATCAATTTATCATTAGTCTTATCCATCCAATGGATCCCTCTCATATATAAGTAATCCAATTACTTGCGGAATTAATTCTCAATTAATTCCTCGTCCCTCGATGATTTGTGTGTGACTCTTTAGGTTCATCTTTCAACTAAACTTAGGTTAGCGTCCAACACTATTATTAATTAAATATAATGTAATTAATAATTCTTGATCAACCCCTGATCAAGAAAACCCGTCACCATGGGTGGCCGTCTAGCAACAGTTCTTGGCACTAGAAATTAGGTGAAAATCCATGTGAAGTTTTAAGCTCCCGAGTCCATACGGGTACAGTCCTTTCATTTACCATGTCATGGCCTTAGTCTAGGACATGAAATTGGCGGTTGGTTCCCATCTTGAACTAGGCGTCTATGCTTAATACTTGAGATCGCGTTGCGCCAAATTGCTCGATATAGGAACCTTCTCTTCCTATTCGACCAATGACGGTGGCCACAACTTTATAGAGCGTAGATTCATCTCCAAGTGCATAGGAGATACCCCTGTCACGTTTTGACAGGGGACGGATTCTCTTCTTGAAACTGACCGTCCTCGCTACATACTTTGAATGCACTAGACAAAGCTTATGATGATCATGTTTGAGACATGAACTGTCCAAGGAACTTCCTCCAGGCCTAAGTCGTGTTATGCGACCTTGATCCTCGATCTGAACTTACTCTGGGACAATTCCTGAGAACACAGAAAGAGGGTTAAGCCAGTCGGGAGATTTCCCGACGAAGGCTCTCCGACGATCAAGTCAGTATGTTTGCTGGAGAGTGGTATATGGCATAAAAGTAGTTCTGGAGTGATTTTTACGTTACCCGGTCAGGAGCCCTCCCAGTGATATTTATAGCTCCGTCTCAAGTTAAAACTGGTAAGTGCGGATATATGGTGATTTTGCCCAAGTCGTGCAACCTAAATTGTAGCTAATTTAATATCCCATGACTATAGCGTCCATAAATTCCTCCTGGGGAGCAGTTAATGGGATTTCGCTCCCTTTACTGGAGATAATTTCGAATTATGGTCGATCAAAATTTGTGATGTATCCCCAATTTGGTATAAGGATAATTTACCCTGATCATTAGCCCCCGCAGTTCTGTACGCAATGCCAAATAGCGTGCAGAAATCGAATAGTTTCCAGTGCATTAATTACCTCGGTAAGGGTGACCCACGTGTCATAACGGTAGAGCCTTTTCAAGTACCTGACGCCACGCGTCGTTCAAAGTGTGGCTAATTTTGAAATTGAAATTCGCCCCTCCATATATATCGAGATTGTCTTCAAACAAAGTTTTTACCGGCATCTTCTTCTTCAAGTCATCGCCTCTGTCAAACCTCGGTTGTTCAGACATCGACCTTCTGTATTTCCAGGTACAATGTCTTCTTCTAGTTCTGATTATGGTTCTCATTCTTCTCCCGCTACCATTTCCTATAGGATTGAGCCCTGTATACCCGATGAAGGTCCGTCTAGGGCTAAGTTAGGCCATAAGTCGCATCACGCCCTTCATGCTGAATCGGGTTCTGATGGTGCTCCCATTATTGCTCCTGAGTCTAGACCTTGAGAGAATATAGTTAGTACGGTTAGACAGCAGGTTCACCTGATAAGGGAGAAGTATCATATTCCTCCTAGCTTCGAGGTCGTTATCCCTAATTCAGCCGATCGTATGCATCGCCCTCCTCGAGGTTTCTGTTCTTTATCTCTAAACCATTTTGATGCGGGTTTGAGGTTGCCCCTTGCCCCCTATGCAACTTTCGCCGAATTCGATCCACCACATAATCATTTTTATCATCATAATGAGGGTTCACCGTTATGAGCCTAGTTTTCACAATTTCTGGTCCCTATGCTCCTTCACCACATCGGCAAGATCAGCAGATAGTGGTTTTTTCTATTTGTCCGCTAGCAAAGAATGTAGGTTTTTGGCCCCCCTTACCTCCAATGTGGGTCCTTGGAAAAAGAGGTATATTTTTGTTCGACCTCCTCCTGGTCGAGGGTGGCCCTTTTGTTGCGAATGGGTGTTAGAGAAACCCAGACCCGTAGTCGAAGGGGGTGGGTTAGAAGGCGATCAGATTAGAAGTCTCTCCTCTTATCGATACGACCCGAAGAAAATCTTGGTGGAGGAAGTCCTCCGACTCGCGCATCTTTCTCCTGTTCCTATTCCGGTTGAGGGCTCTTTAGGTGAAAGATTTCTCTTTTGTTTCATCATTTAAAGGTCGAAGACTTTACTAACCATATGCCTTTTTGAACTGTAGACGACATGGTTGGCCAGGCTTGCCTCACCCAACGGATTCGAGCTGCCCGAGCCCGATCGAATGCAGAGGTGGCTGCTCCAGCTGTGCCTTCATCCGCGACCTCTCCTCATCCTGTCGAGGGTTCTATGATTCCGGAGGGTTCGAGACCTAGGAGCCCTCCGATCGAGATAGGAAGTGAGGACACTCGATCGCGCACTCGTCCCCGAGATATCCAATCGGGATCAGGATCACCCAACCGCTCTCGCACAGATGAATCCGACCCGGGGGGTCTGATAACTCGCCGCCGGCGAAGGGGCAAGAGCCCCATGGAGCCCAACACAAGGGCTCGAACTCAATTGTTGGCCGTGGGGTCGTTAGTATCTGCCACTCTGGGGATCGCAGAGGTTTGGAGATGTTAAGCGACATCTCGGAATGCTGCGTAAGGCTCACGAGGACCTTAGAGCTCCTAACCATCTCGCGGCCGTGCGGGTTGGAGAGAAGTTTGTCCCAGATTGGAATGTGTCCCCTAATAGTTCGGTGTTGGGGTCCCAGTCTGGCCAGGAATCATGGGAACTATACAACGCGATCTGCCTTCCTTACGATCAAGCAGCTTTAATCCAGAGCCCCTTTACTCGTTTGGAAGAGCATGCTACTCATTCACTCATTCAGGTATCGTTTTGTGTTGCGTGTCTTCCTACTGATCTCTTTCTGATCTGTATTTATCTTTTTCAGACTGCCAATTTTGTTCGTAGCCTTTCTTTGAAGTGTGCTGGGTTCAGGAGAAACCAGCTCGTGTCTGAACGCATAAACAACGATATGCGGATCAAGGTCGGGGAGGTCACAGCTCGAGCGGAGAGTTTGGAGACTCAACGTGCGGTTCTGGAGTCTCGAGTTAAGGAGCTGGAGGAGAAGATGGCCTCTGAAGTTTCGAAGGCCATTGAGTTGGGCAGGGAGGCAGGTTTCACAACTGGTCGTTCGACAGGGAAAGTAGAGGGTCGCGAGGAATTTTTAAACTCGGACGATTTCACGAATCGCCTTCACGAAGCTCGCATTCAAGGCGCTCGCGATTTCCTCAAAGCTCCTGCCTTCGATACTGCTTTGGAGATCAGAGGTGCAGACTATCTCGTGCAAGGTTTTGAGCGGTGTAAGGCTCAAGTATCTACTCTGCAAGGATATGTTCCTGATATTGATTTGTCCAAGCTCGACCCGGGCATAGACGGAAATATGCAACCATTTCCTGAGGAAGATAGTCCTCCTGGCGGGGAGGACGAATTTGCTGTTCTGTTAGATGAAATTGAGAACATGTAATTTTCTGCATTTATATTTTCATTTTGAATACTCGAGACTTTCTTTCGAATGATGGAATCTATGGCCTTTTTCAGGCTTTATTACTTAGATATCTGACTTATTTTGCAAATAGGCAATCGTTTACGTAAACATGATCGTTTGTCTATGATCGGCGATTTTATTCAACCTTTTTCCAGGTATCTGATACGATCGTCCTATCCGATTACATTATTTAGCCTTTTTCAGGCATTCATAATTTATTCGGTCGCATCCTTGCTTGGCCTTTTTCAGGCATAAAATTTCCTCAAGTTTCTAATATTCCATGGTCGTGGGAGATTTCGACCTTTGGTATCTTGTAGTATATATGACCCCTTTCTTCTGATTTCGACCACCTTGAAAGGGCCTTCCCATTCGGGATCCAATTTCCCTACATGTTTTGAGACTTCGACTTTTTTAAGGACCAAATCTCCTACTTGGAGTTCCCTTGGTCGTAATCTTTTGTTGTACTATCTCATCATCAAGGTCTTGTGGTGGAGTATCTTGGCGTATGCAGCATCTCTCTTTTCTTCTATTATGGTCAGGTCGAAAGCCCTCGCCTGGTTGTTCTCCTCCGGATCATATTGTGCGATCCTTTGGGTTTCCTCGCCGATTTCTGCAGGAATAACAGCTTCAGAACCGTAAACCAAACAAAAGGGACTCTCACCTGTAGACGACCTCGGGGTCGTTCTATATGCCCACAAGACACCTGGAAGTTCGTCGTCCCACGATCCCTTTGACTTGATCCTGGTCTTTAAATACTGCATGACAGTTCTGTTGGTCACCTCCGTTTGCCCATTCGATTGGGGATGACCGACCGATGTGAAGTTCTGCTGAATCTTTAATTCTTTTAACCAACTCGTGATCTTCTTTCCCTGAAATTGGGTGCGTTATCCGAAATCCGTACCTTGGTAATCCCAAACCGACAGATAATATTTTTCCAAATGAAATTAATCATCTCTTTCTCTGATATCCTAGCGACTGCTTCGGCTTCGACCCATTTGGAGAAATACTCGACTGCAAGTATGATGAATTTTTTCTGAGCCTTGGCAGGAGGTAGGAGCCCTAATATGTCGATCCCCCATTGATCGAATGGACATGCGATCTGTACTGGTTCTAAAGGCGTAGCGGGAATATGTATACGAGAAGAAAACTTTTGGCAACTCTCACATCTCTGCACCAGTATCTTTGCGTCCTTCATCAAGATAGGCCAGAAGTACCCTTGCCTAGCGACCTTCTGTGCCAGCGACCTTGCCCCTGAATGATTCCCGCAACTACCTTCGTGTATTTCCTTCAAGATGTACTCTGTCTGCTCATGGTTTAAACATTTGAGAAGAGGTCCCTCGGGTGTTCTCTTGTACAATTCCGACTCGATCATAGTGAACCTTGTTGCTTTCAGCCTTATATTTCTCGCACGTGCGGGATCCTCTGGCAAGATCCCTTTGCTGAGAAAGAGTGTTAATTCATCCTTCCACGTACAGGGTTGTTCTATGGCTTTTATCTCTACCGTCTCGATGATCGCTGGTCGCTCCTTTACCATTACTATAATACTGCGACTTTTTACACCGGATAATAATGCTCCAAATTTGGATAAGGAGTCCGCTCTGTCGTTTTCTTCTCTTGGTATCTGCTGGACAGTGCATTTGTCGAATCGCTCGATCCACGATTTTGCTTTCTTAAGGTACAAGGACATGGCTCGTTCTTTTGCTTCATAATGCCCTTCGATCTGCATTGCTACCAACTGAGAATCCGTATATACTTCTAAGGCTCTCGCTCCTGCCTCATGGGCTAGTTCTAATCCCAGGATCAACGCTTCGTACTCTACCTCATTATTAGTCGCTTGGAACGACAATCTTGCTGCTACCTCTATCTCTACCCCTTTGGGCCCTTGTATTAGAATTCCGGCACCACCATTACTAGCATTTGACGATCGATCCACGTGCAGCATCCATAATGCGTTCTCTTGGGTATTCTCGTTTGATAGTTCCATCACGAAATCTGCCAGGATTTGGCCTTTCTCAGAAGTCCTAGTCTGGTAGTCAATGTCGTGTTCCCCCAACTCTATTGCCCATTTCACCAATCTACCCGAAGCCTCGGGGCGAGATAGAATGTTCTTGAGTGGTTGGTTCGTCAGTACTATAATTTTGTGCGACTGAAAATATGGCCGCAATCTTCGTGCTGTAACTACCAAAGCGAGTACCAATTTCTCGATCACGTTGTATCTTAATTCAGCCCCCTGCAGAATTTTGCTGACGTAGTAAACTGGGTTCTGGATACTGTTCTCCTCCCTTAACAGGGTTGAACTTACCGCGTGTTCAGATACAGCCAGATATAAGAACAAAGTGTCTCCAGGTCGAGGATTTACCAACAATGGTGGTTTTCTCAAGTACTCCTTGAGTTGGTTGAACGCTTGCTCACATTCGTCAGTCCATTCAAAGTTTTTCGGTTTTCTTAATACTTTAAAAAAAGGTAAATTCCTATCCGCAGATTTAGAAATAAATCTACTGAGGGATGCGATCTTACCAGTTAACTTTTGGACGTCCTTTAACGAGCTTGGCGACTTCAACTCGAGGATTGTTGCGATCTTTTCAGGATTTGCTTCAATTCCTCGACTACTCACCATATAGCCTAAGAACTTTCCTCCTCTGACTCCAAAGGTGCATTTCATCGGGTTGAGCTTCATTCCATATGCCCTCATTATAGCAAAGGTAGCTTCGAGGTCGCGCAGGTGCCTCTCGGATTGCTGGCTTTTGACCAGCATGTCGTCGACGTATACCTCCATTGTAGATCCTATCTGTTTTTCAAACATCCTATTCACGAGCCTCTGGTACGTAGCACCTGCATTCTTTAGACCAAACGGCATCACGTTATAACAAAATATACCTTGCTCAGTCACGAAAGATGTTTTGATGCGATCCTCTTCTGCCATATAGATTTGGTGGTAGCCCTGATACGCGTCCATCATCGAGAACAATTCAAATCCTGCTGTTGCATCGACCAATTGGTCTATCCTCGGTAACGGGTACGGATCTTTCGGGCACGCTTTGTTCAAGTCCGTGTAGTCGGTGCACATCCTCCATTTTTCAGACGCCTTCGGCACTACTACTACGTTCGACAACCATTCCGTATAATGGACTTCAGATATGTATCCAACCTTCAACAATTTACTTACCTCTTCTTGGATGATACGGTTCTTTTCGATCCCAAATGCTCTCTTCTTCTGCTGAACCGGTCGAGCACTTGGGTCTATGTTTAACCGATGTACGATAATCTACGGATTGATTCCCTTAAAATCCGAGGGGCTCCATGCAAACATGTCAAGGTTGTGGCGCAGAAAGGTGATCATCATTGTTTCGAGTCCTTTATCCAGTCTTGAACCTATTTTCGTTGTCTCCGATGCGTCCCCTGGAACTAACTCGATCTCTTTGTGCTCGTCAATAGGCGCTATCCTTTCTTCGTTCCTGTTCACTGAAGATTCCCCAAACTTTCTTTTCCTATCCACCGTCTCTTTTCTCACAGAGAGGTTGTAGCACCATCTAGCTTCTATCTGATCGCAGGCGACCTCTCCTATCCCAGCATGGGTGGGAAACTTCATCCTCAGGTGATAGGTAGATACGATGGCCCTGAAACTGTTTAACCCAGGTCTACCCAAAATAACATTATAAGCGAAAGGAGTTTTAACCACGAGAAATTTTATCATTAGCGTTTTCCTTCTAGGCTCGTCTCCAATGGAAACGGGCAGCTCGATTGTTCCCAACGAACCCACCTCGCTTCCTCCAAAGCCGACCAACGGCGACCTCACAGGGCCCAGCCTGGCGTCGCCTAGCCCCATTTTGATCAACACTTCTCGATGGATAATATCCGCCGAGCTGACATTGTCCACCAGGACATTATGGACCGTGAAGTTGGCAATGTCCATTTTGATTACCATTGGGTCATTGTCATCCCCAATCTTCTCTTTCAAGTCCTGGGCCCCAAAGGTGATATCGAGTTCTGGTGATATGTTCCTGATTTGTCTATTGGCGATTGTACCCATTCTCCGTTCGATCTTTTTCCTAACTCTCCTTGAGTACCCTTCATCGGGTCCTCCAGCTATCGTGTGTATAACACCCTTTACAGGAGCGTTTTCACGAACATTATGCCCTGCAGTTATACCATTTTCTGCTCGGCTTTCTTGACTTCGCGATCTACTTTTACGACCTTCGTTCTGATAATTTCTTGCTATTAGATCCTTGAAGTATCCCTGGCGAATGAGACGTTCGATCTCGTCTTTAATACTGGAATCTGCAATACTTGCTTGAATATTTCTTGGCTGGGGTTACCCTTGTGGGTTTTGGCCATCTGAGCACGTCTTTTCTCTCAACCATGAGCAATGCCTTCGCTCTCGTTGTGTTAAGGGGTGTGTATTTGTGATATTTTCGCTGGTACGGTTCTCTGTTCCGTTCATGCCTTGGTCGTCGCTCTTCCTTTTCATAATGCCCTCGATCTCTTCCCACATCGAATCTCCACTCGCCATCTTTCAAGGCGTTCATCTCCTCTTCATCTATGTATTTCTGCGCCATGCTCATGAGTTGCTCGACATCCGACGGGGGGTCGCGCGCTAATGCAGATGCAAATGCTCCCTTTTTTAATCCATGGATCAGGATTCTCACTATCATGTTGATTCTTAGATCCGGCACTTCCAGCGTCTCATTGTTGAAACGCCCCATGAAACTTTTTAATGCTTCATTGTCTTGCTGTCTTATGGTGAATAGGTGGGTCGCAGACCTTTTTTGTTTTCGTTTGCTGGCGAAATGGAATGAAAATTTTTGCGTGAGTTGCTCGTGTGACTCGATGCTTTCGGGTGGTAGAGTGATGAACCATTCTTGGGCTTTACCTGTCAGAGTGGTAACAAACAATTTTAGCATTAATTGGGCCCAATTGTCCGTAAAGGTTCATTACCATATCAAATGCCGCTAGATGTTCCAAGGGATCTTTTGTCCCATCATATTTGGGGAGATCGGGCATCCTAAAGTGCGGGGGTACGATCTCCGTTAGAATCTGATTGCAGAATGGCGAGTTTCTGTGTTGTGAAACGATCTCCCCCCTCTTCTTTAATTCGTCAATTTGCTTTCCCAACTTGACGATCTGCCTCGATACGCTATCGACCTCGGCACACGAGATAGCAGGCCCCCTAGTCTGGCTCTTGTCTCGGCTGCTCGAACCCACCTCCGAAGGTAGGCGTTTGTTCTGGTCCTTTCCACCTGTTCCCGATGTTTTTTCTGGCTCTCTTTATTCGAATAACTTCCTCCGGGGATCTTCTCTTTCGACGGGCGTGGTTGTCCTACGTTCGTATGCCACGATAGCTTTTCGTCCTGCTTCTTCCATCAGTTGTTGTAGCTCAGTTTCGTCAATTGAATGATGGGTTCTGTAGTTCCCATCGTTGTGTCCAATCCAAGGATATTTCTACTTGACTCCCCTTCCATGTTCTCGAAAACTCGTTCCCACAGACGGCGCCAAATGAACTGTCCAAGGAATTTCCTCCAGGCCTAAGTCGTGTTATGCGACCTTGATCCTCGATCTGAACTTACTCCGGGACAATTCCTGAGAAAACAGAAAGAGGGTTAAGCCAGTCGGGAGATTTCCCGACGAAGGCTCTCCGACGATCAAGTCAATATTTTTGCTGGAGAGTGGTATATGGAATAAAAGTAGTTCTGGAGTGATTTTTACGTTACCCGGTCAGGAGCCCTCCCAGTGATATTTATAGCTCCGTCTCAAGTTAAAACTGGTAAGTGCGGATATATGGTGATTTTGCCCAAGTCATGCAACCCAAATTGTAGCTAATTTAATATCCCATGACTATAGCGTCCATAAATTCCTCCTGGGGAGCAGTTAATGGGATTTCGCTCCCTTTACTGGAGATAATTTCGAATTATGGTCGATCACAATTTGTGATGTATCCCCAATTTGGTATAAGGATAATTTACCCTGATCATCAGTTCTGTACGCAAAGCCAAATAGCGTGCAGAAATTGAATAGTTTCCAGTGCATTAATTACCCCGGTAAGGGTGACCCACGTGTCATAGCGGTAGAGCCTTTTCAAGTACCTGACGCCATGCGTCGTTCAAAGTGTGGCTAATTTTGAAATTGAAATTCGCCCCTCCATATATATCGAGATTGTCTTCAAACAAAGTTTTTACCGGCATCTTCTTCTTCAAGTCATCGCCTCTGTCAAACCTCGATTGTTCAGACATCGACCTTCTGTATTTCCAGGTACAATGTCTTCTTCTAGTTCTGATTATGGTTCTCATTCTTCTCCCGCTACCATTTCCTATAGGATTGAGCCATGTATACCCGATGAAGGTCCGTCTAGGGCTAAGTTAGGGCATAAGTCGCATCACGCCCTTCATGCTGAATCGGGTTCTGATGGTGCTCCCATTATTGCTCCTGAGTCTAGACCTTGAGAGAATATAGTTAGTACGGTTAGACAGCAGGTTCACCTGATAAGGGAGAAGTATCATATTCCTCCTAGCTTCGAGGTCGTTATCCCTAATTCAGCCGATCGTATGCATCGCCCTCCTCGGGGTTTCTGTTCTTTATCTCTAAACCATTTTGATGCGGGTTTGAGGTTGCCCCTTGCCCCCTATGTTTCCCAAATTCTCAAGCGTCTAGAATTGTGCCCTATGCAACTTTCGCCGAATTCGATCCACCACATAATCATTTTTATCATCATAATGAGGGTTCACCGTTATGAGCCTAGTTTTGACAATTTCTGGTCCCTATGCTCCTTCACCACATCGGCGAGATCAGCAGATAGTGGTTTTTTCTATTTGTCCGCTCGCAAAGAATGTAGGTTTTTGGCCCCCCTTACCTCCAATGTGAGTCCTTGGAAAAAGAGGTATATTTTTGTGCGACCTCCTCCTGGTCGAGGGTGGCCCTTTTGTTGCGAATGGGTGTTAGAGAAACCCAGACCCGTAGTCGAAGGGGGTGGGTTAGAAGGCGATCAGATTAGAAGTCTCTCCTCTTATCGATACCACCCGAAGAAAATCTTGGTGGAGGAAGTCCTCCGACTCGCGCATCTTTCTCCTGCTCCTATTCCGGTTGAGGGCTCTTTAGGTGAAAGATTTCTCTTTTGCTTCATCATTTAAAGGTCGAAGACTTTACTAACCATATGCCTTTTTGAACTGTAGACGACATGGTTGGCCAGGCTTGCCTCAACCAACGGATTCGAGCTGCCCGAGCCCGATCGAATGCAGAGGTGGCTGCTCCAGCTGTGCCTTCATCCGCGACCTCTCCTCATCCTGTCGAGGGTTCTATGATTCTGGAGGGTTCGAGACCTAAGAGCCCTCCGATCGAGATAGGAAGTGAGGACACTCGATCGCGCACTCGTCCCAGAGATATCCAACCGGGATCAGGATCACCCAACCGCTCTCGCACAGATGAATCCGACCGCCATAGGACACTTCGACGCTCATTCTCATGGTCCTCGACTTGAAATATTTCAGACCCAACCCTATACAGTATGACCGCCATCCAATGCGCAGTCTAACCGTTGCATGGTTGTTCAAGATGGTCTGTGGGTTTTATTGTGATGTTTGACAGAAACGCAAACATAAATGTAATGAGTATAAATAATGAAATGCCAATAGCAAATACTCGTTTTATTCATTGAATAATATTACACAAAATCGAGTTATTGTCAGAATAGTTTACAAACATGCCAATCCAATTGGCTTTCAGGTCACCTATTCTAACAGTAGAGTGCTCCCATCCCTTCCAGCTCCTCCTTTGAAAGAGGAGTCAATCCATTGTCTGTCACCCTGGATGCGAATGTCAAGGTCAATAGCATTTGTCAAAAGTTGGGGATGAGTAATGCTATGGAACCGCACCCTGACCAACACATCACTTGCGTTGTTGTTAACCCAGAGCAAGGTTTTTGGATGTCAATAAAAATGTTTATAAGCACAGGCATGGTAGGAACGATAGAAATAGTGCTCAACAAGTATATAGGATGTATTGTTAGAATGTCGAGATCCATGAGCAACAGGCATGTAAGAGCAATTAACATGTCAAACAAAATTTAAATTGCAACTTATAAATTTCATTATCTTGAGCAAACAGTTAAGTGTCATCAATGATGGCAAAAGAATATCATATAAAAGTAAAAGTAGGTAACTACGATCAAATAATGAATGGATGTACAACAATTCAAAGACAACAACAAAGTAGTAGATTAAACAAAATACGAGTAATAATTCAAAGATGATCCCTCTTTTTTCTTTCCTCGAGGACTAAAATTTTTATTCCATGAAATGAACTAAATCTAATTTGAAAATTTCCTTATCTTCTTCAACCAAAATCTAGTTTGCACGTGCATTTCATATCCATGCCTCTTTTACACAAGCTTATGATCTTAATAGTGTTGTATCATATAGAATTCCGTCCACATAACATAACAAGTACCATTCTTTCATCCCATTGACGCTTATGATCTTCATAGTTGTCCAAGTGCCAAAGCTCCATCCTCAATTTGCAATCTCCGTAGTAGGAACGACACCCCAAAAGGAAATTTAATCGAAAGGGAAACCTAGCAAAGCAAGAGAAAAATTATGAGATTGGTTAGAAAGGTGCAAGTAATCTATGTATTTATTTTGAGTGGAAGACATCATTAAACTTTTGAGCGCTTGCAAAATGGGATAACATTACCCACGATTTTCTGAGAAAAGGATACAACCTCATTATTTTCTTAAAAAAATCAAATAACACCATACTCAATGTTTATAACCTTAGTGGCACCCCCCAACCTACCCAATTACAAGACATTCAAACACTCTCCCTCTAAATATACATACACATGTTTTAGAAAAAGAAAAGCTAAACACAAAAAAATGAGCAAAATATACCTTGCAAATGTACTAAAAGCTGTTTTCTTCACTTCTCTTGGAATGAGCAAATATTGCTCTTCAGCTGAATGAGTGCATATTGCCCTTTTTTTTTTTTGGCAGATCTTGCTTTTTTGCTTTTTTTTTCTATAGCTTTTCTTTCTTTTTTCACATTGATTTTTTTTTTGCGTATCATGCTTTGCATTATGCATTTTTTGCCCTTGCTTTTCTTTCTTTTTCCTTTTTTTTTCTTGTAGATCTCGCTTTTTTAATTGCTTCCTAATCACTTAAGCTTGACTCGGAACGCATTTTCAAAAATCCATTCTTGTCATTTGAAGAAATAGCAAAAAAGTTAGTTGTTTAACACAACCTTACATTTAAAATTGGTTCTTGTAGCAAAACGTATGCAGCAAACAGAATTAGGTTGCATATTTTAAGGTTGATCATGCTAATGCAGAAAGAGAAGGAACATTAGGACAAGATCAAAGATAGAGCAAAGAAGAAGTCACAAACACATAATAGTAGATGTTTTCGAACCAACCTTAAGATAGCGAGTGAGACGAACTACCCGTGGAATGAGCTTAGCACGATCAGTTTCTTCTCGGATAGTATAGGAACTAGAGTTGGCTTCTCCTTCGAATACATATTGTTTATGAGATTTAAGGCTCTTTGTTGAAACCTCAACCTTTCATATAAAAAAGGAATTAGCTTACATTCCAACATAAAAAAGGGGTGGGGGTGTAAGCTTTAGCTTCAAAGGGGGAATTAGTTATGAGAAATCCCGTACATACCCGCTTCAAAACAAGGAAACCTGAATAGAATCCCACTCCAAACTAACCAATTAAGTCGCAGTAAGCGTCATTGCTTCCCTGTTAAACAACAAAATAAGAATGTGATTTATAGTTATTTCTGTCAAACAATAAACTTTTAGTATCTCTGAAGGGATTACTTACCTTCAATGCTTTTAAAAAACTTCTTTGTTCCACTCTAGTACCAAGACAATCAACAAGCTTGTGCCGAGTCATGCCAATCCCACTCTCTCTGTGGGGAAAAAATGGTTCTACATTAGGAAGGAAATTAGTAAATATGAAACCAGAGCTTAAAGCTCATACAACTTACGCAATTCTAATAGTTCCATTGTCTTTGTTACCTTGGATGCGGATGTCAAGGTCAATGGCATTTGTCAAAAGTTGGGGATGAGTAATGCTACGGAACCGCACCCTGACCAACACATCACTTGCGTTGCTGTTAACCAAGACCAAGGTTTTTGGAGGTTAATAAAAATGTTAACAAAGTACAGGCATTGTAGGAACGATAAAAATAGTGCTCAACATGTACAAGGGATGTATTTTTAGAATGTCGAGATCTATGAGCAACAGGTATGTAAGAGCAATTAACATGTCAAACAAATTTAAATTGCAACTTATAAAATTCATTACCTTGACCAAATAGTTATGTGTTATCATTGATGGCAAACGAATATCATATTAAAGTAAAAGTAGGTAACTACAATCAAATAATGAATGGATGTACAACAATTCAAAGACAACAACAAAGTAGTAAATTAAAAAAAATTCGAGTAATAATTAAAAGAAGATCACTCTTTTTCTTTCCTCGAGGACTAAATTCTTATTCCATGAAAATGAACTAAATCTAATTTGGAATTTTTCTTATCTTCCTCAACCAAAATCTGTTTGCACGTGCATTTCATATCCATGCCTCCTTTACACAAGCTTATGATCTTAATAGTGTTGCATCATATAGAATTTTGTCCACATAACATAACAAGTACCTTTCTTTCATCCCATTGACGCTTATGATCTTCATAGTTGTCCAAGTGCCGAAGCATTGCCATCCTCAATTTGCAATTTTCTTAGTAAGAACGACACCCCAAAAAGAAATTTTATCAAAAGTGAAACCTAGCAAAGCAAGAGAAAGATTATGAGATGAGTTAGAAACGTGCAAGTAATCTATGTATTTATTTTGAGTGGAAGACATCATAAAACTTTTGAGCGCTTGCAAAATGGGATAACATTACCCCCGGTTTTTGAGAAAAGGATACAAACTCATTATTTTTCTTAAAAAAAATAAAATAACACCCTACTCAATGTTTACAACCTTAGTGTCACCCCCCAACCCACCAAATTACAGGCCATTCAAACACTCTCCCTCTAAATATGCATACACATGTTTTAGAAAATAAAAAAGCTAAACACAAAAATGAGCAAAATGTACCTTGCAAATGTACTAAAAGCTATTTTCTTCACTTCTCTTGCAATGAGCAAATATTGCTCTTCAGCTGAATGAGTGCATATTGCCTATTTTCTTTTTTTTTTTTGGCGGATCTTGCTTTTTCGCTTTTTTTGTGCCGTGGATTTTCTTTCTTTTTTCACATTGCTTTTTTTTTTTTTTTGCATATCTTGCTTTGCATTATGCATTTTATGCTCTTGCTTTTCTTTCTTTTTTCTTTTTTTTTTTTCTTGTGGATCTCGCTTTTTTAATTGCTTCCTAATCACTTAAGCTTGTCTCCAAAAGCATTTTCAACAATCCATTCTTTTCATTTTGAAAAATAGCAAAAAAGTTAGCTGTTTAACACAACCTTACATTTAAAATTGGTTGTTGTAGCAAAACGTATGCAGCAAACGGAATTAGGTTGCATATTTTATGGTTGATCATGCTAATGCAGAAACAGAAGGAACATTAGGATAAGATCAAAATAGAGCAAAGAAGAAGTCACAAACACATAATATTAGAAGTTTACGAACCAACCTTAAGATAGAGAGTGAGACGAACTACCCGTGGAATGAGCTTAGCACGATCAGTTTCTTCTCGGATGATATAGGAACTAGAGTTGGTTTCTCCTTCGCATACATATTGTTTATGAGATTTAGGGCTCTTTGTTGAAACCTCAACCTTTCATGCAAAAAAGGAATAAGCTTACATTCCAACACAAAAAACCAAACAATTTCTTTGAGAGAAGGGGTGGGGGTGGGGGTGTAAGCTTCAACTTCAAAGGAGGAATTAGTTAGGAGAAAACCCGTACATACCCGCTCCGAAACAAGGAAACCTCAATAGAATCTCAATCCAAACTGACCAATTAAGTCGCAGTTAGCTGCGGCATCATTGCTTCCCTATCAAACAAATAAATAAGAAGGTGATTTATAGTTATTTCTGTCAAACAATAAACTTTTAGTATCTCCGAAGGGATTACTTACCTTCAATACTTTTAAAAAACTTCGTTGTTCCACTCTAGTACCAAGACAATCAACAAGCTTGTGCCGAGTCATGCCAATCCCACTCTCTTTGTGGGAAAAAAAATGGTTCGACATTAGGAAGGAAATTAATAAATATGAAACCAGAGCTTAAAGCTCGTACAACTTACGTGATTCTAATAGTTCCATTGTCTTTGTCATCGTGGATGCAGATGTCAAGGTCAATGGTCATTTGTCAAAAGTTGGGGATGAGTAATGCTACGGAACCGCACCCTGACCAACGCATCACTTGCGTTGCTGTTAACCAAGACCAAGGTTTTTGGAGGTTAATAAAAATGTTAACAAAGCATAGGCGTGGTAGGAACCATAGAAATAATGCTCAACAAGTACATGGGATGCATTCTTAGAATGTCGAGATCCATGAGCAACAGGCATGTAAGAGCAATTAACATTCAAACAAAATTTTAAATTGCAACTTATAAATTTCATTACCTTGAGCAAACAGTTAAGTGTCATCAATGATGGCAAAAGAATATCATACAAAACTAAAATTAGGTAACTACGATCAAATAATGAATGGATGTACAACAAGTCAAAGACAACAACAAAGTAGTAAACTAAACAAAATTCGAGTAATAATTAAAAGATGATCACTCTTTTTTCTTTCCTTGAGGATTAAAATTCTTATTCCATAAAAATGAACTAAATCTTATTTGGAATTTTTCTTATCTTCCTCAACCAAAATCTAGTTTGCACGTGCTTTTCATATCCATGCCACTTTTACACAAGCTTATGATCTTAATAGTGTTGTATCATATAGAATTCCGTCCACATAACATAACAAGTACCTTTCTTTCATCCTATTGACGCTTATGATCTTCATAGTTGTCCAAGTGCGAAAGCATTTCCATCCTCAATTTGCAATTTTCTTAGTAAGAACGACAGCCCAAAAGGAAATTTTATCGAAAGTGAAGCCTAGCAAAGCAAGAGAAAATTATGAGATTACTTAGAAAGGTGCAAGTAATCTATGTATTTATTTTGAGTGGAAGACATCATGAAACTTTTGAGCGCTTGCAAAATGGAATAACATTACCCCCAGTTTTCGAGAAAAGGATACAACGTCATTATTTTCTTAAAAAAACCAAATAACACCCTACTCAATGTTTATAACCTTAGTGTCACCCCCAACCCGCCAAATTACACGCCATTCGAACACTCTCCCTCTAAATATGCATACACATATTTTAGAAAATGAAAAGGCTAAACACAAAAATAAGCAAAATGTACCTTGCAAATGTACTAAAAGTTGTTTTCTTCACTTCTCTTGCAATGATAGCAACGCTACACTTTAGACCTCTAAACCTTGTCCTAGTTCTTCGTCTGCGTAGTTATGATATTCTTCTAAATCTATCTCTTTAAATGGATCTCAAAGCAATTTTCACTCATATCAACAGTAGAAAACATGTAAGTGTGAGTGGGGGTAGGGGTTTGACGGAGGAAAGAGAACGATGGTTTTTACAAGTGGGGGTTCCTCTTTCTTGGATTTCTCTGTGTTGTGCCCACCTGCTACCTGCGCCGCTGCTTCCGGGTGCTGCCTTCCGCAGGGGACCTCAGGTCCGATCACGTTAACATTCACCTTCTTCATATCACCGTCTCTCTCTGGTTTTGAGGGTTTTTACTAAACCCTTCTTTTTCCCCATTTTCTGTCCTCTGTTCTCTTGGGGTAAGAAGCGTAAATAAGGTGAGAGACCGAAAACTTGCGACAGCAGGTGGGTGAACGTGGTTTGCATAAAATGGTGGGAAGAGGAGGTGACTTTTGAGGGTTTTTACCTGTGTAACTGGTAGAAAGAGGAGGTAATTTGACGGTTTTTACCCGTGGAACTGGTAGAAAGAGGAGCTGATTTTCAAGGTCTTACTTGTGGAAATGGTGGGAGGAGGAAATAATTTTGAGAGTTTTTACCGGTGGAAATAGTGGGAAGAAATTGATTTTGACGGTTTTTACCTGAACAATAAAGAAACTAAAGATAGATTTTGAGAGGTTTTACGGGTGGAAATAGTGGGAAGAGGAATTAATTTCGAGTGTTTTTATCTGAATAATAAAGAAAGTAAAAAAATACTAATTGAGCAGAAAATTCAAGTACTCTTGAACGATCTTCTTTGCATCTTTGAGTATAACAATTGCAAGAGTTGATTTCTAGGTTTTTTTTGCAGGAATGGAGGATTTATGTTTAATAGCTCACAAACTCAACTCTATTGTCATTTTAATGTTGTTTTTCTTGATGGGTTTTGTTTTCTTTTGTGGTTTTGAATGGATATGAGTACTTTTTTAATTACTTAAATAATATTTTGTCTTTCAAAATACAAATATATACAATAATATATAGATATATAGATTTAATTCACCTACAAACTAAAATAAACAACTCATGTATATCATTAATGACACGACACACACTACAAGAGAGCAGGCTATCAGAAACGGAAATCAAAGATGGAAACATATCCGTCAAAAAATTTAACCTTTCAAAGACAGATTTAACGATGGAAAACGTTTCCGTCATAAAATTATAAAATAAATCTTTATATTGATTGAATTTTTGACGTATAGGAATTTTTGGGAAAAATATAAAAAATATTCCATCTTTGATTCCGTCTTTGACTTGATAATAAAATAAAAAATTTAAGACGGAATATTTCCGTCTTAGACTAAAAATCTAAGACGGAATTAAAGATGGATTCAAAAAATATATATTTTTTTATTTCTGTCTTTGATTCTGTCATTATTTTCATCTTTATTTCATATTTTTTATAAATAAATTTTGTTTTCTTTTTTCTTTTTTTTTATAGATATTATTTTTTAAAAATTATTATTGTTAGTAAAAATAAAATTAAACCTCAAAATCCCCAACTGCAATTGCAAGTTACCCCCAAATTGTAGTCACGTAGAAGCTGTTCTTCCTTTCTCGCTGTGCCGCCGTCAACAACTCGCCGATGTATTGCGCAGCTATTTGTGGGTGGCCGGTGGAGGAAAGAGCCATTCGAACAAAAAGGTTAGTTTTTCTTTTGCTTAGTTATGGCTTTCAATCTCCTCTTTATTTTTTATTTTCTCTTATTTTTTACCTTCTTGATTAGCTTAATGTTGAAATAGATTTTAATCATATAAGTTGATGATTGAGTGGCAACTTGAAATTAGAGAAAACATTTGAGTGCTTGCTACTTGTTTGATAAATTGCTTGAAAGAAATTGTTGTATGTTTTCTTCAAGTACTGAATACTTGCCTGCCTTAATTTGTTTGGCTCATGATGGAGTTGCTTTTCTGCTATTTACCACTTTTTCATGGATGATTTCTATCCGATGGTGAAGCTGAAGTTGGCGGCTAGAAAGGCGGAGAAGCAGATCCCAGCGGAGCCGCACTGGGCATTTTGTTACTCTATGCTTCATAAAGTTTCTAGAAGCTTCGCTCTCGTCATTCAGTAGCTAGATACCGATCTTCGTGACGCTGTGAGTAATTTTCCTTTGTCTAATTTTATTTGTTACTCTGTTTCTAATTACTTTCGTGCTCTCGTATTGCAGATTTTATGTTTCAAGGTTAGGTTATTTTTTTCTAGCAATTGCATGATGCAGTTGAATAGTTCTAGCATGTGATAAAACTGACATAATTTTTTGGTATTAAGGATTGAAGTCTATAGTGTCAGAATTAGAATTAGAACACTTGATTGAAAATTGGAAATGATTTTTAAACAATTTTAATTAATGAGTCAAATTCTATGGATCCATAGAATATCAGTAAACCTGAGATTATTAAGTATAAGATCAGCAAATTCTAGTTCATGTTCTGACTATTAATTTGCCAGTAAGTCGTGGTATGTATTTTGCGGTGCCAAAATGACTTTTGGGTAAATCTTCTCGTATTTCGCAGGTGTGCATTTTCTGTTTGGTTCTTCGAGAACTAGACACTGTTGGTAAGCTCCTCTGTTCATAAGTGCTTTTGTTTATGGTAATATTTGTTCAATCAATTGTGAAGAACTGATGCCGGACACCAGAGAAAAAGGTTATTGGAGACCTTTCAAAGGCCTATTGCTTAAGGCCTTGTACGTATAATTGCTGATGAGGGCTTAAACTTTTGATAGACCTTTCTAATACAGTACCTTACCTGCATTAATGTTGCTCTACTATGACTAGCATAGTAGTATAAAACAGGTCAATTCACCTCCTAGAATAAATAAATAAGTGAAACTGACCCAATCAAGATGATGTTGTTGCTGAATTTACTCGTTATTTTCAGCATTTGTTAGGTGGTGAACGGCGGAATAGGATGGTGAACATTGCACACTTGAGGCCGTGGGCGAGGCATGTGCTGACAATTGAGGAGGGTGATGGACTCACAGCACACGTTACTCGAGATGAAGTGAAGGAATCCATCTTTGACATTGAGGAGGACAAAGCACCAGTCCCGAATGGATATTCTGCAGGTTTCTATAAATCTGCATGGCCTATTGTAGGACAGAAAATAACGAATGCTGTCTTGGAATTCTTTCAACATGGGCAACTACTAAGACAAGTTAACACGACGACCATTTCCTTAATTTCGAAGGTACACAATCCCTTGACTGTTTGTGATTTTCGTCCAATATCCTGTTGTAATGTGCTGTATAAATCACTTACTAAGATTCTAATGAAACTCATTAGAGTGGTGCTTAACAAATTGATTAGCCCTATGCAAAATGCATTTATATCGGGCCGCTCCATTGGGGACAATAATTTACTTGCTTAGGAACTATTCTCAGGGTATAACCAACAACGCGCTCCATCCTCGTGTGCGTTGAAGGTGGATCTGAGGAAGGTCTATGATATGGTGAAGTGGGATTTCCTATTTGTGACACTGCGACTTTTTAATTTCTCGGAGAAATTCATTGGCTGGATCCAGGAGTGTGTCACCAGCCCTTCTTTCTCGATTGCTCTCAATGGGGGTATTTATGGTTTCTTTGCAGGGGCTAGAGGGTTGAGACAAGGTGATCCCATGTCTCCTTACCTCTTTGTTTTGGTTATGGAGGTGCTAGGACTTATATATCAGCAAAGAATAGAGCAAGATGGTGGATTCCTTTACCATTAGAGATTTGGTGAGATTAGGTTGTTCCAACTCTCCTTTGCTGATGATTTGCTCCTATTTTGCCGAGCGGATGAGAGATCCGTCCGGTTGTTCAAGGAGGGATTGTAGATGTTCGCTTCATTGTCCGGGCTTCATATTAATGCTGCCAAGAGTTATATTATCTTTTCACATTCTGCATATCCAATACGAAATATCCTCCTTGGCATCCTTGGTTTTCAGGAGGGAACACTTTCCGTCACTTATTTAGGTTTGCCACTCACTTCGTCTAGGTTTACAATCATTGATTGTAAACCATTGTTGCTGAAGATAGATAAGCGGCTACGAGGTTGGGACGCCCTTCAGTTGTCCTTTGCAGCAAGGATTCAACTAATAAAATTGGTACTCATGGCTCTTCAGATCTATTGGGCGATGGCATTTATTTTGCCAAAAGGGATTATCAAGGAAATTGAGAAGCGGCTCCGCAACATTCTATGAAAAGAAAAATCGACCACTAGTTACCCTATGGTTGCTTGGACACAAGTGTGTCGACCAATTGAGGAGGGTGGCCGAGGACTTAAGGATCTTACTGGACTTAACTTGGCCCTTATGACTCTACATATATAGAAGGTGGTCAATTCGAACCCTGACTCTATTTGGGTTTCGTGGATTAACTTGGTGCGACTGCATAGTAAATCTATATAGACGGTTGACGCTACATCGGGAGCTTGGGGTTGGAGGAAGCTCCTTCGATTACGTAGTACGTTGCAATCACATATACATTATAGTTGGAGATGGTGAGAGGATATCGCTATGGCACGATCCATGGCATCCCCTAGGGCAGCTTATTCAGCATGTCCCTCGCGGCCCCTCACTTACTCGAACGCGCGGGGATGATTTACTTTGGGTGGTCATCTAGGATGGGGAGTGACACCGGCCTAGGATGAGGAATGCTTCCATGCTCGATGTCACTCGGCTTTTACCTTCAATTAGAGGCGGTCGAAATTCTATTTCCCTTGATGGCGGTTCTTATTCCAATAAAAGCGTCTACGATATTTTTCGGCATTCGGGCCCGAAGGTAGGTTGGTCTTAACTGCTTATAGGCCCTTTCAAGATCCCCCGGAACACTTTTATACTATGGTTAGCATTGCATGAACGGCTCTCCACCATTGATCGGTCGTGGCTTCAGCATCTCCATGGTGAGTGTGTATTATGTTCCAGTGACACCATTGAGAGTAGGCCTGGCAATGAGTCAAGCTCGAGTTCGAACTCGAGCTTGACAACTCGAGAATACAGTGTTTTGAATTATGATTTTGACTTTTTGTATTATTATTATTATTATTATTATTATTACTACTACTACTACTACTACTACTACTATTCTTATTATTATTATTATTACTACTACTACTACTGCTGCTGCTGCTGCTGCTGCTGCTGCTGCTGCTCCTACTACTACTACTATTATTATTATTATTATTATTCGAGAAGGAAATTTTTCTTGGATCACTCTGTGAGGTGCCTGATTCAATTGAACCTTGGTACTCTTGGATGATAATGCTAAAAAATGGAAATTTTGACAAGAATACTACACTTGTCCTGAGAATGGCAAGAAAGTTCCGAAAATAGTGACCGACAGAAGCTTTCCGTGTTTTGGTGAAGGGTGTATGAACCAACCCCTTGTGTACCATAATCAATCCAAAATGGTCGTCTTTAGTGATAACAATGTGTCTCTGGTTGGAGGATATTATGGGACATATGACCTTGATGCCAATCTGAGTGCTGGTTTAGCAGATAAGTCCTTTTTCTCGGTTACATGGCAGAAGAATTTCAGCACAAGCAGTTGGATTGTATCACATAAACTGACAACATCATCCAAGTATCCTTGGCTTATGTTGTATCTAAGGGCTGATGCAGCTAATGGGTTCAATGGAGGTTACCACTACAATGGACGCGGCATTATGACAATGGTCCGTCAAGTAATTACTTCCTTTTTGCTGATAAGGTTGTCAACATATAAGTTTGTGTGGTTCTGTCAGATAGTTCAGCTTCCCTCCTTTTAAATGGAATTCTTTTGGCAGAATATCAAACATATTCTCAAGTTTTAACAATACTTGACCATTCAGTAAACTCTAAATCCTGCAGTTTTTCCTTTGTTTTTCTTTTTGACCTTTGATAGTCTGTAACAAGAAAAGAAAATAACAAGATAATGAGAGAATAGTGCTAGTGATAATAATAGAGTTTATACAATTTATGCAGTTGCCAGAGTCTCCAAACTTCAAGGTCAGATTGGCTCTAGATGTTAAACAAGGTGGAGGTCCCAACAGCCAGTTTTATCTCCTTGATATTGGAAGTTGTTGGAAAAATAACGGAGATCCCTGTGACGGAGATGTTCTAACAGATGTAACCAGATACAGTGAGATGATTATTAACCCAGCAACAACAAGTTGGTGTCGTCCTGATAAACTCTTGTCATGCCCACCCTATCACATAAGTTCCACAGGAGAGATGATACATAGAAATGACATGTCTCGGTTTCCATATTCTGCCTATCATCTCTATTGTGCTCCTGGAAATGCCAAATATCTGGAGAAACCATACGACATTTGTGATCCGTACAGCAATCCACAGGCACAAGAACTGGTGCAAATTCTCCCTCATCCAGAGTGGGCCGTGCATGGCTATCCTGAAAGAAAAGGAGATGGATGGATTGGTGATCCAAGAAGTTGGGAACTAGATACTGGAGCCCTCTCTAGTCGGCTGTACTTCTACCAGGTACTTTCATTGGTCCAAGACAGTTTCATTTATCTAGGATAAGAATCTTATTCTCCAACTATGAGATAAGTAATTGTTTTCATCACCAATGTGCAGGATCCGGGGACAAAACCAGCAAAACGGGTATGGTCTTCAATCAATATTGGTACAGAAATATATGTTAGTCCGAACGGGGCTATTGCTGAATGGACTGTTCAGTGATTTTGATGTCTTAGTTCCTAAAGATACCAAAGAAGATGGTCGGGATACATGTAATACATCTGTACATACCAACTTTACTGTAGAAAAATAATGATTTATAGTGTTCTGATTCCTTTCTGTGGTAACCCGAACTATAATAGTTGGATTTAGTGGTTCTTCCTCCATTTGTTCTCTCTCTGGCCTAACACAGAATAGCAATCATCTGAAGTTACAGTCGTTCTTGTCAAAGCCAATACGCTGGCCCAAAGTTCACTTGATAGATCGACGACAGAGAAATTACAGTGGTGTAAGCAAACAAATAAAAAGATCCATATATAAGTTCTTCTGGACATCTCATTATTTAATAAATCAGGATAAGAAAGTACAGGGTCTAAAAATAGGAATTTCTTGTTTACATTTGCAGTTCATCTGTTACTCTATCTCCCCTGAAACCATGCAGTTTCTTCAAGAAACGGATAATCAGTATAGCCTACAACAGGATCAGGTATGTAAAAGGTCTCCCTGTTATATTTGTTAAGGGGAGCATTCAGCTCGAATCTCTTTGGTAAATCTGGATTAGCCAAGAAATGACGGCCGTATGCAACAAGATCAGCACGGTTTTCAGCTATAGCTTTGTTACCGTCTTCCCTGTCGTAACCACCAGCAGCAATGAAAGTACCTTTAAATGCCTTTCTCATAGGCAGAAGACTATGAGGGCATTCTGATTTTTCCATAACAGTTCTCATCCTCGGTTCAACCATGTGGCAGTAAAGAAGCCCATATTTGTTTAAAGCCTCGGCCATGTAAAGGCCGAGGGCTTTAGGGTTCGAGTCAGCGCATTCCATAAAATTTGCAAAAGGAGAGAGCCTCATTCCGACTCTGTAAGCTCCTACCTCATTAGTCACAGCTTCAGCTATTTCAAGAGCAAATCGACATCGGTTCTCCAGGGACCCTCCATATTGATCTGTTCGGTCATTGACTTGATCCTTGAAAAACTGATCTATCAGATAACCATGTGCACCGTGGATCTCAACCCCATCAAAACCTGAAATGAAAGAGCATATCGGTCAACTAAATGCGGAGCAAGCTTGACAATCAACATCTTGAACCATTCATTTTTTATTTCAACCAACAAGGAGGTCTAACAAAATATCCCACCAGCTTCTATAGCATTTCTTGCAGCAAGTCTGAAATCATTGACAATTTGTGGAATTTCATCTGTTGTCAGTCGTCGTGGAGGAGAAAATTGTGCAACATCCACACCATTAGCTCGAACTTGAGGAGCTAGTCCTTTATCTGTACATGATACTGGAGCCTGCTCATTTGGCTGGAAAACTGAAAAATGCAGTTCAATCAGTAGTCATTGATCCAAATAGTGAATGAACAAAGTTCGTTATGTGGTCTAATAATCAACAGGATAAAGCTAGAGACTGGATTCATGTCGTTGCAATAGTTTCAGCACTGATAATATTATGGTTAAGATCACCAAATATTGGATAGTGAAAACAGAGAATTCTTGATATAAAGGTAAAATAGATCAAAACTGCTGTTCAATAACCATGATCAAGCAAGAACCCAAATCTTCCTAATAGTAACAAATCAAGGAACTACCTGTGCTTGAAACCCTGCCCACATGCCAAATCTGGCAAAAGAAGATTGCCCCTTTGGCATGAACTGCATCTACAATGGGTTTCCATGCCTCGACCTGTTCCTTTGTCCAGATTCCTGGAGTATATGGGTACCTTCAATAGCAGATGAAATGTTATTTGAGCAAAGAACTATGAGAAAACAGGATATGCCTCTTATACAATTCCTGGAGATTTACATTATTCAGACTTGAACTAGCAACTCCATCAACTTACCCTTGTGCAGTATCAGAAACTCCAGTGGCTTCGGTCAAGATAAAACCCCCTCGAGTTGCTCTTTGGGAGTAATACAATATAGCATGTGGCTGAGGAATGTTGCCATAAGATCTCTGCCTAGTCAATGGTGCCAGAACAATTCTGCGAAAAACAGATGAAGTATTCAGAAAATTATCAGTACAATGGAGGGCAACATTGACTTTGAACAACTGAACAAGATACATATGCATTATTAGATAAATCGACAATAATTTTATGATAAAGGTACCATATTCTGCATGACTACTTTATAATGAGAAAACGAGCATAGTCAGAGAACAAAGAGGAGCTATTACTTTATAAAACCTCCATTTTGGAGTCAACAACACTCTTAAGTGGAAATCCCCATCAAATTTGTAGGATTTATTTTCAGTAATCAATGCCCAAACTATCCAAAACTCAAGTAAATAACCACACTAACTAAAGAATCATAGATAAAACTCAACACAGTCAAATAAAGTTGAAATCATTATGCAATATACATAACCTATTCTAACATACATATGATATGATACAGCAAATTACCTTTCAATCAAGTAGGCCAAGTGGGATTTCTCACAATATCTTTATCTACAATTTCTAATCCTCAAGAAGATAATATAAAAAGAGGGGTTCTGGTGATAATTCATGAATAATGCGTACCTATGAGAAAGCTGAAACTCTCCCATTTTGTAAGGCGTGAGAAGTGGGACCTGCTGCTTCTCTTGCCCCTCCTCATGAGCTCTGTTTCCCATCTTTAGCAAGTAAACAATTGTGGCTTCACTTGCTGTTCAGCCGAAGAGAATGGATATGATACGTCCAGCACACTGAAACTTTGCTTGTATTTATAGAGAGGAGATCTTCTGCAGTACAGCTGAAGTGGCAGAAGGCAATAATAACGGTGGGATGGCCGTGTAGGTAGTGGGTTCAGCAGGCGGCAGATGGATGCCTTAATAGCAAAAGATATGTATGCTAATTTTGACCCAAGGATATGGAAAGTGCATAATTAATTCATTATAATATGTCTTTTCTTGAAAAATGAGAAAGGTGGCTGTCCTGATTACGTCACACATGACAAATTATGTTTGGCTGGTGATACTCTTGTTTTGCTGTCTGTCCTTTTATTTTGAACTCTAAAACAATCGAAACAAATGTTGTCAATGGAGATGTTTTAAGGGATACAAGTGCTTTTAATGGTTACAAACACTTGACAAAAGAAACTCCTTTCAGTTGGTGCGTGTACTTGATAGAATGTGGGGGAGTGCATTAAGCTCAAATCTGTTTGATCTTCAGCCTCACTATTGTTGCGTAACAGGGCTAACTTCACTTTTTCTTTTTAAATGATGAAATATCTTCATACAGTTTTCTTTGTCTGTTATTGCTTGAATGACAAACAGTAGCAAATACAAGCTCCAAGAAGTGAATCTTTAAACTATAAAATCAAGAACTTGAAAAAAAAAAAAAAAAAGACACGGCAATGACAACCAGCAACTCTGAATTTGTGAAAGAATCAGTTCATATCATGCTCCTTCAGAATCAAATAGTTCTTCCAGACATCCAAAGACGAGGAGAGCGAACAAAATTGGGGCATACATATGTTCCAAAAGGATTCATCAAAACCAGCAATTTCAAAAAGCATCTGATCATAAGCAGATTATACCAAAGTACCTTTGATAGCAACCTCACGGAAGTTGGTCTTGGTGTTAGAGTAAAGCCTCTTCCATTCATCTAGAATCATCTTACTTAAGGCAAAAGATCCAACGGATTCTTTGCCTTTGGTTTAGGTGCTTCTTCCTCCCTCTACTACTTCTTTGGGCTTAACTTCTTCTTTCTTAACATCCTTCTTCGGTTTTGCAGATTCATTTGGCTGTTCTGGTTTCATGGACGCAACAGGTGGAATAGATTCTACTTGTGTAACATCACCCCATATCTTCTTGAAATTTGGCTGATTAATTAAGGTCCAAACATACCTCTCCACATGTGGAAATTCTGAGGTGAAGCTCTTGGTCATGATTGTCTTAAATCCATAAGCCAGGTTGCAAACCATAACAATGTCAGCAAGCGTAACACCATGTCCAACCAAGTAGGTGTTAGAGGCAAGATGGGTGTTCAAAGCTCCCAGAGCTCTCTTAAGTGAAGCAATTGCAGCCTCCTCAGCCTGTACACAAGGGAGAATAGAATTTCTTTTTTAAGTAATACTCGCGAACATTTCAGAAAGCAACCAAATTAGGATAAGCATATGGATTCAGAATGACTGCAACAAGTTTAACATACCGGCAGCAGATATACACGATAACCAAGTCGTGGATATAACCAGTTTCCAAGACTCACATCGATCTCGGTAGCAGAAAAATCAATCCATTGCTCGATGTGGCCCTGTAATATCCGACAACCAAATAAGAGGTGGGCTAAATGAGAATACTCAATAAAACTTGTGGATCATGAAACAAAGATCAGTAAAACACAAGTAATTCCAACAGTAAAAGCCAAACAATGTTGCTTACATATTCAATCAAGGAAGAGCCATGCAAAGTGCCATCAGGATTCAATCCAGCCACTGCATAAAACAAGCAAGAGACACATCAGATCAAGTTATATTACAGCAACAACACAAACTTATCTGGAAGTTGTTTTACCATAGCGTGCAATCGCATTGCTTTGGAATATCGGGCCTGTTGAGAGTTTAAATACAGCTAATGAAATTGTCACTTGAGGATGTTAATTACAGTTTTAGGGCAGTTTTTTAGTTTCTTAACAGTTTTTCCTTCTTATCCATTTGTTAGTTTTATTACAAGTAGTTATAATATTTGTACTATAAATACTTGTTTATGACATACATTAAAGGCAATTCTGCAACATATTACAGTTAGAGTTTTTTTTTGCTGCGACCTGCGACATACTTGTTTATTTGTACTATACTGCGACCTGCGAACCACTATCTTAATGCATCCAGTTCTTATTCTGCTGCCAGTAATGTTTTTTTTTGGCATCATAGACTAGGTCATGTACCTTTAACAGTATTAAATAAAATTCCTGAGCTCAATTTGAATGATGTTTCTTTTTCTCTATCTTGTGATACTTGTCATAAAGCTAAGCAAACACGAACTCCTTTTCCTTGCAGTAACACACGATCTGCTGCACCTTTTGACCTCATTCATGTCGACCTTTGGGGACCTTACAGAATTCCCACTCTTTCCAATTGTAGCTACTTTCTGACTATCATGGATGATTGTAGTCGCAGTCTCTGGACCTACCTCATACATCATAAGAGTCAGGTCGCTTTCACTCTTAAGACTTTTTTTACTCTCATACACACTCAGTTCAACCGATCTATAAAGACCATGCGATCTGACAATGGATTTGAGTTCTTAAATCGCAGTTGTCGCGACCTATGTCATACACTGGGGATAATTCACCAAACTTCTTGTGCCTATACTCCTCAACAGAACGGTAGAGTTGAACGCAAGCATCGCCATCTACTCGATGTTGCACGAGCTCTACTGTTTCAAGCCTCTCTACCTACAAAGTTCTGGGGGGAATCTATCTTGACTGCGACCTACCTCATAAACCGAACTCCTTCTAAACTACTTTAGTGGAAAACTCCTTTTGAACTTCTCTATGGTACTGTACCCTCCTACACTCATCTTCGCTCTTTTGGTTGTCTATGTTATGCCACAAATACTAGCCCTCACAAACATAAGTTCGAGTCTCGAGCTCGCAAATGTGTGATGATCGGATATGCCTCTACCCAAAAGGCTTATAAATTGTACGATCTCGAGAACTCTTCATCTTTTACATCCAGGGATGTTCAATTCTATGAAGATCAGTTTCCTTACTCCAGCTCGCAAACGACCTCAACTTCCTATCCACTTCCCGTAGTTTCTCCCTATGCTGATATCCTTCCTAGTAATTCCCAATCGTCATCTACTCCAGCTTTCTCCCCTACCAGGTCGCCTGACATACCTCACCTCAGTTCTCCACGTCGCTCTGCTCGCAATAGGCAGCGACCTACCTGGCTCAATGACTTCGTCTGTAATGCCAAATCCACTAACTCCGCTATCTCCCTATCTCAGACTACCTCTGCATATATGTCTTTTGTGGCTTCATTGTCTGTTTTGCAGGAACCTAGGTCCTTCACAGAGGCAGTTGTGCATCCGGAATGGAAAGATGCGATGCGGTCTGAATTAGATGCCTTGGAGAAAAATCATACTTGGGAACTAACCACCTTACCCGAGGGGAAGAGGACAATTGGATGTAAATGGGTCTACAAAACCAAACTGCGAGCTGATGGGACAGTAGATCGTTATAAAGCTTGTCTGGTCGCTAAAGGTTTTACCCAAGTTGAAGGAGTAGACTATGGGGATGTTTTTTCTCCGGTTGCCAAAACTGTGACTGTACGACTCTTTCTTGCCATTGCTGCAGCTCGTGAATGGCCCATACAGCAGTTGGACATCAATAATGCATTTCTACATGGATACTTGGATGAAGACATTTATATGACTCCCCCTGAAGGATATGAGGTCGCACCTCATTTGGTTTGTAAGCTAACCAGGTCGCTATATGGACTAAAGCAAGCATCTCGTCAATGGAATGTGGAGTTCACCTCTCGACTTACATCTTATGGATTTCGTCAATCAGTGCATGACCACTGCCTTTTTATTAAGGATACTCCTTCAGGACCAATGGTGTTATTGGTCTATGTGGATGATATACTGCTCACTGGTCCTTCTATTTCTACTATTCAAGATGTTAAGACCTATCTTCACAATTTATTCACAATCAAAGACATTGGGGATGCTCGGTATTTTCTTGGGTTGGAGATTGCTAGGTGCAGTGATGGTCTTTATATCTCGCAGACTAAATATGTCATGGACATTATTCGTGATACAGGCTTATGTCAATCGCGACCTGCTTCTACACCGTTTCCACAAGGTTTGCGACTTCAATCTACTTCGGATGATCCGCTTCCCAAGCCAGATTCATATCGACGCCTTGTGGGTCGTTTATTATATCTTGGTTTCACTCGTCCAGATATTTCACACTCGGTTCAGCAACTTAGTCAGTTTCTCACACATCCGTGCGAGTCGCACTGGCAAGCGGCTCTGCATGTAGTTCGCTATCTTAAGAGTTGTCCATCAAAGGGTCTCCTCTTTCCCTCACAGAGCTCACTAACACTGACAGCTTATTGCGACGCCGATTGGGCGACCTGCCCAGACTCCAGACGATCACTTACAGGTTTTTGTATATTTCTTGGACCAGCCTTAATTTCCTGGAAAACTAAGAAGCAGTATACGGTATCTCGATCGACAGCTGAGGCTGAGTATCGTAGTCTAGCTGCTACTGTCTGCGAATTACGTTGGATTTCTTATATTATGACTGATCTCGGTATGTCTACCTCTCTTCCTATTGATCTATTTTGTGATAACAAAGCGGCATTACACATTCTGGCCAATCCTGTCTTTCACGAACGCACCAAACATATAGAAATGGACTGTCACTTAGTTCGTGATGCTTATAAAGAAGGTTTCATTGCCCCCTCTTTTGTTCGGAGCTCGCTACAGCTCGCTGATCTCTTTACTAAGGTGTTGCCCATATCTGCCTTCACGAGTTTGTTGAGCAAGTTGGGCTTGTTTGCTATCGAACCAGGTCCAACTTGTGGGGGGGATGTTGAGAGTTTAAATACAGCTAATGAAATTGTCACTTGAGGATGTTAATTATAGTTTTAGGGCAGTTTTTTAGTTTCTTAACAGTTTTTCCATCTTATCCATTTGTTAGTTTTATTACAAGTAGTTATAATATTTGTACTATAAATACTTGTTTATGACATACATTAAAGGCAATTCTGCAACATATTACATTTAGAGTTTTTTTTTCTTTTTATCATTTTCGTATTTCTCATTTCCTGCTCTTTTGAGTTATTTTCAAGTTTCTACAGGGCCATCAGGTGTTTCAAGCACAGGAATCTGCATGGTGAAATACAGACTCAGGAATGCAGCAAAGATTTTGCATAATTAGGACAAAAACTTCTCTAAAATTATTACTTCATACCTTTCCAATAGGATTCATCTTGATGAACTCCGGGGTCTTATTTGATACACCCATCTCAAAATTGGGAAATAGTCAAATCTGGTTAGCTATTAATCTTGATTAACAAACAGGTAGGCAAAGTGTAAGCTAGCTCCATTTTCAGATATTAAAATAACAATCAATATATTATGTATCAAAGTAGAACTGAACATGTAAAGTAGCTGAATCTCAGGTCATATCTAGGGGCTAGTAATAGCAGTTGCCGTGTAAGTCAAGAGGCTACCAGGGACAGCTTATGAACAGAATGACTCTACCGAGCTTCTTCAGAGCATGCATAAAATGACATGCACAAGGCATTATCTGCAAAGAAAATGGAAAGAGGCAAAAAAAACACAAAAATGAGACCAGCTAAAGAGTAGATAAACCAAAATCAAAGTCACTTTCCTTCTAGCAACTTTATCTTCTTGACAATTAAGAGTTAGTCTGAATTTTATCATAATTTTTGCTTTTTATTTATATTATTGTGAGGAAATAAAAATTAGGAAAGAAGAGAAATAAATCATAAGGCAAGAAACCCTCCCAAAAGAAAATGATTAACAGAAGGCCTGCCATTTTGTAGTCATAAATATCAGTCTAAAAGGAAAAGTGATGCTAAGGTGTCCAAATCAAATCTTATTATAGGTCGTATTACGGACAATCTTGTTTCGTTACCTTCCTGGATCGTCAAGACCTTTTACGTGACCATGGATGCTAGGTTGTTACATCAAGGGAACATCACATATAGGAGAAGAATAATCTGCTTGGTTTATAAGGCCTGAATAAGTTGATATTTGTCAGCAGCTTAAGAATTTTAAATTAGTTGTTAGGCCCGATTCAGCTCATACTTTTTCAACAGCTTAAATATGTTTCGTTATTTGGCTAGCACCGATCTAACACTGATAGGAATAGGAGTCTAGTGTTAGTTCTTGCAGGAGTTTTATTTTGGTGTGCTTTCAGTAGCCAATCTTCACCCTTACAGTTTTTCTTGATTTTCTTTAAACCCACATAACCATGTTTACTTGATTTTCTTCCCTCCATTTTATTGGTGAGAAGTGAAGAGGAACGGGAAACAAAGGTGAGACTGGAGGTGGGGATTGAAGGCTGGAACAGGGAGAATGGAGGAAAGAAGACGTTGATTTTGAGGGGGGTTTGGTGGTGATTTTGAGGGTTTTTTGTGGTGATTTGAGGGTTTTCTGTTTCTTCCAGCTTGTTTTTTGGTTTTTTTTGCTAGTTTTTTGATTTTTTTAAATCAAATAAAAGGAGAAAATCTATTATCTAAATAAGTTAAAATACACACTGAAAAAGGCCTAGAAAGAAAGCCCAAAAAGTTCTATTTCAACCCATCAAAGGATATTCAAGAAACGCATATATGATATTTACCCCAATGATTAATTAAACAACCAATATTCTACCATTTTCTTTTTTCTTTTACTTTTTATTTTTCTTCTTTTTTTTAGTTTCTTCTTCCTCTTCACTTTTTTCTCCACTGACCGTCGTAGTATGTTCTTCTTGCTTATATATCATAAATAATTTTTTATGTTTTAAAATACATTATAGATAAGAATAAAATATGTAAACCAAAAAATTACATTAAAAAAGAAACTAAAACAAACAAAACAACTTAAGGAATTATGGATATACACAAAAAAATATAGAATTGATGTTTTGGTGTTAAATGGAATATAGTCACTTCTGTACCAAAAAAAAAATCATAGTTAATTTTTTAAATAATGTAATTAGGAGTACAATTTTTATATTTGTGCAACGGTATCACTAATCGTCATTTATGAGTGTAGAGAGCCTTTTTTTATATTAATATAGATATATATAAATAAAGCAAATATAAATTCAAGTAATTGACTTTTTGAACACATAAAAGCTGTTACACAAGTATCTCAATGGATCTAGTGAGGCCATGGTTGAAAATCACAACAAGAGGGTCGATGTATCAAATACTATTAAAAAAATATACCTTTTGCTACAAAATCTTGTACTACAAGAAAAAACTCAAATTAAATATGGTTTTTTTCCCATACATTTTAAATTGTAGCAAAAAACCTCAAACTATTTTACTATATACTACATGTAGATATTTTGTAGCTTGCTACTATTATCTTGTGTAGTATAAAAGAAGATACAATTACTGTATTTTTATTTCTATAACTTTTGACTTAATGTACTTATTTAATTATAATTTTTAATTTTCATAATTATTGCAGGTGATTAATTTGCGTACTGAAATAACACGTGATGGTTTCTTTTTAAACTCAATCCAATTGTTGATTAAATCAAAACCATCAATTTCTATGAGTTTAGAATATGAAATTGTAGTAGTTTTGTAGTGTATATTCCAAATTCATGGTGATAGTCAAACCCCCTTTAATTGTGATACATATCCTTATTTTTCGCTAATTTAATGAGTTACACTGAATACAATTTTCTCACCTCTAATTACGGTAGTTAAAACTTATTTTATGCCGCATATTTGTACCGATCATATAATCAGTTATAATTTTTTTGATGGTCTTTCGTCAATTATGCCAATTATTATTAATTAATTATTACTATGGTAATCAAAAGGGTGCATGTAATTAGATCAAGCACTAAGATCAGTTCTATAACTTGAATGGGGTGTTGAGGGGATTGTTGGAAACATAAAATCAAACATTCAAACCAATTTCATGTTATATATACATCAATAATCCAATGCAATTCAATCAAATAAGTACAAGATTTCAAGAGATGGTAAGCATCATCAGATGGTCATCACAAACATAATGTTCAATTCTCTCACATATTAATGAATACCATGTTCTAAAATGAAGTATTATTGAATTTTTCTGCATATTTTCTGTCCCTGAGCCTATTGCTTAGTCTGTTTGATATTTGTGCTTTTTATTTAATAGATAATGATTTTGAATTTGTTGTCTTTTGCTCATAAAAGAAGCGTTTCTATATCGTAGGTTTAATCCAAACCTTCAGTACGATTACATGCATTTTGAAGAAAAGTTTCTATATCGTAGGTTTAATCCAAACCTTCAGTACGATTACATGCATTTTGAAGAAAAGTATAGCATCCAGAAAATATCTTATGCATGACTCAAAACACAGTCTCCTTTGCTCAATGCTGAATATTACAAGTGTATTTCACAATAATTTATTATTAAGCCCTGCCATCATCTCGCATATTAAAATTGTTTCTTTTCTTAGTTGATGCATTTCCAGAAAAAGGGAAAAATGCAACCAAGCCCCTTGTGATATTACAAATGAGCAAATTACCCCTTATGAAAAAATAAATAGCAATTTATCTCTCTGTATTTTTTAAAATACAATAATTTACCTTCCTATGTTTTTTAAAAGTTGCTTCATTTTAAAAGGTATAGGAGGGTAAATTGCTATACATAGGGGAATAATATGCTCATTTTGACTTTTACATGGGGGTAAATTGCTATTCACCCCCAGAAGAATTACCTCATGGAATTCTGGTCAGATGTTGTGTTTGTGTGACAAACAGAGAACTAATAGTCAATTATTCAAGCAACCATTCTCTCAGTATACTCATATTTGAATCCTTCTTTTACACCATCGTAGTAAGAAACATGTCAAAAGCAAGACCCTTCCTTTGACAAGTATCGGCAAACAACATCACAACTTTGAAGGAGGCAGAATCGTGGAGAAGCATGAAAACACATGACATATAATAATTCACAATCCACAACAAATTTTTAAGGAATTCTCAACAGAAAGAAAAATCATGTAATTCTAGAGGTATAAGTAAAAGGATCTTCTCGAAATGAGAGGCTTAATCAAGTTTCTCTTGAAATAGTAACTAAAGCATCTTTTTGCTAGTAGAGTCCGACTTCAAAGGCCTCTCGGACATTCTTTTAGTAAAATATTTGAAATTTGGTGATAGACTAACTTGTGATTTTAACAAGAATGTCCAAATCTAAACTATGTTTTACATTTACTTATTGAAAAGGCGTTTTGATTTCCACAAAATCATATAATTGGGGGGACTTGTTAAACTATGCGAAGTCATGTTCAGGCCTTTAATAGGAATCTATAGAGTTTCCTCAGATTGATTTAGCAGAGAACCAATGGCAAGAAAAAAAAGAATCACCAAGGATCAAACAATTGGAAAAGGGGAAGTCAAAAATTTATGCAGGCGAAAACTCACTTGTTTAGAAGATTTTCCTAAAACATTCTAAGTGTAAGGGTAATTTAGGCAAGTAAAAAAAAAGAAAGAAACATATATAGTTATTTTATCTTATTTTTCCTTCTTGTGCAGTCTCCCCCCCCCCCCCCCCCCCCCACCTTTCTTTTGTCTTTCTTCTGTTGAGATCTCTTCATATTTTTCATAAATTTTGATTTATGTCTTGCCTTTCTTACTAAGAAGTTCTCTTTTGGCCCATCATCCCGTATCGTTTTAGTTTATGTCTTCCTTTTATTTTTTCCTTAATTTCCTCATAGGTGTTGGTTCTTCTGAATTCCCTCTACTATGATGTCCAGTCTGACATTGATCACTTTAGTCCTTTTGTTAATTGTAATGAGAAATCAAATTTTGTAAAAGCACGGTAATATTTTGACTGGTGATAACTAAAATATTCATTTAATAATTTATTATAATTTAATTGTCAATAAAATATAATACAATTAATATCTCAATATATTAATATTAATTAATTCAAATAAATTTAGATAAACAATATTAAATATCACATAACTTTAAATCATAAAATAGACGCCTCTACAGACTAATAACTAGTTTATACTTAAAATAGAATTTAATGAATTATAAAATAAAAAATGATAACTAAAATATCATTTTTACGTGGATTGTCATCAGAATTTAATTTGAAAAAATAAGTAATAGTTATAAATAAAATCACATTTTCACTAGAAGTGAGATTTGATCTATTTAATCACAGAACCAATACCAAATCAAACCAAACGAGCACTTAAAATAAATTTTTTTAATGAATTTATAATCAGAATTGCAATATTTGACTACATCTACGTCTGAACATAAACCTAAAATTTTTATGAAAAGAAAAAAAAATTAAAGAAAATGCAGAAATAATTTTACCGGTAAAAACCCCCTCTCAACCGGTAAAAACCCCCTACTCCCACTCCAACGGTAAAGACGAAGAAATACAGATGTCCACCCCTGAAAACCTTCAAAATCACCTCTCTTCTTCTTCCTCTTCCTCTCACCTTCGTTTCGCTTCTCTTCACGCCCAAAAATTACAGAGAAAACCCTAAAAACCATCCCAGATCTGCGAAGAGGGAGTGAAGGAGAAGGGGACCAGTCTGAAGGGTTTTTGTAGCCTCGATGAAGCAGAGACGGTGGAGCACCCACAGGATGGCCGCGAACGTAAGGAGGAGCAGCGACGGAGGTAGCAGGAATAAGAGAAGGTGATAAGTCTTCACACTCAGCAAATTCTTCGTTTCTGTTCAACCTCATCTTTTGCTTGAGGAGATTAGTTGGTAGATATATCATTTAATTAGGTCTTTTTGAATGTCTCATTATCAAGTAATTATAGGAACTCCATGAAATGACAAAAAGGCCGTGTAGATCATCATCTCTATGTAAATGACACTTGTTGTGCTGTTTCTCGGATGGGATGCCTTTATAGGTAGCATGTCTATTTGGGATGTCTATATGTAAATGTCACCATTGTGTCAGTTTCACGACCGGATGCGAGTGACATCACTCCGTTGCTTTTTCCGTACACCATTGAGCTCCAGTACAAATAGGTTTCGTCAATTAATTGTCATCTCTGCTTTCCATGTGATTACCATGGGCTTTGGTGTGAGTCAATAAGTATCATTTTCTGCTTTCGCATGTGCGCCCCTGCATTATACATATGTATGTAATTTTTTATGTGGATGGATGTGCGTTATGAATTTGGAAGTGACTCAATCCCAAATTTAATATTTTTGAACTTATTGTATTTCTGTACTGTGGTAATTTGGATCTTATAAAATATTTAAATATATAATTGTTTGAATTTTCCATTTGCTTCACTTTTTGTATTATATGGTGAAGGTGGACTGTTTGACTGGTTGATTAGATGTGGGAAAAAGCATGGCCATTAATACAATATAGGAATCTTCAGCCTTAAGTTTGATTATTTTAAAATTGATATTGGGGGTCAGGTGTAGTTACGTTTTCAAGGCTTAAAGTTAGATATTTTTGCAATTTAGTAACTTGATGGAGGTGAAATGGGCTTGTGAAGAAGCATTATCTAATTTGGTTCTATATATCTTTTATGATTCTTAAAGGTAGCCCTTAGTACAGTTCTCTACAGGCGTGCCTGTGCCAACAAGCTTTGTTTAATTGGGTAAATTAATAGTTAAGTATATTATAGGTGGCTATTATTCTTACTTTAGCCTGTAACGTGATGTGATTAATTTCAACTGGTTTGATTTACTTAATTAACTATCATCCTTTAACTTGTAATTTGCTGCTGGTGCAGTGGTTCCGTTAATGTTTGCATGTTTATCTGGAACATGTAATCAGTACCTCTATAAAAGTTGGCATATAATGTGATGTCTTGATTTTTGCATCCGCTATAGGCAAAGTTTCCCTTGAAACAATATCAATGAAGGAGATGTTGGGATTATTAGCTCTGTTATGCAATTTTTGTTAATTACTTGGTGTGGAAAGGCTATAGATTATTTCAAAAGCTCCGATTAGCTCTTTTTATGGGAAGAAATTTGATGGATGTCCGACATGTAAGATTAAAATGTTGCTCTAGCTAGGTCAGGTGGACTTGTAATATTGACAAGTTACAGTATTAGGCAGATGGTTGTTGCCCTACGTTTTCATCTGGTATCTAATAAAGGAAACAAAATAAGCAGAATGGGTGAAAATTAAATTTGATTGCCTTTTTTCTGGGAAGAGTATGTATATTAGCTCTCTTGTAACTGGTAACTAATTTCATGCCCTAAATTTTGGTCGGGAGGTTATACGGCAGAAGCACCGTATCACATGGTACGCATAGCCGATAGGTTCATGAAAATTTGACCTATTCTCTAGTGCTTTAAACCATTGCTAAATGGTTACCCACGGTAATGGGTACCCCTCCAATTAAGGGGTAACTGAGGGTGGTTAATTCATGGTGATTAATTAATTTAGTGCAAATGAGTTGCCAAATAAATTGTATTTTGGATTGAAACCCAAGTCTAGCTAAAACTAAACCTAAAGGGTCACACACAAATCCTTAATGGAATTGGAGAAATCTAACGACAGTATAAAAACTGCAAACAAAGCCTTTTTTTGGTACCATTTCAAGTTATTTCAAAAAACATAATACCAATATTGCAAAGTATCCTAAATTATAATACCAAAAATGCAATTTTCTTTGGTAATAAGTGTAGAGATGGTTTTAACGTAATAGTTAAATATTCTCTCAAAATATTGAAAAAGAAAAAAAGAAAAGAAAACCTACAAAGACATCCCCTCAAATATATAAATATAACAAATCCATCCCCTCAATTAAATTCCTACAGAGTTCTAGCCTTCTAGGTAGCATGTTTATTTGGGAGTACCTTTTGCTGGTGCGAATACGTCATTCTAATAGACCTTGCTTCTCTTTTATTCAGGAGCCATTGTATATGAAGAACATATATATAGCAAGCATATATATTTTCACTTCTGTCCAAGAGCCATTTTGTCTTCAATGAAGCCAGAGTCTTGTTTTCTAAACATAAAGCATATCATGCTAATTCGGTAATTTGTAGGATAACCATTTTCTTGGAAAGTATGGTTAAATTGATTAATAACTGGATAAATTATCAAAAGATGGTTAAGAGATGGAGAATCAATGGAAGGAAATACCTCTTGAAAAATTTAACTAAATCTAGTGATGCATTTCATTTGACCTACGATGTTTACGGAGGAGGCATTTTCTTGAGCACCAGCAAACTAAATTTTGGATTTTATATGATCTATTCAGGTCCAGGTGAAGAAAAGTTTGTGAGGCAAAGTGTTGAAAAGTTGTATGTGCACTCATTGTGTTCTCTTTCTTTCTTCATATTACCCTTCTACAATGAATAAAGACTGTTAAGGAGTAGATATTGCCTTCTACATTTTGTGCATACTCGCTTTTATGGTTTGCTGATAGCAACATATCATCTAGGCACGTTTGTGTGTGGTCCCTTGACAGCTGCAATTGGTGTTCTCCGCTATTCATTTCTAGTTGCTTTTTCAGGCAAACAATATCAATATCTCTGGATCTTTCTCCAGTTGCATTTGTAGGAGTTCATTTCCAAAATGCTATTATTTATATCTTTTGTAATTCATTTGTTTTTGCAACTTGCTCAGGGTTTCTGACCCTGATATATCAACTTCCTTCTTTGATTGTCGTTTTTGTTTCTTTATCTTCACCTTTTTCTATGAAGAGGCACAAGTTTTCTCTCTCACTCACTTATTCCCAATGGCTTAATATTCATAGTATTGGAAGCATATATCTATTATATTTATCTAATTCCAGCAATCTGTTGTAATTACCCTATTCCATTGACTCGACCTAGTTATTGAGCTGCGATAGAACGTATCCATGATTACAACTTTCATGTATTATTTTTTGTATAGGTACTGGTTGCCATGATTCAGTTTGTGTCATGTGTCCAGTTGATCTTTGTCACCTGTATTGGCTAAAGATGCTTTGTTGTTCTTTTTATGAAATTGTGTTCAGTTGTGGATTTATTTCTCTGGTGATTCTATCAGGATATTGGAGGATACGACATTCAAAAGCAAGAAATCCATGAAACTGTAGAGTTACCTTTGACACATCATAAGTTGTGTCAACAGATTGGCATAGATCCTCCTTATGGGGTGTTGCTCTGTGGTCCGCTTGGCACTTGGAAAACCATGCTTGCCAAGGTTGTTGCTAACCACATTATTGCATCCTTCATCACAGTTGTTGGCTTAGAATTTGTTCAGAAGTACTTGGGAGAGGTATGTTTAAAAGTCAGTTGAGTTATTATTCCTGCATTTTTACTCATTATTTTTGGGCAAATTGCTACTTTTATTCCTTCTCTGTCTGGAGAAATTTGTTGCCCAGAGACGTAGTTGTCGACCTAATTAATCATACACCTTCTGACTTTTCACTCTCCTTGAAGTGAACAACAATTACGTGCTACTATAATTCTCTTGCCATGTAATTTACTCTAGCCGAACCTGGTCCTCACAAGAACTCCCAAGTTATTTTCGTAATTGTGTGGAAGTTGGTACTGAAATTTCAGCTACTTGGAATGATTCATCATTCTTCCCTTTACCAATTCCTCTTCATCTTAGTTGGTCATAGGTTGTTAATTTCTTTGTAGAAAATGATGGGTTGGAATAGGTAAAAGAAATTTTTCGTGGTACTTGTACTTGTTCTTAGGATTATCTTTACATACTTTTGTCATTTCTTGCGGTGTTACTTTGTTTGCTTTTAGGAAGATATGGCAGTTGAAGGTTTTATTTTTGATATCCATATAACAAACGGGACTATTGGTCTAAAATGCCTCCAGGGTCCTCGAATGGTTCGTGATGTTTTTCGGCTTGCAAAAGAAAATGCACCTGCAAATATTTTCATTCATGAGGTATATACAATTGCTACCGCTAGATTTGATGCTCAAACTGGAGCTGATCAAGAGGTTCAACAAATTCTCATGGAACTTTTGAACCAGGTATGTTCAGATATAGATGAAGTTGAACAATAATAACAATGTATGAGATAAAATTTTCTTTTCCATCAACTTCCAATTTACTTTATCAAATTGATTGAATGGTAGCAAACATTTCTCTCGAGTTAAGACTTTGTGCTATAAAAAGAATGCAGTTGTATCTTTAATGTGGATAACCAATCCAATATTAAGAAATGGATCTCTTCTTAATTGTATTCTTAATCCACATTTGGTAAGCCTTGCTTACATAGGGCCACTCTGATATTTTGAGTTGTTATGATTCGGAACTTCAAATTTGCCTTCAAAATTTAGGCTTCGCTTTCAACAGCATAAGGTTTGACCTTGTAGTGGTGGTGACTTCATGATTTAATTACTTGAGTAAGGTTTGACCTGACCTATTCTGTTATAACAAAGCATAAGAAAACTCAAAGGTCTTGTTTAAAAGTCTCTCACTTTTCTTTTGTTTGTCTGTTGTGTGGGGTGTGTGTGTGTGAGTGTGTGTGTGTGTGTGTATTTCATATTCTAACTTATCTTTATTAAGCATTGCATTGGTGGTTTGTCTTTTACATGCATACGTGTTGCCATATCTATGCATTTGACAGTTGGTTTGTATTTGAATGTCTTTCGACTAAATAGGTGAGCAAGCTTGTGGACTCGTATAAGGGAAGTTCGGAGGAATGGTCGCAGAAGGCGATAGAGCTTGAGGGAATCATCAAGGCTTTAGAAGTAAACCCTATTTGTGATGTATTTATTAAAAATTCCCCAATGACTGAATGACACACAATACAATAGTTCCTCTTATGAACATGCAGTAGTTTAGGTTGAGGAATTGCAAACTTCTCTATTTGTCTTCATGCATGGTAGCTACCAAGGGAATGTGCATGAGGTGGCAATGAGGCGGAATACTATCGCTCTCTTGGAGGCTGGGGCTTTAAAAACAATGACACTGATGATGATTAAAGGAAGTAAAAAGTCATTGCAAAGTGATAATGGTGGTAAAAAGTTTTCTTGGCTTCCACTTTTCATTTCATTCGTTAGACATGTTTCCTTTTATGTGCGTGTATCGTTATCTTGATATTCATCATTTGCACTATAGTGCAAAGGTACTTTTCTTTAGATCTAGCAAGTTTGTTGTTTTGAAAAATATTCTTGGATGTTTTTCAGTGGTTTTCCAAATGATTTACTATTGTGGTTGTTTCTTATCCTTTTTTGTTTATATGTACTTCAGTGTAATCTCATTCAAGTAAACAATATGTCTTGCTCTTTATGGTATATCAAGTTTTGTGAGACATATTTGATTGTCGGAATGTCAATATATTTGTTTAGCATTTTGGGGTTAGACTCTTGGTTCAATTAAAATAACATGGAAGTACTCATCCAATTTTCATTTGAAGGACCCAACAAACTATTTCAAATGTAAAGAATTCCACGTTTTTAAGTTTTCATTTGTCATATGTTATATTATCAAACTACTACTTTTTTTTTGAGTTTATCGAGAATGATAGTTGGTAATTTGACGAATAAATGTGACTTAGGAAGCATAAGATTGAGACATGAATGTGCACTTACGTTATGTGATTGTTGCTCTCAGTAAATGTGGAGTAGTTGAGGCCTACTTTCAAGCGTTTTGAATTGCTTTGAAATAAAGTTGGAATGTCTTTGCTTCCACTCAATCATAGGAGTTCTTGTGAAATTATATTTGTTTGTCAAAATACCGCCCAATTGATCCTTATAAACTTAACATGGGACATGCATCACTTTGAAAAATTCAAAGGCCCTTCCCTTAGAAATCTCTTTTACCATGAAAAAAAAAAGGAAGAAAGAATAGCAAGAAAAAGGAAGACTACATCTACTCCGCTGGTTTAGGTCACTTAGTAACTGGGTAACTTCATCATAAATGTTATTATTCACGTAAAATGGTGACTAGAGCCTCATATGCAAAGCACTTTAGGTAAAATATTTTTTGGTCGAGTAACCGGGTGCCTTCACCACAAGTGTTGTCATTAGCGTCAAAAGACCGAAATATGACTTTTTTGGTTGAGTAACCGGGTTCCTTCACCACAAGTGTTGTCATTCGCGCCAAAAGACCGAAATACGGCCTAAAGAACGTATCCTTCACCACAAGTGTTGTCATTCGCGCCAAAAGACCGAAATACGGCCTAAAGAACGTAAGTCACGGGCGAAAACAAAGAAAAAAGAAAGAAAATAAAAGCCATGACGACAAAAGGGGAAGATGGCTAAAGAAAAGAAAGAACAACAAAAGTCCTCCCAACGTAGGCAGAAATAAGGAGATAAAGGGTATTGTGTCGAATCGACGAGTAAGGTGACATTTAGAAACCTATGATTTTGTGGAAGCTTGATTGTTCTACTCTCTGCTTGGTGAGACAAAGTGTTGTGATGTGATTGGCCTCTTACCCTCATTATGATAAGTTAGCGTTTGCATAATGTATTGTGGCATTTGTGTTTTGAGATTATTTGCACATAGGTTATAGGGTTACATTTGTTGTAACGGAATATTAGCACAATGTTCAGAACATGTTCTTTGCAATGTCAGACTTTTGCTTGAGGACAATAATTGTTTAAGTTTGGGGAGTTTGATAGCAGCTTTACATATTTATAATAGCAGATAATAGTTATTTCGTCGGGTGGGAGGCAATAACTTCAAAAAAATTGCAATAGTCATTTCCTTCTATTTTTGGTTTATATCTAAAAATTTTTGCATTTTTTGATGGCTATCTTAAAATCCGGTGTAAAAGCCTTTATTTAGACTTTATCTGACTACTATTTCTGGTTGGGAGGTGAAAGATTCTGACGGTGATATTATTTTTTCAATATAAATGACAATAATTATTCTAAAATGTTTAAAAACTATATTATTATAGTTGTCTTTTATTTTATGGATTATTCCTCTTAGATGACCATATTAGCACAGGGTAAAGAGAACCTCCCAAAGCTACATAAAATATACAATTTGGCTAAGAGATGTTTAGTGGTGGCATTCCTAAGAAGGATTGGAAAAATTGATTAAGACTCTTTCGCCAGGCAAGGCAAGCATTTTTTATTGTATCAGGACAACTGCAGGTTGAAACATATTCCTGTGCACTCAGTCGTGTGTATACCTTCAAGCCAACATGTCGAGTATTGCCTGTGTGTATGAAAGAGTGGTTATTCAAATATCCATGTTGAGTCCTATACCGTTAACATTCTGAGTTATAATGTCCTTTGTCTTTATAGATGGATGGATTTGACCAGACAGTTAATATGAAGGTTATCATGGAAACTAACCGAGCTGAAACTTTGGACCTTGCCCTCCTACGTCTGGGACGACTTGATCGTAATATTAAGTTCCCTTTGCCAGATAGATGTCAGAAGAGGCTCGTATTTCAGGTGAATCTCAAAGATCGTTTACTATTTGAAGTTTGCTGGTTCTTAAAGTAAACAACATTTATATTAAACTATCCTCACATCTCACTTACGAAGAGAATTCTCAACCCAATCAACCTTTAAAATAGGAGAAACTGCGACAAAAGAGGCTAAGAAGAAAGAGACAATCCTCCTTGGTGAAAGAGAAAAGAGTTCATGCAACCATGGAAAAAAAGTTATTCTACATCAAGATTGACATAGATGCCTGAATTTCTCTATCACCGTAAACTGTAGTTTCATTGTGTTCTTATAGTTGATAGAAAATGGGACTTGTTTGCAGGTTTGCACTGCTAAAAATGAATTTAAGTGATGAGTTAGATTTGGAGGACTATGTGTCTCGACCATATAAAATCCGTGCAGTTGAGGTTAGTGATTCTGCTCACTTTTTCCACATTTATAGAGTGAGAAATCTAGTTACTTATTTACAATTTTATATGCTAGAGACCTCTTCCTCTGATATCTGCCACGATCCCCCATATTTGAAGCGATCTTATTGTTCATTGTTAGTGATCAACGATACATCTGTTAGTCTAATTGACCATAATTACAGTGTTTACTGGTGCAGATCGCAGCTATTTGCCAAGAAGCAGGTATGCTTGCAGTAAGAAAGAATTGCTATATTATACTCCCAAAAGATTTTGAGAAGGGTTACAGGTCCAATGTGAAGAAACCTGACACTGATTTCGAGTTCTATACAAGTGATGATTGTGTTGAACCAGTAAAGGAGAAAGAGAAGAATTTTTGCATTCTGTTAGACAACCAAATTTTCAGTTAAGTTTTTGTCCATAGACTGTAACTTCTTATCTTACATATATTACTTGGAATATAAGATAAAATACTGAAATGCCTTGCCAATTAGGTATTTTTTTTGGTACTATGATTGTTTGATTGTTCTATGATAATGTGATATTCGACGTACTATTGGTGTGATCTTATAGTCGCATTAATATAAAAATTTGCCGCATTTACATATTTTTAGGTATTTTCTCCTTGTTTAACTCAGAAAATGGTCTATTGAAAAATCATTTTATAGGCATTCCCTTTCTCGTAAAATATTGGTTACTTTTCCTAAACTAATAATTTTCTATGTGATTCTGTAGACTTTGGGAGCATGGATGACATTTCTAAAGTCACTAGTGGACGCGATGCAAATGATTCTGAGTAAGAACTTCTGGTTTGCAGTCCATCCGAAATTGAGGTTAGTAAATCTAACATAAAAGTGCTGAATATACAATGAAATTGATGAGCAATCCAGAAGAAGTGTGGTTGTTAGGAGTAATGGAGAGTGAATATTCAAATTTAAGCATTAAAGAGAATTTAAATGCTTTTGTTGCGTTGATTGATCTACTCAGAGGTGGTTCCAGTATCAAAATGGAGGTAATCCTTTTATTTTATTTTTGATAGCTCCTTTATGCATTCTGTTCTAAGGGTCTGGTATGTTTCTTCTTCTTTCTACACAAATCACTTGTTTGCTGTTTCTAATTTGCGATTTTGCTTTTCGAGTGTTAATTGAATATCTGTATAAGTATGTGAATTTATGGACTTCATTGCCTTTGATGATTCTACTTACTGGAGTTGGTAAGATAATATTTTTCACATATACAAATTATAACAAAATAATTGAGAAAGAGTACTCATGTTAAGTTATCCCAAATTCCTAGAACATGGATAGGTGAGAGTTTTTGACACATCACAATTAGAAGTTATAAGAGTCAATTCAGCAATTTGTGTTATTGTGCTGGGTGGATTTTAAAGGTCCACTTGGCGTTTGTTTGATGTTTTGTGTATGGTACAGAGATAGCATGTCTTATAATTAATGTTGTATGCCTCTTTATTTGTGTTTCTAATAATTATTTCACTAATGGAATATCAAATATTACTTTTCTTTTTGTTAATCTGGGAGTCAGCTTACTAGCATAATTTTCATCACAAACACTGAGGGTTAAGCTTTAACTGCTCAACATCTCTGCAGAAAGAGATATTGTATGAGATTACAGCAAAATAATGAAACTATTAATATTCCTCTTTGTCAGCAGAACTGGGATTAATATGCTTGGATGATTGTATAGATGTTAAAACTTGTCTAGTATTGATTGTGTTGTTTCTTAGAGTGTATGCCAGAATCTTTCAATTGACAGTTCGGAGAGTTTCTTTCCATGGGCTCTGCCATTTGGTCAGAGTCTTAGTTGACTGCTTCCAGCCTGGAGAGTTCAAGGGATGATGAAGGTGGATTCCTCGTGGAAATCTCTCCCAAACAGTGATAAGTCAATATCAGGAGTGAAGGTTAGAGTCTAAAGACATCTTGAAAAAGTGCCTTGTCTTGTGTAACTCATTCTGATAGATGCCTTATCAATTAAAATTCATGTAAATTGAGAATTAATTTATTCTTGTGGTATACACTATGCTCGTGGGCTTGTACTCAGGTTGAAGTTCCTCGATTTTACCACCTCCTGACGACAGCCTTATAGCCACATAATAAGACTTGATAGGGAATGAGAACAGTTGTTGAACTGAGAGTAACCTTCCAGTGCCGGTCAACACGGATTCACTTTACACGGTGAGAACATCCTATTATAGCTTTGTTTTCGTTCATACTCAACCTTAAGAAAGAAACAGGATTAATAAATAAATTGATATTTTCATTTATTTGTGTTTTTTTCTAACCGTTCGTTTCGTTATGCGTACAGCCTATTGACAAGAAGCCAACGAAGTTCAATCTATTGGTCACAATACTGACTTGTTTAAAATTTATGAGATGCGTGATTTATAATGTTTATTCTTTAATATTTTTTTTAATTTGTTGAAGGTTTAACTTCTGAACATTGTTTCGGTACAATTTATATTGGAAAATGTTTCTCATAGTTACACATTAGCAAACACCATTATCATAGTTACACATTAGCAAACACCATTATCTAATCCTTAATGTATCAAATAGGTCCTCTTCTTTGAGCGCAGGATTCTGATTGTGGTGGATGAATTGACAAGAGCAATTGTCTTCCTCTGGTAGGTTTGCAATTTGCATGGGGTTTTAATTATATCATTGCATTTTCTCTGTTGTTATTCTTTTATTTTTTTTTATTTATAAATACTTTGAAATTATATGCTCTTTTCTTTAAAAAAATATACATAAATTGAACAAACCCTTACTATCAAAGTATTTATATCTTGTATTTTATGGCCTAAAAGTTATGTTGATTATATTTCAATAGCAACTATTATATATAAATATTAAATTTAGATATTTATTGTAATATTTTCTAAACTGTGTTTCAACTTCTAACTTATATTTACATCTTATTATATTTTATTAGTGAAAACATTAAATGAAACATATGTTTTAATTCGTTACTTATACAATCAAAAATAGGATTCAGCAGTCTTGTTTTGTCATGTTCTTTCTTAGTGATTTAGATTAGAATAGGTATGTTCCATCTTATGAGTGGATTTAGTTTTATTTTTAAGAAACGTATATTTCTTTTTTATTTATTAATTATATTAAATTATTATTTAATATATTAATAAAATTAGTTATAAATTTATATTAAAAAATTATTACACTTATATAAATTATTAAATTTTTAAAATTAATCTTTTAATTTTTATAAAAATGAACAATCATTTTTTTTCATTTCTTGATGATTGAAATATTAAATTATTTAAATGAAATATTAATAAAAATGATAAATTTAAGTTAAAAATTACCAAGTATTAAATTTTTATAAACAAAATGTAAGGAGGTGTTAATTTATTGGAATGAATAGTATGATTTCGGTATAAATAGTTATAATTTATAAAAATTCAAATTTTTATTTTATTACTTGTTTATTGAATCTGTACACCTTTTAATAATTGGATATTAAATTATTTGATTGTTGTTACCTAAAGGGAGAGGGCATCAAAGCAATATTTAATGAAATATGGCCCTGTATATGTTTTTTAATATTAAATAATTAAATTAGTAGATTAATAATTAAGTTATAAATTTAAATTAAAAAAATATGAGACTTGTTCTAATTATTTTAATTTTTAAAATTATTTTTGTATTTATTTACAACTAAATGTTATTATCAAAGCAAATATGAAGATGATTAATTTGATCTTGTATATTTAATTTTTTATTTAAATATAAATTAAAAAATTTACCTATAAATTATTTTAAATTTTTAAAACTAAAAGATTATTTTTTTTATTTATATATAATATAATAATACATACTATATATTAATTGATTAACATAAAAGAAATAAAATATATTTAAATAAATTTTTAAAAATTTTTAAATTAAATTTCAATCAATTAAATAATACTAATAAAAATAAATTTAATAATTAACTAATATATACTAAGTCATAAATATATAAACTAATATCAGCCTACCCCCTTTCTTTCTTCAGCTCCTCCCTCCACCCTCCGCCGGCCCTTTCCTTCTTCTTCCCCCCACCTCCACCTCTCTTTTCATCTTTCCGACCTACTCTTTCCTTCTTCTGTTCCCCACCCTCCACCTCCCTTTTTCTTCTTTTCACCCATCACCACTTTCTTTTCAATGGAACCCGCATTTATTTTTATTATTTACAGTAATTTAAATTTAAATTATTTAGATATTTATTAATTTTCTATTGAATCTGTATATAAAAATTAATAATTGAAATATTAAATTATTTAATTAATATTAATAAAAATTAGTTGCTATGTTATAAGTGTAAAGTAAAAAATTATCATATTTGTATAAATTAGTCTAAATTGTTTAAAATTAAAAGATTAACTTTTTGTTTTTTTGTCTTTTATACTAATTTAAATTCTTATTATTTATTAACATTTTATTTTATAATGAAAATTCTAATTATTTAATTAATATATTATAAAATTAGATTATCAAATTTGCATAAATTATTTTAACTTTATAAAATTAGTCATTTAATTTTTTTAATTTTATTTATAAGTAAATATTTAATGACCAAAGGTAGAGGGGCGTCAAAATAGGATGAATAATAAGACCACATTTATTTTAATCTGTATATATTAAAATTCAAATATTAAATTATTTGATTATTATATTAATAAAATAGTTATTTGGTTATAAATTTAATTAAAAAATTTCCAAATATAAAATATTTTCAAATTTTAAAATTAAAATGATTTATTTTTTGAATTTTAATTTATAGCTATTTTTTTTTTACTTTTTTTCTTTCTTCTCCACTTGTTCACCGATGCTGCAACTCCGCTATTGGCCCCCAGCATGACCGTCACCGTCACCATCTTCGTTCCTCTTCTCTCTTTTTTTTTTTTTTTTTTTTTTTTTTTAACATAACTCTGTTTTTTGACTTGGTTGGCCGGCTTTCACCAATTTGATTGGATTTTAATTAGTTTATAAATTCTTTTTATATCAATTACATATTTAATTGATATTAATAATTATCAGTTTATAAATTAAATTCAAAATTATCTATTTTAATATTAAAATATTAATTTTTTATTTTTAATAATGGCTAAATTTTTATTACAAAAAGGTAGAAAGGGTATTAAAGCAATATTTACACGAATGAATAATACGATGCCAAGTATTTTATCGGATCAGTATATAATATCACACATCTTAATTGAAATAAAAATTAGATTATAAAACTTGAATAAATTATTTTTATTTAAAACTAAAATATTAAATTATTTAATTAATAAATTAATAAAATAGTTAAATTAAAAAATTATTAAGTATAAAAAATATAATTTTTTAAAATTAAAAGATTAATTTTTTATTCTTATTTCTGACTAAATGTTTATTACCAAAAGGTGGAGGGGGCGTTAAAACAATATTTATGAGAATTAACAGTAGGAATCTACATTATTTTTGTTATTTACACTAATTGATTTAAATTATTTAGATATTTATTAATTTTTTTGTTGAAACTGTAAATAACAATTAATAATTGAAATATTAATTAACATTAATAAAAATTAGTTGCTATGTTACAAGTGTAAAGTAAAAATTAAAGATTAATCTTTTGTCTTTTTTATTATTTATACTAATTTGAATTCTTATTATTTATTAACTTTTTTATTTCATTATGTAAATACTAAATTCTTTAATTAATATATTATAAAAATTAGATTATCTCACTTGCATAAATTCTAATCGTTTCATTTTTAATTTTTATTTATAAGTAAATCATTAATCACAAAATAGAATGAATAATAAGACTTCATTTATTTGAATTTGTATATAATTTACTCTTCTTAAAATTATAATATTAAATTATTCGATTATTATATTGATAAAATAGTTATTAGGTTATAAATTTAAATGAAAAAAATTATCAAGTATAAGTTATGTTAATTTTTTTTTTAAATTAAAAGATTTAATTTTTTTTTATTCTCATTTATAACTAAATTTTTATTACTTTCTTTCCTTCATCCCCACTCGGTGCCCACTCGATGTCGCAACTCCGCCATTGGCCACCAGCATGACCAGTTGTTCATCACATCTTCTTTCTTCTTCTCTTTCCTTTTTCTTTTAACATAACTATGGTTGGCTGGCTTTCACCAGTTTGATCGGGTTTTAATAAACTTTAATTACTTTATTAATTTTTTTATAGAATTTTTATATTAAATTATAAGTTTAATTGATGTTAATAGTTACCAATTTATAAATTAAATTAAAATCTATCTATTTTTAAAATTAATAGATTAATTTTTTTATTAATGGCTAAATTTTTATTACGAAAAGGTAGAAAGGGGTATGAAAGCAATATGAATAATACGATACCAAGTATTTTTACTGAATCAGTAGAAAAAATTACGCATCTTAATTGAAATCTTTTTAATTTTATTTATTAAAATTTTTACCGAAAAGTAGAAGGGATGTCAAAGTAATATTTTTAGAATGAACAATATGACCTCATGTATTTTTATATTATTTTTACTAAATCTAAAATTATATTGTTAATCTTCTTATTGAATATGTTTGTAATTTACTCTTCTTAAAATTAAAATATTAAATTATTTAATTAATAAATTAAATAGTTTAAAAATAGTCAATTATAAAAAATATAATATTATTTAGATTATTTAGGTAGAGGGGGCGTTAAAGCAATATTTTTGAGAATTAACGATAGGAACCTATTTACTCTAATTTAAATTTAAATTATTTATATATTTATAATTTTTTTATTGAAACTATATATAAAAAATAATAATTGAAATATTGAATTAATTAATTAATATTAATAAAAATTAGTTGCTATTTTATAAGTGTAAACTAAAAAGTTATTATATTTTTATAAATTACTCAAAATTTTGTAAAATAAAAAGATTAACTTTATATTTTATATTATTTATATTAATTTAAATTCTTATTATTTATTCACTTTTTTTATTTTGTAATTAAAATACTTAATTATTTGGTTAATCTATTATAAAAATTAGATTATCTCGCTAGCACAAATTATTTTAAATTTATAAAATTAATCGTTTCATTTTTAGTTTTTTTTTAAGTAAAAATTTAATGATAAAAGTAGAGGGGGTGTCAAAATAGAATGAATAATAAGACCTCATTTATTTGAATCTGCATGTAATTTACTCATCATAAATTATTTGATTATTGTATTTATAAAATAGTTATTAGGTTATAAATTTAAATTAAAAAATTATCAAGCATAAATTATATTAATTTTATTAAAATTAAAAGATCATGTTTTTTGTTTTTATTTATAGCTAAATTTTTATTACTTTCTTTCCTTCTTCTCCACTTGCCGCCCGGCGGATGTCGCAACTCCACCATTGTCCAACAGCTTGATATTTTAAGTATAAATTATAGCTAAAGTATAAATTATTTTAATATTTTATTTATAGCTAAAGTATAAATTATTTTAAATTTTAAGTATAAATTATTTTAATATTTTACAATTAAAAGATTAATTTTCCAATTTTTATTCATAGCTAAATGTTGTTGCTATGGCCCATGACCTTAAATATTGGTAGGCCACTTCAAGCCCAAACCCCAAGCCCACCCGGCAGCCCACAAAACAGCCCATGACCCGACCCACTACCGGTACTTATAATTCCTAATGCTGCCCTAACTCTCATTTATATCTTGCGCCGTCTGCCTCTCTTCTTCCCTACTCTCTCTGATACTCACCGAGATACTCTTTCCTTCTTCCTCTCGCCGGTTTCCATGGAAGCTTTCCTAAACCAAGATAATGGTTTAAGGAAAGCTTCAACGGTTTTCCTTTCTCACCTATTTTCTCAACCGTAGAAATAGGAGTGCTCTCCCTCCTCTCTATAGCAGAAAATCGAGAAATACCCGAATCCTCTTAACTCTTCTTTGTGAGAATCGTGAGCTTTGAGGTGCTTTCTGTGACTGGGTGAGATAGTGATCTGAGTGATCCGGTTCGTGGAGGTCGTGTCTCTTTGTGGTGTTACTGTGGGCTTGGTGCCGTTTGGGAACGGAACTTTCAGTGGTCGTGTCCCTCTCATTCTTGGACCTGGTGATTTCTGAGCCGACTATATTAACAAGTGTTTGTCACTGTTAAATCTTCAGTTTTATTCTTTCTGTTATTTTATTTATACTGTAATATTGGCCTGTATAATTTTAAGGAGTTTCGTACTCCAAATCGGCTTGTAATAGTTGTTAGGATTTGTTTGATATCCACTCTACAGTGGTATCAGAGCCACTCCTTCCGATCCGACAGCACTCCAGGTGGTGGTAACTTGCTGAAACCCCTCCTTTTACTTCCGCATTTTTATTTCAGTTATATTATTTCTCGAACTGTTAACTGAGGTGCTTGTTCCCCCTGATTACCCTCCTGGCCGGACCCTTGAGGTCGTCGGGTATCTGGACTGGGTGTTAGGCTGGAGAGGCCTCAACTTCTATTTTATTCTTGATATTAACTGTCGCAAAATCCTGAATATTATTCGTACACTGCTTTGTGGGATTTTTGAAATATCTGTTATTTCTGCTTTGTGCTTAATCTCTTAAGATTGTGGATATCTCGATTTCTGGTTGATATACTACTGCGTGCTTGTTCTTAGTGAACACTACACTTTGTGAAACTTTGAACTTACCATATTATTCTTGCCCTGTGCGTGACTCACTGTTGATTCTTGTTTACTGATACCTTGAGATTATAATCTGAACTGTGTGTCTGTGAAAAATTTTCTGTGTGCTCATATTTATCTGTGATATTCATAACTGTTGGGATTTTTTTTTTTTCTTGCTGTGATTCATATATCCCGCTGCAACTAGGTTTCTGAAAATCCTCCCTTCTTTTAAAAATCATTTTTTTTTAAAAGTTTTTCCTTAATATGGCCGGATACAATTTGCAACCTTTCGATGGTAAGGGTGACTTTTCAATTTGGCAATAGAAAATGAAGGGTATTTTAATTCAACAAAAGGTTTTTAAGGCCATTGATGGTCGGTACTCTGATTCTATTTCTGAAGAAAAGGTTTTAGAAAATGACGAATTTGCGTATTCTTCTATAATCCTAAACATGTCTGACAATGTTTTAAGAAAAGTTGGTAAACAAGGCACAGCAAGAGATTTATGGGAAAAACTTGAGGATCTTTACACTGATGTTTCGCTACCTAGTAAACTATTCTTGCTTGAAAAGTTTTTTAAATACAAACTTGATTTATCCAGAACTATTGATGAAAACCTTGATGATTTTACTAAATTAGTGCAAGATATAAAGTTGACTGGTGACAAGAATATAGATGAATATTCTCCGATTGTGCTCTTAAATGCTATACCTGATACATATACTGATGTGGAAGCTGCGATTAAATATGGTAGAGATAGTGTGAGTCTTGATATTGTTGTTAATGGCCTAAAAAGCTAAGAGATTGATCTTAAAACAAATAGACCTAGCAATAATCATCATGAAGTGAACTCTGTAAGAGGAAGGTCCAAATTTAGGAACTCTAGTAACAGATACAATAGTAGGAGTAAAGTCGGAATAAAAATAGGAGCAAATCCAGAAATAGAGATTATTCACATAAGGATGATAAAATCAGAGAGAGAAGATGTTATAACTACGGCATAAAAGGTCACTATATCAAGGACTGTAGAAAACCTAGACGAGATAATAGGGATAACAATGGAGAAGAAAAAGAACGAGTGAACAATGTTACTGATGAATCTGGAGAAGTCTTTGTGGTTTCTGATGTGAATTCCGTGCTTCCCATGAGTATGCATGAATGGCTTATTGATTCTGGCTGTACTTTCCATATTAGTCCTTTTGAAAACATTTTCTCAAATCTTAAACTTGGTGATTTTGGCTCTGTGTCTATGGCAAACGAAAAACGTTGTGATATCAAAGGTATTGGTGACATTTCCTTGATTTTTGATAATGGTTATAGAATGACTCTCAAGCATGTTAGATATGTTCCTGAACTTAGTCATAACCTTATCTCTTGTGCTGCATTAGAAGATGAGGGGTTAGAAGGTAGATGGGGAAAGGGCATTATGAAAATCATGAAAGGCTCCCTTGTCATTTTTAAGGCTGAAAAAAGACGCAATTTATATTTATGTTCTGTGACATATGATTCCTTGGCTGCTTCTGTGAACATGCATGACAAAACTTCTCTTTGGCATAAACGTTTTGGGCATATCAGCCAAAAAGGACTTGAGTTTTTAAACAAAGAAGGCATCCTGTGTGATAAAGTTGATAAACTGCCATTTTGTGATGATTGTGTTATGGGAAAACAACATCGTGTGCATTTTCCTGCTACACCTTCCCCAAACCCTTCTATGTCATCTTGCATTCTTGACTACATTCATGCTGATGTATGGGGTCCTTCAAAAGAACCTACCCATGGTGGGAATCGATATTTTTTGTTTATTGTTGATAACTTTTCTAGAAAGGTGTTTGTTTTCTTGCTTAAACACAACAAATCTGAGGTTTTTGAAAAGTTTGAAAAGTGGAAAACCCTCGTTGAAAATCAAACTGGAAATAGGCTTAAATCTTTACGCACTGATAACGGCCTTGAGTTTTGCAATTAACATTTTGATAATCTTTGTGATAAGTTTGGTATTAAGAGGCACAAAACAACCCCCTACACCCCCCAGCAAAATGGTGTTGCTGAGCGTATGAATCGAACTTTACTTGAAAAAGTAAGATGCCTGCTGATTAGTTCAGGCTTACAAAAATCTTTTTGGGGTGAAGCCGTGTTAACTGCTGCGTATCTGATAAATTTATCTCCATCTGTGCCCTAGCTTGGAAAGTTTCCTGAGACTGTTTGGAGTGGTAAGAAACCTGATATCTCTTTATTGCGCACTTTTGGCTGCTTTGCTTTTGTTCATCAAACTACTGATAAACTTGAACCTCGCTCCGTGAAATGTGTTTTTATTGGTTATCCTGATGGGGTCAAAGGGTATAGGCTATGGGTTAGAAGCCAACCAGGTTTTAAGGTCATCATTAGTAGAGATGTGACATTCAAATGAATATGAGATGCCTTGTCTCCTAAAACCTGAAGTAGAACCAGAAAACTTGACCTTTAATAAGGTGGAGGATAACCAAGAAGGGGGAGAAAATGTAGTTGAGACCGATAGTAATGAACAAAACTTAGAGTTAGAAGAAGATTCCTTAAGAAACTCCTTAGAGAACTATCAACTAGCTCGTGACAAAAGTAGGAGAGAATGAAAGATCCCTACTAGGCTTACTGATTTCCAAGTAGCCTTGAATATTGAAAACATAGAACCTTCAAACATAGACGAAGCCCTTAAGTCAAAAGAATGGCTTAGTGCCATGAATGAGGAGATGAAGTCCCTCAAAAGACAACCATACTTGGAATTTAATACCAAAGCCTAAAAACTGTTCCTTGGTAGATTGTAAATGGATTTTTAAAATCAAGCAGGAAAACCCTTTAAAATATAAAGCTAGATTAGTAGCCAAGGGGTTTACTCAAAAGGAAGGGATATATTACAACGAAATATTTTCGCCTATTGTGAAATATACTACTTTTCGTATTATCCTTACTCTTACTGCTCATTTTGATTGGGAGTTGAAATAAATGGATGTTAAAACTGCTTTCTTACATAGTGATCTTGATGAATGCATATACATGGGTCAACCTATTGGTTTTATTGAGAAAAACAAACCTGATCATGTTTGCTTGTTAAAAAAATCTTTATATGGTTTGAAACAATCACCAAGACAATGGAATAAGAAATTTGATATGTTCATGCTTTCACTAAAATTTAAGAGGAGTGATTATGACCATTGCCTTTATTTCAAGTTTTTGAATGAAGTACCTATCTTTCTTGTGTTATATGTTGATGACATGCTCATTACTAGTCCTAGCTTAAATCTCATCGAATCTTTGCAAAAGGACCTTTCCAAAAACTTTGAAATGAAAAATCTTGGTGATGCAAAGAAAATTCTTGGCATAGATATTCATAGAAACAGAAAACGTTTTTCCATCCTCTTAAATCAGAAATCCTACATTCATTCTGTTTTGAAAAGGTTTTCTATGGAAAATTCAAAACCTACATCGGTTCCCTTAGCTGCCCATTTTCAATTATCCAAAGATCAATATCCTAAAACTACTTCCGAAAAGGACAAAATGAGTGAAGTTCCTTACTCCAATGTGATTAGGTCTATAATGTTTCTCATGGTATGTACTAGACCCGATATTGCATATGCTATAAGTTGTTTGAGCAGGTACATGTCCAATCTAGGACCTCCTCATTGGGAGGCTTTAAAATGGCTCCTAAGGTACCTACGTGGTACCGATAACATAGGTATAAATTTCTCTAAATTTTCTGATTCTATTGATCTTATTGGTTATGTGGATTCAAATTATGCTAATGAGAAGGATAGTAGAAAATCCACAACTTCATACATTTTCACTTTGTGTGGATCATGCATTAGTTGGAAATCCCAACTACAACACATCGTTGCACTTTCTACAACTGAAGCCGAATACATTGCTACTACTGAAGCTTTCAAAGAAGCTATTTGGCTCGAAGGCCTTGTAAAAGAAATTGGTTTTCTAAAAAATCAGCGTACTGTTTTTTCTGACAGTCAATCTTCCATTCAACTTTGCAAAAATCCAGTTTTTCATGATAGGACTAAGCACATTGACGTTAGATTCCATTTTATTCGTGATATTGTAAGTATAGAGATTATCAAATTAGAAAAGGTAAGAACTGAGGAGAACCCTGCTGACATGGGCACGAAAAATCTTCCTGTTGAGAAATTCGTAAATTGTTTAAGGATCCTAAATTTAGTTCCTGACTAACTTTAATATTTTTCTTGCAGGTACACAGGGGTAGGACCCCCTTAAGGCTGTGATGAGTAACCAGGTCCAAAATAAAACTCCAGGACCCAGTACCTTTGAGGTCTGGTCCAAGGTGGAGTATGTTGTTGCTATGGCCCATGACCTCAAATATTGGTAGGCCACTTCAAGCCCAAACCCCAAGCCCACCCGGCCCACAAAATGGCCCATGACCCGACCCACTACCGGTACTTATAATTCCTAATGCTGCCCTAACCCTCATTTGTATCTTGCGCCGTCTGCCTCTCTTCTTCCCTACTCTCTCTGATATTCACCGAGATACTCTTTCCTTCTTCCTCTCGTCGGTTTCCATGGAAGCTTTCCTAAACCAAGATAATGGTTTAAGGAAAGCTTCAATGATTTTCCTTTCTCACCTATTTTCTCAACCGTATAAATATGAGTGCTCTACCTCCTCTCTATAGCAAAAAACCGAGAAATACCCGAATCCTCTTAACTCTTCTTGTGAGAATCGTGAGCTTTGAGGTGCTTTCTGTGACTGGGTGAGATAGTGATCTGAGTGATCCGGTTCGTGGAGGTCGTCGGAACTTTCAGTGGCCGTGTCCCTCTCATTCTTGGACCTGGTGATTTCTTAGCCGACTATATTAACAAGTGTTTGTCACTGTTAAATCTTCAGTTTTATTCTTTCTATTATTTTATTTATACTGTAATATTGGCCTGTATAATTTTAAGGAGTTTCGTACTCCAAATCGGCTTGTAATAGTTGTTAGGATTTGTTTGATATCCACTCTACACTAAATTTTTTACTTTCTTTCCCTCTTCTGCACTCGCCGCCCACCCAATGCCGCAATTCGGCCATTGGCCACCAACATGATCGATTGTTTTTCACCATCTTCGTTCTTCTTCTCTTTCTTTTTCTTTTTTTTTTTTAACATAATTCGGATTTTTGACATGGCTGGCCGTCTTTCACCAACTTGATCGGGTTTTAATAAATTTTATTTAGTTTATTAGTTTTTTTCATAGAGTTTTTATATTAAATTACATATTTAATTGATATTAATAGTTACCAGTTTATAAATTAAATTAAAAATGATCTCTTTTTAAAATAAAAAATTAAGTTTTTTTATTTTTATTAATTGCTAAATTTTTATTCTGATAAGGTAGAAAGCGGAATGAATAATATGACCCCATGTATTTTTACTGAATCAGTATATAATATTACACATCTTAATTGAACTACTAAATGAAAAATCAGATTATAACACTTGCATAAATTATATTTATTTTTTAATTTTATATTTTTATTTATAATATAAATTTTTATGAAAAGATAAAAGGGGTGTCAAAGCAATATTTATGGAAATGAAAAATATAACCTCATATATTTTTATATTATTTTACTAAATCTAAAATTATTTTATTAATTTTCTTATTGGATCTATGTAATCTACCCCCCTTAAAATCAAAATATTAAATTATTTAAATTATAAAGTATGAAAAACATAAGTTTTTAAAATTAAAAGATTAAATTTGTTATTTCTATTTATAACTTAATGTTTATAACCAAAAGGTAGAGGGGGCATTAAAGAAATATTTATGAGAATTAACAATAGGAACCCGCAGATATTTTTATTATTTACACTAATTTAAATATTAATTATTTATTAATTTTTTATTAAATTTGTATATGAAATTAATAATTAAAATATTAAATTACGCCCCTTTATGCTTACTATAACTAGTTATTTCGGTTTTCTACTAGAAATATCGTAAGACAAGAAATAGAATCTGACGCCTATAGAAGCGACCCTATAGGCTTTCGCTTTCGCGTCTCTCTAAAATTGCAGTCATGGTAAAATCTATTTGATCCCTTTGAATTCCATATTCGAAGTTGCACGCCTACCTTAAAGTCACCTATCGACACTCAAGCCTGTTCATCCTGCTTTTTTTTCGATTGGTACCCTCTTGTGCCAGCAGCCAACTCCGGTGTGTCAGCATAGTTATCCTCATCAAGACACTTACTTGATGTCTAGCTTCCCAACTGGTAGACATTTCCTTTTCCCTCAAGGACAAATGTAAGGCGCTGCACCTTTATCGCTTGAAGGATCTATGAAAAGAATTTCCCACTACGACAGCCATGCACCACCTCTGTTCGTGTTCCTGAAGGCACCCTCTCTTTCAAGAGCATTCGCGGCATGTCAAGCCCTGGCAGGCATCGACTCAACGGCCTGGCCTATGCTAATGAGATCAAGAAGAGAGCATGTTCCGCACTCACGTAGCTAAGAAGAGGTGTTGGTTCTCTTCCTCCTAATTCAAGGATCGCCGTGAAGCTCAGTTTTGCACGGGGATAGAGTAGGAAAGTGCGGGTCTAGGGCAAGAATACAAGATCTTTCGGATAGCCGGGACCTGACGTTGATTGGAGATTTCAATTGTTATGTTAGCTCCAGGTTTTTTTGGGCGGCCATCTGGTTAGTTCAGCTATCACTGCTGGAAGCCCCTATGGTTGTTCAGCTGTGTACTCCCCGTTTGCCTATCTCACACTCCCAAAGCATATTTTTCTTTCATATTTCATTTTCCATTCCTGCATCTTTCTTTCTATCCATAGGCCGACTTCGTGCAGATAGATCTTTGCCGGGGGAGATTCTACTGTCGGTCTGTTCAGGGTTCCAAATTCAACGATGGAAACTAAACACGAGGGTTGCGCTCGTTGCGGGACTTAACCCAACACCTACGGCATGCTTAGCCCCCTTCATCTTCGGTATAAGAGCGCTCGATCAGTGAATTATTACGCACTCTTTGGCTCTCCTCTAGGTGACGTACATCTTTTTCTTAGAGTAAGATCTGCCAGTTTTCAGTGAAAGTTTCTCGCTTCCCTTCAATCAGTATGGGCAGATGAAATTTAAATACGCCTTTCGAAGTTCTAGTTGAAAGCAAGAAGGTACCCCTCTTTTATGTCCCGAGCTACGGAAAGTTGTTTTAGTTTTCACGCCTGTACCACCCATTTTTGGTGCCTTATTGTTGGTCTTAGATCCCGAAGGAGAGAGCGAGGCAGTTGAAAAACCAGTCGGCCCCAATGCGACAGACCTTAGGCTCGGTACCCCTACCTACTTCTTTAGGCTCAGCATTAGATCTGGAAACCCTGTCTTACTTCTTCTTCTGGTGTATTGGGTTGTGATGCCGGACTTGTTGTATTGGTCTCTTCCTTTAGGTCTAAAAAGCGATGGTGTGTGACACGTACTTCTGTTTCTAAAGAAAGCAAAGAGAGAGGACGGGTACTTATTGAGCTAGGAATTCCTTTGTTATACGGCGAATGGGAACACAGCCAGATAGACATTCCGCCCCTATACCTCAAAGAAAAGGCAATCGCCCTCTACCACCTTTATCTGATATTACCGCGAGAAGAGAAGGAAAGCCCCTTTACTTTCTAGTAAAGGGCGCAATGAACTGTAATTGTGAAAAGATTGGAAGATCTGGGTTCCGAACAGCTATAGTAGTTGAACCTAATAAGATAGCAATTACAACCCAAGAATAATCTTCTTCCTAGTTGCTATTGAATCTACTGCTAAAATGGAAGAATCCCCAGCTCTTCTTCTCGGATTTCTACGGTATTCACCTACTAAAAAAACAGGGAAGCTATGACAACACCAAAAGAAGAGGGTGGCCTAGGCCGGGTTGAGAACAAATCCTACTCGCCAAGAAAGCAAAGCGTGGTGTTTTCGGAAAGCATTCGTTGCATGGAAGTTCTGCATCATCCAGCGGCGCTGGCGTAGGTTCTTATTCCTTCTGAGCCAGGACCATAGTAATTTAATTCAAAACTAATAATTCAAAAAGAGTTTCATTTTTGAATGAAGTTACATGATCCAGTTCGTATTATTAGTTTATGCTCAATTCCATTGTGGACGCCATTTTTTTTGAAGAATTCGCCATGATATACCTGATCCATGCATAATATCATGAAAACTGGATACAAATTTTTGACTTAGTATCGGCAATAGGTCTGAAAAAGCCCTTCCACTATAACAAAGACAAACCAGACCTCGTATAAGAGAGGAAATGAGGGAAGCTCCAGATTCGTACTAGACCACCACCGATGTAAGATTACCAGGTCTTATGCCCGGCAAGCTCTTTATAGGGATCCAGGACGGTATCGGTTGAGGAGGGAAATCGCATCTTCTACCTCTACTGTAATAGGGTTCAACTCGAAAGTCGAATAGAAAAGTAACAGGTACTACTGGAATGAAATCGGCATCGAAAGAAATGAAATTATAGCGGATATAACACATTCAAAAATTAGCCAAATTTTCCTGATGCAGAGGCAATCAAGAAAGCCGCATAATTGAATATATAACCTACAGAAAAATGGGCTAATCCAACCAATCTTAATTAATATTAATAAAAATTAGTTGCTATATTATTTAATTAATATTAATAAAAATTAGTTGCTATATTATTTAATTAATATTAATAAAAATTAGTTGCTATGTTATAAGTGTAAAGTAAAAAATTATCATATTTGAAAATTATTTCTAAATTTTTAAAATTAAAAGATAATTTGTTGTTTTTTATTATTTATACTATTTAAATTCTTATTATTTGTTACCTTTTTTTATTTTATAATGAAAATACTAAATTATTTAATTGATAAAATTAGATTATCTCACTTGCATAAATTATTTTAAATTTATATAATTAATTGTTTTGTTTTTAATTTTTATTTATAAGTAAATGTTTAACGACAAATAAGGCCACATTTATTTGAATCTGTATGTAACTTACTCTTCTGAAAATTATAATAATAATTATTTGATTATTATGTTGATAAAATAGTTATTAGGTTATAAATCTAAATTAAAAACTTATCAAGTATAAGTTATCTTAAATTTAAAATTAAAAGATTAATGTTTTTTTTATTTTTTATAGCTATATTTTTATTACTTTCTTTCCTTCTTCTCCACCCGATGCCGCAACTCCGCCATTGGCCACTAGTATGACCGTTCACTCGACACCATTTCTTCTTCTTCTCTTTCCTTTTTTGTTTACATAATTAAATTTTTTACATACTTAATTGATATTAATAGTTATTGATTGATAATTAAATTCAAAATTATCTATTTTTAATATTAAAAGATTAGATTTTTATTTTATTAATGGCTAAATTTTTATTACAGAAAGAGGTGTTAAAGAAATATTTACACGAATGAATAATATGATCCCAAGTATTTTCACCGGATCAGTATATAAAATGAAAATTAGATTATAAAACTTGAAAAAATTATTTTTATTTAATAAACTTATTCTATTAATTTTTTATTTTTATTTATTTGTAATTTTTTACCAAAAGATTGAAGGAGATTCTAGTAATATTTATGGAAATAAACGATATGACTTCTTCTATTTATAATTATATTTACTAAATCTTAAATTAAAAAATTACGAAGTATAAAAAATATAATTTTTAAAAATTAAAAAATTAATTTTTTATTTTTATTTATATCTAAATATTTATTACCAAAAGGTAGAGGGGGGGTCAAAGCAATATTTATGAGAATTAACAATAGGAACCTGCATATATTTTTATTATTTACACTAATTGAAATTTAAATTTAATTTTTCAATAAAAATTAGTTGCTATGTTATAAGTGTAAAGTAAAAAATTATAATTATTCTGAAATTTTAAAATAAAAAGATTAATTTTGTTTTTTTAATTATTTATACTAATTTAAATTCTTATTATTCATTTTCATTTTTTTTATGTATAAAATTACACATTTTTATAATGAAAATACTAAATATGTAATTAAATAATTATAAAATTTAGATTTAGATTATCACACTTGCATAAATTATTTTAAATTTATAAAATTAGTCTTTTTAATTTTTTATTTTTATTTATAAGTAAATCTTTAATGACAAAAGATTAGGCATTAGAGAGGTGTCAAAATAGAATGAATAATATGACCTCATTTATTTGAATCTATATATAATTTACTCTTCTTAAAATTAAATTATTAAATTATTTTATTATTGTATTAATAAAATAGTTATTATTAATTATAAATTTAAATTAAAACATTACCAAGTAAAAATTATGTTGAATTTGTAAAGTGTAAAGACTAATTATTTTATTTTATTTATACCAAAAATTATCAAAAGATAGAGAGCGTGTTAAACGATTATTTATGAGAACTAATAATATGATCCTGATTTTAATTATCTTTACTAATTTCATTTCTTTTTTTTTATTAACTTTTATTATGTATAAAATTACACCTATTTATAATAAAAATACTATATTATTTAATTAATATATCAAATTATAAATTTAGATGAAAAATTATCAAGATTAATTTGTTATTTTTATTACCCGAACACGCCAAAGCACTATTTATGAGAATGAATAATATGACCCTGTATATATTTTTTTATTTATACTAATTTAAATTTAAACTATTTTATAATTTTTTTTATTAAATATATAATTACATCTCTTAATAATTGAATACTGAATTATTTAATTAATATACTAATAAAATTAGTTACAACCTTATAACTTTAAATTAAAAAATGATCACCTATACTATTTTTCGATTTCGATTTCAGTCGAGAACCAGTCCTCCCTCTGTTTTCTTCCATGTGAATTCAAAGTTTTGCAAATCATAGACCACTACCAAATTTTAGAAGAAATTGCATAGGCAAAAGTTGCAGACAGAAGATTGGAAAGCGTTCAGAAATTTGAGGACTCAACTCTCTGGCTATCTCTGTCGCGTGAACTGAAGGAAAAATTGCAGTTGCGCAGCACTTTCAAATGAGATGGACTCTTCTACCTCACGCACGGCACTGATGATGGTGAAGCTGCAGTGGAGGACACTGGTGAGACCGCTGTAGGAGGCGAGTTCCATCAGGGAGAGGATGAAATTGGTTTATTGCCGCCGATTGATTCGGATGACGTTCGTTCTTCTTTCAACACTGCAGAATTCTTGTATCTGGAGTACTTCATTTAATTTCCTCTGCCGTATTGGGCTTTGGCGGTATTTACCATGCACTTCTGGGACCCAAAACACTAGAAGAATCTTTTCCATTCTTTGGTTATGTATGGAAAGATAGAAATAAAATGACCACAATTTTAGGTATTCACTTAATCTTGTTGGGTCTAGGTGCTTTTCTTCTAGTCTTCAAGGCTCTTTATTTTGGGGGCATATATGATACTTGGGCTCCGGGAGGGGGAGATGTAAGAAAAATTACCAACTTGACCCTTAGCCCAAGTATTATATTTGATTATTTACTAAAATCCCCCTTTGGAGGAGAAGGGTGGATTGTTAGTGTGGACGATTTAGACGCTAGCGAATAGGATTATTGATGATGGAGATGTCGCTTCTCTAACGGCGCTGGAAACCCTAAAAAAGAAGTGGGAATCACGTTATGGTCCAATTCGCCTGAGCCGTGTTTTGGCAGTGCGTTTAGCGCGAGGGCTGCGCATGGCTCACCGGCCCCGATTTGCTTTGATTCCGCCAGTTTTTGCTGCACAAACGGTGGAAACGGACTCTGTTGTTGTGGTTGAGTCCCTACCGATTTCTGTTTCGATGCCAGTGGTGGCTTATTCGAGGATGGATGCTGCCTCATCGCCAGTCCGTACGCTACCGACGACTGAAACTGTTTCTATTGCACCATCGGTGATGACTTCTACTTCTGCTGCTGCTGTTGCGCCACAACCTTTTACGCCATCAGTGGTGGGTTTGCGTCCCGTGACAGCCGCTGTACATGTACCGCCCTTGACGCAGATCGGACTTTTTGTCGGTAACATTCCCCTGCATTCTTGCTTGAATATTCCTAATGCTAGTGACAAAATTGCAGATGCATTCCATAATTCGACCCGTAAAAGTTTAGAAGATGTTCCCCCATCGAAGCAAAATGGAGAGATTGTTATTCGTCCTACGTTGGAAACTATTCGAAATGGGTCACGCCGTTGGAATTCCACGACGGTTGGATATTTTGTGGGTAAACGTCCTTATTTTCATCACCTTAAAGATTACGTCAAATCTATATGGCCATTGTTGATTGATGTTACAGCAACTTCAAATGGATTTTTCTTCTTTCAATTTAAAACGACTGTCATTTAGGGGGGTCCATGGTTGTTCCAAGGGCAACACATCGTCTTGCAGAAGTGGGAACTAGGCATGGTGATGAGAAAGTTGAAACACACACAAGTCCCGGTGTGGGTTAGAATTCGACACATGCCGATGGAATTTTGGACTGATGAGGGATTGAGTATGGTGGCAAGTGGAATAGGACGACTGCTCTATCAGGATGCGATCACTAGAGCATGCACAAGACTGGATTTCGCTCGTTATGTGTGTTATGCTTGATGTGTCTATGAAATTACCAAAGCATCTTGTTGTCATGTCTCTGACTAAGGAGGGGGGGAAGTCGCATGTAAAGTCAATGTAGAATATGAGTGGCTTCCTCCAAAATGCACCACTTGTATGAGCCTGGGACATGCAACGAAGGATTTGCAACCAATAAAGTTTCGAAGCCCCCGGTTTCGGTGTATGTTCAGCGTGCTCGGCCTCAGACAGCTATGGCAGCTTCTGTTGCACCTATACCGCCTTCGCCTGCTCCGGAGGTTGAGGTGGCTATGGATGACAGCATGGGGGTCCCTAACACGGGAAATAGATGTGATAAAGGTAAGAAAATTGCGATGCATAATACTTTTGATGCGTTAACCTACCTTGATACTGATACAGATGGAGTCACTCGGGGTCCTAACCGATGCAGCCTATCATCTAGAAACCTATGCTGAATTTAGCTATATGGAATGTACGGGAACTCAATAGGCGAGACCACCAACTTGCAGTCTCTATCCTGGTTGAGGATTATCACTTACACTTTCTCGGCCTCTTGGAAACACGGGTCCAAGCGACAAATGCGGTACGTATTAAACTTGCTACACTTCCTCATTGGAAGTGGTTTACTGATTATGTGAGTTTTGGGAAACGAATATGGCTTGCATGGGATGATGAATTACTTGATGTCACTGTTATGGATATTGGTGCACAATATATCCATTGTCGTGTCCAAATGAGGATTGTGCATAATGTTTATATTATTACGATTGTCTATGGAGCGAGCGATATTAGTGCCCGCCGAGAGCTTTGGCAGGCACTTATTATGCTTGCAGGGTAGTGTTCTGAGGAGATGTGGCTGATAGGAGGTGATTTTAATGTGGTGCGCGATTCTAGAGAAGTATGTGGCCAGGCGGGTGACAACCGACTAGCTAGTGATGAGTTTAATGATTGTATCGTGCATACTGGCTTGCTCTCTTTGCCTATGCAAGGGGAATAGCTTACTTGGCATAATTGTAGTACTGATTCTCATAGTTTATGAAAGCGATTGGACCGAATGCTAGTGAATGACATGTGGGTAATGAGATGGCCGAGGGCTTCCTACATAAGCCTCACACCACGTACTTCCTATGATTCCCCCCTTGTTCTTAGAGGGGACACCCAACAACAGCTTTATCCTCCTAGTTTATTCCTCGTGTGCAGAATATTTGGCGGCACCATATTGTGAGAATTCCAATGTACTCGGTTATGCGTAACTCAAAGCACTAAAGCCCGTGTTTCGACAACAACGAAGGAATAAGGGGGATTTGTCACGTAATGTGCAGCTGGCCAAGGCTTTCTTGATACGGCTCAGCGGTTACTCAGCATGGATCAACATAATTCTCTGCTCTTGTCGCTTGAGCATTGTTGTAGATTGATATATGCACGAGCGGTGCAGCTTGAGCATGTTATGCTTCAGCTGCGTACCAAGATGCAATGGATGAAAGGAGGAGATCAATGCTCGCGAGTATTTTTCCGAAAAATTGCGCAGCGCCATACAAAACAGCGAATTTTCCAAATTGATGATGAGCTTGGCCATACCCGTACGGATTACCAGGAGGTGATCCAGGGGTTTATTGGGTTCTATGGCAACTTGTTGGGGGGCGAGCGGATCATAAGGTTTCTATACCTTCGGTACCTAAGTTCGTGGGTACGCCACATTGTGACCAATGAAGAGGTTCGAGTGATAATGCGCCCGGTGTCAGATGATGAGGTTAAATTGGCTATATTTAATATTGCAGCTGATAAAGCCCCTGGGCTGGATGGGTATACCTTGGAATTTTATCAAGCCTCATGACCTATTGTGGGTGCTGAAGTGACGCAGGCCGTTCGGGATTTCTTCACCACTAGCCGACTCTTGAGACGGGTGAATGCTACGGTTCTGGTACTCATCCCCAAGGTACACAATCCTACACGTGTATCTGACTTTAGATCGATTGCTTGTTGTAATGTTTTGTATAAAGTCATTACTAGAATCATTGTGCAAAGAATGAATTTGGTGATGGATAAACTTATTAGTCTAGCGCAAACAGCCTTTGTTCCAAGTCGCTCTATTAGTGATAATATACTACTGGTGCAGGAGCTTTTTACATGGTATAATCAACAACGCTTGTCACCTCGTTGTGCCCTTAAGGTAGATATACGTAAGGTATATGATATAGTTGAATGGGATTTCCTCATTGCTACCTTGCAGCTTTTTGGATTTCCTGACAGGCTTATTCATTGGGAGGAAGAATATATTACTACTACCTCGTTCTCTGTTGGGATTAATGGGAAACCATATGGCTTATTTGCTGGTACTCGGGGTCTTCGCCAAGGAGACCCCATGTCCCCATATTTATTTGTCTTGATTATGAAAGTTTTGAATCATATTTTGTAGCAACTAATTGATCAAGACAGGAGGTTTGTTTTTCATTGGAAATGCGAGCCGTTGAGATTGGTTTAGCTTGGATTTGCTGATGACCTATTACTGTTCTGTCGGGCTGAGCTAGAGTCCATACGAGTGTTCAAGCAGGGACTTGACATATTTGGGGTTTTGTCCGGCCTTCGGGTCAGCACCCAAAACAGTAACTTTGTTATCTCACGATCAACTATGGGGATTCGGGATTTGCTTATTGACCAACACCAATTCCAAGAGGACTTCTGCCAATGAAGTATTTGGGACTTTCTCTTATCTCATCACGGCTCACTATTTTGAATTGTCGACCCTTACTGTTAAAACTAGATCAACGCATTAAAGGTTTGGGAGGGCACAACTTTATCTTATGCAGGACGAGTACAGATTATTAAATCTGTTCTTACTGCCCTTAGTATCTATTGGGCATCTGCTTTTATTCTACCCAAAGGCATCATTCGAGAGATAGAAAAACGGTTGAGGACCTTCATATGGAAGGGATCATCTGTTCGAGGGTATGCAAAGGTGGCATGGGATTGCGTATGTCGTCCTATTGATGAAGGTGGTTAAGGAATTCAAGATATTACTACTCTTAACCGCGCACTTATGGGACTCAAATTGTGGCAGATTATCCGCGGCAACCGAGCTTCTATTTGGATTGATTGGATATATCATACACGCCTGAAAAATGTTACTATCTGGACGGTCCCTGAGCAAGAGGGTTCTTGGATTTGGAGGAAACTCCTTCGCTTACGGCCACTTCTCCGGCCTTTTATTCATTATTTCATAGGGGATGGAACTACTTTTTCGCTATGGCACGATCCTTGTCATGATCTTGGTCCACTCATCCAGCAGTTTCCGCAGGGCCCTCGACTTACAAATACTATGGAGACAGACAAGGTTGCGGTTTTCCTTTTAGATGGGCAATGGTGTTGGCCCTCTATCACTGACACTCACTCCCTACAGTTCTTGCAGTCTCTTCCACCATTCATGGAGGGACTGATCGTATCCTTTGGCGATCAAGAGATACACAACTAAAAGTTGGTATGATGATTCGTTCAGTACGGGGTAAAGGGCCCAAGGTAGGCTGGTCTTCACTATTGATGGGCCGCTTCAAAACCCCTAGACATACTTTTGTACTATGGCTGGCAATCCTGGGTAGACTCTCTACTATAGATAAGCCTTGGTTGGCTCATATTAATAGTTCCTTCGTACTTTGTTCTGATGGTGCTGATGAGACCCATGATCATCTTTTTTTCGCTGCACTTATTCGCGTGGCTGCTTGATGGTGATTCGACGCACACTTCGATTTGATTGGCCCAACCGAGCTTCGGCTACTGACGTCTTATAGGCTGCTCACAAATGGAGAAGCAAATACTATATTTCTACGGCCTAGCGTGCTCTTTTGGCCTCGTGTGTGTACCATATCTGGCGCGAGCACAACATTAGGCGATTTGATGGAGTACATAGAGATACACGTGTGCGCTGATGTTTCCAGATGTGCAGTATAGGATTCTTAGTGTAGAATTACCTACTGCTATTAGCACTTGTGTGCTTTACCGCTTATGGCGGATTCCTTGGCCTGCCGAGGAAACCGCTTAAATTAAGCAAGATGTATTGTACTATTATACTTTTTTTACTTAATGAAATTTACCTTTATCGAAAAAAAAGTTATCACCTTTCGCATAAATTAATTCAAATTTTTATATTAATTTATAACTAAACTTTAATTACTAAAAAGTAGGGGATGTCAAAGCAATACTTATGAATGAATTATATTATCCATATTTTTTATATTATTTATACTAATTTGTATATTAAATACATTGATATTAATAGTTATGAGGTAATAAATTAAATTAACAATTATCTATGTTTAGAATTAAAAGATTTGATATTTTATTTTTATTTATAACTAAATTTTTATTGAGAGGGGGTATGAAAGCAATATTTATAGGAATGATTAATAAGATCCCATATTTTTTCCTTGACTTTTCTTTGTTGCTATATATAAAATTGTACATCCAATTAAAATACTAAATTATTTAATTAATATATTAGGTTATAAATTTGGATAAAAAATTATCAAGATTAATTTTTTATTTTTATTATCCAACACGTCAAAGCAACATAAGAATAGGTAATGTGATCATGTATATATTTTTTTATTTATAATAATTTAAATTTAAACTATGTTATTAACTTTTTTTATTAAATCAGTATATAAAGTTACATCTCTTAATAATTAAATATTAAATTATTTAATTAATATATTGATAATATTAGTTACTAGTTAATAACTTTAAATTTAAAAATTATCACCTTTTGTATAAATTAATTCAAATTTTTATTTTTTGACAACTAACATTTTAATTACCAAGAGCTAGGGGTGGTTAAAGCAATACTTATGAATGAATTTAAAGTAAAAAATTTTCAATTATAAATTATGTTAAATTTTATAATTAAAGATTAATTTTTTATTTTTATATATAGCTAAATCTTTTTAATACCAAAAGATAGAGGGGGTGTCAAATCAATATTTATGCGAACTAATAATATGATCCCGAATATTTTTTATAATTTATAATAATTTAAATTTTTATTTATAAGGAAAATAGTAAATTATTTAATTAATATATTAGGTTATAAATTTAGATTAAAAATTTATCAAGATTAAATTTTTATTTCCCGAATGAGTAAAGCAATATTTATGAGAATGAATAATATGATCCCGTATATATTTTTTATTTATATTAATTTAAATTTTAAATTATTTTATTAATTTTTTTAATTAAATCAGTATATAGAATTATATCTCTTTATAATATAACATTAAATTATTTAATTAATATATTAATAAAATAATTTAAATTAAAAGTTATCACCTTCTGTATAAAATAATTCAAAATTAGAATAATAAATTCTTTAATTAATATATTATAAAAATTAGATCATCACATTTTTATAAATTATTTTAAATTTATAAAGTTAATTTTTATTTTTTTAATTTTATTTTTAAATGAATTTCTAATACCAAAAGATAGAGGGAGTGTCAACACACATACTTATGAAAATGAACATTATGACCTCATTAATTTTATTATTATTATTGAATATATCTGTAATTTACTTCTAAAAATTAAATATATTAATAAAATAGTTATTAGGTTATAAATTACCAAGTATAAAATTATGTTAAATTTTTAAAATTAAAAAAATTATTTGTAATTTTTATTTATAGCTCAATTTTTATGACTAAAACTATATTCTTTAATTAATATATTAGGTTATAAATTTATATGTTATTCAAAAGAGAGAGGTGGTTTGTGTAGATAGGACATAATTAAAAATTGAATATTATCCCTTATATTTAAGATAGAAATAGAAAGTTTGATAAATAAATAAACAAACGAGAAATATATTTTCTTTAAAATAAATTATTAAAAATACAAAAATAGATGCATAACAGCTAAAATATTCAGTTGATTTAAGTTAGATACTATGAATATAGAAAACTAGTTATTTCTGTCTAATTTATGAAAAGGCCCATGTTATACTAAATATAAATATTAAGAACCAAAATTTACCCTACAACATAAATACTCATCACAATAATATAAAAACATATAATACGATTCATCTTCAATCATTTAATTTAGTTCATGATTATGAAATAAGATTTTAAGTTAATTCTGTCTAATTTTCAATATATGTCTATAAAAATGTAAAAAAATAATTTAGTACATGCTTTAATTAAAATTACAATACAATTTAAATTTTAATTTATCCTGTCGCCACTTATTCATTTTTCATTTCATATTTAATAAAATGAATAAATCATAAATAATAATAAATATAATTGTATACATATACACTTCAGATTGTTTTAATTTAACATATGATCCATAGCATAAAATAAACAATAAATATAATTATATAATATAATATAATATGCTAGACAATTTTTGTAAAAATCCTAATTACCGACGATTAAATATATCAAAGTCACATACTTTAATGAACACGAATATTAAACCAAAAAGATAAAAAAAAAAAATATTATCAAATTAACCCATACCTTTATTAAAATAGCTAAGCAAATCAGGGAAAAAAAATATCCTTATTAGATTTGGTCTGCTAAATTTTTCTGGCAGTGTGTAATTTAATTTCGACATTATTAAATTCAATTAAAAAATTTAATTAGAACACTCCCGTTGCAACTAAGCACTGTTAACCAAAAACATACAACATAACAAATAAAATAAGAAATCTAATTAGTGATGATAAATGAATTTCTGATATATAATAAATCGTAAGTAATGATAAAAAAATAATTATGTAATATAGTATGCATGTAAGCAATTTCTGCTAGAATCCTATTATAATATAACATCTAAGTCACAATCTAACTAATAATTTGATTTTAACATAAATTAACTAATTAAAATTACTACACATAATTTAGTAATCAATTATCATATGAAAAAAGTATAATTGTCATTACAAAAAAGCAAGAAACATAAAACATGATAAATAAATTATTCTATTAAAATTCTATCTTAATCCAACTATAAGGGAAAAATATAAGACACAGCACATAGATAGAAAACTTCAATATCTAAGCATACTAAGTGCTCTTATTATACTATATTATATTATATCATATTGTAACAAAAGTGTGAACTCCACCTATGTTTATTTCAATTAGAAAAATGTAGTTATACCCTTTACGGACTCCAACCAAGTGCTCTTTATTATATTGTACTATATCTTATTATGCTTCACTACAATAAAACTGTAAACTCCACCTACGTTTTATTTCAATGAGGAAAAGACATTTATACCTATAACATTATCTTAAATAATAAATGAGAATGTACGAGGTTGGAGTAAACGTGAAAAGACATTTACTTATCCAATTCTCCCTCACATCGTTACCTGGCACTCCTTAGTTCAACATCTGCTGTTGTTTTCACTTTCCTTCTTGCCAATTCTTGCGTGTCAGAGGGTTGTAACTGCTAGGAGGAACTTACTTCAACCTGAGTCCAATCAGACAAGACCATCTCTACCACACAAACAGATTACAATGTAGAGGGGGAGGGGAAGAAGGAAAATATACACTTTTCTGTAACTACATAGGATCCGTTTTCTCACGTTCTAGGACTTTTTTGGGAACTAACTCACCATCTTACAAGGTTAGTTGACTATGCACCAAAAAGCTGAAGAATAGAGAGGAACAACATAGTTTCAGCAAGGTGACAAAACATAAATATTAGATTAAATAAGAGCAGCAAAAACATAGAAGAAATACACTCCAATACGTAAAAGAGGAGGAATGAATACCTCACTAACAATGTGCCACTTTGGAGCTACTTAAATTCAACCAAATCCTTTGGCAAAGCCTGGTTCTTGACCCTCCGGCTATTGAGCACTGCAACATCAAAATCCCCTTCCTCTATTTCAAGCATTAACTTCCTCCAATTTCTTTGGTCTCATCCACAACATCCTTAAATATCTCGACTTCCTCTTCTACATGTTTACATATCCTCATATTGGCATCAACCAATTTCTCGAGACCAAACCATTTTCTGGAAACCAAGAAACATCATTTATAAGACACACACACACATCATATAATTTCACAAAAAAGTTGCAAAACCACCCATATAAACCCATCCTCTATGTCAACAACACATTAGTGTGACAATCATTTCAACAAACATTCATAAATCACCATAAAACTGCAAATTTAGCAAGTGCTACACCCCTTATTACATGACATTCAAAGAAAATTCTAAAGAGTGAAGCCCACTGAATCTATCTCCTCTACATAGGAGCTGTAGAAGGGACCTCACTACTACTACACAACGAAGAAACTAATTTTCTATGCACAACATGCCCCCTAGCTTTTTTTCCCTGTTTCCACTCTAGCAAAATTTTTCAAGCAATAAATTATCTTTAATAGTAATAAAACTGCAGCCATGAAAAGTGTAAAAAATAATAAGACCATAGAAAGTAATCGAACATAAGAATTATGGCCAGCCATTGAACACTAACCTTACTTAACATCACCTTATATGCCAAAATGGGGATTGTTGAAGGTACTGTTTAGCACCTTCTGTTTTCATTCTTACCAACCATAATTATATTAGAAGCAAGAATAGATCTAGATAAACAGAAAAAAGATCCAATATGGTAGAATTTTACAGTTATAAAGTATCAATAAACTAAAGGAATACCAGAATTCTTAATTGATCAAAGTCTTATTCTTATACATGTGTAAACACCGATCCATTCGAGCACAATGTTAATCATGTTGCAGCTAAGTACTAATCGTTTAACAAGCAATCGTTCCAATAATTCAAGCTCTGCACCTTCAAATCTCTCCCCTAATTCCCCTTTCACGAATTGAAGAACTAGCTAAGTGGCAAAAAATATTAATTTTTGAGCAACTTATAATGGTCCACAAGCAATGCAAGAAAAAAGTTTTCTCAAGGATACATGAAATAAATATCACATGGCATATGTCAACCAACTTATTCCACTTCCTGTCAATGATTGTTGATTACACTTAATAAGCACTACTATTTCCTCAAGTACCTCTGTCTCCAATCATGAAGAGAGATAAGGTTGGTTGAGAAAGAAGAAACGAGGGTCAAAGCAACAAAACCCCAACATCCTTCTGTTCTGTCCTTTCTTCTTTTGGCTATCCAAAATGTCTACTCCAATAACATGAAACCTTGATAGCAACACCAAATTACCAAAACTAGAAATAGAATAGTATTTAGGAAAATGAAATACACATGAGAGGATTTAATACGAACACCAAAACTCAGGAGAATCCTTACTTTTTACATAGCTGAAAATCTTTGCATTGTTTGCAAACCCAACAATTTCCTTAGACGATCAGAATGCAGCAATGTGTGTGCACATGCATGCTGTAAGTGTACCATGACGAAGTCTTCCTTCCCGGGAGACATTGTTTCACCAAGCTCTGTAAACAAAGTAAGGCTGCACTCAAAATTGTGATATGGTAGGGCAATAACAACATCAAAATTGACACATGCTAAAATAAAATGATCCTACTTACAACACTGAAAAAGGAAAGCAAACTTTGCGAATTTAACCATGAAATTACCACAGTATGGCTAGATGCCTCCAGAGCTTTTTTTGTGATCATCTTTTTCATAGTCCCTTCTTAAGTTGTTTTCTCCGGTCCTCTTCTTGTCGTAGTTGATAGATCATGTCCTCTGGAGCACCAAGCCCATAATCCCAATCAAAAGTATGGCAACCGAGCTGCAGCTACCTTTGCTTTGCATTCACTGGTAGACACAAATAAATGGTCATAGCGAGGTTAACTACAATATTTTCCTTTGCAGCTTTTCGTAGCATGGACAAGCACTTGAAACCAAAGCAATAATTCAAATAAAATAGTGGGACATATTAGCTCACAACTAATAATTAACAGTATCATAATCAAACAACCACCAAACTTACCACTCCCTAAGTTTATCTGATTTTGGTGTCTTTTGAAATCCTAGGGTGCAATACAAAATGCAATCTTCCCCTTTCAATGGAGGGCAAGCCATGTACAACAGCTAGTGAAACTGCACTTTATGCAGTATTAAAAGTGTCGAATCAGAAAATATAAGAATATTATGGGTACTTGCACCAGAAATTGCAACTACAGTATCTTGCCACAACAGAGAAGATAGCAATTGCAAAATGGCAGTGGTTCCAGAAACTTGCCAAAATTCATGGTACACAAATGTTGCAGAGGTTCTCCAGTTACTGCTTTGACCTCCGGCCTGAAATACTTAACTGACTCCACATAAGATCTTGTTGACAACCGGATCCATTCTCGAAGTCACATTCCAAATAGTCACACTTCAACACCTTCAATTTTATGAAATAATAGTATCACCTCGAAGATAGAAACCATTTGTACTATTCCATAAAGTAGATTTCTTTTATTAAACACAAGTATCTGAGGAGGTACTTTAAGGAACAAATCTCCAGTAATCTATTTTTTGTTTTGGTTACCCAATCTTGTGCAAACCTTCACCGTCATGATAATAAATAACAACATAAAACGACAAGACTATTAATAATAAGAGGTCAAATTGAAAACCTAATAAAGTTCAACTCAGTTAGTATTAGTATGTGAATGTAGAACTTTATCAGGTTGCTCAGTCCCATGGGCAGACTTCACCTCAGAAACTATATTGAATGATAGCTAAGATTGACCAAATGTATCATTCTTGAAGAAAACGTGATTTTGACAATGAACAATAAGATCACTTCAAATATGGGGGATTGTGGCAGATATTAGAGGAAGAGATCTCTCGTATATAAATTGTAAATAAGTAACAGATTTCTCATTGTATGAATGTGGAAAAAGTGAGCAGAATCACTGACCTCAGCTGCACGGATTTTATATGGTCGAGACACATAGTCCTCCAAATCTAACTCATCACTTAAATTCATTTTATTTGTGCAAACATGGTGATAGAGAAGTTCAGGCATCTATGTCAATCTTGATGTAGAATAACTTGTTTTCCATGGTTGCATGAACTCTTTTCTCCTTCACCAAGGAGGATTGTCCCTTTCTTCTTAGAAAGGGACTCTTTCGTCCCAGTTTCTCCTCTTTTAAAGGTTATTTGGGTTGAGACTTCTTTTCGTGAGTGAGATGTGAGGACAGTTTAATATAAATGTTGTTTACTTTAAGAACCAGAAAACATCAAATAGTAAATGATCTTCGAGATTCACCTGAAAGACGAGCCTCTTCTGACATCTATCTGGCAAAGGGAACTCAAATATTACGATCAAGTCTTCCTAGACGTAGGAGGGCAGGGTCCAAAGTATCAGCTTGGTTAGTTGCCATGATAACCTTCATATTAACTGTCTGGTCAAATCCATTCATCTGTAAAGACAAAGTATATTATAACTTAGAATGTTAATGGTATAGGATGAGACATGGGTACTTTGAATACCACTCTTTCATACACGTAAGCAATACTCGACATGTTGGCCTGAAGGTATACACATGACTGAGCGCGCACGCATATATTTCAACCTACAGTTGTCCTCATACAATAAAAAATGCTTGCCTTGCCTGGCGAAAGTGTCTTCAGCACAATCAATTAATCCATCCTTCTTAGGAATGCCACCACCAAACATCTCTTAGCCAAATTGTATATTTCATGTAGCTTTGAGAGGTTCTCTTTACCCTATGCTAATATAGTCATCTAAGAGGAAAAATCCATAAAATAAAAGACAACTATAATAATATAGCATTTAAACATTTTTAGGATAATTATTGTCAGTTATATTGGTAAAATAATATCACGGTCAGAATCTATCACCTCCCAACCAAAAATAGTAGTTAGATAAAGTCTAAATAAAGGCTTTTACACAGGATTTTCAGATAGCCATCAAGAAATATGACAAATTTTAGATATAAAGCAAAAATAGGAGGAAAAGACTGTTGCAATTTTTTGAAGTTATTGCCTCCCACACACGAAATACTATTATCCACTATTATAAATATGTAAAGCTAAGCTAATCAAACTCCCCAAACTTAAACAATTATTGTCCTCAAGCAAAAGTCCAACACTGCAAAAAACATGTTCTCAACGTTGTTACAATATTCCGTAATAACAAATATAACCTATAACCTATAACCTATATGCAGATAATCTGAATAACACAAATGCAGCAATACGTTATGCAAATACTAACTTATCATAATGAGGGTAAGAGGCCAATCACATCACAACATTTTGTCTCGCTAAGTAGAGAGTAGAACAATCAAGCTTCCACAAAATCATAGGTTTCTAAATGTCACCATACTCATCACTTCAACACAATACCCTTTCTCTCCTTATTTCTACCTAAGTTGGGACGACTTTTGTTGTTCTTTCTTTTCTTTGGCCACTAATGATTTTTTTCCCTTTTTTCTTCCCCTTTTGTTGTCACGACTTTTATTTCCTTTATTTTTTCTTTGTTTTTGCCCATGACTTACGTTCTTTAGGCCGTATTTCGGTCTTCTGACGCGAATGACAATACTTGTGGTGAAGGCACCCAGTTACTCAACCAAAAAACGTCGTATTTCGGTCTTTTGACGCGAATGACAACACTTGTGGTGAAGGCACCCGGTTACTCAACCAAAAAACATTTTACCTAAAGTGTTTTGCATACTCATGGCTCTAGTCACCATTTTACGTGAATAACAACATTTGTGATGAAGTTATCCAGTTACTAAGTGACCTAAACCAACGGAGTAGATGTAGTTTTCCTTTTTCTTGCTATTCTTTCTTCCTTTTTTTTTCATAGTAAAAGAAATTTCTAAAGGGAAGGGCCATTGAATTTTTCAAAATGATGCATGTCCCATGTTAAGCTTTTAAGGATCAATTGGGCGGCGTTTTGGCAAACAAATATGATTTCACAAGAACTCCTATGATTGAGTGGAAGTAGAGACAATCCAACTCTATTTCAAAGCAATTCAAAATGCATGATATTAGGCCTCAACTACTCCACATTTACTCAAAGCAACAATCACATAATGCAAGTATACATTCATGTCTCAATCTTATGCTTCCAAAATCACATTTATTCATCAAATTACCAACTATCATTCTCGATAAACTCAAAAAAAAGTAGTATCTTGATAATATAACAGAAGAGAAACGAAAACTAAAAAACGTGGAATTCTTTACATTTGAAATAGTTTATTGGGCCCTTCAAATGAAAATTGGATGAGTACTTCCATGTTATTTCAATTGAACCAGGAGTCTAACCCCAAAATGCTAAAGAAACATATTGTCATTCCAACAATCAAATATGTCTCACAAAGCTTGATATACCATAAAGAGCAACAAATATTGTTTACTTGAATGAGATTACAATGAAGTACATATAAACAAAAAAACATAGAAACAACTACAGTAGTAAATCAATTGGAAAACCACTGAAAAAACATCCAATAATATTTTTCAAAAGAACAAACTTGCTAGATCTAAAGAAAAGTACCTTTGCACTATTGTGCAAATGATGAATATCAAGATTTCAAGATAACACTACACGCACATAAAAGAAAACATGTCTAATGAATAAAATGAAAAGTGGAAGCCAAGAAAACTTTTTACCACCATTGTCACTTTGCAAGGACTTTTTACTTTCTTTAATCATCATCTGTTTCATTGTTTTCAAAGCCCCAACCTCCAACACAGCTGTAGTATTCCTCCTCGTTGCCAACTCATACACATTCCCTTGGTAGCTACCATGCATGAAAACAAATGGATAAGTTTGCAATTCCTCAACCTAAACTACTGCATGTTCATAAGAGGAATTATTATATTGTGTGTCATTGGGCAACTTTGAATAAATAAATCACAAACAAAGTTTACTTCTAAAGCCTTGATGATTCCCTCAAGCTCTATCGCCTTCTGCAACCATTCCTCCGAACTTCCCTTATACAAGTACATAAGCTTGCTCACCTATTTAGTCGAAAAACATTCAAATACAAATCAACTGTCAAATGCATAGATATGGGAACATGTCTGCATGTAAAAGACAAACCACCAATGCGATGTTTAAAAAAGATAAGTTAGAAAGCCATCATATAACTAAGAAGAATATGAAACACACGCACCACACAACAGACAAACAAAAGAAAAGTGAGAGACTTATAAACATGACCTTTGAGTTTTGTTATGCTTTGTTATGATGATCGTCATACTTTAGACTAAATCGCAGAGTATGTCAAGTCAAACCTTACTCAAGCAATTAAACCATGAAGTCACCAGTACAAGTATATACCCACACGAAAAGTATGATTCACAAAGAAAATGGAGACGCAGTTAGTTATTTTCTAAAAGCACATAGGCTTCATCTGATTACATTTTTAATAATCCTTTTCTAACAACTACTAACGATGCTGAAAGCAAAGCCTGAATTTTGAAGGCAAATTTCAAGTTTTAAATCATAACAATTCTAAATATCAAAGTGGCCCTACAATTAGGAAAGTAAGCAAGGCTTACAAAATGTGGATTAAGAATACAATTAAGACGAGATCCATTTCTTAATGTTGGATCGGTTATCCACATTAAAGATACAACTACATTCTATTTATAGTACAAAGTCTTAACTCGAGAAAAATGTTGTCGAGAGAAATGTTTGCTACCACTTAATTGATTTGATAAAGTAAATTGGAATTTGAGAGAAAATACCTTCATAAATTGTTATTATTTTTCATCTTCATCTATATCTCAACATACATGATTCAAAAGTTCCATGAGAATCCGTTGAACCTCTTGATCAGTTCCAGTTTGAGCATCAAATCTAGCGGTAGCAATTGTATCTACCTCATGAATGAAAATATTTACAGGTACATTTTCTTTTGCAAGCCGAAAAACATCACGAACCATTCTTGGACCCTGGAGGCATTTTGGACCAGTAGACCCGTTTGTTATATGGATACAGTGACAATAATGAAACCTTCAACTACCACATCTTCCTAAAAGCAAAACAAAGTAACACCACAAGAAATGACAAAAGTATGTACAGATAATCCTAAGAACAAGTGAAAGTACCGCGAAAAATTTCTTTTACCTATTCCAACCCATCATTTTCTATAAAGAAATTAACAGCCTATGACCAATAAAGATGAAGAGGAATTGGTAAAGGGAAGAACGACGAATCATTCCAAGTAGCTGAAATTTCAGTACCAACTTCCACAGAGTTACGAAAATAACTTGGGAGTTCTTGTGAGGACCAGGTTTGGCTAGAGTAAATTACTTGGAAAGAGAATTAGAGTAGCCACGTAATTGTTGTTCACTTCAAGGAGAGTGAAAAGTCAGAAGGTGTATGATTAATTAGGTAGACAACTACATCTCTGGGCAAGAAATTTCTCCAGATAGAGAAGGAAATAAAATGTAGCAATTTGCCCAAAAAATAATGAGTAAAAATGCAGGAATAATAACTCAACCAACTTTTAAACATACCTCTCCCAAGTAGTTCTGAACAATTTCTAAGCCAACAACTGTGATGAAGAATGGAGTAATGTGGCTAGCAACAGCCTTGGCAAGCATGGTTTTCTACCAGTACCAGGCGGACCATAGAGCAACACCCTATGAGGAGGATCTATGTCAATCTGTTGGCACAACTCATGATGTGTCAAAGGTAACTCTATAGTTTTATGGATTTCTTGCTTTTGAATGTCGCATCCTCCAATATCCTGATAGAATCACCAAAGAAATAAATCCATAGCTGAATATAATTTCATAAAAAGAACAACAAAGCATCTTTAGCCAATACAGGAGACAAAGATCAATTGGACACATGACACAAACTGAATCATGGCAACCAGTACCTATACAAAAAATCATACATGAAAGTTGTAATCATGGATACGTTCTATCACAGCTCAATAACTAGGTCGGGTCAATGGAACAGGGGAATTACAACAGATTGCTGGAATTAGATAAATATAATAGATATATGCTTCCAATACTATGATTATTAAGCCATTGGGAATAAGTGAGTGAGAGAAAACACTTGTGCCTCTTCATAGAAAAAGGTGAAGATAAAGAAACAAAAACGACAATCAAAGAAGGAAGTTGATATGTCAGGGTCAGAAACCCTGAGCAAGTTACAAAAACAAATGAATTGAAAAAGATATAAATAATAGCATTTTGGAAATAAACTCCTATAGATGCAACTGGAGAAAGATCCAGAGGTATTGTTTGCCTGAAAAGGCAACTAGAAATTAATAGCGGAGAGCACCAATTGCAGTTGTCAAGGGGTCACACAGAAACGTGCCTAGATGATATGTTGCTATCAGCAAACCATAAAAGCGAGCATGCACAAAATGTAGAAGGCAATCCACATTCCATGTCGTTCTTTCTACTCTTTAGTAATCTTTATTCATTTTAGAAATGTAATATGAAGAAAGAAAGAGAACACAGTGAGTGCACATACAACTTTTCAACACTTTGCCTCACAAAATTTTCTTCACCTGGATCTGAATAGATCATATAAAATTCAGAATTCAGTTTGCTGGTGCTCAAGAAAATGCCTCCTCCATAAACATCATAGGTCAAATGAAATGCATCACCAGATTTAGTTAAATTTTTCACGAGACATTTCCTTCCATTGATTCTCCATGTCTTAACCATCTTTTGATAGTTTATCCAGTTATTAATCAATTTAACCGTACTTCCCAAGAAAATGGTTATCCTACAAATTACAGATTTAGCATGATATGTTTTATGTTTTGAAAACAAGACTCTGACGCTTCATTGAAGACAAGATGGCTCTTGCACAGAAGTGAAAATATATATGCTTGCTATATATATGTTCCTCATATACAATGGATCCTGAAGAAAAGAGAAGCAAGGTCTGTTAGAATGAAGTATTCGCACCAGCAAAAGGTACTCCCAAATAAACATGCTACCTAGAAGGCTAGAACTCTATAGGATAATTGAGGGGATTTATATAATTGAGGGGATGTCTTTGTAGGTTTTCTTTTCTTTTTTTCTTTTTCAATATTTTGAGACAATATTTAATTATTACATTAAAAACATCTCTATACTTATTACCAAAGAAAATTGCATTTTTGGTATTGTAATTTAGGATACTTTGCAATATTGGTATTATGTTTTTTGAAATAGCTTGAAATGGTACCAAAAAAAGGCTTTGTTTGCATTTTTTATACTGTTGTTAGATTTCTCCAATTCCGTTACGGATTTGTGTGTGATCCTTTAGGTTTAGTTTTAGCTAGACTTGGACTACAATCCAATATACAATTTATTTGGCAACTCATTTGCGCTAAATTAATTAATCACCATGAATTAACCACCCTCAGTTACCCCTTAATTGGAGGGGTATCCATTACCATAGGTAACCATTTAGCAATGGTTTAAAGCACTAGAGAATAGGTCAAATTTTCATGAACCTAGCGGCTATGCGTACCATATGATACGGTGCTTCTGCTGCATAACCTCCCAACTAAAATTTAGGGCATGAAAATGGTTCCCAGTTACAAGAGAGCTATAATATACATACTTTTTCCTAGAAAAAAGGCAATCAAATTTAATTTTCACCCATTCTGCTTATTTTGTTTCCTTTATTAGATCCCAGATGAAAAGGTAGGGCAACAACCATATGCTTAATACTGTAACTTGTCAATATTACAAGTCCACCTAACCTAGCTAGAGCAACATTTTAATCTTACATGTCGGACACCCATCAAATTTCTTCCCATAAAAAGAGCTAAGCTGAGCTTTTGAAATAATCTATAGCCTTCCCACACTAAGTAATTAACAAAAATTGCATAACAGAACTAATAATCCCAACATCTCCTTCATTGATATTGTTTCAAGGGAAACTTTGCCTATAGCGGATGCAAAATCAAGACATCACATTATATGCCAACTTTTATAGAGATACTGATTACATGTTCCAGATAAACATGCAAACATTAACGGAACCACTACGCCAGCAGCAAATTACAAGTTAAAGGATGATAGTTAATTAAGTAAATCAAATCAGTTGAAATTAATCACATCACATTATAGGCTAAAGTAAGAATAATAGCCACCTACCATATACTTAACTATTAATTTACCCAATTAAACAAAGCTTGTTGCCACAGGCACGCATGTAGAGAACTGTACTAAAGGCTACCTTTAAGAATCATAAAAAGATATACAGAACCAAATTAGATAATGCTTCTTCATAACACCATTTCAGCTCCATCAAGTTACTAAATTGCAAGAATATCTAACTTTATGCCTTGAAAACGTAACTACACCTGACCCCCAATACCAATTTTAAAATAATCAAACTTAAGGCTGAAGATTCCTATATTGTATTAAGGGCCATGAACTAAAAAACTAGCTCAATGGTCGATGAAAAGCGTTTAAAGCAGGGTTCAGTGGCTTTCAGCTCCTTTAACCACTTCTTTCTTTTAGTTTTAGAGCCGCAATGAAGCGAAAGAAAAGCATTAGAAGAGAAAAAGTGAAGCAAATGGAAAATTCAAACAATTATATATTTAAATATTTTATAAGATCTAAATTACCATAGTACAGAAAGACAATAAGTTCAAAAATATTAAATTTGGGATTGAGTCACTTCCAAATTCATAACGCACATCCATCCACATAAAAAATTACATACATACGTATAATGCAGGGGCGCAAATGCGAAAGTAGATAATGATACTTATTGACTCACACCAAAGCCCGTGGTAATCACATGGAAAGCAGAGACGACAATCAATTGACGTACTTGTTTGTACTGGAGCTCAATGGTGTACGACCATAGCAACGGAGTGATGTCACTCGCATCCGGCTGCGAAACCGACAAGATGGTGGCATTTACATATAGACATACCAAATAGACATGCTACCGACAAAGACATCCCATTCGAGGAACAGCACAACAAGTGTCATTTACATTGAGATGATGATCTACAAGGCCTTTTTGTCATCTCATGGAGTCCCATAATTACTTGATAATGAGGCATTCTGAAAGACCTAATTAAATGATATATGTACCAACTAATCTCCTCAAGCAAAAGATGAGGTTGAACAGAAACGAAGAATTTGCTGAGTGTGAAGACTTACCACCTTCTCTTATTCCTGCTACCTCTGCCGCTGCTCTTCCTCACGTTCGCGGCCATCCTGCGGGCGCTCCACTGTCTCTCCTTCATCGTGGCTACAAAAACCCTTCAGATTGGTCCCCTTCTCCTTCACTCCCTCTTCACAGATCTGCGATTAGTTTGAGGGTTTCCTCTGTAATTTTTGGGCGTGAAGAGAAGCGGAATGAAGGTGAGAGGAAGAGGAAGAAGAAAAGAGGTGATTTTGAGGGTTTTCACAGATGCGGGAGGACATCTGTATTTCTTCGTCTTTACCGTTGGAGTGGGAGTGGGGGGTTCTTACCGGTTGAGAGGGGGTTTTTACCGGTAAAAATTATTTTTGTATTTTCTTTAATTGTTTTTTTTTCATAAAAATTTTTGGTTTATGTTCAGATGTAGATGTAGAGAAATATTGCAATTCTAATTATAAATTCATTGAAAATATCTGTTTTAAGTACTCGTTTGGTTTGATTTGGTATTGGTTCTGTGATTAAATAGATCAGATCTCACTTCTGGTGAAAATGTGATTTTATTTATAACTATTACTTATTTTTTCAAATTAAACTATAATGACGACCCACGTAAAAATAATATTTTTAGTTATCAATTTTTATTTTGTAATTCATTAAATTCAATTTTAAGTATAAACTAGTTATTAGTCCGTAGCGGCGTACAATTATGATTTAAAGTTATTTGATATTTAATATTGTTTATCTAAATTTATTTGAATTAATTAATATTAATGTATTGAGATATTAATTGTATTATATTTCATTGACAATTAAAATTATAAATAAATTATTAAATTTTATCATATTAAAATTATATTTCATTGACAATTAAAATTATAAATAAATTATTAAATGAACTCAAAAATATTGAAGAAAACTTTGAATATTCATCAACCACTCTGAATATGAAGAAGAAGAACCTTCTTGTTCATGTAGGCAAGAGGAAAATTCACATCAAGAAATTTTATGAAGTAATGACAAAATTTAAAGTAAATGAAAAAAATAAATGTTCTCACTAACAATCACATTATCGAATTACTTAGGAAAATAAAAGATCCTGAAGTTAGGGATATCATTTTAAGTAAAATTGACAATAATAATAAAGCCTCCACATCGGAGTCTAACCCAGCTTATGATAAAACTATTAATAAACCTTTTGAACCATATACAATAACTGAAGTCCAGAAATTACTTAATGAAAAGCATACTATTAGAGATAATTCCTCTACTCTTGAAGATCTAAAATTAGAACTAGAAAAATTAAAAGAAGAGATAAATAGTATCAAAAAATACAATCAGTCTCTTACTAATAGAGTTGAAATGCTTGAACTAGCAATAATAATAAAATAGGAGAAGAAAAATATAAGGGGTATTTTCTATCCACTTTGGAGATAGTCACTAGTCAAAAATAGAATTTTAAAATTATCTTTTAATAAATAACAATTTTTTAAAAATATTTACTGCTCTTATTGACAGTCGAGTAGATATTAATTGTATTAAAGGTCTTATACTGACTAGATATTTTGAAAAAACGACCCACTCTTTATCATCGGCTTGTTGGGATAGGTATGGCCCAATGACCCAAGCCCACTGTCTAAACCCGCTTGGCAAGACCCACCTCGTCCGACCCGGTCCACACCCGGTACTTGACCCGCTACTCCACTTAAGTAAAACCTAACCCTAAGTTTTTACCTCTCATCAGTTTTTCCCCCCTTCTTCACTGCGCCGCTGATTTCTCTCTTCCTCTCCCAAATCCCCTTCTCCAATAAACCGAGATCCTCCTTCCCTTCTTGTCACCGGAGATGGAGGTGGCTTTCCTAAGCCAACATGATGGCTTATGGAAAGCCACCAAGCCTTCCTTTCATGTCGACTCCGGTAACCCCTATAAATGGGGATTTCCGCTTCGGCCGAAAGAGATGATATACACTTCCCTCATACCTCCAAAAGCCCTCTAATGTTCTTTGTGACCGAGCCTCAGTTCTTGGTGAACTAAACCATCAGACTCTGTGATCCTGTTTCTCGGTGTTCTTCGGTGAAAGGGTTAAGGTGGAGTAGCCGCGGGTGTGACAGTGGGCGTGCGAGTCTTTGTGACCGAGCTTTGTGCCATCTCTCGTAGATCGGGTTCTTTCTGAGCCACTTTTATTATCTGAATATAATTTGTTTATATTCGTTTTTATTCATTTATTTTGGCCTGTAATTCTTAAGGAGTTGTGTACTCCATCATTTGTCATTGTAATAGTTCTGTTAGGCTATTTGGTAAAATACCACTGAGGGGTTATCCGCCCTACAGTGGTATCAGAGCCATACTTCTGAGATTCGGCTCCTGGTGGCGGTAACTTTCTAACCCCTCTCTCTTTTGATCATAACTGCTGATATATCCTGCTGTTGTCTACTGTTAATATTCATACACTTATTACTGTTATTATACCGCGGTTTAAGCCCCCTAATATCCCTCCTGGCCGGACCCTTGAGGTCGTCGGGTATCTGGACGGGACTTAGGCTGGTGAGCCCCGGTTTCGCGTTATATTGATCTCTTTGATATCTCAAATCTCTGTGATTTTTCTTGTCCGTGTGACCTCATATTCGGTGATATATATTCTGTGGTGTTTTAAATCCATTTCTGAAATATTCTTGATCTACTGAAACATTGATCTGTGTGATCTCTTAAGATTACCATTTTTTAACTGTTGTGATCTCATACGCTGCTTTTCTGTTGATATCCTTGTTTACGGTATTATTGGTATATCTTGCTACATTGCACATCTGTGAAAATTCCTTGTTACCCGTGATATTTTGGTCTGTTGTGACGTCTCTGTGACTTATCTGTCAAAATCTTTTTTGAACAAAACGTTTTTCTAAAACTTACTTAAAATCGTTTTTCTTTAAATGGCCGGTTATAACCTACAACCTTTTGATGGAAAAACGGATTTTTCAATTTGGCAACAAAAAATGAAGGGAATTTTGATACAACAAAGAGTTTTCAAGGCCATTGATGGAAACTATTTAGAAAACGTTTCGGAAGAAAAAATTCAAGAAAATGATGAATTTGCTTACTCCTCGATCATTTTGAATTTATCTGACACGGTTTTACGAAAGGTTGGCAAACAAAACTCTTCCAAAGATTTATGGGATAAACTCGAGGAGCTCTATACTGAGACTTCATTGCCTAGTAAACTGTTTTTATTGGAAAAATTTTTTAAGTATAAACTTGACTTGTCTAAGAACATTGATGAAAACTTGGATGATTTTACTAAGCTTATACAAGACATTAAACTCACCGGTGACAAAAACATTGATGAATATTCTCCTATTATTTTGCTGAATGCTATTCCTGAATCGTACTCTGATGTTAAATCTGCTATTAAGTATGGTAGAGATTCTGTTAATCTTGAAACTGTTGTGAACGGACTTAAGAGTAAGGAGATGGACCTTAGGGCTAATAAACCTAGTCAAAACCAACATGAAGTGAATTCGGTTAGGGGAAGACCTAAGATTAGAAACTCTAGATATAGAAGCAAAAGTAGAAGTAAGAGTAGGAATGGATATCGGAATAAGTCTAGACCTAGAGAGAACTTCAGTAATGATGACAGAACTAGAGAAAGGCGTTGTTATAACTGTGGAATAAAAGGTCACTACATTAAGGATTGTAGAAAACCTAGAAAGGATAATCGAGATAGATATGAGGAAAAAGAAAAAGCCAATAATGTGTCCGATGAGAATAATGGTGAAGTCTTCACTGTGTGTGAAGCAAACTCTGTGAACTCTTTTGATATGCATGAATGGTTGGTTGATTCTGGCTGCACTTTTCATATGAGCCCTTTCAAAGACATTTTCTCTAATCTGCGTTATGAGCATGCTGGTTTTGTTTCTATGGCTAATGAGAAAAGATGTGAAATTGAAGGTCTTGGTGACATTTCTATGTGTTTTAAAGATGGCTATAAAATGACTTTGAAAAACGTGAGATATGTTCCTGATTTGAGTCATAATCTTATTTCTTGTGCCGCTTTAGAGGAAGATGGTCTAGAGGGTAGGTGGGGCAAAGGCCTCATGAAAATCATGAAGGGATCATTGGTTGTTTTTAAAGCTGAACGCAAGCGTAATCTTTATATATGCACTGTTTCCTATGACTATCTTGCTGCTTCTGTTTCTGAATGTGATTCTACTACTCTATGGCATAAGAGACTTGGTCATATTAGTCAAAAAGGTCTTGATTTTTTGAGAAAAAATGGTATTTTGAATGAGAATATTGAAAAATTGGATTTCTGTGATGATTGTGTGCTTGGTAAACATCATAAAGTGCATTTTCCTGCTTCACCCTCCCCAAGTCCCTCCATGTCTACTTGCATTCTTGATTATGTGCATGCTGATGTTTGGGGACCTTCAAATATGCCTACTCATGGTGGTAATCGATACTTTTTATCTATCATTGATAATTTTTCTAGAAAAGTTTTCGTCTTCTTAATGAAGCACAAATCTGAGGTATTTGAAAAGTTTGAAAAATGGAAAGTTTTAGTTGAAAATCAAACTGGAAAAAGATTGAAATCTCTTCGTACTGATAATGGTTTGGAATTTTGTAATCAAAACTTTTCTGAAATGTGTGAAAAACATGGCATAAAAAGGCATAGAACAAACCCCTATACCCCCCAACAAAATGGAGTTGCTGAAAGAATGAATCGAACATTGCTTGATAAAGTTAGATGATTACTTGTGAGTTCTGGTTTACCAAAAACGTTTTGGGGTGAGGCTGTTCTTACTGCTGCACATCTGATTAATATGTCTCCTTCTGTGCCACTTCTTGGAAAAACCCCTGAACATGTTTGGAATGGTAAAATTCCTGATTTATCTGCATTACGTGTTTTTGGATGTTCTGCTTTTGTGCATCAAACTGTTGATAAGTTAGAACCTAGGGCCATAAAATGTGTTTTTATTGGTTATCCTATGGGTGTTAAGGGATATCGCCTTTGGGTACGTAGCCAACCCGGATTTAAGGTTCTAATAAGTAGAGATGTAACATTCAATGAAAACGAAATGCCTTGCTTAGAGAAAAACCAGAACTTAGAAAAAGAGCAAACCTTCAATAAAGTGGAGAACAATCTAGGGGATAACCAACAGGAGGGAGAATTAGAAAACACATTAGAAATTGAACCTGATAGTGAGACCGAAAATATAGAAAATCTTGAACCAAACCCATTAGAAAACTACCAACTTGCTAGGGATAGAAATAGAAGACAAATTAGGGCCCCAACAAGACTTAGAGATTTCGAGACCGCCTTAAATATAGAGATGACTGAACCTACTAGCATAGATGAGGCTATGAAATCCAAACAATGGCTTAGTGCCATGAATGAAGAAATGAAGTCACTAAAAGAAAACAAAACTTGGGTTTTAGTTCCTAAACCAAAAAATGCCTCCATAGTTGATTGTAAGTGGATTTATAAAATCAAGCAAGAAAACCCTATCAAATACAAGGCTAGGTTAGTAGCTAAGGGATTTACGCAAAAAGAGGGAATAGATTATAATGAAATTTTTTCTCCTGTCGTGAAATATACAACTGTGCGTATTATTCTTGCTCTCACTGCACACTACAATTGGGAACTCAAGCAAATGGATGTTAAAACTGCTTTCCTACATGGTGATTTGGATGAGAATATTTATATGTGCCAACCTGCTGGTTTTATTGATAAATCCAAGCCTGATTTTGTGTGTTTGCTGAAAAAATCGCTATATGGCTTAAAACAATCACCTAGACAGTGGAATAAGAAATTTGACTCATTCATGCATTCCTTGAAATTCAATAGGAGTCATTATGATCACTGCCTCTACTTTAAGCATGTGCATGATTCACCTATCTTTCTTGTTCTTTATGTAGACGACATGCTTATTGCTAGCCCAAATTCTCATCTCATTAATGATTTACAAAAACAGCTTTGTAATGTTTTTGAAATGAAAGATCTCGGAAATGCAAAGCAAATTCTTGGCATGAACATCTCTAGAAATAGAGAAAAATCTTCTATTCTCTTAAACCAAAAGTCCTACATCTCATCTGTTTTGAAAAAGTTTTCCATGGAAAATGCAAAACCTGCTTCGGTACCTCTAGCTGCACATTTTCAGCTTTCAAAAGAACAATCTCCCAAAACAGATTCTGAAAAAGCCAAGATGGATAAAATCCCTTATTCAAATGTTATTGGTTCCATCATGTATCTCATGGTATGCACACGACCTGATATTGCATATGCAATTAGCTGTCTTAGTAGATACATGTCAAACCCTGGTATACCTCATTGGGAAGCTGTGAAGCATTTGCTTAGATATTTACGTGGCACCATTGATATTGGCATCACCTTTTCTAGAAATTCTGATTGTACACAACTTGTTGGATTTGTGGACTCAAATTATGCAAATGATCGTGATAGTCGTAAGTCCACCACTTCTTATGTGTTTACTTTATGCGGTGCATGCATTAGTTGGAAATCACAACTACAACACATAGTTGCCTTATCAACTACTGAAGCAGAATACATTGCCACAACCGAAGCTTTCAAAGAAGCCATTTGGCTTGATGGTCTTATCAAAGAAATCGGTTTTTCAAAAGAGAAATTAGTTGTCTTTTCGGACAGTCAGTCCTCTATACAACTTTGTAAAAACCCCGTTTTTCATGATCGCACAAAACACATTGACGTAAGATTTCATTTTATCCGTGACATCGTGGGTAAGGATGTTATAAAATTAGAAAAGATCAAGACTGAAGAGAATCCCGCTGATATGGGGACCAAAAGCCTTCCTATAGACAAGTTCAAATTATGTTTAAAAATCCTTAGATTAAATCCTGACTAATCCTACTCCCTTCTAGCTATTTGTCGTTTTGCAGGTTCACGCAGGAGGGTCCCCGGGCTGTGATGAAGAATTTCCAGATCTACAAGCTCCGGACAATGTTTCCTTTTGGGAGTCATTGGTCCAAGGTGGAGCATGTTGGGATAGGTATGGCCCAATGACCCAAGCCCACTGTCTAAACCCGCTTGGCAAGACCCACCTCGTCCGACCCGGTCCACACCCGGTACTTGACCCGCTACTCCACTTAAGTAAAACCTAACCCTAAGTTTTTACCTCTCATCAGTTTTTCCCCCCTTCTTCACTGCGCCGCTGATTTCTCTCTTCCTCTCCCAAATCCCCTTCTCCAATAAACCGAGATCCTCCTTCCCTTCTTGTCACCGGAGATGGAGGTGGCTTTCCTAAGCCAACATGATGGCTTATGGAAAGCCACCAAGCCTTCCTTTCATGTCGACTCCGGTAACCCCTATAAATGGGGATTTCCGCTTCGGCCGAAAGAGATGATATACACTTCCCTCATACCTCCAAAAGCCCTCTAATGTTCTTTGTGACCGAGCCTCAGTTCTTGGTGAACTAAACCATCAGACTCTGTGATCCTGTTTCTCGGTGTTCTTCGGTGAAAGGGTTAAGGTGGAGTAGCCGCGGGTGTGACAGTGGGCGTGCGAGTCTTTGTGACCGAGCTTTGTGCCATCTCTCGTAGATCGGGTTCTTTCTGAGCCACTTTTATTATCTGAATATAATTTGTTTATATTCGTTTTTATTCATTTATTTTGGCCTGTAATTCTTAAGGAGTTGTGTACTCCATCATTTGTCATTGTAATAGTTCTGTTAGGCTATTTGGTAAAATACCACTGAGGGGTTATCCGCCCTACACGGCTAATGGCCAAAAACTAAATATAAGCTTTAAAATTCCAAACGCTTTGTATTCCAACAAGCTTCTTGTTAATAAAAGATTTAACAAATGAAATTATTCTTGGAACACCTTTTCTTAAAAAGATTTTTCCAATAAAGAATATTAATGAAGAAGGCATAATAGGAATCTTTGATAATGAAATAATAAAATTCGAATTCATCATCCAACCAATAGACAAGGCTATAAATGAAATAAAAGATTTAATAATATCTATGACCAACCAAATATGCTTTATTAAGGAAGAAATAAATTCATTATAAATAGATGAACTACTTTAAAACCCTAAATTACAAGGAAAGATTAAATGATTCAAAACAAATTTGAGCTAAAAATATGTGATGAACATCCCAATGCATTTTGGCATAGGAAGAAATATATTGTTAACCTTCCATATGAAAGTGAATTTTCTGAAGCGAATATCCCTAATAAGGAAAGACCTTGCCAAATGAATACTGAATATTTAGAATTATGTAAAAATAAAATTAAATCCCTAATTGAAAAAAAACTAATTAGGTCGTCAAAATCACCATGTCATGTACTGCTTTTTATGTTAATAAGCATGCAGAAAAGGAAAGAGGAAAACCTAGGCTTGTGATAAATTATAAACCTCTTATTAAAGTCTTAAAATGGATCAGATATCCGATCCTTAATAAAAAGGATCTGTTAGACAAATTACATAGGGCAATAATTTTCTCAAAATTTGATATAGAATCAGGATATTGGCAAATCCAAATAATTGAATCCGATAGGTACAAAACGACGTTCACAGTCCCATTTGGACATTATGAGTGGAATGTTATGCCATTCGGATTAAAAAATGCACCTTCAGAATTTCAGAATATTATGAATGATATTTTTAACCAATTCTCTAATTTTATCATTGTTTATATTGATGATATCTTAGTCTTCTCAAATAGTATAGACCGTTTCAAGCATTTAGAAATGTTCAAAAACTTAGTTATCCAAAATGGTTTGGTTTTATCAAAATAAGAAATGAGTATCTTTCAAACAAAAGTTAGACTTCTGGGACATCATATTGAAAAATGGGAAATTATACCCATTAATAGGAGTATTGAATTTGCAAATAAATTTTCTGATAAAATCATTGATAAAACTCAATTACAGAGATTTTTGGGCAGTTTAAATTATATAGCCCCATACTATAAGAACCTTGCTCAAGATACAACAATACTGTATGACAGGCTTAAAAAGAATCCATCAGAATGGACTAATGAACATACAAAAGTAGTTAAATTAATTAAACAAAAGGTAAAATCATTACCATGTTTAACTCTTGCTAATCTAAATTGGAAAAAAGTAATAGAAACAGATGCCTCTGATATTGAATTTGGAGGAATACTAAAACAAGTTGATGAAAATAAGCAAGAATACTTGGTTCGATTCCATTCGGGAAAATGGAAAGCAGCCCAAAGAAATTATGCTACGATTGCTAAAAAAGTTCTTGCCATTGTAAAATGTGTGTTGAAATTTCAAGATGATTTATTTAATCAAGAATTCACCATTAGGACAGATTGTTCTGCTGCTAAATTTATGTTTAATAAAGATTTTAAACATGATATTTCTATACAAATGTTTGCTAGATGGCAAGCACATCTTGCCCCATTTAATTTTTCTGTTGAGCATATTAAAGGAGAGACAAATAGCCTCCCTGATTTCCTATCAAGAGAATATATTGATAGAAATAACTCCTGATGAACTTGGAAATGAAATATTTAGAGGGATGAATATTTCCTCTAAAATTCCAAATCTTCGGATTGAAGAATTAGTCATAGGAGAAAGATTTTTTATGAATAGAATACATTGACCTATTTATCAATTAAAATTTTGGGATGAACCAATTGAATATAAGACTAGATTGAAAAGAAGCAAAAAAATAATCAGGAAGCGAATTGACAAACTCAAGGAAATTATTTCTGACATTCTCATACAATTTTCAGATGCAGACGTCACTGTAGAAAATCGTATTAAACAACTTTGGATAGCAAACTTGCCATATCATCATCCAATTGCTGGTTATTATGCAGGCTAATGAATTATCTTTATATTTCAGGAAATGATCCCCCACAGGGGAAGAGGAAGGAATTCCTCCTCTAATCGAAGAGGAGGTAGGTTTCAAGCAAGCGATATTGTTAGACAGGGCCATAGGACATTAGTGAGGGAAAATATTTCCGGAATTGGAAAATTAATAACATTCCTGAAGAAGAAAATGAACTCTTCAAATAATTTCTTGAATTCAAGAAGGATCACAAAAAATTAACAATTGATGAATCATCATCCTTAGTATCTTATGCAAAAATATTGCAAGAGGATGAAGATGAACTAATTAATTTAAATTCAGTGAACATCATGACGTAATTATACTTCTTGCAAATGATGATTTAAGATGAAAAAATGATCCATGGTATTTAATGAAAAGATACCTTAATGTTGCATCTTTTAATGCAGGGTCATACAAACGTAGGGCACATTATGAATGTATCTTAAGGCAACCCAGAGTGTTGAAATTAATCACACATTCTCCAGTAATGGGAAGGAGTTTTTAGTTATTCAAAAGTAATAATTAAAAAATTCATCAATGTTGTTGAATGGGGAATTAATCCCTTAGGAGAAAAAGAATATTTTCACCCAAAATCAAAAAATACAATAAAATTCAATTATTGGGACTATGTTTAAGCGTTTAATAAAGCTTTTCTTTATGAAAATTATAAGAGAAAGCATACATGATTCTTTAAAATTTGCTCACTGGTTTTTCAGCAAGAGATACTGAATTGGGTGTTTCAATGGTGGATAAGTTTTGGTCCATCAATTTCTATTCTTCCTGAAACTTTCCAGGAATACTATACGGAATGGCTAAATTATTCACCAAAAATAATCTAAGCAAAAAAATCGAGAAGATGGATTGAAGGAATGGCTTCTCTTTATTTCTTTATGGAATTCTCTGTTCCATGGATATGGAAATAGCTACCAGAAGTAGGAATTACCCTATAGAAAATCCCAAGCATTAAAAGAAGATATTGTTTAAAATTTTGGAACAGGATGATGCAAATTGATCCCGAGACCAAGAAATACTATGGTCAAGAAATCATTAACGAAATGGAATAAAAATTACAAGAATATTGAGTTCTTCAAGAGAAAAAGGAGAATTAGGCACCGAATCCTTTTGAATATATTTCCCAAAGGATCCTGAATAAGAAATGAGTAATCACGAAAGATTAAATGATTGAGGAATACCTCAAACAAATGCAAAATGATCTCATAAAGAATCTTTCAGGAATTGCCTCTCCTATGAAAACTTCAAGCAAAAATGGAGAAAATAAATTTTTTTGTCTATTTGTAGAATCTCATAATTCATTGGTGGAATTTTCTCAAGAGGAATTTCTTGATAATTTATTCGAAGAAATCCGAGAAGCATTGAAGGGAAAATTAAAGATGGAAATTTCAGAATCCTCTAAAGATAAAGAGGACCGCAAGCAATCAGGGTCGGAATCAGAAGAAAGCAACTTCTCCAAACTGATGAAAAAATGAGGTGACAGCAAAGTAAGTCAAGGGATTTGACCAAATGACACTTTTTAACAATGAAGCGACACTTGGCAGACGTGAAAAAATTGTTTCAAGTCCGGACTATTTGGTTATAAATATAACCCCTCCCCCCTTTTTTTTGGTACGCCCTCAGCAGTTTTCATGTGTTGAAGCAGAGGCATTTGTAACTTCTTTCTCTTTCTTTAGTTATATAAAAGTTTGATTTGGCATAAAAAGGGATACAGACTACTTGTAAGTTTTCTTTTTTATCTTTTTGCACTTGTTACCTTGATTCTTGCTTATGTTATGATTAGCCTAATGCAAAGCTAAATTACTGCTGCTGGATTATCCAACTACAACGGAGATAGCATGGCTATATATATGTATAAATAATAATAAAAAAAAGAGTATTTTTCATTACTGATGAAGATAAGGAGAAATTGAAAAAATATAAGGGAAATACACTCTGGGTCGTCGATTTAAATTATGGGTATGAACAAGGTCGAACTTGCCATTACTGCCTAGTTTTGCCGTTCTTTGGCGTCGTTGTTGAGCCTTAGTATGATATATTCTAGCCAAAATTCATACCTATTAGTTTAAGTCGATGTAAAAGGTTCCCAATTTAGTCTTCTCTTATGTTATTCGGTTCTCTTAATATTTTTCATAATAAAAAGTATTATTCTGTTGCATTTTCTAAACGGTTCCCATCTTTTTTCAAAAAAATTCTCCCTTAATTTCTTTCCTCGCCATGGATCCAGGACCAAAGTCTATTATGTTTGTATAATTCTCAAATGGAATTTCTGTTTCATAGACAATTATATCTGGTCTATTCATTTTTTTCAAAAATTTGTTTCTAAAGTTAATTCTTCATTTAGTTTAGGATCCTTATAGATACCTTTAACAATATTATTTGGTTGCATTCTTGTTTCTTCGACCTTATCATAATTTGAGTTATTTAAATTAATTTCTTCTCTGATTTGGGATGTGGATGCTCTGGATGGGGTTATTGCCTCTATTTGTGATATATAAGATATATTAGAATATCTTGAAGAATTGCTTCTTAAATATTTTGACTTATTGACAAAGTCTATTATAACATTTCCTTCTGGATTTTGAAGAATATTTATTTACATACTTTCAGTATTACTTTTAATGGGGACTTCCTTTTTAATTACCCAATGTTCCGAAAACTCTACATCGCTCCATTTTATTTATCTCCTAGTATTAATCCTTGAATTTTGTAAGTTTGTTTCGAAGAATACTGTTTGTTCGAGAGATTTATTATCTTGTGTCCTACAATTAGGATTAAGTGTCTAGAGAAGTTTATAGTATATTCTATAACATATACATATTAATTCTAACCCAAGTGCATAATTATATCATGGGTTTTAACATTTAATGTTAATGCATCGAGTATATTCACATCAGACATTGATAATTGTAGATTTGGGTAAACATTAAAAAATATTGATCCATGAGCCAGACTAGATTGTATTATTCCTATTAGAGATTTCTTCCAATCTAAATTCTTGGCATCTCTTAGGGCAGCTAAAAAGCTTTCTGGTAAACTTTCTAATGTTAAAGGCTTAAAGGCTATTTGAAGAAGACCTATGTGAAAAAATTTATATTCTTTTTGGTAATGCCTTATATCCATGGCATCCAAAAGTTTTATTAATTTTTCTTCATTATCAAGAGCAATAGATTCTTCAGTAGGTTTTTACTACCTACTTAGTTTTCCAAAAATCAAATCTTCCAAGATTGTAAATTAATCTAGGATTTACTTTAGGAATTGTCCATTTATTTAGTTGATCTAAATTTTTTGGGAGTTCATACTCCTCTTTCTTAGCATTTTTTACTTGACTACTATTATTATCAAATAAATACTATATATTAAGCAGAGAAATAAAGTACTGTTGAAGTATCCAATACAAGTTTAACAACATGGCTATGATACCATATAGCCATGACCGAAGGTCATGGATGATCGAAAAACTCAAAAGAAATTTAAATTCAACCATAAGGCGGTAGGAAGAACCGACCATGTAGGCGAAATGCATAAGAATAAAAGAAAAACTGAATAAATCCGATCATATAGGCTGTAGAGAAAATCGACCATGCAGGCGGAATGTAACAAAAGAATATTTTTTATTATGACAAATATAAAGAGAATCGAATAACATAAGAGAAGACTAAATTGGGAATCTTTTACATCGACTTAAACTAATAGGTATGAATTTTAGCCAGAAGATACCATACTAAGGCCCAACAACAACGCCAAAGAAAGGCAAAACCGGACAGTAATGGCAAGGCCGACCTTGTTTATACCCATAATTTAAATCAACGACCCAGAGTGTATTTCCCTTATATTTTTTCAATTTCTCCTTATCTTAATCAGTAATGAAAAATACTCTTTTTATTATTTATTTATACATATATATAGCCATGCTATCTCCGTTGTAGTTGGATAATCCAGCTACAGTTATTTAGCTTTGCATTAGGCTCATCATAACAGAACCAATAATGAAGGTAACAAGTGCAGATAGATAAAAAGGGGAACTTACAGGTAGTCTGTATCCCTTCTTATGTCAAATCAAACTTTTATATAACTAAAGAAAGAGAAAGAAGTTACAAGTGCCTCTACTTCAACACATGAAGACTGCTGAAGGCATACCAAAAAAAAAAGGGGGGAGGGGCTATATTTATAACCAAATGGTCCGGACTTGAAACGATTTTTTCACGTTCGCATGGCCTTCATCTGCCAAGTGTCGCTTCGTTTTTGACACGTGTTATTTGATCAAATCCCTTGACTTGCTTTGCTGTCACCTCATTTTTTCATCAGTTTGGAGAAGCTGCTTTCTTCTGATTCCGACCCTGATTGCTTGCGGCCCTCTTTATCTTCAGAGAATTCTGAAATTTCAATCTTTGATTTTCCCTTCAATATTTCTCGGATTCATTTGAATAAATTATCAAGAAATTCCTCTTGAGAAAATTCCTCCAATGGATTGTGAGATTCTCCAGTTGGACAAGAAAATTTATTTTCTCCATTTTTGCTTGAAATATCCATAGGAAAGGCAATTTTTGAAAGATTCTTTTTTAGATCATTTTGCATTTGTTTGAGCTATTGCTCAATCATTTGATTTTTCGTGATTAATCTTTTCTTATTCAGATGCCTTTGGGAAATATGTTCAAAAGGATTTGGTGCGTGATTCTCTTCTTTCTCTGCAAGAACTTTATATTCTTGCAATTTTTCTTCCATTTCGTTAATGATTTCTTTGCCATAGTATTTCTTGGTCTCAGGATCAATTTGCATAAACTTGTTTCAAAATTTTGAACAATATCTTCTTTTAATGCATGGGATTTGCTGTAGAGTAATTCCTACTTCTAGTAGCCATTTCCATATCCATGGAATAGAGAATTCCATAAAGAAATAAAGAGAAGTCATTCCTTCAATCCATCTTCTCGATTTTTCTGCTTGGATTATTTTTGGTGAATAATTTAGCCATTCCGTATAGTATTCCTGGAAAATTTCAAGAAGAATAGAAATTTATGGACCAAAATTTATCCACCATTGAAACACCCAATTCGGTATCTCTTGCTGAAAAACCAGTTGACAAATTTTAAAGAATCATGTATGCTTTCTCTTATAATTTTCATAAAGAAAAGCTTTATTAAATGCTTCAACATAGTCCTAATAATTTAATTTTTTGATTTTGGATGAAAATATTCTTTTTCTCCTAAGGGATTAATTCTCCATTCAACAGCAGTGATAAATTTTTTAATTACTGCTTTTGAATAATTAGACTCCTTTCCATTACTGGAGAATGTGTGATTAATTTCAACACTCTGGGTTGCCTTAAGGATACATTCATAATGTGCCCTAGGTTTGTATGACCCTGCAGTAAAAGATGCAACATTAAGGTATCTTTTCATTAAATACCATGGATCATTTTTCCATCTTAAATCATCATTTTTAAGAAGTATAATTATCTCATGATGTTTACTGAATTTATAATTAATTAGTTCATCTTCATCCTCTTGCAATATTTTTTCGTAAGATGCTAAGGATAATGATTCATCAGTTGTTAATTTTTTGTGTTCCTTCTTGAATTCAAGAAATTGTTTAAAGAGTTCATTTTCTTCTTCATGAATGTTATTATGTTTTCCAATTCAGGAAATACTTTCCCTCACTAATGTCCTATTGCCCTGTCTAACAATATCGCCTGCTCGAAACCTACCTCCTTTTGATTAGGGAGGAATTCCTTCCTCTTCCCCTGTTGGGGAGCCTTCCTGAAAAATAAAGATAATTCATTAGCCAGCATAATAACCAGCAATTTGCTGTTGATATAGCAAATTTGCTATCCAAAGTTGTTTAATACAATTTTCTGCAGTAACGTCTGCATTTGGAAATTGTATAAGAATGTCAAAAATAATTTCCTTAAGTTTGTCAATTCGCTTCCTGATTATTTTTTGGCTTCTTTTCAATCTAGTCTTATATTCAATTGGTTCATCCCATAATTTTTATTGACAAAATAGGCCAATGTATTCCATTCATAAAAAATCTTTCTCCTATGACTAATTCTTCAATCCAATGATTTGGAATTTTAGAGGAATTATTCATCCCTCTAAATATTTCATTTCCAAGTTCATCAGGATTTATTTCCATCAGTTGATGGGAAATCAGGGAGACTATTTGTCTCTACTTTAATATGCTCAATAGAAAAATTAAATGGGGCAAGATGTGCTTGCCATCTATCAAGCATTTGTTTAGAAATATCATGTTTAAAATCTTTATTAAACATAAATTTAGCAACAGAACAATCTGTCCTAATCATGAATTCTTGATTAAGTAACTCATCTTGAAATTTCAACACATATTTAACAATGGCAAGAACTTCTTTAGCAACCGTAGCATAATTTCTTTGGGTTGCTTTCCATTTATCCGAATGGAATCGAACCAAGTATTTTTGCTTATTTTCATCAATTTGTTTTAGTATTCCTCCATATCCAATATCAAAGGCATCTGTTTCTATTACTCTTATCCACTTTGGAGATAGTCACTAGTCAAAAATGGAATTACATTAGATGAACCTTTATTTAGTTAAAAAATAATTCATAAGAAATAGTTCTTCTAAGATTATCACATTTATAATGATGATTATAATAACAATGTCGTATATTCTATTCTTCATTCTATTTTTGCTGCGCCAATTTATTTCATATAATTATATTTATCACTAAATATTTTGGTAATAATACAATATAAATTTAATATTCAAATTCCAATTTATTAAACATATATATTTTTTTCTCTTTTTAATAAAGAAATGCAATTTTCAGAGATTCAATAAATACTAGTACTTAGTTAGAGTTACTGAATACTTCGAAAGGATTCTCTTTGTTTATTATCCCGTATGACTTTGAACAATTTAATTTCAAATTGTTATCTGAGTACTTAGTTAAAGTTACTGAATATAGATCAATGTAATAGACATTGCAAAATTTTAAACAAATAATTTATCTGAAGCTCACTTAATTTAATAAAATGAGTTTTACAATCATTGCGCAAAGAATTTAATATTATTTCAATAATTGATCCGCTTATTTATGTTTTACATTTATAACTCAAGATATTTACTTTTAGGTTGATTTGAATAGAATCTTTTGTACTTTTTCCTCTTACTTTATTAATAATGTAAACAAAGCATTAATAATGATTGTGAATTTTTTTAAAGATTTTTTGTATATTGATTCAAATTGAAATGTAAATTGCTTTTACATAATATAAATTGATATCAATTACAAACTTTAAATAAATACCGAATTTAAAAGCTTATAACAAATTTTAAAAATCCTATAAAGATGTAAACAAATGTTAGTGTAAGTACCAAGTTGTTGTACGAATAATCATATTGATTTCATAGTTTGACACGAATTTATACATATTGTTGGACTTAAATTATTATATGAATTAATGTAAAACTTTTAGGACAAAGTTAGGATGGATGAAGGAGAGATTTATTTTTGTAGTAATTAAAAGTAACATTTAATATATTCATCTAATATTTTTAAGTAAACTTGGACATAATAATTTTTTATTTCATTAATATCATTGATCTTTGATCGATGCATATTCTAGGATAGAAAACGGGGTAACATAACTTTTAGATGATGGGTAGTTCAAAATTTATTATTATCTTTATAGATATAGTCTATCAAATTATTTAATGTATAAAAACATTAATTACTAATTAACTAATTAAATCACGCATACAACGAGTGGAAATTATTAAAAGAAAATAATTGCGTATTTACAAAGGAAGTAAAATATTACAGAAGCAAGTTTTCATATATCATCTAAGCATAAATGATAATTGAGAGAAACTGAAGCCCAAATAAATTTGATAATCGATGTAATATGAAATATCAAAATGTGGACTTTAGTGCTTCTAACTTGTTTAGTGAATACTTTTGTGTTCTTCTCAAAGGACATCGTTTGCACAAAAAATGTATCGTCGTGGTTGGAACTTCTCACAGTTGTGTTATCAACTGAAAATAATTATTTCAATAAATTATTTAGAAACTAAAGTAAATTTCACATAATATATTTCATATATAATACCTAAGGGAAAAGTATTATTTTAGTTCGCTAAATATGCCTAATTTTAATTTTAGTTCGATAACTATGTTCATTTTTGTTTAGATCCAGTAACTTACGAAATTGCTTACTTTTAGTCATCTGGTAGATTTTCGGACAATTTTACCCTTATGAGTACATATGGGCTAAAACTGCCTTTCAAAAGTTGCATAGGGGTAAAATTGTTCGAAAATATGCCAGAGGACTAAAAGTAAGCAATTTCGTAAGTTATTGGACCTAAACAAAAATGGACATAGTTATCGGATTAAAAATTAAGCATACTTAGCGGACTAAAATAATACTTTTCCCTAATACCTAGTCACAAAACTTAATTTTTGTTGTACAGATTTAATGAGAACAAAAAAGCATATGAACAATTGAATGCATGAGAACTAAATAACAAATGCATATAATTTGAACTTTGATACTAATTCAATATTAATACTTCATAATTGCTAATATCTATTCTCATTCGAGCAATGAAAAAGGAAAAGAGAAAATAAAAGGAAAAAGAATAAACATAGCAACACGAAATAAGTCATATACTTTTCAGGATGGAATTAAGTTTCAATTTAGAAAGAAAAATTCAAATGACATAAATATACATAAATTGTACAAACCGATTTATTGTATGCAAGATTCAACAATCATACTATTAGTTGATTGGTATCAATTTATCAAGTATTTCTTAATTCTTTATTTTATCATTAGAAAAATAATATATATATATATATATATATATGTGTGTGTGTGTGTGCATATAATTGAAAGGACAATACGAGTATACTCAAACTAAATTTATGAAGCATGAACTTCATTTTCAAGATAAAAAAATATAATTAACTAACTCTGACCTTTTATATAATAACAATTATCAAAGTATATATTGTCTTAAAACATAAAAAGTAGTAACATATCAAATAAAAGAATAATTTACATTGTAGAAGAAGTAATTTCAACATTTTCTCAACATGCTTCTATATAAGTGATTTCATACCCGAGTCAGGGAATAAATCCAGAACATGCCAGCGAAGAGAGGAGAGAAAAGCAAAGGAAGAATTGTGACCTATTGCATGCTTGTCGCTTGTTATGCTTTATTCTTGATTCAATCTAGTGAGGAATGCTTGTCATAAAGAAGGAAGAAAAGCAAGAATCCTTCCCCTAGAAAAATGAGTTTGAATCAAAACAAAGCCCATTCCGGGAGGTAGGGATGAATTTCAGAAAGAAAGAAGGAGAGAGAAAAGCCATTCTCATAGTTGACTATGCAATCGTAAGTGCTATTTCAAGTAGTCAAGAAGTATGGTCGGGAAGGTCCCTCTTCCGCTGGTAGTAGGGAAAGCAGCGTTGTTGATGTAATTTCATCGAGATTGGGTTGGTGTTCAGTCTGCCTTAGCTTAGTAGAAGATTCCCTTAGGAAGTTCTATTGACCTAAACTCAAAGCGCTTAGCCGGGTTATATCGGTTTTTTTGGTTTTCTTTCTTCCAAGCTTTTTGACTGTCTGAACGGGGACAAAGAAGAACATGAGATCATGGAGTAGAAAGAGGGAGTTCGGCTTGGCTTCATTGGCCCCTGGCCTTTTTCTGCCCCCGGACTGTCCCCTAAGAGGACTTCGACACCCTGAAGGCTCAAAAGGAAGGTCAAAGTCATGTATCCGCTCTCAGATTCGCATGAGCTACTGCTCTTGTCCTGACCGAGATCTATTCTCATCTTATGGGAAATCCCCCCTCGAACAAAGAACGAAGTTCACTCTATGAAAGAGCTTGGAATATTAGGGGTTACTCTTAATCTTTTATGAATACTTGTAGCAGAGAACTTATCAATGAGATTGACTTCCAATTACCATCTGGAAACGAAATATGCCCAGTCTTTAAGTAGACAAAGTCGGTGTTCAACCTTGACGATCCTAAAACAACTTAAGCACTTCCTACCTTACTGGCAGATACTTTGGTATAGTAGGAAACCTGTGCCTAAAGAATAAAAAGTATAAGCCCTTTCTTCATCCTTTTCCTACCTAGGAATACGAGCGCCTCATAGTTTTATGCCCTGCCTTGAGGAAGAGGGACCTACCTATCCCCTATCTGTCAAAAATAAAGACAAGGTCTTAGCCTCAACAAGATCCTCAATCTTTCAAACTACGAGGTTTCCCTTTCTTCTTGGAGTTAGGACTTCGACCTAGAACATAGAGAAACTCTTCGGACAGAAGATCAGATAGTACAAACATAGGCAGACAAGGTTCAGTAAAAGGAGCTTCCTCTTTTTTCTTAGTGATTTAGACTAGAACAAGTATTCAAATGTAAGAGAATGGATAGGTATTTCCATCTCAGGATTGCGAATATCTTAGTGTTGGTATATTCCGTTTATTAGAATCTGGGTGGGGTTTTCTGTTTATTGAATACAGAAAAAGAAGACCACCCACCCCCCGCCCCCCTTTTTTGTTTTGTTGTGCTTCGCTAGGTCTAGGTAAGGTATATGAAGACAAAGCTTGTTTTACATTGTTGACAATGAAACTTACCAAAGAGATTCGTTTTTCAACAAACTTTAGCTTGTCCACAAATAGATCAGGTTATTCCCTAGATCCATGTGAAAAACTTCACTTTGCTACAATGGCCATCCGGATATCTATCTGGGGCTATAACCGATTCCTCGGCTAGTGGCATGAACCATGGAATCCGATAAGGTTTTCGGGTGCTTAGATCGGCCGAAATGCATACCTTCTTGATCTTGTAAAAGGGTATCAGCAAAAAATGAAGTTCGTGGGCCAGAAGCATCAACATGAAGTAAATTATTCCCTGAGACATTATTTATTTATTTTTTTAACAAACAGTTTATGAATTGAAAGAATGCTCTTATCATTAATATTTATGAAAAGCAACTTAAAGAAATAAAACAAATTACAGTGGTGTTATTACTATACAATAGTTAAGCATGTGACTTAACTTTTTTTTTACAAACTATATAAAACAAAGTAAATTATAGAATTAAATTCGAAACTTAAGTATGAAGCAGAATAACAGTATTGTGAGTTAAAATTTGAAAGTGAATGATTAAAATATTTGCAACTGCAGCATAAAGGCACTTTACAATTACAATTGATGATCAAAATAATATTTCAAAGTCTATGTGCAAAAAGATGAGGTCTGATAAAAATGAATTAGGTGTGATATTCAATTTTATGGAAAAATTATAGAACAATTAACTAAGGAAAAATAATATCCTTACGCATTATTGAATTTCAAAGCATTAATCATCTTAAAAATCATAATAAGTATTGATTGAATTTCAAAGCATTAATCATCTTAAAAATCATAATACGTATTGATTGTTGTGGAAAATGATGTGATTTGTGTTTATAATCATATCTCAAAATAACATTAAAATATAAAATATCATTATACATACTAAGACAATTACATATAGTACGAAAATAAACGAAATAAATTTAGAAATTAGAAAAGCTGCACCGATAAAGAGTCACGATACTTGTCGCTGACCTAAAGCCATGATTGCCTCCCTACGTGCAGGTTTTAACGGTTGACCATGACTCCAGGATAAAACCCCATTAGCTCTCAGCATTGTCCTATCTCATGTACACGACCACGAGGAGACTAGGAACCAGTCCACAGTCACGTTGCAAAAACTCTACAAATACTTGTGGGAGTATAAAATATTTCTGGAAACATTGCAAAATATATATATCTCTCAATGTGCCAAATGAAAAAAGCTAATGGCCCTTTAAATAGTTGTAAGAATTTGACCGTTATAAAATATTAAGTGGCCTCATTAAAACTAATAATATTATAATAAATTCAATTATAAATAGGTCACATAAATATATAAAATGTAACGGTCAAACATTTATTAAACCTTATAAATTTACAATTAAATCATCATAATAATGGGGCCATAAACCTCAAATAAATATCAAATTAAACTGGCACATTAAGATCAAATAAAGTGTTGGAAATAATTTGACAATGTAGAAAATTTTAAAGCTTATTTCCAACATTGATGAAATAGAAGAATAATTTATATATATAACGAATAATTTCAACAATTTATATTTTTATTTAAGCATAGAATTGATGGTATATATGTTCTCTAACTTTCATGACCACATATATACCTTCTTATTCTTGTGAATTGATAACAGTTGAAAAAGGAAAACTCTGTTTTTCGTAAGAATCACAATGAGTTGAATTATTAACTGTAAAATATTATTCTAAAAATGGATATAGGGAAAAAAAAATTTTCAATTGAATTATTTTATACATATCTTCTAATTCTTGAATATCCTCATGACCAGTTTGATGGCTAGTTTGTACAGAACGGATAGCAAAATTCTGAATGTTTTTTTAAAAAGCAATAGAAAATATATAGAGATGTATGATTTTATATTTTAAATTTTTATAATAAAAGACGAGTAAAAATAATAAATATAGACACAAAATATTGTGTTGTTGTAAAAATATACATCTTTGCTGAATGATGGACAGAAGCAAAATGGAAAATAAGTAAATCAATATTCATGATATATAGCATAATCACAGAGATGTTATAGTGATGCAATGACACCTTAGCTAGCCTAGACTAGAAAAAGACAATTTGTCCTCCCTTGTCTTTTATCTAGAGAGTAAAAGAAGAAAGACATGGCTTTAAATCAATTTAATTGCCAAAATATATCTTTAACTGAATAAGACATGCTACAAATGATATAAGTTATCACAAGCAAAAAAAGTTGTCATTTGTAGTGATGTCAAATATAACTTGTATTTTATTTCCATTCTTTAGGACATCTAAGTTTTACATTATCTACCTAGATCTCTTTAGGAGTTAAAGTTTTTAATAACTCCTCCTCTTTTCATTTGTAGCCTGTAATCTTATCTTTCGAAAAGGATATTCTGCTACTAAACTCAGTTCTAGAACTAAGTGTTCGGTCTAAAATTGGGTGATCTCTTATAACAATGTCGACACCACCTATCAAGATATCCTAATCGGATATGGTACCATAACCTTAATAAATTCCTTGAAAATTTTAGGAATATAAATAAACTCTTTCCTAAGAAACAGATCATAGTGATGTGTGTTGGAAAGGGCATATGCAATTCTATAAGTCATAAAATATGGTCTATTACCTTCTTCCATTAGTTCATTTCTTTTAAAATCCTGATGAAGGGTCAAGACTCATTAAAATCTTGGTCTGCTAGGTTGTATACAATCCTGAGATGAATGTCAAACATCAATTTTCCTACATACAGGTACCTATCACTGTTCCAAGACAACCATCTCTTAGGTTATTGATTGTTCTATCCATTATAGATAAATGTATTTTTGAATCAATTATTTTCCTTAAAAGTTGCTTTTATTACTTCTTTAATACTTACTATATGGATCTAGTTCATAGTAACAGCTACTTCTTCTATAAGTTTACTCAATTCTTCAAGAATTTCTTCTTTAGGATTAAGTTGCATTTCCATAACTTTACCAGTACGTTCCATAGGTATAGCAAACGCACCTAAACTTACTTTGTAGATTATGTGATGCTTCCTTCGAATTAGTCCTATCTGGTTAAGGGCTCTCAAAAATCCTAAATCCATCGTATGGGCTGAGGTTGGAGTCTTGTTGCATGATTATTTCTATAGTTTTTTTGATACATCATTTTAAAAAAGAATCCTAACAGGCCCTTTTAGAGGTTTGACGCCTATCTCCTTTGTTGTAATTATTATAACTTGGTTGAAAATCTATCTGAATCAGTCTCTATTTCCTCCTCATAAACTCTTTCATCTGACAAAAGGTTTTCAAATATTTTAAATGGGTACCAAATCGCAATAGTAGACTTAGTCTAGAATGTTATCTGTGGCTTCAAATTTTCTTAATTCACCATTTTTCTGTGGGCAGTCTAGAGATATATGACCTCTTGCTCTGCATCTCCAGCAGTTGCAGTGATTGAAACATTCATTAGCTCGGGTATGGACTCGTCTGAAAGTCCTTCTTATAAGGGTTCTTCTTATGGACCTTGCATCTGTTTGTCTAGATCCTTGGGATGAGACCATTGTTGCTCTGATCTTTTATCCAGATTTGTATGACCTGGCCTTTGATTTGGACCACCATGATCTCAGCAGGAAAGAGGTTCTTTTGGAACTCCTTGGGTAGGAGTCACTTCTCTGCTTCTTCATCTTCCTTGGCTCGCTTGATTTTCCTATAATAGTGGGAAAATCATTGTTATTACAATAGAGAAGGGTTCGTCTTATCTCAACTTCTTCATATTTTTACTAGATGGATGCTTGATAACACCAATGCTTAATTTGTTTTTAAGGGAAGACATCCTCTTTGAAATTGAAACAGTTGTCCCTCGGGTACTTTGTATGATTGGATCAACATTTCTCTCCATGGAATATAGACCTTTGCAAAGAACATGGGAGCTGCTACTTCTGTTGCTACTCTATACTCTAGAAGAAATATTTGCAAAACTAATAGATATATTCATCTACTTCGCAAATACTCCTCAATTCAAGGCCGAAAAGAGCTTGTGCATATTCTCTAGCTTTTTCTGCTCTACTTTCTTCGATGAAATGTATCTTGATAAGTCTTCCTAGCTAATCTGCTATTGCACTTTTTGAATTTTCGACAAGCATACTGGCTTTTATATCTTTTGGGGTATTATCCCATCCGATCTTCACAGAACCCTCCTAGCTCAACTCCACTAATTTAGGAAGTTTTCTTTGTCGAGTTTTAGGTAGTTGTTGCTATCTTGATGGTTGCAACCCACTAATCTATCAGCTTCTTGATGTTTCGGAAGTCGATAACATCCAAGTTGGTTATGGTACCATAGGGATGCAAGGGCTAAAGCATGGTTCTTGCCTAAGGTGTATTTTTAGGTGCTATCCTTAGATTTATTCCTGGATTTTCCTTAAATATGGTTCTCACAAATGTCGGTGTCGCGTTGGTGTGAAAATCTTTACTTTATCCCACTGGATGATACGATGGAGGATCATTAGAACCTGTAATCCCCTTTGGTGGTATTTGTGCTGGAGTGGTTTCATTAGTTTGAATATTGACTATATCCACAATCCGAAGTTGAGAAAAAGGATTAAGCCAATTCCTGTAGATTTAATAGATCCGCTCTGGTTACCTCCATTAGTTTATAGATCTAATAGATGCAATGATTAGATCTTCTCTGGTCTTTGATTTTGGAGTCTTTGTTGCCTCCCCTTTCTGATGAAGAAGAGGTACTGATCCAAGAGTGTCCTTCATCCTTTCTTGTCTGGATTTGGATGTTTCAGGGTTCTCCCGTTGGTTTCGTTTTAGATCTCCACTTCTGTCTTTAAGTTTGTATGATCCTTTGTGTAGTCTGGAAGAATCTTAAGGATCTTGTCTATCTTTTGGTTCAAGCTTTCTATTTTCAAGGTATATGGATAAACCTATGTCCATAATATTAAACTGTCTTTTGAATTTCTCTTTGATCTTGCGAAATTTTTGAAGTATCCGGCTCGAGTTCTTTCCAATCAGTCCCTTTAATCATAATTCTTATAACTGTATTAGTGAAGGAATTTACCAACTCCATTTCTTCTAGCTGGAATTCTACCATTGATTCCTGTGGAATTCAAACGCTTCACTGCATTTCCTGTTAGGTTACGGTGACTTGGAAAACCCACATCAATTCTTCTGATTTTTCTTTCTGAGAAGATCACGAGTCAATCCTTGAGGATTGTGACTACTTTTCTCAATAATTTCCTAAGGAAATCCTGTCTTTGTTTTTACTAAATCTGAAAAATATTCCTTATTGTCATTGCACTCGAACTTTCGTTCGGTTTCATTTCTCTTAAAGAGTTCCCTCAGTTAGTGGACAAAATATCTAAATGTAATATAGAAACATATAGTTTTTTCAATAAACTAAGCTTTGATACCATTTCAAGCAATGGGTCTAGATCTGTGGAAAATAAAACCTATTGGAGCTAAAATGATATTTTCATAAGATAGGGTCTAAGTATCAAAAGTATCAAAACAGAAACTAAGATACTATAATTGCAACTTTCATAAACTATGGTATCAGTCCTGTCAGATCTTCCAACATGTGGAACCAAATCTAGATATTTTGGAAAGTATGGTACCTGAACCATAAAGTGGCCTATTCTCCGATACCATTTTTGCATTTAACCCAAAGCTATATATAAATAGTAATTTCATGGTTGAGTTACTTAGAGAAGATTATATATTATTTGATATTATTGCTTTTGTTGTTCTGAAAATCATAAATAAAAGAATCAAGATTTGATTATTTGACCCCCCTGAGCCAAAAGTAAGTTGGTATTCACTACTATCGGGCTCTTTGAAGATCCCTCGGCATTCGTTCATATTATGGCTCGCAATCCTTGGCAAACTACCCACCACGGATAAACCCTGACTTTCTCACCTAGGAGTGTGCATCTTATGTGATGAGGGAGTTACGGAATCCCATTCACACTTATTTTTTCGATGCAGATTTAGTCGTCAATGCATTAATGAGATACGCAAACGGATTCGATTTCATTGGCCCAACAGGGATTGGGCTACAGATATTGAATGGGCGAGGAGAAAATGGAGAGGAAAACACATTGTTAATATTGCTTACCGTATGCTACTTGTAGCGTGTGTCTACCACATATGGAGAGAGAGGAACTTGAGGAAATTTGAACACACTGAGAGGACACTGACAACTCTGAGTATCCTGATCACTGATGATGTAAGGCAGAGGATTATTAGCAGTAATTTAGCTTCATCAGTCAGTACACGAGCATTGTATAGATTATGGCGCATTCCTTGGGTTGAGGAAGAAACCATTTGATCACATGTTGTACTGTATTATTACTTTTTATTTATGAAATTTACATTTACCCAAAAAAAAAAAAGAATCAAGATTTTAATTATTATGCAAGATCAAGCAGAGGGACTTAAAGATCTTTCCTTAGACGGTAACCAATTAATTGGTAGCTTTACTAGTTTATTATTCTCAATCGTAGTTCTCAACTAATTAATTAAACTCCGAAAATATTTAATTTCAATGTGTTCGAAATTCTTAATTTTACAAATTAATTTGCTAAAGAGACTCAATTACACTTTTATTTATTTTGCAACAATTAAACCATATAAACTCATGCAAGGCTTTATTAAATAACAGAAAATCAAGAAGAAAAATAAGGAACTTACTTTTCTTTGCACAACTTCTCTCTCTATATATAACCTTTTCATAATCATCAGATAATTCGTGCACTTGTTAAATCATATGAACTTATGTTGAGGACTTCCTTAAGCACAGAATATCAGCAAGAAATATAACAAGTCTGGTGGAGTTTCTCTGGTTGAATTAGCATAGAATGAATGACCAGAAAAAAAAATATATATATCATGAGGCAAAAGAAAGAAAGTCAGGAGAAGGGAAGTCCAAATACATGTAGTTAAAAGGTCACTTATTCACAAAAGACTTACAATATTATACTTTAAGTGAAGGGGCAAATTAGGCAACTCAAAAAAACAAAGAAAGAAACCACAATGGTAATTCATACTTTTAAAGATATATAGATATAGATTTATTTTGGGTTAAATATACATATTATAATGTAACAGATTTCTTGCTAGTTCTTCCAATTACCAAAAATGTCAACTGGAATCTCAAATCTATTGTGAATTTAAACTTCAGCTCTTGTTACAGGGAAAAGTATTATTTTAGTCCGTTAAGTATGCCTAATTTTAATTTTAGTTCGATAATTATGTCCATTTTTGTTTAGGTCCGGTAACTTACGAAATTTCTTACTTTTAGTCCTCTGACAAATTTTCGGACAATTTTACCCCTATACAACTTTTAAAAGGCAGTTTTAGTCCATCATAGGGGTAAAATTGTCCGAAAATCTGCCAGATGACTAAAAGTAAGCAATTTCGTAAGTTACTGGACCTAAACAAAAATGGACATAATTGTCAGACTAAAATTAAAATTAGGCATACTTAGCGGACAAAAATAATACTTTTCCCCTTGTTATATTAAGTAGATTAATGACTACCGACAAACTTTAAACGCTTAATAAGCATATGAAAGCTAGTGCCTACACCCTTATCTTTTAAAATAGATATTAAAATGCTAATACTAATCCTCGTTAGGCACCGCTTACTCTCATGCATAAGTTATTTGGAGGGTAGACTAAATTGATATAAAATGCGTGATTAAAAAGTCCAGAATTAACTGTAAGAAGTTTACTTAATTTAACTGTATGCTTTCTTAACAATCACATGTTTAGTTCCACTTATTATATGTAGGATCTTCATAATTTAACATTTTTATCCATATTCAAATATTTGCAAAATAAAAATACCAAATTTGATGATCGAGTTACCTTGTAAGAACACTCCCAGTTAAGAGCCAGTTTTATGACTAGTTTGAGGGCGCTTGCTCGCCTTAGTATGAGGACTCCCACCTGGAATTCTCTACTTTTCACCCATTTATTGTAGGCATTGACCACCTTTTATTTTTATATTTTCATGCGAGTCCGCGCATTCTGTCAAACCTCATCTACCAAGTCTGGGTGGGTACATAGTAGGGTATCATTACTTTCCTGCTCGTAGTGTTGTTCTGTAGGTTTTCAGTCTTGCCTCTGCAGGATAATGACTTTTGAGCCATATACTAGGTTAAAAGGTGTCTCTCTGTCGTTTCTCTAGGGTTGATCTTGTAAGACCACAATACGCTAGGCAGGGTATCAACCCACAATCCTACTACTTGCTCTAACATGGTTTTGTTGCCTTGCACCAGTATGCAATTTGTAACTTCTACCTGTCCATTTTTTTGGGGGCAGGCTACTAAAGTGAAGCGTTGTTGGATGCCTAGATCAGCACACCAATCTTGGATCTTTCAGCCTTAGCACTGACGACCATTGTCAGAAATAAGCACATGAGTTACACCTTACCTACAACTGATGTTTTCTGTGGGAACTTGAGCATTTCATTTTTTGTGATCTTGACAAGGGACTCAGCTTCAACCCACTAGCTAAAGTAGTCCACTACTACCAGTAAGAATCCTGCATTGTCCTCGAGTAGCTGGGAAATGACCTACTATGTCTATTCCCCACTAGGAAAATAGAAAGGGGTTGAGAGTTCCTTGAATGGTTCAGCTGGAACGTGGATGAGGGCTGCATTCTTTTGACATTGTTTGCATCTCCTCAGCCAACTGCTACCCTTTTGAGGGTGGGCTAGAAGTCTCTGACTCGTAAATTTACCTGCAAGAACCATCCCACTCGTGTGGGATCCATTCGATCCTTCATGTATCTCTTGCATCGAGTGCCATTTTCATTCCTACTATTAGGAGACTCATTATTAGAGGCTTGAAGTCAAATCTCGGTGCATATTTTAGCTCGTCTTCTTGTGGGTTGGTGAGGACAATTCTAGAGGAGTGGCTCATCTCCTTGTAGGCTCGTCTTCATTCACGTGTAGAAACTAATTCTTTCATCTTCATCAGGAGGAGTGGTTTCATTAACGAACTCAGCTAGTGCTAGGGCCTTGATGGTTGTTGTAGGTTGGTAAGAAATGTCATATACACTGAGCTCAACAACCTACTTGATCATCCTACCTGAAGTTTCATTTTTCCCTAATGTAGCTCATAGGGGAATGTCAGTACGCACAATAATGGAATGCGATAGAAAATAAGGACATAGCTTAAGTAATGTTATTACTAAAGCAAAACCTGCAATACCTCGCTTACGTAGTATATGGTTTTCTGGCTTCCATTTTTTTCTTTGATAAGCATAGAGCTTACTGTGTATTGTCCTACAACTAGGTATAGGTAGAGCGGCTCGTTAGGTGATGGCTTGGCGAGCAGGATTAGCTCAGCTAGGTAGGCTTTCAAGTCCTTGAAAGTCTGCTGGCACTTAGTTTGGGTCTTGACCCGACCAGATTGGGTTTGGGTATTTTTAAAAAAAATTTAGGTATCGGGATGTCCAATACCCGAATTAAAAAATCAGGTCGGGGTTCGGGTTGGATATCCCTACTCTTTTCTTTTTCCTAGCCTAGGGTTTTATTTTCTCCCCCTTCTCTCTTCCTCCCTCTTCTCTCTTCCTCCCTCTTCTCTCTTATTCTTTGTCTACGAAATCCCAATCCCCAAGTTTTCCAACCATCCAAACCCAACAAAAAATATATCCTCTTTTGCTTAAAATCTAAAATTTTAAAATATCACAAGAAGATAATGAAATTAGAGCCCCAAATCTAAAGGTTAGTATTATTTTTAATTTCTTTTGTTATTTAGTTAATAAGAATTTTTGTTAATTAATTGAAGCTGAACAACTTCTTTAATTTAGAAGATGTTCTTCTTTAATTTAAAGAAGTTGTTTCGACAACTTAATGGGAGTGAGACCATGCTCCCGGGGTGGATTACCCCTATGAATCTGTACAAGGAGGTGTTAACTTTCTCTTGGGGGTGTCTCTGAGCTGCATCTGATCATATGCTTCTCCAAATAATATGTCTACAAAGTTTTCTGAATTTATGAAGATACGTTCTACTTCATAGTTGACCTTCCATGCCATTATGAGAATCGCTTCCACCTCAGTCTCCTACAATCATTCGAATGACCCCTTTGCAGGGAGGGCGCTGGGGGTCGATCTTGCCTCCAAATGGACTTTTGTGCTCTTCCCCTGAGGGAGCTTCAAGGCTAGAAATTAATTCTTTCCCTTTCTTGGTCTCTTGCTTTCTATATGGCCCCGTCCCTCGGGTTTTTTCCCAGCAAACGTAACCCTGTAGATATCCGTTCTGGACAAGTCTTTCAATCTCATTCTTTAGATGTCGGCATTCTTTAGTACTACTACCGTAGTCATTATGGAAACGACAAAATTTTTCTGACTTTGGGCGTTGAGGGATTCCTCTCCATGACTTATGATGAGTTAGTAGACCTTTTCCTTCAACTGCCATAAGGCCCTGAGTTATGGGTACCATCATAGGGGTGTACACAACATTAATTCTCTGGAAGGGTGGCTTCTTATCTCGAAAATCAATCCGAGATTTCTTAGAGGAGGCTTCCTTTCGCACTTCCTTCCTTTTTTCTCCTCGGCTTTCCTTTTTGACAGCTTGGGCGTCCTCCATATTAATATATTTTGCTACACGAGCTAAGAGAGTGTCGAACTTAGAGATAGGTTATTTGGCCAGGGATTTGAAGAAGTTCCATCCAGGAATCCTTGATAGAAACCGTTGGCTATCACTTCTTGCGTGGCAGAGGGCACCTCCAATGTGACAGCGTTAAACCGTTGTAAGTACTCCTTCAATGGGTTGTTGTCTTTTTGATGTACAGCGAAAAGACTAAGTTTCGTCTTTCGAAGCTTATGACTGCTGGCAAACTAGTGCAAGAAAATGGGTAGAAATTCTCTCCCACAGGCAATTGATTGAACCACTACTGTGCTATCCTGGCAAAGCTGGTAAAAAAGATGCGGCATTTAATTCCACCCGTGTATCTATGCAAGAGGGAAGCATTTTTGAAACGTGAGAGATGCTCCTGAGGGTCAGTTGTTCCGTCGTATTCAATGATTGCAAGTTGACTCAAGAGTCCAAACTCTTGAGCGAACCTCTCTTAACACACATACTCCATGCTGAAAAAAGGGTATACGTAGAGGGTCCAAGTGCATGCCACGTAGATTTTAAAGAGGGATGTATACACGGAGGTTGGGTTGGTCATTTGATATTTGAGCCATAATGTTGGGCTATGCTAAACGGGCTCCCTCCACATAGAATTGACGTATTCATGGAAGGAGGTATTGGGCTTCCTCGCTTGTTATTGGGCCAAATTTCCTTCGGCCGCACCCATTAGATATATATATATATATAAATTAAGTTATATTTAGATATATATATATAAATTAAGTTATATTAAAAGGATAATTTTGTCGTTATAAAATATTCTAAATAAAGATATGAGTCTATTTGACTTTTATGTAAAAACTCAAGTACTAATTTGGAAAATTATAAAAATTGATATATTAATTTAATATTTATGGAGAAACTCAGGTATCAATTATATCATTTGCATAAACTCATGTCTCAATCTGACAATGACACAAAAACTCACGTACTAAAATAATTTTTACTCATTGTAAAAATACTTAATTGGTAGGTAAATATTAATGGTAAGTATTAATAACAATATTAATAATTTTCTTAATTTATTATAACATATATATATATATATATATATATTCTTCACCCCCATATATATTTGTGATAATAATTACTTTCATTTTTATTTCTAAACGAATTTTATGTTAAATTATTTTTAATTGAAAATCCACCATCTATAACCATATATTTTTAATATTAGTTGGTACTGTTTATTTCTTTTTATTTTCTTGCAATTGAGATGATATATATAAAAATATTTATTTATGTAAACAAATGCATGAATTAATAATTTAAAATGATTGAATCAAAATTATTTTCACATAATTAATTCTTTTAAATATAATTTAAATTATAGTTAAATTAATCCCCATATGTTTTCTGAAAATAATTAACGTATTCTTTTTTTTATTTTTTTATTTGTTTATAGAGCGGTACTAAATTAGTAATTAATTTTTGAAATATAAAGAAATCTAATATTTCTATAATTTAAAAACAAAATTATAAGCAAATATTCCTATGGGTTGCTTTAAAATTGGTAAGTTAATAAGTGCTTTTTTTAAAACATAATTTTGATCAATTTAGAGCATCAATTTTAATTATTGAATATGTTATCATATTTTACTTAAATCATTTTATATTAACTGGATTGCTACAAAAAATCAGCACGTTTTATTGGATTAAGTATAATTAATTATTGTGAATGCCTTAAAATTAGCAATTAATATTTTAATCTTGCAAACTTTCCATAAAAATATATAGACATATAATAAATTATGGTTTTAATTAAATTCCTGTAATTTTACATTGACATTAATTACCTTAAAATTAGCAATCAATATTTTAAGATTGCCATAATTGAGTGCAAGGTTGTTGTTTTTCTTACCCGGAAAAGAAAAAAATTTGATTGCAAACCTTCCATAAAATATTAGATAAACCAGTTACCATATTTTAATGATTTATCTATATTAATTATATTGCAATCAATAAGTTATATGGGACTCCACAGGAAATCGAAAGCAGATTAGAAATTTTTAGTCTTCAATAACCCCTTCAAATCCATAAAGACACGAATAAAAAGAAAAAAAAAAAAAAAAAAAGAGAGAGAGAGAGAGAATCACATGTATTCAAGCCGGTATGAAAATTTTAATTTTTCTTGATTTTTCATATTATTCTGTATTATCTTATTTTATTTTATGAGTTCATGCATATGTGATTTTATATGTTAATTTTTTTTATTTAGTTTATATATACTATCATGCATATTTTGGACGCATCTCTTCATTCCTATTTTGATGATTTTAAACTTTTATAAATCTAATTGATATTAATAATTGTAATTTGGAGAAAATAAATTAACTTTATATTATTGATCTAATTCAAAAAAAAATTGTTAACTAATTTTCACATAATTTAAAATTTTTATAAGATAAAAGTTTAGTTATAATTAAATTGTATCCGTGCAAAGTACAGTGGACATGCTAGTTTCAACATAATTTAGAAAAATAACCAATCGTATAACAAATGTATTACACTTATGTTATAATTAATTTTACCCCGTCAAATTTAATTTGGGTAGACAAAAATTCAATTTGTGGTGTATCAAATACCCATGGTTGATAAACTAAAATGTATGATGCAACCGATTTAGCTACATCAATAATTCTCAAATACCAAGGAAATAGCACACTTCAAATTTTGAATCAAAGTATAGTTTATTTAATGTTAACCACAGATGATTGTGAAAGGAGTTCCTCCATAGACATGGATAACAAAACTCAGCGCCAACTACAAAAGTCATACATGTAAGAAAAGGAAAGAGGAATTCTAGGTGCAGGGAGTGTGTTGCACTACCAAAAACATTAAAGCTCAGATTTCTATTACAAGAATATGAGAAAATTAAATCTACGAGGCAGTGGGTGGAAGTTCTAAGGTCTCACAGCTGAACAAGAAATCATTGTCGTCCTCCCTGAAAATAAGAAGCTTTACTTTTGAATCTTGCGGAACTGTAAACAAATTAGGGTTGATATGCAAGGTATCTGGCATGCACAAGTGTTGAGCAAGTTTTACGATGTTTAGCAGATAGTCTGATTACATACAGTAAACAACCATCGTTGCAATATATCCATCCCCAGGAATACGTTAACACTAAAAAAGATGACTAAACAACATATTAATCCCTTATTGTGGGCAGAATATTCACTCCGTATACAGCAAAATTTATCTGCTATTGACAATCAGCAAATCTTAGTTATGTTGACAAATACCACTTCACAAAAATGACCCATCTCGAACCATTATCTTTTCATCATTTCTTCTAATTATAGTAGAAACAGATTCAATAGATGCAGTTTGTTGGATTTTAGCAATTATCAGTTTAGAATAACAAATGGCTGTATTTTTAGATGCAGTTGAGGAAAATGTGAACAGTTGGTTGGTAAAACATGGTGTTTTCCTTATACATGAGTATTGTTAGAAATTGGAGAGCATAAATCTTTATAAAATTCTAAGAGTGGAGAAAACTAATTTGTATAATCTTCTAACTTCAGTTCTTGACTTCTTATAAGATGATGGATACATGGATATTTATGGGTGATACCCAAGATGTATCTCACAACATTCATGAATCAAAATTAACTCAACTAATAAATTAAGTGCATGTATTGACCAAGAGTTCAAAGGTCATTCATGCATTCTCCAATATTTATACAAAACTTATTTATAAACTTTGACTAATTATTTAATTAATCTAGTTTATATTTTCAACAGCCCTTTTTAAACTAGATTCATTACTCCAAGCAAACAACGCAGCCTTTTGAAAACATCGGACTTCAACGGTTTTGTGAAGATATCAGCAACTTGATCTTGAGACTTTACATACTCGAGCTTCACTTCTTCCTTCGATATGCATTCTCGAATAAAATGATACCTAGTATCAATATGTTTGCTCCTCTCATGAAGCACCGGATTATTTGCGTGCAATTGCCTATTTGTTATCAACATAAATTTTCGTCGGACCTTCTTGGACAAATTTGAGTTTTTTCAACAAACTCCTCAACCAAATAGTGTGACAAACACACGATGTTGCAGCCACATACTCCGCTTTACATGTTGAAAGAGTCACAATAGGTTGTTTCTTTGAGTTCCACGTGAATGCTGAATTTCCCATAAAGAAAACAAATCCAGTAGTACTTTTCCGACTATCAACATCATCGGCCCAATCGCTATCACAATAGCCAACAAGCTTAAAATCTTGAGAATTACCATAGAAAATTCCATGATAAATCGTACCTTTAATATAACGAATAATCCTTTTTGCCACCTTCAAATGTGATGAAGTAGGAGCCTCCATGTACCGACTAACAAGTCCAACGCCAAAGAGAATATCCAGTCTCGTACAAGTTAAATATCTTAAACTTTCAATCAGACTTTTGAAAAATGTTGGATCAATTTTCTCACCATCTTCATAAAAGGACAGCTTTACTCCACACTCCACTGGGGTGCTCATCACTTACATTTCTTGAGAATTTCTTTCGCATATGCTTCTTGCGAAATAAATATTCCATCTTCTCGTTGCTTCACTTCGATGCCAAGATAGTAGGACATCAAACCAATATCTGTCATCTCAAATTCTTTTTACATAGCTCCCTTGAAATCATCGAACATCTTTGGATTGTTTCCTGTAAAAATCAAATCATCCACGTACAAGTATACAAGTAGTATATCACCATTTTTGCTCATCTTTACATAGAGAGCATGCTCGTATGGATATTTTTCAAAACCATTTTGTCGAAAATATTGATCAATTCGACTGTTCCATGCGCGCGGTGCTTGCTTCAAGTCGTAAAGAGCTTTCTTCAATTTTAGCACCTTGTTTTCTTGGCCTTGTACCACGTAACCTAGAGGTTGAGTAATATATACTTCTTCTTTCAAAACTCCATTTAGAAAAGTGGATTTCACATCTATTTGATGGATTTTCCAGTGATTTTGGGTTGCAAGTGAAATAATCAATCGAATTGACTCCAGACGAGCAACAGGAGCAAATACTTCGTTGTAGTCAGTTCCTGTCTTTTGCTTATACCCTTTTGCCACCAATATTGCCTTGTTTTTCTCAATCCGCCTTTTGCATTTCTCTTTATTTTGTACACCCACTTTACTCCAATGGCGTTCTTGTCTTTTGGTAATGGTACAAGCTCCCAAGTATCATTTTTTGTGATTGGTTTTATTTCTTCATCCATAGCTTTCCTCCATTTTCTTTCATGAGTAGCATCTTCATAACTTAGGAGCTCAGTTTATGCAATTAAGCAATTATGAGTAAAATCATGCAAGTTTACCTCTTCAGGAGCATCATAAATGTCTCTCAAGCTTCTAAATTACCGAGGCCCTTCACTCGAACTTGCTTCATCAACTTGTGCATTTTGTGTTGGTGGTGTTGGTGGTGGAGTGTTAGTTTCTGTCGAGTCTTCTTCTTCCTCATCATCATCAAAGAAAGTGCTATATTCAGTCTCCCTTTTTGAAGTACTCCACTCCCAAAAACCTTCTTCGTCAAATTCTACATCTCTGTTGATTACAATATTTCCAGTGATTGGATTATGCAACTTGTAGCCTTTAGAGCTTTGATCATACCCAATGAAGAGATACTTTTCACATTTATTATCAAGTTTAGTTCTTTTCACATCAGAAATATGCGTGTAGGCAATACTTCCAAACACCCTCAAGTGTGAAACACTAGGCTTGTATCCACTCCAAGCTTCTTGAGGAGTTATACCACGAACACTTTTAGTGTGACACCGATTCATCAAGTAGACATCACAAGAAACAACTTCAGCCCAATATTTATTTGGCATGTTCTTGCTTTTCAACATGCTTCTCACCATGTTGAGAATGGTACAATTCTTTCTTTCCGCCGCTCCATTTTATTGTGGTGAGTATGGAGTTGTCATGGGACGATGAATGCCATGCTCTTTACAAAAGGCTTTAAATTCATTTGATGTGAATTCTCCACCACGAACGGATCGAAGAGCTTTGATTTGATAACCACTTTGTTTCTCCACCATCAGTTTGAACCTTTTAAAGATTTCAAACACCTCCGATTTTGCCTTCAAAAAATACACCCATGCCTTTCGAGAATAATCATCAATAAAAAGTACAAAATATTTATTCTCACCAAATGATGATGGATTGATTGGTCTGCATAAATCCGAGTGTATAACCTCCAATGGATGTTGAGCCCTTGTCAAAGACTCCTTCGAAAAACTCTTTCTTGCTTGTTTGCCAAAAAGACATCCTTCACAAAGTTGATTAGGATGGTCTATGGAAGACAATTCTTTCACCATTCTTCCTTTGTTCATCAATTTCAACCCATCAAAATTTAAATGCCCAAATCTCATATTCCATAACCAAGATAGATCTTTGTAACAAGATTTCAAGCACATAGGAATACCACTTTGAATGTTAAGCAAAAATATTCCATTTTTGGTCATACGCACCTTAGCAATCATTCTCCCATTTTCATCTTTCATTGTCAAACATTTATCCTTCATTGTCAAACATTTATCCTTCAATTGAATATCGTAATTCTTCTCGAACAATTGACCCAAACTTAAAATATTACTTCTCATGGCCGACACATAAAACACATTTGAAATTAATTGTTGACTTCCATCTTTTGAACAAATCGAGATCGTACCTTTTCCCTTTACTTGGACTTTCGAAAAGTCTCCAAATGTTATATCTCCGCTTGTTGATTCATCAAGTTCCACGAACAATTTTCTTCTTCCACAAATGTGACTACTTGCACCAGAATCGAGATACCATTGATCTTCATTTTCGTTTTGATTTGTTTTGCATGCTAGAAGCAAAGTAGAATCTCCATCTTCTTTTACATTACTGCTCTCCACAAAATTATTTGTCTCCTCCAATTTATTTCTACATTCCCAAGCATAATGGCCAAGACGATGACAAGAAAAACACTCAACTTCAGATTTGTCATACCTTATTTGATTTGGCCTATTACCTCCGCAATTTCTTCCTATTCCACGGGTTCTTCCTTGATTGAAATTTTGACTCCTCTCGTTATACGAGGTATTTTTTTCACTTCATTCTCCTCTTCCATGACCATGTCCTCGACTTTCTCCTCGAGATCCTTCACGTCCTTGACCTCTATAGGATATTCCTTGATTTGTCTCCTTCAAAGATAGATTTGCCTTTAAAGCTTGTTCAACCGATTCTTGAATTGGTTTCAACATTCTTTCTTCATGAGCTTGCAATGATCCGGCAAGTTCATCAATGGTCATATTGTCTAAATCCTTAGATTCTTCGATGGCAACCACGATGTAATTAAATTTTGGATCCAATGATCTCAATATTTTTGCAACAATGTGATCATCTTTCATATCTTCTCCATATCTTTTCATTTGATTCGTGATAGCCAAAACTCTTAAAATGTAATCCGAATAGATTCGAAATCCCTCATGCGTAGAGATTCAAACTCCCCTCTCAATGTTTGAAGACGCACCTTATTTACTTTATCAACACCTTTGAAGGAAGCTTGAAGAGTTTCCCATGCTTGCTTGGAAGTAGTTGCCACAACAACTTTTTCGAACATCTTTTCATCCAAACTTTGATGGATGAGGATGAGTGCTTTTTGATCCTTCTTCTTAGCGGATGCATCATTTTCATCTACTCCATTCTCCACAGGATCCCATGCTTCATATGCTCCAAGCAAAGCCTTCATTCTTATGCACCAATTATCATAATTATCCTTGGTGAGAGATGGAACAACAAATGGAGTTCCGTTCGACATCTTCAAGCTTTGTCTCCAAACACAAATTAGCTCTGATACCAATTTGTTAGAAATTGGAGAGCATAAATCTTTATAAAATTCTAAGAGTGGAGCAAACTAATTTGTATAATCTTCTAACTTTTGTTCTTGACTTCTTACAAAATGATGGATACATGGGTATTTATAGGTGATACCCAAGATGTAACTTACACACATTCATGAATTAAAATTAACTCAACTAATAAATTAAGTGCATGTATTGACCAAGAGTTCAAAGGTCATTCATGTATTCTCCAATGTTTATCCAAAACTTATTTATGAACTTTGACTAATTATTTAATTAATTTAGTTTATATTTTCAATAAGTATATAGTTGAAACGCCTAAAAAAGATCACTTAAATTTGTAAAGCTATGAAGTCTGGTCTTAATTTTGTCTTCAGCTTTATCCCAGTTATCCCCTTTATCGGCTCTGGATAGTCCTGAAAATTTGCTTCTTTATGTTTTGCCAAAGAAGTTGGGTATAACTTACCACGAGAACATATCAACAAAATTTCAACCCCTCTCCATCCACTGAACATAGAAAGAAACGAGACTTTAGAAAGCAAAATTGAACAGGCATAGCTTGCAATAATTGTCGAACGGACAGCAGATTAACGAAAAACGTTGGAATGTGTAGAACATGTGTCAGTGTAATTTCAAAAGAAAGCATAACAGAGCATATATGTGTGACTGTTTTTTGTGTTTGTTCATTTGGTAAATGAATTGTGAGAGGTTGTGTAGGTGTAGTGAAGGACTGGAACAAATGAATATTTCCACATATATGACTCGTTGCCCCGCTATCAATAATCCAAGAGCCAGACAACATACAAGTAGAACTCGTGCTATTACCTGCGAAATTGTCTAGCTGCGCGAAATTAACCTTCAAGGGATCAAGAGGCATTTCATCATGTATCAGCCTCTGTACTTCTGTTCGAACTATATCTACAATATTTGCAGCTCCCTCCGTTTTCATAGACGCCAATTCACTAGCTGTTGCAGCTACAAATCCTCGCCCTCTGCTTCCTGTTTTTCTCCTCGAATCGTTCATTTCTTTGTATCAATCCGGCACACCATGGAATTTGAAACAAGTGTCCTTGGTCCAATTCGTTGACAATGCTCACAGAAAACATGCCTTTTATCCACGAAAGCCTTCTTCTTAAAACCTTGTGTTTTAACTTGTAAAGCGGTGCCACTATTCATTTCAAAGCCACTTACATTCATCTGCATTTGTTTTTCCATACGAATGATCATGGAATAAGCTTTAGTAACTGATCGTAGAGGTTCCAGCAACAAGATCTGGCTCCTTACCTGATCATACACCGTGTTCAATCCAACCAAGAACTGTATCAACTTATTGGAAGTAGTCATCTCTGCCATCGCCTATGCAGCCTGTGCAGACGCATTTTGGAGTAGGTGCCAAACATGTGAGTTCATCCCACAATCGTTTTAGTTTAGTGTAATACTCTATATTAACATATTTCCTTGTGTTACTTGACTAATTTCTCGCTGCCATTGATAAATCATCGGACTATTGCTCTCGCCAAACCTCGCTTCTAGTTCTAGCCAGAGTTCTCGCGAAGAACACACATACATAAATGACTCAGCCAACTCCTTCGACATACAATTTAAAAATCCAGGTGGTTACCATGGAATCTATATGATTCCACTTCTTAAAATCATCTGTATTGCCTGGTGGTCTAACTGCAGTACCATCAACAAAGTCTAATTTCATTTTTGCCGTCAAAGCTCGCTTTATTGCTCTACTCCAGGCGAAGTAATTACTTCTAGTTAGCATCGCTGAAACCATCACCATTCCAGGGTGTGATTCCATGTTTGTAATTGCATAGAATCCAAGTCTGATGTAGTATGCGCCATTCCTGTGCCTGTGTATTCAACATTCGCCATAATCGAATGCTAATGTATCGATTGTAAACAGAAACTCACAGAGACCTTCACGAAGAAGGCTCTGATACCATGATAAAAGTAGAAAACAGAGTAAAAGGAACCATCAATTCCATGAAGGAAACTCTGATTGTGTATTGCCTTCAAAGGTAGAACAAAAATCTCAGAAGTTATAGAAGAAATAAAGCAAAAATTCTGTTAAATATCAGAGTGAAGAAGACGAACAGAAAAACAGAAAAAATAACTAAATAACTAACTAAGCCACGTCACTGACAGATGGCGTACACATCAACTCAACAAACTAACTAATACAAGCGTGAATGCTTAACTAATAAAATCGCTTTTCATGAAACCCACGTCTTCTTCGGAGGGACTAAACTGCAACAAAAAATTGAACCAGGGTCCCAAGCATCATCCTCTGTTGAGCTAGCATCGGAATTCTTAGTCTCAATAGAAACAAAGGAAAATTTGGAGCAACTCTTTTACCCCTTGAATTTTTATCCTATAACTATGGAAGTAAAATGCTCACCACACCCTTCATACTATCATTATCATCATCACCATCATCACTTAAATCAAGATCTGCAAGCAACTCATCTAATGGAATAGAAGGAATATCCTCACCATCAAACATACAAACCATTTATGATGGCTGGAATTCTTTGTTGCGTAAAGGGACAGATTAAATCTTAAATCAAGGTTCTCCTCCAAATCTCTCAAGAATTCTTCATACTCTAAATTCATCTTCTCCCCATTATCTTTACCTATGGCAGTATTATCAATCTTTCATAGCTTCCAGGAACAAGGTTTCCCTTGCCTTTTCTGCCGCTTCTCTTCATAGCTCTTTTTAATAAGTATTACATCTGGGAGCACATGACCTTTGTACTTGTCCAATTCCATATCATTACTGTTGGCACCATATAACTCATAACCAAGAGCATAATCGCCGGGATTCAAAATATGTCCCAAGTGGGTCCTCACATTAAAAATCGTGTCATTCTTTCAAAATCGGATACACGAGCTACTTGGGCATCAACTAAAACATACTTTAAGCCACCAACATTGACTTAAGAAGAATAAGGTTCCACATATAATACTATGTATTCAACCAGCTGCGTACTCGACAATAAGGCCTTAAATGATGATTTCTGATACTGCTCAGCGTCCAGGAAGCTTTGGTATGTTGTTGGTCACTTTGTTGCATATTACAAGCAGTCTGAAGTTTCCAAAGATGGCAGTAAGTTTAGGTGGAAGAAAAATCAAATCCTCACGACAAATAGGGTTAATTTCAACCGAGAAAGTATACTTAGTTGTAGTTATTGCTCTTTAGATCATGAGACACAAGTTGCTTGTCATTACGACTCCTACTTGGAGTTATTTTTTCCAAGAACTCAACAAACTTTACACCATGACTCCAACCACTAAAGAAGAAATCAACGCCCTGGTCCATCTACTTAATCTTGATGGCATATTAAGCAGCGTCATGTTTAAGAATTAGCTGCTCCAGATAGAAGAAAGTGCGTCTGTGAGAAACATGCTGCCACAGTTGCACTGCAACAACCCACTGATCAGGATTCGCTTGGACCCTCGAGCAAAACTCACGCATAGGATCTTGCATAACATATTCAATGGTGTAAGCTTACTCAAGTATTGCTCCATTGAGAACCTCTTTCTGGACCCTCAACTTGACTTTAATCCTCTTGGAGTGAGGTTCAGTCCAAATGAACTCTGCATGTACCAAACGAACCTTGTTCAAGTTCTTCAACCTCTTCACATAGAAGGTCAGTAGCTCTTTGGATTCCAGCTGAGCTTTGATCTAAATCTTGGTGGTTGCAAATAAGTATCACATTCAGGCAATGGATGTTAATAACATGCTTCTGAAAACCCTATGTCATGTCTACTTCGGACCGCAGGCATTTGGCACACATGTTCGCCGCATTTGGTTGCATTAAAATACCATACTTGCAGCATAAAACACTACCAATCGTCTGTGGTTCAGTAAACATACCCGTGTCTTGCGCCATAGCTACATAATTGGAAAAAAAAAAATAATTAAGGGGATTGCATCGCATAATTTATAACAAAAAACCCTCATAGCTAAGTATCACATGACAACTGCCGATAATAACATCTAAATCGGCAAAAAATAACAGTTGCATAAAGATTACATTCAAGTCAAGGACTCAAGTGGAACCTTAATAGAATTAAACAAGCCATTTTTATTGTCATCAACAGTTCTGCTGTATCATACCAATCTACATCAGATCATTCGCATAACTTTTCTTGCTCCATCTTTTAACACAGAATAACAGAACAACATGGTACTCCCATTACTAAAAGTATCAGCAAAATCCAAAAGAATTATTAAACAATTTATTTAGTGCTTTGAACAACGACAACATAGTGACTTTAGATATCCAAACAACCAATTCAGTGTGTGCTTAACATAAGCCCTTCAGATTTAAAGTCAAACTATATAATAGACTGTTAGATGTCAGATGCATGGAATATAGCTAGGTACACACAATTACAGATTTGCAATTCAATCTTTACAAGATCAAACCAGTTTAATTTCAGTTAGGACAGGCAACACTAGAGGTCTGCCCTAATATCATAAAATCTGGTTTATCAAACAAATTATTTTGGAGGTCTTAATTGCGTCCCTGCACCCTTTTTTAAGTAGTAGACAACACTTTACCTTCTATAACATAACACCCACATGCTATTCTATCTTCAAAATTTATCTCGCATTGATGTGCTTATTACTGATTAATTGGGGGAGAAACTAGGTCGCGAAGGGTGAAACACTATCGTTTTGAAGGAAAATCAGGGCGCATTGGGACATTTTGGCGGATAGGCTGCCTGATTTGAACAGACCAAGACACGTGTACGGCGCTTATTTCGTTTGCCTCGGAATGGAGGAAGACTGCTGTCTGTTTTCTATTGTTCTGCAGCATAAAAGCTTGGCCAATATGGACTATTTTAGGACTATTTTTTCCAGCTTTTATTCTGCTATATTTTAATGTAATTCAGCTTTAGTTTTTATGAGTTTTTGTCTCCATTACCATGTAAAAGGAACGGCAAGAAGTGATGAAAAGCATAGTGAGAAATCATCTAATTTCCCTTCTATTTTCTCTATTTCCTTCTTCTTCATTCCTATCCCCCTTCTGTTTACTTAATTTCTGAATTTTTATGCTCAAACCATTACAAAGATCAGAAGTAATAAACAATCTGACTGCAACACAGCTTACCAAATTAACATAGGTCAGGCATAATACGAGTTGATGGCAATTCCTTTGACTGCAAATTGTGCTTCAGAATTTTTCCCTTAGAGTTTGTCACGACTTTAATTGGAAGTGCGACTTCTATTGAAGGTCGTTGGATGAAGAAGAAGAACCAGAGTCATACGATCAAGGGCCAGCCAAAATTAAATGAGGAATTGGAAATTGAGGACAAAGACAATGATGTTTCCGCGGGATTAGAACAAGCAGACGAATTAGGGATTGAGACCGAAAGCAATGTCGTTTTGAGGGCAGCTGAGAGCCTGAAGGGTGGACACGTGGCAGCTGTTGGTGCAGGCATGGGTGGCAAAATCTGAGCAGCTGGAGCTAAAGTTTCTGCAAGAGGAATGAACCAGAGTTGGGGCGCAAGCTTTTGTTTTTACAATTATAGGAACAAATTTTTGAGAATTGTAATTTGATTTACGAAGGATTCAGTTGGTTCTATATGTACTGGGCAAGAACATTTTGAAGTTTTAATAAAAATTTTATGAAGTTCCCTGCTATTCCATCTCTCTCTTTTTCTTCTCTGTTTCTCATCCATTTTCTATGGAATTTGTGACAATTTGGCCTCAGAACCAGTCAATCCTTGGACAACAATGGCAGATGGCACTAGGTTGAAGGAGCTACACGAAGCTTAGAAAAAAAAACGGACATTATGTTGGTTGATGAAAGAGCAAAAAGACAGGTAGCTAAAGAACAAACTCACGCTCGTCTGGATCAACTAACAGAGGTGTAGGAGGGGTTACATTCAGTTGTAATGAACAAAGAACACACCCTTGTCACTATCCAGCAACAGCTTCAGAGTGTAGTTGTACAACTATAAAACTATAACAGAAACAAGTCCATCCTTGGGGAAGGACCGACTACAACCATAGATAAGGGGTCATCCTCACTCATAGCTGCACAACAAACTGCAGGGGGGGAAACACCAATCTGACTGAAGCAATCTGACTGAAACACCATTCACAAGATGGAGCTCCCACTTTTTGGTGGAGAAGATGCCAGAGCTTGGATTAGGAGGTGCACACGTTATTTTTACATGATACCTATCCTTGAAGATCAAAAAACAGCCTTAGCCTCAATTCATATGCAAGGTAGGGCAGGGTTGTGGTACCAGGGTCATGTGGGGAAAAGAGGAGAACCCAAATGGCAAGAACTCATTGTGAATGTTTTAGAAAGATTTGAAGACTAGATTATGAAAGAGTGGTGACAGAATTTAACAAACATCATCAAGAAACAACTGTAAATGCCTATTTGGAGAGATTTGAGGAGCTAGAAGCACAAATGTTGATTTTTAACAAACAACTAGGTGAAGAGTTCTTCATGATGAAGTTCATTAGTGGCTTGAAGGAAGAGATCAAAGGATATGTAGCTACACTGAAATCCTGTAACCAAGCTATCATGCTTGCAAGAAAACAAGAATCAGTTGTGGATGCTATCATAAAAATACACAACAGCTATTGAAAAACAACCCTCTGAAGAATGCCTACAGGCCTGTAAGTAAGGCTCTTGCCTACAAGCCCTCCTATAAACCTGCTTACAAAACCAGAAATGAAAAAAGCTAACCTAGAAGGTTGCTCACTGAAGCTGAAATGAGATCAAAAAGGGAAAGAAACTTATGTTATAACTGTGATGAGGTTTTTGTACCTGGACATAAATGCAAGGTAAGGTATTCATATGTTTTGATGAATGAAGAAGAGTCAAGGCTTATGAAGAGGACACAGGTCAGCTGGAAGGATAGACTGAAGAAGTAGAGGAGGAAGATGTCACTGTTTCACTGAATGCTCTATGTGGAAGCATAGGCAATGGGACAATAAGAATCATGGGGCAAGTAAATGGAAGAGAAATCCATATACTTATTGACAGTGGGAGTACTCATAGCTTCATAGATGAGAAGGTAGTGAAGGCCTTAAACCTGAAAACTGAAGAGACTACCCCAATGAGGGTGAGTGTGGCTGATGGGGTTACAAGCTGATAAGTAAAACCTTTTCCCCTATGCTTCAATGGGAGATGGAAGGATCTCAGTTCTCTTACCCCATTAGAACACTCAAGCTAGGAAGTTGTGATTTTGTGTTCGATTGTGACTGGTTAGAGGCTCATAATCCAGTCAAATTGGATTTTCATGAAGGGACAATCTCTGTAACTCACAAGGGGAAGGAAATTGTTCTAAAGGTCCTAACAAGGAAAATCAAACCCCGAACTTCAATTGCAGGACCCTTGAGTGAACTGTTAGGAAGGAGGACTTACAGTTTTGTAAGTCAGTTGTTTTCTGCCCACAACAGTTCCAGCCAGAAGATGGAAAATGCACTGATCATGGGATTGCTACAAAGATTTGAAGATGTATTCCAAGAACCCCAATCCCTTCCACCAAAGAGATCCATAGAGCACAAAATTGATCTCATACCTGATGCTATTCCAAAGAAGCAACCACCTTACAGGTCTGCTTATGGTGAAAAAACAGAAATTTAAAACATTGTACAAGATATGCTAAAAATTGGAATTATATGGGCAAGTCAGAGTTCCTTTGGTTCACCTGTCTTACTTGTTAAGAAAAAAGATGGAGGCTGGAGGTTGTGTGTAGATTGTAGCTATCTTAATAAACTCACCATCAAACACAAATTCCCCATACCTGTGGTAGATGAGTTGTTCGATGAATTACATGGTGCAAGGTACTTCACCAAGGTCGACTTGAGATTTGAGTATTTTCAGATGACGATGAGGCAAGAAGACATCTCTAAGACCAGTTTCATCACTCATAGTGGCCATTATGAGTTTCTAGTCATGCCTTTTGGATTGTGCAATTCTCCAGCCACATTTCAAGCATTGATGAGTCAGGTATTTGAGCCATTTATTAGGAAATTTGTGCTGGTTTCTTTTGATGACCTTTTGATCTACAGTAAAGGCTGGAATGATCACTTGCTGCACTTGAGGACAGTCTTAGAGCTATTGAGGGCACATAAACTCTATGCCAAGAGGAGTAAATGTTCTTTTATACAACCACAGATAGAGTATTTGGGTTACATCAGTTCAGAGAAAGGGGTTGTAATGCCACTTGGCTATTATTTAGTTTCAAGCCATGGTTAGACCAAAGAAGTGCAAGTATATTCATCTGCATGTGCTACAATATCAGCAGTAGAACATTAGCTTCTTAATATTCTCAGTAAGTTTAGGTAAAGGCATATCTTTTGGAGGTGAAGCCCGTGAAATTGAACAACTTCTACTAAAGGCGCTTGAGTCCAAACGATCAAGGTATAATCTGCCTCTGTGTGCAGCAAGATGTGCATATTAAGCTGGAGGCACCAAAGATATAGGCTTTGTGCACCTCACAAACATGTAGCAAAGATTGTATACTAACTTCTGGACTTCATCGGAAGTGAACTAGTTTTCGTCCCATAAGATGTGATAATGGATTGGCCGGCTGATTCCCTTGACACCCCGATGGCTGCAGAGTTAGAAGTCAAAGTCTCTCGGATAAGTGATCGGTGTCCACGATTGTCCCTAGAGGCACATTCTCGTCGGAGAACTGGTTATTGGCAGAAGATGGATCGGCATCGCATGGAAACAACGTTGTGTGGTGCCTCTTCTGCACAACTACGAATGTGATTGGAGGCTTGCCCTTCTTATTCTGATGGCCTGGCCTGGTGTCAGTAGCCGCACCATGGGCTAGACGGTCGACAGTGACTTGTGGAGGACGTGCGGGCGGCTATGGGATATCGGCCAGTGACTGTTACCAATTGGGGATTGCAATACTGTTCGTATGGGAACTTCTTTGATGTGTGGGAATGCTGTCCACCAAGTATGAAGTCATTCCGAGGACGTTTGACCATGGATATATAAGGGCAATGATCGAGCGCCACCCTGTGCGCGAGCAGGAGAGAATTGTTCGAAGCAGAGTGTTTTATCCTTGGTGATTTGCAATATTGTTTCACTGGCGAGATCCTTGGAGTGTTGGGAGCACCTCCAAGATGTTTCAGGCGTAGATGGTTTCGTTCCGGTAGGAAACGACGCAACGATGTTTAGACTCTGCTAGTGTAGAGGCGAGACTGTAGTTTTAGAGTATTGTGGAGACAATTCCTCAGCCATGGATGTTCGGATGAGGCTGAAACTCTATCGTGATGATGTACAAGTCGTAGGCTACGCTACGGTTTAAGCGGGACGTGATTTGGACATTGGTCGAAGGAGATGCTGAAAAGTTCACTCCTCGGTCCTTTGAGTGTTCTATTCTTGGAACAAGAGAAAATCTTTTTAAGCCTATTATAAGGGGGGCATACAGTGGTAAGCTCCAGCCAGCCCTCCCCGTGCACGAGGATAGTAGCTTGAGAAGACGTCTGCACTAAATAAGCATTCTCTTGGAGGCATGATGGGAGCCTTCAAGAGCCGGCTCTAGGTAGCTCAAAGAGGAGCGCTAGAGTCCCCGAAGGGCTTGAAATCTAATGGGCAGCATAGGGCCAGGAGGGCCTACGTTGGGCGCCGATATGGCCGAGAGGCTCCAGGTGACGCGCAAGGTTGCCCCGCGGGCTGCGAGATATCAGGGGCGACGCCTCTCGTGCAAATGAGTGATCGAGGCAAGCATTCCAAGACCTCGTGATCCAACTCATGGAATGCGCTATCGAGTTCTAGCTGTCCATAGGGGTCCATTAGCTAGAGATGAGCGGTGGTGGGACGCCGCCGCATTGTGGGCATATTGTGAAGCTAAAGCCGAAAGGCAAGAAGGCATGTCGGGCATGCCGTGTGGATAACAGCAAGATGTCGGCATATCGATTGGGTCTTGAACTTATGATGCGGTCCTACTCGCGCGAGGCATGGAAGGCGGCCATGACGAGGGCGAGCGCCTAGGATCTACCGAGTGAGTATTGAGCATGAGATGGGCGTTGCAGGCGCATGCGTAGCGCCGTAATGTCGAGGTGGAGCGAGGATGCTCCTTGCCTTTGAGCTATGCGTCGGCAGATTCCGAGATTGTGTGGGAGACGCTAAGGCACGAGTGCCGAGAGCCTCAGCGAGTATGGACATTCTGGATAGGCGAGCGCAAGGGCAAGTGGTGCAGCGTAGGGAGGCGTTCAGATGTCGCGCTAGCGAGTTTCACTGTCGAGGACACGCGACGGACTGTCGCTATACTCTGATATGTGCGAAGGCTGGCGAAGATTAGGCGTAACCTTAGACGCCGCACAGGCAAAAAATATATGAAAATTACATTCCGCTGCGAGAAAAAAGAGAGAAAGAAGAGCACGCCTGTGACACTTGGTCAGTACCTACCCCGGCCTTTATTTTGTTCCAAGGAATTATAGATAAATACTAATTTATTTGATATCTGATTTGAAAACAAAATACTTATTTTTTTATTATAAAATTGTATTCAATTGAGTATTTTATATTCAAGCAACAACAAAAAGAAGAAAGACTATTTACATTCTTTTTGTCATAGAAATATTGAACAAGCCTTGCGGATTGCTTGCAGTTCTTCCTCCAGCACTTTGTGCAACTTTTTTGTTTCGCTAACTCCATCGCGGAAAAATATTATTCTTGCAGAAGTTAATTAAGTTCCTGATAGAAGTCATCCAGTATTTCCCCTACCATTGCACAAAGATCTCGGATGATCTCTTGTCGGTGCGTTTGGGATCTCATTCTTGAAACATTCTCGTGTTTGTTTCAAGAGGCAATACGGTGGGGCAGATTGCATGGAGTGTCGATTGCAGCAGGGGCACCACTATTTTCCCACCTATTGTTCGCGGATGATATTCTGTTATTCTGTGAAGCCATGGAGGAGCAGTTAATGGAGATTCGAAGAGTATTGGAGGTATATGTAATGGCGTGTGGACAGGTCATGAATGTTCAGAAGAAAGAAAGGCTCGGTTAGCTTCTTTGTCGGGGGTCTGTTTAGTTCAGGGTCATATGATAGATATCTTGGATGACAAGATGTGTGGTTGGTAGGTCCAGGAGCGAGCTCTTTCGAAATATCAGAGATTGGTGTTGGGAAAAGGTAAGTGGGTGGAACATGAAGTTATTGTCGCAGGCGGGAAAAGGAGTTCTTATAAAAGTGTGCTTCAAGCTATGCCCACTTATGCAATGTTGTGTTTCAGGCTCCGAGATACCCTATTGCGTAATATAGAAGCGAATTTTTGGTGCATAACCGAGGAGATAAACGAGTACATTGGGTAGCTTGACACAAGTTATGTAAATTAACAGTCAATGGCGGGTTGGGGTCTAGAAACTTGAAAGCTTTCTACTTAGCTTTAGTAACCAACAAGGTTGACGACTGCTAACAACACCGGACTCACTATTGAATCGAGTTTTAAAGGCGAGGTACTTTCCAACAGGGTCTTTTTCTGAAGCTGCTTTGGGCCGGTGTCCGTCGCTCACTTGGCGAAGTATCTTATGAGCGTGGGGGGTAGTGTTGATGGGGTGTCGGTGTGAGGAAAATATAGACCAAAGGGGTTATTTTCAGGCTGTGTAGCGCTTCAACAAAGATGGGAGATTTACATTAAAAAATGCATATCATTATGTGATAGAACAATGGGAGAGGACAATACCTTCCTCATCTAATAGTCATTGGCAGCGAGGCGCAGGGGTTTTTGGAGGGTACTATGGCATACTCAAGATCCATCTCCTGTTCGATTTTTGGTATGGCGATTGTGTAACGACGTGGTTCCTACTTTGGAGAAGTTGTCAACTCCAAAGCCAGGGATTGCTACCCAGTGTGTGTTTTGCAGGACAGAAAATGAGTGCCTTAGACATGTCTTAAGGGACTGCCCTGTTGCATTCTTAATTTGGGCCTTGTCAAATATCCCTCGACTGCAAGAGATGTGTTGTGCAAGGGGCTTTGAGATGGCAACACAACTAGCAGGATGTTGTTTCTGTTTTAGAATGTGCGTATATTATTTTTATTGATAATACACTTTCATCGCTTATCGTTAAAAACAAATTCACCCTCCTATGATAAAAAAAAAAAAAAAGAAAAAAAATAATCTTTTGTACATTTTATAACGAAGGAATTTTCCTTCTTTTCTGATGAGGTAACTACTTTATTTTAAAAATATAGGAAGATAAATTATTGTATTTTAAAATATATATGGAGATAAATTACTTTTTTTTTCTCATAAAAGAATAATTTGCTCATTTACAATAGGGACAATTACATTCTCATGTCCTGAAATTTGGTGTAATTACACATAGAATTCCTGTGATTTGAAAAATTATATTTAGCACTCTTGAAATTTGCTTCTGTCGAACAAATAAGTTCCCCGATCGTAAAATTCACCAAATTTGCTTGTATTAACAAAAAAAAAATTGAAGGAAAAAATTGATATTTACCCTCGATTGATTTATTACTGACTTATTGCAGATCAAATAATTTTTTTCCAACTAAACTATCCTTATAGCTGTGAAAATATATCATCTCATACATTAAAGTATGAAGAAGTATGAGGGTAATTTGATCATAAAAATATTTATTGAATTTTCAATAAAACAGTAATAAGACAATCAGACGTAACTATAGGTTTCTTTTTTTTTTTCAAATTTTTTGTTAATATCAGCAAATTCAGTAAATTTTGATTAACGGATGGACTTATATGTTAAACGGAAACAAATTTCAGAATGCTAGATTTAATTTCTAAAATATTATAAGAAATCTACGTGTAATATATAAATTTTCAGAAAAAGAAGGTGTAATTATCTCTTTATAATATCACATAAGAATTACTTGTGTTTTTTCCCACGTAATTAACGAAACAATAATTAGTGAATTTGAAAGAAAAAGTAGGTAAGTAGGTACCGTAGTTGTAATCTCCGACAACATGCTAAAATGTAATTGGCTAAAAATTATGAGAACTACTTTCACCAATACATTCATCTCTGCTCAATTCTCAACGCATCCCTCAAAGTGTTCCAAAATAGTAATTAAACAAAAATAACTAAACTCTCTAATGATGGGTATACATATAACCCCCTACAAAAAGACTGAAACGCCTTTCATTAAGGGCATTATGGTCATTTCTGCGACCGGATCCGCGTGTTTTGTAACGAGCGGGTCGCAGAGGACCCGACCCGGGTCGCATGGACCAACGGAAGACCCGGACAATGACGACCGTTCGATCAGAATGTGAATCAGCAAGATGAGGCCACGTGGCCCAGTACTTGCCTTACAACTGGGTACTATAAATATACCCCGATACGCCATAAATGAGGTAACTGTTATGCATTAATTGAGATCGAACTTTGAGATCGCATACATTTCACTCGATCAACCTAACTTGAGCGTCGGAGGGTCATTGTCGTTGACGTGCCCGACGAGCTCACGGTTCGTGTTTTATTCTCAGGGGATCCAAAATCTGATTCGGAGGAGTTAGTCAATCTGTGGTGAGATCGTCTCAGGAGATCGAATAATTCGACCCGGATCACTCTCATTTATTAATGCAATTATTTAGCCAATAAAACATTAAATTTCTTATATATGTGTCTGAATTTAATTTTCATGCATGCATCTTAGTTGAAAATTTCTCAATTAAAATCAAGCGATAATTACACTCCCTTCCCTTAAACTTTAATATAATTATGCATAAATTCCCTATAATTTAGAAAATTACATCTAGCACTTTGAGGTTTGTTTCCGCCTAATAAATAAGTTTCTCAATTAGTCAAAATTAACTGAATTTACTGATATTAACAAAATAAATTTAAAAAAATCAATATTAATCTCTATTTGACTTATTACTGATTTATTACAGGTATAATAAATCTTTTTACAACCAAATTACCCTCATACGTTTTCAATCGTTAATGCATATAATGAGGTATATTCTCAACGTTATAAGAGTAGTTTAGTCTGAAAAAATTATTTGACCTGCAATAAGCTAGTAATCAGTCAATTGAGGGTAAATATCAATTTTCATTCAGTTTTTTTTTATTAATATAAGAAAATTCAATGAATTTTGACTAATGGATGGAATTATTTGTAAAATGAAAGCAAATAACTAATTTCTCAAACCACAGAAAGATTATATATAATAATTACACCAAACCTCAATGGAGGAGATTGTAATTATCCCTAAATTCAATTAATACTAAATAAACCACATAATGAACTATTTTATATGTATTTTTTTACTATAATATATACTATTAGAAGAATGATTATTACAATGATGCATGTGCTTTTGTATCTGTTATGTAAAATTTCATTTAATCAAATCACATGCAAATTAGAATTTTTTTTAATAGTATGTAATTTTTACATCACTTAATATATTTAAATTTTTTAAATTAATTCAATATATCGATAATTTGTTCAAATGAAACCAAGAAATAAGAAATTAATATAAAATTAAACGTAAATCTCCATTTGTGGGCCTCAAACCCATAGCCTTTTGATTGTGATCAATTCAACAAGGCCTCGTTGGCTACCTGGCCACATTTTCAAAAGTTAACGAGTGAATTAGAAAAATATTTAATAATGAGCAATTAGATAAAAGAAGAATTACGACGGAGTTTTGTATTTTTTAAGCATTGCATCATTCAATCAATACAACAATATGCTAAAATAATAAATTAAAACATTTAACTAATAAACCGATATAACTGTACACAAATTACAATAACTCATAAAAAGTGAGACAAACAATAACATGAAAATGAGACTAATACTCACATGTCTAGCAAGACTCAAACCCATGATTCTAAACATATCACGACACCTCAATCTTAGCCTCAACTACTAAATTATGACCATCACTAGTTTCAATAGAGTTAAAATCAACAAATTGTAACGTTCACGAAAATTATATCAAAAAAAAAAAAAAAAAAAAAGACGAATGGTAAAACGATCACAAGTTGTCTTTGATGTTAGTGATTAGGTTAGTACAGAAATGCCTGGAGCAGAGTGATTCCCACAATCCCATATGTTGCCTTTGGCTACTTCCTCTGCTCCATCGTATCATTAAGTATTTCTGATTTCGCATAAGACGGTTGTTATTTAGTAGACTACGCGGCTAATCATACCTTAAGTGGATATAATTAGTTAAATGGGTTCAAAATTTGATTAAAAAAAAGGGAAAAAATATATTTTTAGTACGTTAAGTATGTTCAATTTTAGTTTTAATCCTATAAGTATGCCCATTTTTTATTAACTCCAGTAATTTGTAAAATTGATTAGATTTATTCCGTTTGAAAGTTTTTTACTTTTTTTTTCCGTCCAAAATTTTAAATTTACTCGAAACTTGCCAACGTGTAAATTAGTTTGTCCAATTTCCGACCAATTAACCACGTGTCATGCCACATGGGAGAGTATGTGGCTTGCATAGGTATGCTGACTGGGCAGACCCTTCTCTTTACAAAACTAAATTCATTTAAAAATTCCAAAAAAATAAAAAATATTTGATTAGGGAAAAAAATGAGCATATTACCTTGTAATCTTGATAGGAATGGAACCTTTTTCCTGGATTTTGATTAGTCAAAAAAGTTCGAACCATTGCTTTCTTTCCACAATAGCAAAAAAGTGGTCCTTCCATCACATTGGAGCCAAGAGATAAGGGAGAGAAATGGGTTTGTGCAAGCTTGGAGAGAAGAAAATATATTTTGTTTGTTATTCAAAAGTGTTTTGGAGCGAAAAGTCACCTTTCTTCCCTCCAAAAGATGGCCAACTTGTCTTTCACCTCATGATTTTAGCCACATAGGATTATAAATCTACAAAAATGCATCTAGGTATCCAGCCATGTCATTTTTCCAGCGCAAATTATAAATTCAATCCATCGCAGGACTAAATGTAATTAATTTTGCAAGTTATTGGAGTTAAAAAAAATTGGCATACTTATAGGAATAAAACTAAAATTGGGCATATTTAACGGACTAAAAAAATATTTTCCATAAAAAAAAGGGATTGTGTTTAGAGATGGTGATTATGAGAAGGATAAATTGGAAATGTAATTCTTTAATGTTGCGTTTGGATCGAATGATTTAAAAGTTTGGGCTCTGAATCCATTGAACTTGTTTGGATGATTCCTTATTATAAAATATTTTAATTTTAAATTCATTTAATATGAAAATATTTGATTCTACCTAAAGACCCTACCATCCAAATAGGGCCTATATGTCTAAAAAATATGAGATGTGAAGGAGAACTATTTCTTGAAAATAATGAGTAAAAAAATAAAATTAATAATTAACTAGGTATAATAAATCACGATAAATACTCTCTAAAACCGCATTGCTTAGATACATAGCTATATTTTGACTTTCATTATAAATCCTTTGAAAATTTGGAATCAAGTGGAGTATAAAAATGTTTGTAATCAAGAAAATAATTTGTTATTATTATTTTTTAATTTTTTTGAGGCGATTGCCATTGGAACATAACAATGTTACCTATTATAAAATTAAATGTTTTACTTCCAAAAATAAAAAATAAATGTGAATATTTCATGTGTTTGGGTGGCAATCAACTCATATCCTTGAATGAGAATTAATAATTATGAAATTTTAAATTAAATTTAAAATAAAGTAAATGGGCCAATCAAATCGCAGCACGCCCCAAACCGTAAAATTTTGGGCTTTTTAAAAATTTGACCACTCTCAATCTTTTGTCAATATTAAAAAGATCTTATCTAAAAAAGAGTAGGGTCAAAATGGATATGATGTGGTCCAACTCCAATATACCGCACCATAAGTTGAAAATCCAAGGCCATTATGGTAATCATATTGTCCCATTGCCAAATTCCAAATAAAAATTAAAAAATTTGAATAAATAACTTTTGAAAGGGGGCCCAAATTTCCAGGAGAAATTATTAAAAAAATATAAAAAAATTTAGAAAATGACGTGAATGTGCCAGAATTAGAATTTTGAGTTGGAAGATGTGTACGGAGCTCCGGATATAACTTTATACGTACAACGCGGTGACATATCTTTTTTTCGCATCCTTTAACTAGTCCCACGTTACACTTGTGTTTAGCAAGTCCTCCAGAATATGGGGTTTTTAGGTATTTTACAGTGTGGGCATATTGAGATTGACACCCACCTAATAACTGCATTAGTCGATATATGGCGTCCCCAGATGCATACTTGCTATTTCTCGGTTGGCGAGCCAACTGTAACACTACATGATATCGCTATCATTTAGGCACTCCTGGGGAAAGGTAATCTTGTTATCGGGATAGATACAAGGTATTGTACTCAGCAGTGACAAATTTATTGTCATTAATGGTTGGGTTTCATGTCAGATGAAAATATTTTCTGATGGTCCAGAATAAAACTAACAGTGTTACATGAATATTTACTTGAAAATACATGTGATGAATATAGCCCGTTCGAGGCTGTATTACAAGAGGTACGTATTTGTGCCATGTGCATCATAGGTGGGGTATTGTATCCTGATGGTACGGGGAAGACCGTATCGCTGTTGTATCTATGCATGTGAAGAACATACATGAGGAAGATACTTCAAATTGGGGTTTAGCAGTGTTGTCTTATCTATATCGGGAGCTGTGTATGACATCCCAATGAGGAAAAACTAATATTGGCAGTGCTATGCAGTTACTTTAAATATGGGCATGGTCCCACATCATAACACTTGCACCCATTCTCTCGAATGATACTGCAAATCAGTGTCAACCATAATGGACCTTGAAAACATCCTACCTATCCCTCCATATGCTGCATGGTATGAACATTTTTATTTATTTATATAGTTATAAAGAATTTTGATTTCGATATATCTATTACGCATACGGCGCACAATGCTCTACGCATAATAAGAAACATGTTGGATCGTATGTAATCAAATGAGGTTCGCTGTTGCGATTGATTTTTTACGTATAATGTATTTTTATAGGTTTATCTAAAAAAATATTGATTGTGTTGTATGATATTATAGTTCATTTGGACTCCATATGATAGTAATGTACCAGATGTAGCTGCATTGCCGATTTATGCAACGCGCACATCGTGGAATATACGCTATCCATTGATTAATTATTCCTTGATGGAGATACATCACCCAAAGAGGGTTCTCCGCCAATTTGGCTATGTGCAAAATATCCCCCAAACCCATTGGTAAGTGAATGTTGATTGCACACAATAGACAGGCGGGGACATCAAAGCTTAGACTGGCAACGTTTCACTCGAACTACGTTGCAAAATGGAACGCTGTGCAATCACTGGTGATGGAGGGACCTGTTATTAGAGGCTGTCATGATATCGTTCTTAACTATATGAACTGGTATCACCAAATTACGCGGGTCCAGATTTCAAATAATATAGTGTCAACGAACAAGCCGAGCTATCGACCAACTGACACCCGTGTTTAGGAATATGTGGTAAGCACTTTATATTTTTTATTGTTCAGTTATTCTAGAATAATGTTTACCGCAAGATACAATTTTTTTACCAGTACAACAGAATGGAGCAGCTAGTGAGAGACTGTGAAAATTCTGGAGATGATCAACAGTCATTGAGAGAAACTCAAATGCGAGCTCGTGCAAGAGGAGTGAAATTATGAAATTTTCCAATGCACGGTATCCAAGTGTTCGAGTCAGACCGGCTGACACAGCTAGTGGCAGCGCATTCACAGAGGATGGCCGATCAAGTGTGAACGCAGAACATGGGTCGTCTATTGTTTACACATAGGCTGGATCATCAAGTATTTACTCGGAAGCAAGTCCATCTACTATTTACAATCTAAATGCTGTATACAATTTGATTTTTCGTGATGATGATACACATAATGTGAACCCAGAAGTACGAAGACAATATGTTGCATCACCCGTTCCATTTGAAGGCACCAAGTTGAACACGCCTAGTGACCACAAATACGATAATCCGCCTCAAAGAAATAGAAGACGTCCACGTTGTAGCACTAGGGGGCATTACTAGAGTTGTGTAATACATACGGAAAGCATAAAAATATTGCATACAGTTGTAAAAATATTGCACAGGATTGTAATACATAATTGGATATTTTATTCATAAATAGTAATACATCACAAATTTTTTACATTATTCCCGAGCTTGACGAGCTTGAATAGCATGTGAATATGGAATTCCATGTGTACCCCACTTGCCACAAGAACACATATGATGCTTCAATTCTACGACATAAGTATGGGAGCCCTGTCCGGTCAAGCTAAGTGTTAACACTGAGGCAGATTGTTGGTTTTAGTCAAACTTCTAAACAATGTGATGTATTGCCTCAGCCTGTTGAGCCTCGAACAACTTGGCAACAAAATCAGCCCATTGTTGATTTGCATTAATCATACGCTTACACCGTGTTTAGCGCTACATGAAATAGTGCATTGAGCGGGATAACATTATTTGCACGATAGCCATTATTGGTAAGCATCTGGCACCTTTTAACACTCCATTTATGCACTCTGATATGTTTTTAGTTAGGATACCAGTTCTCCAACCACCATCATACAACAACGTCCACTGGGACTTGTCAATTTTCCCTAACCAATTATATGATTCCTCGTTCAACGCTATGATTTCTTCCATTGTTCTTCAAATTTGCGAGAATTAACTTCTGCCCCAGCTCTCCAGCACAAATCCTTCAACTAGATGTTTGAATTTATTGTTAAAATTTGAATAGACATGACGTAAATAGAATTGATGTATCCCGCTAGAAAATTTGAATGCGGGTACATGATTTATAGCATTTATCAAACCACTGTGCCGGTCTGAAATCAAACAAACTCTGTCACACAGCAACAGATATTTGGAAAGCATTTTTAGAAATCAATGCCATAACACAAGTGATTCTTCATCCACGAGTGCAAACGCTAACGACAACACCTATTAATTTGTATCTAAAGTTACTGCTACTAGCAATTTATGCTTGTACTTCATCTACAAATGGGTTCCGTCTACACTTATAACATCTCAGCAATAGCAGAATCCCTCAATGCATGGCTTGAAAGCCCAAAAAACATAATTCAACATGTATCGCCCTAGTCTGTCTGTTTCCACATGCAACCACTCCACAACAGCCCTCGGATTCCATTTCTGCAATGCCGCCATATATTTGGGCAACTTTTGAACAGAACTCTCCGAAATACCATACACTTGTTCTCTAGCTGCTTTCAAAGCATGCCATACTTTATGATATGGGACTTCAAAAAAAAATCTGTCTTTCACAATTTGCTAGACATATTTTATATCACAAGATGGGTTTTGATGAACAGATGTGTTGCAATCATACTCTTTCTTAAGTTACCATGGTCAACAAAAATCTCATTCATTAGGCATGTATGTGGTCCGACATACCTGGTAACTTTAAATAATTCCATATTTGATTTGAATATGGCTTTTAGCATCTAACTGCACCCAGTCTGTTTATCATATTTGCAAGCAACTTTCCACAATTTTTTATTGCTCTCCACCACTCGGTATTCTCGTCTTGCAAATCGGACCGAATAATCTTGTAAACTTGCTTTCAAATAGTCCTTACTCTTAAAAACCATTCCGTTGGCGAGCTCCCCAGTATTTGAGTCGTAAAAATTACCCCAGCTACCAGTAGGGATATTAATCGAGTCAGCAGGCACTTCTGGATGTGTTGTGCTGAAAAATGGAATAACTGGATATAGGTTCATTCGGTCAGGCACGATAGGTATGTTCAAATGAAATTGGTCTTGTACTTAGCTTGCTAATCCATCTACATTATCATTAAGAACATCCATCATAATTTGTATGCTTACATCACCATCATCGTCATTATTATGGTCAATCTGGTCTTCTACTTCAACCTCATTTGGTTCTGAGTCCGTTTAATCAGTGTTTAACAAACTATCGGCTTCAAGCTTGGCGTCTTCTTCATTATATTCAGATGGACCCACATAATCCGATGAGCTTGCATATGCAGATGGACCTCCATGTGATGATGGGCCTACATATTATGATGGACCTGCATACGATGATGAGCCTGCATACGATGATGGACCTGCACAATCTTCATTAATACCAAACCGCCCCATTTCTTGAGTTCCTACTAGCAAACTTGGCAAATCTTGCGTTATTATAGATATATAAGTTCCCCAATCACCAACAGCCGAGTCAACTGGTACAGTATTTTGCAGAACTTTCTCGGCTTCGACAAAAGTATCAATAGACACATATCCATTCACCGAATTTAAAAAAAAAATTGTATATCGCGAATCTTCTTAATTGCCAACAACATCTAACTCCTTTGTCCAAAATTAAATGTAATCTATTTAAAAAATATATGCAACTTAAAAGTATTCCTATAGAATCCAATTTCTTCAAACAAAGTTAATTCTAACTCAGAAATGTAGTACTACGAGAAATTTGCATAAATCCCTGTGTTTATATATATAAATGCACATAATCGTCTAACCAAATATGCACATAATCCCAATGTCATAAATGCACATAATCATCTAATCAAATATGCACATAAGCCCAATGTCATAAATGCATAATCAACCCACAACATCATATATATATATATATCAAACACTACAAGTAATCCATCATAATTAATCCACAAGCTTATGTTCTCTTTATACAAACAAAAGACGATTTGTACTCTAACTGACAAAGAGGAAAAAATTACATACTGGCTCGACCTGCTTGAGTATAGCGTGAAGACCTAGTATTCAATAGGCAGACACCTCAAAGTCTACTCCTGAAAGAAAATGTCAGCAGAGGAATGAGCCTGAAACTCAGTCAGTAAATAACCAGCGCTATCTACATATGTATTTCAAATATAGCCCAAGCAAGATAAGTATGCGACATGCATGGAATATAGTCAATTTAACCCAACATAATCAGCTTCATCGCACGACATAGCTAACTCGGAGTAAAAAAATCAATTAAACTCCTCTTTTTTCTAGTTTGCTTACCAGAAGGTGATATCGTGTTTTTTCCCGTCAAACTGAATCTTACCATTATATAAGTACAAGTGAATCCCCTTGACAGCCAGCTCATCAATCTCATTTCGCATCATATCTCTTTTCATATCACATCTTCTTCATATCGCATCAAAACTCTTTTCATTTTATTTTTTTCTCATATCGCATCATAGCTCTTTTCATTTCATTTTGCCTTACAGACTTTTCAACACATCAAGGGGTATTCACACTAACAATTATATTCAATTTCGACCACCCCTCATTTTCACTTATCACCATTCTTGTAACCAACTAGTAACATAAGACAATATATTAATATACTCTCGTTTTCAGATACTCACAACACATCATACAACAAAAATAATATTTCAACGTATTTTCTCATTTCACGTACACAATATCGTCAATCAAATTAAATCATCTATTACTCATATATTTTTAGATAAGTCAACTTCAGCATGAATCACAGATTTATATAGCAGTAATACCACAAACAAATGGAACATATATAGATAATACTAATTATTACTTACCTCAACCTCACAACACTTTTATCTACTCAATAGGTAATTTTTCGGTCCTTTCACTTTACTCCGTATCCTATAATGAGTTATAGCACATACATATCGAGAATATCGTAGTTTTTTAAAGAGAATATTAAATGTTATTCACACAATTTCTAATAATTTTTTAATATTTTATTTCTATCGAAATATAAATCTTCGTTCTAGTTCTTCTTAATGATTAGACACTATAGGCTTCATAAAAATATTTATAATTTATCATTTAATTCGTTAGGATTCATTTAGCCAAACCCCCGTATATATTTATAACTATCATTTTTAATATCATTCCTAAATTGGCTATCATTAAAAACCTCATTTTTCCTCTTTAATAGCATAATATTTATTAAATATAATTTTTAAAATATTTCTATGAATTTTCCATCAATTTCTCGCTATTATATAATTTAATTTAATAATCTAATTAACCAATAATATTATTTTTATATCCGATTTGATATTCAATTCAACACTATTTTAAATAGTTAAAGTCGTAAAATATTACGGTTAAATAGTACATCGCTCAATATAATCAACATTTAATAAACAGACTAATTAAATAATATAACTATTTAAATTAAAAAAAAACAGAATTATAATTTCAGACCTCCATTTCCTTCAACCTAGAAAGAAATTGCAATTTACTATGTCTGTATTGAGTGTGTGTGGTATGTTGTACAAGTGTTTGTGTGTGTTATAAATAAAAGAAATTAGAAAGACAGTGAGGCAGTGGGGGTGGTGGCCAACCAGCCCACTCTCAACCCCTTTCTCTCTCCTCTCTCTCTCTCTATATATATATATATGTATATATATTACTACTAATATATATATGTATACTATTATTATTATTTTATTTGTTTAATTAGACTTTTATCAAAATATCCATTACATCCTTCCTAAATTTTCTTATTTAATATAAGTTGCCCCCAAATATTATCACAAACTCCAATTTAATTCATTCAAATTTTATTATAGTTTAATTATGACCTATAATTTATTTATTAATCACTAAGTTTAATGAAGATTTATCAATTAATCCTACGATTATGTATTGTAATTTTTTGGGCGTCACAATTCTCCCCTCCTAATAAAAATTTCATTTTCGAAATTTAACTAACTTACCGGCTCAAGGAATAAATATGGGTATTTTTCTCCATGTTCTCCTCAACTTCCCAGGTGGCTTGCCTTGGAGAGTGATGACTCCACTTGACATTCACCATAGGCATTTCTTTATTTCTCAATTTCTTTATACTCCGGGCCAAAATTCTAATTGGCTCTTCCACATATGTCAATCTCTCTAATACTTCTATCTCTGGCTCATGCAAAATATGACTAGGATTGGATCGGTATCGCCGTAGCATATAAACGTACATCGTGTATCTGTGATAATTCTATCGGTAATGTGAACCGATAGGCTAGTGGTCCAATTCGCTCCAGAATTTCGTATGGCCCAATATATCTTGGACTCAACTTTTCCTGCTCTAAATCTCAAGATTTCTCTCCATGGTGATACTTTTAGAAAACTCTTTCCCCCACCTCGTATTCCATCTCTCTGCGATTTTTATCAACGTAACTCTTCTGTCGATCCTATGCTGCCTTCAGACACTTTTTAACTGTTTGTATCTTATCCACTATTTCTTGAACTAACTCTGGCCCTTCAAGCTGTCTCAATCCCTCAATATCCCAACAGATCGTACTTCGGCATTTCCTTCCATACATATGGAGCTATACCAATACTAGAATGAAAATTATTGTTATAAGCAAATTCCATCAGTGGTAGATAATCATCCCAGTTTCCTCTAAATTGAATTACACAGGCTCTCATCATATCCTCTAATGTATTAATAGTTCTTTCTGACTGTCCATCGGTCTGAAGATGAAACAATGTACTGAAATGTAATTTTGTACCTAGAGCCATTGGCAAGCTTCCCTAGAAATGAGAAGTAAATTGAGGATCTCTATCAGAAACTATAGAGGTAGGAATGCCATGTAATCTCACAATTTCATAAACATATAATTCGGCTAGCTTATCTAAAGAATCATTTTGACGGATTGGCAAGACATGTCCTGATTTAGTCAATCTATCAACAATCACCCAAATAGCATCATGTCTTCTAAGCATACGTGGTAATCCAATGACAAAATCATAGTGATCTTTTCCCACTTTCATTCAGGTATAGTCAAAGGATGAAGCTTACCAGCTGGTGCTTGGTGTTCAGCTTTTACTTGCTGATAAGTTAAACATTTTGACACAAACTCTGCCACATTTTTCTTCATTGTTGGCCACCAGTAATAGGGTTTCAAATCCCAATACGTCTTGGTATTGCCAGGATGCATAGCATATGGTGCATAGTGTGCCTCGTGCATAATTTCGATTCTCAACTCTTCTACATTCGGCATGCATATACGTTTTCCATTGAACAATGTACCATCTTCTTGGATTATAAACTGATTGCTCTTTTCTTTTTGCACCTTAGCCTTCATCTTCTATAGATATGGATCTCTATCATGTGCATCTTTAATTTTATCCTTGAGGGAGGGCTTCACTTGTATCGTAGCCAGTAGAATATGACCACCAATGCTAAAGTGTACATCATAGCTCTAAGGGCAGTCAAATACTCCATGTTATAGCAGATCATATTTGCAAATTGGTCCACCTTCTTTCTACTCAAAGCATCTGCTACAATATTTTCCGGGATGATAATCAATGGTGAAGTCACAGTCCTTCAAAAACTTCATCCACCTTCTTTGCCTCAAATTCAACTCTTTCTGTGTTGGGATGTACTTTAAACTTTTGTGATCTGTAAATATTTGAAATGTCTCTGCATACAGGTAATGCCTCCAGATCTTCAATGCAGGTACTATGGCTGCTAACTCTAGATCATGGGTTGGATAGTACCTAATAGGAACGAGGGTTTCTCTCTACTTTGATTCACCACTAGGAAGGAGCTTGAGTTGGAGTTTGTTTTTAACTAGAATACCTTGTTGTTAGCTAAATAAGACTTACAGAAAATACGCTACATGAGCAGGAGCATTTGGTTTTTTAGTTTTGCTGCTAAATCGAGAGAGTGACCCGAAGGGGCATGAACGACAGAGTAGGGCTGCTTTTTCTGCAGTGAGAGACTCACCTCATGTGGCCTCAACTGCCTCGAAGCATAAGCTATAACTCTCCCTTGTTGCATTAAAATACACCCAAGTCCTTGTAGTGAAGCGTCAATAAATACCACATATCCTCCATCCCAATACGGAAAAGCAAGGATAGGTGCTAAGGCGAGTCTCTTCTTCAATTTCTCAAAACTTTGAGCACATTTTTCATTCCAATTAAATAGTGCATTCTTCTTCAACAAGTCTATCAGAGGTTTTGCAATTATAGAGAAATCCTTTAAAAATCTTTTGTAATAACCAGCTAGTCCTGGAAAACTTCGGATCTCGCACACATTTTTAGGTGCCTCCCATTCTAAAATAGCCTTAACATCAGGTTCTACCCCTTCTTTTAAAACAACATGCCCCTAGAAAAGCAATTTCCTCCATCCAAAACTCACATTTGCTGAATTTAGCGTACAACTGTTTTTCTCTCAAAATCTGTAAGATTGTCCGTAAATGTTGTTCATGTTCCTCGTGACTACTCGAATATATCAAGATATCATCAATAAACACAATCACAAATTGATCAAGGAATGGTTGTAACGTCTTGTTCATCAGAGACATGAAAGCTGCAGGGGCATTTGTCAACCCAAATGGCATAACGACAAATTCATAGTGGCCATACCTAGTCCTGAAAGTTGTCTTTGGGATTGACTCATCTTCAATCCGCAGTTGCCAATACCCTGACCTTAAATCAATTATAGAGAACACAGTGGCACCCTTTAGCTGATCAAGCAAATCATGTATCCGTGGCAGAGGATACTTGTTCTTAATTGTGATTCGATTCAGTTGTCTATAATCGACATATAATCTCATACTCCCATCCTTATTCTTTACGAATAATACTGGCGCTCCCCATGGTGAAATGCTAGGTCGGATAAACCCTTTATCTAGTAATTCTTCTAACTGCTTCTTTAATTCTTTTAATTCGGGCGGAGCCATTCTATACGGTGCAATTGAAATAGGTTCTGCCCTGGAATAGTGTCTATTTCAAAGTCTACTTCTCAAAGAGGTGGTAGTCTAGGTAATTCGTCAGGAAAAACATTAGAAAATTCCCTCACCACTGGAGCGTCTGTACACCGGGAGTAATTTTCATGGTATCGTGCACACTAGTTAGATACGCCTCACACCCTCCTTTAATTAGATTAAAAGTAGTTACAACAGAAATTAAGCAGTTAGGTATCACCTTTTTTTTCCCCACTATAATCGTCTTCATCTGCCCATTGACATCAACCATCACCTATTTTGCTTGACAATCCACTAAAGCATCATTACTAGCTAACTAGTCCATCCCCAGAATGACATCAAACTCCCTAAGGTCTATTACAACCAAATCTGCATATAGAGTGACGCCCTCCGCTACTATTGGACAAGATCTCACCACCGTATTAACTAATACAATCCCACCAACAGGCATAGACATGTATAAGTCATGTTCAAATGGTTCTATTTTAGCATGGACAAGAGATGCAAAATCATGTGATATAAATGAACAAGTAGATCCTGGATCAATCAACACATGTGCACTAAAATCGTAAATAGAGAAGGAACCAGTGATAACCTCGTGCGCCATAGGAGCTTGTTCTTTTGTGATTGCATACACCCTGGCTTGTGGTTGAGGTTGACTACTTTGTCCTGTAGATGTCGTAGAAATATTCCCGCTACCTTGACCACCTCTACCTCATCCTCTGCTCGTACTTGCCCGTTGTGGGCTTTCCCCCACACTGCTCAACCCTAAAGTCTGAGGTCCCCGAGTATTATCTCTCCACGTGGGACAGTCCCTAATAGTATGTCCTGGTTGATGGCAACGATAACATACAATTTGTCGAGCTCCCCGACATTCACCAGCGTGTCTTCTACCACAATTAGCACAAAAGGAGTAGATCTACCACTAAACGATCTGGCTAGACCTTGTCTTCCTCCAAATCCAACCGAAGTAGGCCCGCCTCTACTCGAAAATACCGAAGGATACCTGCTAGTCTGACCCACTCCTCGGCCTCTAAACCAACCTCTCTGCAAACCTGAACCCCTAAAGGAAACTGCACCACTTTGTCTCGATGTAAGATTCAGGTTACCTGTCAATTTCTTCCTCTTAGCTTCAGTAAAACTCTTTTCAATGGACGTCTCTTCTGCCCTCAGTGCCGCTTCCAGCAGCGCACCATAAATCGGAGGTTTAATTCTATTTTCTCCCAAATCTCTAGTCTCAACCCTATTTCGAATCTGTCTCTCCTCAATTCATCGGTACTGACCTCTTTTGGGGCATATTTTGACAGTCTCACAAATTGCAACTCATACTCAGCAACAGATAAGTCATTCTACTTTAATTCAAGGAATTCAACTTTCTTACAGTTTTGGTAACTAGTGGAGTATATTTGTCAGTAAATTATTTCAGAAAGTCATTCCACGTCACAGTGACAGGTCGATTCTTGCTCCCCAGAACTGTTTCCCACCAGTCTAAGGCGTCTTTCTCTAGTAAGGACATTGCGTACCTTAACTTTTGCTCAGAAGTACACTCAATTCTGTCCAACACCCTTTTCGTGTTTCTCAGCCATTCTTCTACTTCTGCAGGATCAGTTGTACCTACAAATACCTTCGCCCCTATCTCCTCACTATTTCATATTTTTTCTCAATAACTGCATCATGTAGTTGGGATTGTGGCGTAGGAGCCATCTTTTGCATCATTTCCAGAAACTGTTGCATAAAAGGGTTTATTTCTAGTTGTGGGGCATTTCTATTTTGGGATTCTGACCCCTGATGTTCTGATGCAGAATCAGGACCCTGCATAGACTTTAATGACTTAGTTGGGCCAGCAGCGTTTTTCCTTGATGCTTCCATCCTATAACATGTGAGTAGATTCCTAATATATACCTTACATATAATATTGCATTTCATCTACTATCCCTAGAAAATCTAATCCCTGCTCTGATACCACCATATGTAGCACCCTCTAACGTTACTAGGCTATATCTTCCCTAAACGTTATACTTAAAGTAATCCCTCTGTTTATATATAAATGCACATAATCATCTAATCAATATGCATACAAAATCCCAACGTCATAACGACATAATCAACCCACAACATCATATATACATATCAAACACCATAAGTAATCCATCACAATTAATCCCCACGCTTATGTTCTCTTTGTACAAACAAAATACGATTTGTACTCTAACTGACAAAGAGGAGAAAAGAACATACTGGCTCGACCTGCCTGAGTATAGCGTGTAGACCTAGTATTCAACAGACAAACACCTCAAAGTCTACTCCTGAAAGAAAATGCCAGCAGAGGAATGAGCCTGCAACTCAATCAGTAAATAACCAACTCTATCTACATATATATATATATATCAAATATAGCCCAAGTAAGATAAGTAGGCAACATGCATGAAATACAGTCAATTTAGTCCCAACATAATCAGTTTCTTCACACCACATAGCTAACTCGCAGTAAAACAATCAATTAAACTCCTCTTTTTCCTAGTTTGCTTACCAGAAGGTGATATTTTGTTTTCCCCGTCAACTCAATCTCACCGTTATATAAGTTCAAGTGAATCCCTTTTGACAACCGGCTCATCAATCTCATTTCGCGTCATAGCTCTTTTATTTAGCATCATAACTCTTTTATATCGCATCTTTTTCGTATCACATCAAAGCTCTTTTCATTTCATTTCTTTCTCATGTCGTATCATAGCTCTTTTCATTTTATTTTGCCTTACAGGCTTTTCAACACATCAAGGGGTATTCACACCACAATTATATTCAATTTCTACCACTCCTTCATTTTCACATATCACCATTCCTGTAAGCACCTAGTAACGTAAGACAATATATCAAATACTCTCGTTTTCAGATACTCACAACACATGATACAACAAACATAATATTTCAACCTATTTTCTCATTTCACGTACAGAATATCGTCAATCAAATTAAATCATCCATTACTCATATATTTTCAGATAAATCAACTTCAGCCTGAATCACAGATTTATATAGTAGTAATACCACAAATAAATGGAACATATAGATAATACTAATTATTACTTACCTCAACCTCACAACGCTTTTATCTACTCAATAGATAACGGTTCGGTCCTTTCACTTTACCTCGTATCCTATAATGAGTTATACCACATACAATTAATATATCGAGAATATCATATGTTTTTAAATAGAATATTAAATGTTATTTGCATAATTTTTAATAATTCTTTAATATTTTATTTCTATCGAAATATAAATTTTCATTCTAGTTCTTCTTAATAATTAGACACTATAGGCTTCATAAAATATTTATAATTTATCATTTAATTTGTTAGGATTCATTTAGCCAAACCCCGTATATATTTATAACTATCATTTTTAATACCATTCCTAAATTAGGCTATCATTAAAAACCTCATTTTTCATCTTTACTAACATAATATTAATTAAATATAATTTTTCAAATATTTCTATGAATTCTCCATCAATTTTTCGATTTATATAATTTAATTAAACAATATTACATAGAATTGCGTATTTGATTAATAATTCTGATGAAATTGTATAAATTAGCTATAGCAATATTCAAATATAATAAATTCAATAATCTAATTAACCAACGATATTATTTTTATATCCGGTTTGATATTCAATTTAACATTATTTTAAATAGTCAAACTCATAAAATATTACAGTTAAATAGTACATCGCTGAATATAATTAACATTTAACAAATGGACTAATTAAATAATATAATTATTTAAATTAATAAAAAAGAAAATTATAATTTCATACCTCCGTTTCCATCGACCGAGAAAGAAATTTCAATTTACTCTGTGTCTGTTGAGTGTGTGTGGTATGTTGTGCAAGTGTTTGTATGTGTTATAAACAAAAGAAATGAGAAAAGGAGTGAGGCGGTGGGGTGGTGGCCCACCGTATACATTTAGCCAAACCCCGTATATATTTATAACTATCATTTTTAATACCATTCCTAAATTAGGCTATCATTAAAAACCTCATTTTTCATCTTTACTAACATAATATTAATTAAATATAATTTTTCAAATATTTCTATGAATTCTCCATCAATTTTTCGATTTATATAATTTAATTAAACAATATTACATAGAATTGCGTATTTGATTAATAATTATGATGAAATTGTATAAATTAGCTATAACAATATTCAAATATAATAGATTCAATAATCTAATTAACCAACGATATTATTTTTATATCCGGTTTGATATTCAATTTAACACTATTTTAAATAGTCAAACTCATAAAATATTACAGTTAAATAGTACATCGCTGAATATAATTAACATTTAACAAATGGACTAATTAAATAATATAATTATTTAAATTAATAAAAAAGAAAATTATAATTTCATACCTCCGTTTCCATCGACCGAGAAAGAAATTGCAATTTACTCTGTGTCTGTTGAGTGTGTGTGGTATGTTGTGCAAGTGTTTGTATGTGTATAAACAAAAGAAATGAGAAAAGGAGTGAGGCGGTGGGGTGGTGGCCCACCAGTCCACTCTCAACCCCTTTCTCTCTCCTCTCAATATATATATGTATATATATTATTACTAATGTGTATACAGTAAAACTTCTATAAATTAATACTCTATAAATTAATAAACTCTCTAAAATAATAAAATCTTCCGGTCCCGACTTGGGCCTTTGTAAAAAATCATCAAATTCGATAAGATAATAAAATAATAATTTTTTGGAAAATTCCTTTATAAATATTAGGTCCCATTAAAACTCTAAATTAATAATTCATAAATATTACAATTATAAATATTGTGGTAATTTACTAAAATGTGAAGTCTGTAATACTTTACGCATTTGATCATTCATGGATGATTTTGCGATGCCTTTTAGATGAGAAGACATGGTTGGGTGTTATGATTTATTTTATTATCATATTGAGATTTATGTAGTATGCATGATGAATATATTTAATTGGGTATAATAGTTATTTAAGTGCAACGAATTAATGTAAACATGTATATTTAAGTTATTCCAATGAATTGATACATGTGTCTATGAATATAATAGTTAATTGTAAATAATGAATTGATATTATACATGAATATATTTAATTAGTTATAAAAAATTAATTGATGCATGCATATAATCAATGAAACATATATGAATTCATTTATTTTCAATACATATGTACTAAATTTGTTGAATTTAAAAAATCTCTCTTTTAATTAATAAAATATTAATTTATCGATAAATTAATATCTATCTAAATTTAATAAAATTTCATGGTTCCAAGATTATTAATTTATAGAGGTTTTACTGTATATATAATATTATTATTATTTTATTTGTTTAATAAGACTTTTATCAAAATACGCATTTTGTCTTTCCTAAATTTTCTTAATTATCACGAATTTCAATTTAATTCATTCAAGTTTTATTATATTTTAATTATAACCTATAATTTATTTACTAATCATTAAGTTTCATGAAGATTTATCAATTAATCCTACAATTATGTATTATAATTTTTGGGGCGTCACATTTATTATATATTATTGTTTGTAAGAATTATAACATCGGTGACTGAATTAATTTTTTTTATTATTATTAACAAGAATTGTGGCGTCGCGATTTAACCTAGCGGAGCCACTCAAAATATTAATCCCCCAAATCCAGTGCAGTTTCTTAATTTTTTTTTTATTGACAATTTTTAAATAATTGCCCCCAAATTTCCAAGTGCATGAATTGGCCCCTTCTCATCCCACCACCATTTTAACATGAGAAAAGTTGAGGCAAAAGGGTAGCTGAAAAGCAGAGTGGAGGGGAAATATATTAGTTATAAGGGAAGGATTAGGGACAGGAAAAAGTAAAAATAAAAATTAGGGTTTTTTTGTGCTTTTTGAGAAGGATAATTAATTAATTACCTTGGATTGCAGAATCAAATCTTGATCATCTTTTAAATGCTACTGTTTTCAAGAACCAATCAATGGGTGCTCTTTTGGGCATTTGGGATAGATCTAAAAGGTGTTGCTAAGGATTATTCTTTACAAGATTGTGTAATTTTGATTTTTTTTTTCTTTTGTTTTTGAATAATTACAAAAGGGATCGTAAAGATTTTATTTCATTAAAATTATTCGTAATTGTTCATATCATCAGGGTATTGACTAAATTAAAAACTATAAGAAAGACGCGTAATTCACACCATTTAATATTTTTATACTTATATTTATAAGAATTACGAAGTTGATGGGAATTGCTATTCCAAGATCATACAACGCTCTGATTCTGAAATAATTTCAACCATTTATTTATAACGAAATTGGTGTAAATTATACTATTTAATGATATTATGTACAATGTTGGGATGATATCTAGAAAGAGGATAGTTGTTTTCAATGGGCATATAGAAAAACTCCTTGAGACAAATCTGCATTGTCTTTCTCTTACAAAGCTAGCTAAAAAGAGTGACAATGCAAGAGACATCTAAAGTGGGGTTGAAAAAGAGCCTGAAAAGCTCAAATCTAATGCAAAAGATAAAATTAAAAAACCTAAGAACAAGCGCTGTAAAGTTGGTGTAACTGAAAATTGGTGGCTTTTCATCTAAGTTCAAACATTTTGACCAGACACATTGACAATGCTTTCCATGAATTTGTCAAACTATGGGACAAGAGTCATATTGGAAAAAGTAAAGAAGAACTATTCACTTCACAGTTCACACCCTCAAAACAAGAAAATCATACAAAAATAATGATTCTTCAGCTAAAATGCTCAAATACTCCACTTCCAAGAATTCTATCTTCGTTTTTTTATTTTTTTTTCCTCTTTTAATTAGCTCGAAATAGTGTTTAGTTGGGCTAAACTATCCCATGATTTACTCTAATCAGTGGGAAAACGACAATTATGACGATAACCATTGCACATAATGATGAGTGGATTACCAAATATTTGCAGATTAGATTAGGCAGTTTTTAGGTGAATGGATGAATACAAAGTCCAATGATGTTCATGAATAAGATTACTGTGAGCCATTGATTAATGAATAGCCAAGTTCTAACGCATAAAACAAAGCCTTTCCCCTCAGCTGACTTGATAGTGCATTAATCAGAGACAAAAAACAACAACCTATGACATACATAATCCTCCTTTTCCTATGTTTAAGTCAAAGGAACATATAAAGATTGATTAGTAATATAATGCTCTAAGATAGAGACATATGCTCTGAGTTTACAAATAGAACAATGATGTTTCTTTCCTCAGTCTTAACTAGGAGCAGAAGCTCTTTTCCCTTTATTTAATTCTTCTCAAAGTATAAAGGAAAAACCCACCTTTTACCTTCTGGGCATTAGTGTTCCACCAGCATCAGAAACCCGCTCAAGAACTGCAGAAGGAGAGAAGAGTGTGAAAAAGAAAAGAAAATCCTCTGTGGTTCTGTGTGTTTGGCATTAGCTACAGTTTCTACTTGCTTTTCTTTTTCATGCAAATAGGCCCTTTTGCTGACTCTCTCTGTTTTCATATCTCAAACAAGTCATGGAAGATGAAGAGTTCAATACAAGAAGGAAATGCCCTCCAAAAACAAGTTTTAGAGAGATTGGAAGTGGTCATAGTTATCAGTATCACCACCAGCTGCTGCAAAACTCTTATAGGCTTGGCTATGGTTTTGGTTTGGATACACAAACCAATACCAGACTTTCCCTGCTTCGCTGCCTCTCCCTCCAAGCCTACCTCTGCAGCTTGCAGTAACTCCACCGTTCCCTCCAAACCAGAGGTTTGGATCAAGAAACCATTTCAAGAAAGCCTCAAGGAAGCAGAACAATCCACTTCTTGCCACTTCCTCTGATTCCCAGTATCAAGATTTCTCAGTCCCACAAGGTTATTAATTTTTAGTTAAGAACCCTTTTCTTGTTTGGTTTTTTGAGTATGGTGTGTGTGTGTGTGTTTTTCCTTGCTTGTTACTGTAGTCTGCGTGATTATAGAAAGTTTACGTTGGCCTTTACATTGCAAATGACAATCTTGGAGTGTCTTTGTTGCTATCTTAACCTTTATCTCTCGGTGGTACAAGACTGTTTTTAATGGTCACTGAGCAAATTCTGATGTGCAAGAATGAGATTAAAAATGTGCATAAGTGGGGCATCAAGTTCATACTATGTCACCAAGTTTTTCGAAAATTTCTAAACTTTTGGAGTGGATAAGTGAGGCAGTCTTTGATTCATGACAAAATAACCCCCACTTAAAGAGAGACGATATTTTGGAGATAAAATTTGTATCAAATGCTCCAGAAATAATAGAAAGGTTTCATCCGACATTTTATTTCATGAAGTTGCAAAAGCCAGATATGGTAGCTTTTAATAAAATTAAAGCTTCCTCAGGAGAAGCTCCCCTGGTATCAGCTATTAATGAAGACAGTATTTCTACCAGAAGAGCTTGGGAATTATGGGTCTGTCTCACAGAGATGGACAAAGTCAATTATCCGTTCAAAATTTTCTCTAATAAAGTGAATGGATCATTCCTGTTAAATTCCATGACAGAAAAAAGCACTCAGTTTGCAGAAAGCTTATTCGAAAAGAAGAGGATGTTAATTTGGGAAAATAAGCTGCCGACGATCGAGGCAACGAAGATGAAGACTTGCAACATGTTAAATGTTGGGCAATGACATAACCATTTATGCCTTTGCTGTGAAAAACAAGAAAAATCCCTGTTCAGGATAAAAATTCGGGTCACGCAAAGTAAACCCAAACCGAACCAAGACAAGGGAAAAAAGAAAAATTTTCACCAAAAGGATTAAAAATTCAAAGATGTAAAAGGCCAAGAGGATAAGACTGTCGACAGAAAACAAAAAGGGCCAACAGTCAGCAAAGCAAGAAAGCCAGCTGGAAATCACATGACTGACAAGCCATTATGATCGACAGCTGGAAAAGACGAGGCAATGATGAATGCAGTGACATCATTCGAAAGAAACAAGATGATGATGAATGCAATGACGTCATCAAAAAACAAGTTTGGAGTCCGAGTTTGAAGTCCGCGGACGCCTATAAATAAAGATGCACTGAAGCAGAAGGGGATCATCAGAAAAACTTCTCCTACTCTTCAAAAGCATTAGTTCTGAGTTTTTTTAATCCTTTGTAGTATTTCAATCTTTTACTTTATGGGGTTTTCCCCAACGAGTCAAGTGCTCTATCTTATGAGAAGCTAAAACAGTTATCTCCTCCAACGGAGAAATAGTATCTATGTAATATTTTTTATATTTCTTCAATAAAGAAAGGCTTATATTCCACTTGTTATCCAAAAAATATTATTAAGTCTCTGTTTTGAAACACCTTTTATGCCCTAAGGTAGGAACGAAATAGGGTTGTGCTGTTTGGTTACTGAAGGAGCCAAGTACCTGCGAACTATCAGCTACAGTTGTGTGGTTGGAAGAAGTCCGTAAAACCAAGGACTTGGAATACCCGGAAGCAAGACGGTCAAACCAAGATATGAATTTATGGAGGTTTAATTTTATTTCAGAAGCATGATGGGCCAAACTAGGGCATGTGTATGGACTATATTTAGTTTTCTTAAAAATGGCAAAATGATCACTAATTTGGCTGAAGGACCAAAATGAAGCAGTTTGAGAAGATACAGGACCAAATTGAGAAACCGTAAAAGGAGGGGACCAAATTGGGAAATTCCTAAAGTTAAGGGACCAAAATTGATTTAAATCCTTCTCTATATAATGATATTCTTTTGCATATGTAACTTAAAGGATTATTTGATGATGAAAAAGTTGTTTGCACGCCATTTTATTTGTATGTAATTGCTTTTGTTTTTTGTCTAGAGAAAATAATGAACATTCTCTTCATGCAGGAAGCCTGTTAAGAAGTTTGGAAAGACGAAACAGTTGGGAAAGGCGGAATACATTAAGAGAATTTTAATTTGTTTAGGATAAAAGATAATGAATCTTGCAGGAAACTCATTACATTATAGACTAAAGCGATACGATATAATAAAGTCGACTACTGATTTGGCAGGTTGTTAATTTTCAATTAAGAAAGAGGTGGTTTATGGTGATAAAGAGACAACATGTGAGACCAAGTATTTATATATTTTTTAAACATATTTTCTTTAAAAAATATGATAAAAATATATATATATTTCTTCATTTTTTCTAAACATATTTAACTTTTGGTTAAGAATATTTATTTGTCAATTTCTTTTAAAAAGCATATATAAATTTTTGGTTATATTATATTTGTTGTGTATCTTCTATATATATTAATTTATACTCCATTTTTTATTTAGATTCTTCCCTTGTTAACAAAGACTAATTAAGGAAGGTAAATGTTACATCAAGAATAGTTCAAGCGGACTAAATGTATTTTACCCTAATTATTATATGTTTAGTTATTAATAATTATCCAATTTCTATGATCCTACAAATTTTTTAAACTATTGATATTGGAGTTATAGTATAATTTTAATTTATATGGACTGTGAGATGGATAAATTAGTTTTTCTAATTCATTCTATTGACATTTTTTTTATGTGAATCACTATAATTATTTTAATTTTTAATTTTTGTTATGTTCAATTTTATTTGTATTACTTCATATACAAACAATTATAAATTTAAAAATTAATTTAATTTTTTTTCAATTTTTATTTCCCAAAATTAAATTTATTTATTATAATTAATGGTCAAAATTTATTAAAATATTTTCAAACAAACAGTAAACCAAATTCTAAAATAATGACAAGGGGTTAGATTTATCTCAACTAGCTACAAATAATTATAAGGGAATATTAGTCCGCCTTCCCCTGAGTTTTAGTGTAATAATACATAAATTTGTGATTTGCCTGTATCATCTATCTCATGTAATTCGGATTTGCTTGTAATTATAAGTATGGATCGAAAATCAATCTGGTTGCAAAATTAGGGTATTTCAGCTCGACAATGGTACTGAATAAATTGCCAAGTTTTGATAAATTGCAAGGTTTTGAAGATGCAAGGATTCAGCATCAATTGAGGTCCCTTGAATTGTGGGAAGAGCTTAAAATGCTATCCCTCAACAAGGTCCCTTGGATTGTTGGAGGAGATTTCAACACTATGCTTCATACACATGAAAACCAAGGAGGCACTATTAGTAGCTTGGGCTCTATTGAGGACTTTAACGACATGGTCTTGGAGAGTGGATTAACTAATGCAGGATTTGAAGGGGAGCCTTTCACGTGGACTAACAAAAGGGTTTGGAGGCGCTTAGATAGAGTCTTATATTCTCAAGATTGGGCTGAATTATTCAATTCCACCAGAGTTTCACATCTCCCCAGAAGATTGTCAGATCACCATCCTCTGTTAATTACTGCCATTAGAACAGAGGAAAATGTTCCCTCCTCTTTCAGATTTCAGCATATGTGGATTATGCACCACAACTTCCAAGACATGGTTATACAATCCTGGGGTGCCCCGATCCAGGAATATGGTATGTATAGGTTGCAACGAAAGCTATATAGGTTGAAGGATCACTTGAAGCAGTGGAACAAGGATAATTTTGGTAATGTCTTCTCTTTAGTGGAGCAAGCCAAGGCTGCTGCAAATGAAGCAGAGAAGCAGTTTGATAGGTTGTCATCCGAAGCCAATTTGATCAACCTAAATAGACAAAATGCTGCTCTAGTCCATACTCTTAACCTTGAATCTGAGTTTTGGAGGCAGAAAAGCAACTGCAAATGGCTTGAAGCGGGAGAAAGGAACACCAAATTCTTTCACGACTCTGTCAAGATGAAAAGGTTGAAATCCAGAATCTCCAGAGTGATGGACAATCAACAAGAAATTACTGACTCTGCTCAAATTAAGGATTCTGCTGTTCACTTCTTTGAAAGTCTCTTATATGATACCTCTACCACCTCTCTTTCTCATGATTTTCCATTCCAATTTCCTCAAATTCAGCAAGATGTCCTCCTTAACCTCTGTCAAGCTCCCTCCCAAGATGATATTAAAGATGTTGTCTTTTCTATTAATAAAGATAGTGGAGTTGGGCCTGATGGATTCTCTTCAGCTTTCTATCAAGCCTGCTGGAATACTATCGCAGGGGATGTCACTGAAGCTGTCATGGATTTTTTCAGGGGCACCCCTATGCCCAGACGTTTCTCTACCACATCTATCATTCTTATCCCTAAGAATGACTCCCCCCAATCCTGGTCTGAGTTCAGACCTATCTCCCTCTGCAATGTTACCAATAAGATCCTGTCTAAGCTTCTTTACACTAAAATCTACCAAGCTCTTCCTGGCCTCATTTCCCCATCTCGGAGTGGTTTTGTGCCTGGTAGGCTGATTGCTGACAATATCCTTCTGGCTCAAGAAATGACACATCATCTTGACATGAGACATAGCAAAGGGAATCTTATCCTAAAATTGGATATGTCTAAGGCTTATGACAGGGTGAACTGGAAATTTCTCTATGTGATTCTTGTGAAGATGGATTTTCCCTCCAGATTTATTGTCCTCATCAAGCACGCTATCGAAAATTGTTGGTTTACCATTTTGGTTAATGGAGAACCATCTGGTTTCTTCAAATCTACTCAAGGCCTTAGACAAGGTGACCCAATTTTCCCTGCTTTATTCATCCTTGCAGCAGAAGCTCTTTCCAGAGGGCTTAATCACCTTTTCTCACAGAATCCTGATATGTTCTATCAGACGGGCTGTAAAACTAGAGTGTCTCACCTGGCCTATGCGGATGACTTCATCATTGTCACCAAATGTGAAGAACACTCTCTGACCAAATTGATGCAATTCCTGGAGCTATATAAAGATCACTCTAGCCAAAAAATCAATCACTCTAAGAGTTTCTTTATCCCTGGTAAGAAGGCCAATAATATTGCCCACAGAATCAAATCCATTATAGGCTTCAACCTCAAGTGTCTCCCTATCACCTATCTTGGAGCTCCTCTGTATAAAGGTAATAAGAAGAAAATTCTTTTTGAACCCCTTATTGACAAAATCAGAAACAGGATCAGTGGATGGGAGCATAAACATCTTTCACAAGGGGGTAGACTTCAACTTATTAAAAGTGTTCTTTCCTCTATGCCTGTATATCTTCTTCAAGTTTTGAGTCCTCCTATTGGCACTCTACAGAAAATTGAACAACTTTTTGCTAAATTCTTTTGGGGATCCACTACTGACCACAGGAAAATTCATTGGGTTAAAAGGGCTTTCATCTGCTATCCTTGTGAAGAAGGGGGTTTGGGCATCAGAAACATTAGAGATACTGTCACAGCCTTCACTCATAAACTCTGGTGGCGGCTGAGACAAAACAATTCTCTATGGGCCAGCTTTACTATCAGTAGATATTGTAAAAAGTCTACACCTGCCTCTACTAAAGCTAAATCGAAGGACTCTAACATTTGGAGAAGAATTTGTAGCATGAAAGCTATCTCTCAAGAGAACATTTTTTGGAGCCTTGGAGCTGGTAATGTATCTTTCTGGTATGATTGTTGGCTCCCTGCAGGCACCCTTCATTCCCTCATACACTCCAACAGAGTGTCTAATGCCCTGGTCAAGAATTTTTGGACCAACCACACATGGGATATTGATAAATTGAACGAAGTTGTTCCTCAGCATATCATGGAGCTTATCTTGCAAACGCCCATTAATCCTCAGCATCAAGATTTTATGCATTGAAAACCATCCCCTCACGGCTCCTTTTCTACTAAATCAGCTCGGGAGATTACTAGAGATCACAAACCTTCCCTACCCATCTTAAAAAATCTCTGGTCCCCCCTCGTCAGGCCTACCATTTCTATCTTCATTTGGAAAGTCCTCCATAACTGGATACCAGTTGACAGCAGACTCAAACAAAAGGGAATCTCTCTGGCCTCTAGATGTGTTTGCTGTTTGAAGGAGGAGGAGACTATCCCTCACCTTTTCCTTCATAACACGGTTTCCCTTGAAGTCTGGAACTTCTTTGCCTCCAAATTTCAACTCAACATTCCAATAACGGACAATTTTTTCATGATCCTTCAAGCCTAGAGAAGCAATATTTCTAATCAACTTCACATCAGAGATATTCTTCCCCCGTTGATCATTTGGTACACTTGGATTTGCAGGAATGCAACCATATTTGAGGGGGCTCCTTTCAAAGCTAATCGTATCATCTCACAAACCCTCAATTATCTTCATCTTCTCGATAAAACCAACCTCATGAGAACTATACATTGGAGAGGGGACAGATCTGTTGCTCCTCTTTTTAAAATTTCTCTCCCCCCCATAAGATATCATCCAAAATCTCTATTGTTAAGTGGATTAACCAGATAGGGGATGGGTCAAATTGAACACAGATGGGGCCTCAAAAGGAAATCCAGGTGTGGCAGGAGCAGGTGGAATCATCAGAAATCATCTAGGTCAGGTCGTCTTTGCATTCCAGGAACACCTTGGCCTAATCTCCAACACAGCAGCAGAGTTAAAAGCTATATACAAAGGTGATAAATTGTGCATTGATCGCAACATTAGAAAAATTTGGATAGAAACCGATGCCAACATCGCCGTCAAGCTCATTTCTTCTCCCCCCCAAGGGCCATGGCACCTTCAAAATTTGCTGCAACAAATTAGAGAACTTCTATCCCAAACTGAGTTCAAGATATCACACATTTTTAGAGAGGGTAACCAAGTGGCCGATTATTTTGCTAACCAAGCATGTTTCAATCAACATCTCAGCATTCTATCCCTTGATAATATCACAGGTATTCCTAAAGGTTTGATTAGACTTGACGCCTGCTGCTTCCCTGCTATTAGAATTAGAAGTTCTAGTACCTTTAATTTCAATTAAATTTTTTTTTCATGAAATTAGGGGTACTTCATTACTGTTGTTTCTTTGCTGATACGTGTTGTGACCAATGTCTCTATGGATTCCTTTGGCCTGTTACTTCTGCTGTTTTTCTTTGTCTAGTTGCTTGTTGTTATATCTTTTGGGGGTTTTTTGAACCCCTTTCACAGGCTCAAAAGCTGCCAGTCATACAAACTTGATCTCCACGTTAATACTAATGTTCATTATTTATCCTTTTGGAACATTACACACTCTGGCTTGGCCTTCTTGTACAGATTTATTTGCAGGTGTTGTGCGATTCATGATGTGGTGGAATAACAAAAAGCTTTTTAACTCGCCATAGTTTTACTAGTACACCTGTTCGAGTCTTTTGTTGTAAGGGAGTAGTACTCCTCTTTTATTGTTGCTCTATTTGTAAGGGAGTAGTACTCCTTATTTATGGCTTTGCTAGAAATTTTAGGGAGGTAGCTCTCCCCGCTGTAACTATTTTGTGAATTTTAATATAGAAGGATTGGGGACTCCGAAAAGCTCCCCCACCTCTAGGTGGTTTTAATTATAAAAAAAAAAAAAGAGACAATTGAGCATCAATTTACTGTAATCTACACATTAGCAAAATATGATCAGCGAGAGGAAGAACAAAAAAATTATGGATATGGCTTAATGTTCGCTATTTGAGAAGCGCATGCTAAAAAAGTTTTGTGCAGAGGCAATTAATACAAATGTATTCCTTCTAAACAGGTTACAAACTAAGGTTTTTAAAAGGAAAAACACCTTTTGAGGTCTGGTATGATTTTCAGTTCTTAATTTAAGATTATTTGGTTCTTTATGTTTTACTCATGTCCTAAATGTAAAACGAGGGAAGCTAGATCCTAAAGTTGAATATGGATTACAACAGTATCACAAAGGGTTACCGAATTTTTCAGCCCTTGATAGGAAAAGAGAAAGTATGTAGATAAGTCAAGTTTGATGAAATTGAAAGATAGACTCGGGACAATGAGAAACCCAAAAATATCAAGGAAAAGGAAGAATAACTAGAGTTGCACGAAGATGAGATAATTGACAATGTTCCCATCAAAAGTACAAGGTCACTTACATAAATTTATCAAAGTTGTAACATAGCATTACCTGAACCTGCAAGATGTGTTGAGGCTGCCAAAGACCCAAAAGAAAGTCCTGCAATGGATGAGGAGATAAGAATGATAGAGAAAAATCAAACTTGGCAACTAGTGGACAAACCACAACATAGAAAGATCATAAACGTCAAATGGGTTTAGAGAACCCAACTCAATGCTGATGAACTATGAACAAGTAGAAAGTGAGGCTAGTCATGAACGGATATGCTCAAATATAGGTTTAAAGGCAATTTTCGTCCTCTAACTTCAGGTCATTCTCGTTTTAGCCCCCTAAGTTACTAGAGTTTTATTTTAGTCCCGTAAAATTAAAAAAAATCTCAATTTTTGAACAAATTTGGTTGGAAAGTTGAGTCACTCGCCGGAAAAAATCACATGCTAGGCATGTGACATTTTAAATTGGGACTTGCATTGTGATTGGCTGAAAAAGATTATGTGGTGAAGACATGGCACGAAGTTAGGGGAATAAAACGAGAATGGCTTGAAGTTAGGGGACGGAAATTGCCTTTAAACCTTTTATTTTGAGCCAATCACAATGCAAGCCCCAATTTAAAAACTCACATGCCTGGCATGTGACTTTTTTCGGTGAGTGACTCAACTTTCCGATCAAATTTGTACCAAAATTGAGATTTTTTTAGTTTTACGGGACCAAAATGGAACCCTAGTAACTTAGGGGACTAAAACGAGAATGGCCTAAAGTTAGGACACGAAAATTGCCTTTAATCCCTCAAATATATGGTGCAGACTTTTTAGAGACATTCCCACCTGTTGAAAGGTTAGATATTATCATATTTCTCTTAGCACTTGCAACACAAAACTACTGGCCAATTTATCAACTTGACATTAGGTCAGTTTTCTTGATGGTAACTGATGGGTATACACTTGTAACCCCTACAATAAGACCAAATTACCCTTCATTAAGGGCATTAGAGTCATTTCGCGATCAGGATCCGCGTCTCTTGCAACGGGCGGGTCGCGGAGGACCCGACCCGGGTCGCACAAACCAACTGAAGACCCGGACAATGGAAGCCGTTCGATCAGAGCATGAGCCAATAGGATAAGGTCACGTGGCCCAGTACCTGATACCCAGTTGTGCTCTATAAATAGACCCCGATACGCCATTATTGAGGTACCTTTTACGCATTTATTGAGATCGAACTTTGAGATAGAATATATTTCTCTCGATCAACCTAACTTGAGCGTCGGAGGGTCATTGTCGGGGACGTGCCCGACGAGCTCACAGTTCGTGTTTTATTCTCAGGGAACCCAAAATCTGGTCTTGGACGAATTGGCATTCTTAGTGGAGATTGAATCTCGAGATAGCATAATTCGACCCAGATCAGTTGGCGTCGTCTGTGGGAACGTCTGAGAATTACAACATGGAAGGTTCATCGAGAAGGAACGTCGGGGAAGAAGATACACCAAGAAAAGGAGGAACGACAATCCAGATAACGTAAGAGGAGCTCCAAAGAATGATAGAAGAAGCGAGTCGGAATGCCATTGTGGAGTACGAGAGAAGAACTGCGACCCCAGTGACCAAAGAAACTGCAAGAAGGCAATTGTTCGAGAACACCGAACCCCAAAGAGAGTCGCGGGTGCATGGCGAGCCAGAGCGCAGGACTAAAAAACTGGTCTCATCAGACGCGGGATCCAGTAGTCATGCCCGATCAAAGAGAAGAGAACCCGTGATTTCGCGAGCAGAAGTGCAAAACATAGGCAGGCAGATAGAAAAATTGAAGCAACAGCTAGACGACCTGAAGAAGCGAGGCGACTTGGCGAGGCGGAATATGAACTCGCCCTTCACTAACGAAATTCTATCCGAAGTTGTTGGTTCAAACTTTCGATTACCCGACCTACCCAAATACGATGGGTCGAAGGATCCACACGAGCATATCACTGCGTTCGAAATGGTAATGAATCTATATAGGCAAACGGATTCTATTAACGCAAAGTTGTTTGTGACTACTTTGACAGGGAAAGCACAAGAGTGGTTCACCAGCTTGCCAAGTGGGACCATCGAATCGTATGAGCAATTGATACATAGGTTCGCGTACCACTTCGCCAGCAAAGGAAAATCAAAAAGATCAGCGACCCACTTGTTCGCGATCCGGCAAGGAAGTGATGAATCTCTTAAAAATTTTATGGGTAGATTCAATAACGAGACATTGGAGGTGCAGAATCTGCGGATCGATATGATGACGAATATATTAGTACACGGGTTAAAGAAAGGACCCTTCGCATCGGCGTTAGCTAGAGATCCTCCCGGTGATATAGAACAATTGATGCTCTTAGCCCACAAGTATATCGACGAGGAGGAAATGAATGCGATCAAGGACAGAGAATGGAAAGGACATCGAGATAGAATATCCCCAAGCAGATCGAGAAGATCTTTGAGCAGATCGTGAAGCAGGACATCGAGCAGAAAGAAATAAGAGCTAGACAGAATAAAGGGAGAACGACGCTTTCGGTGATGGCAACAACTCGGAGGATAGGGTATACATGTACCTCTATTATTTTCATAGCGGATTTTAGCTTTTGCAGGAATAATATTATGTTGCTTACATTACGAATTATGGGTCATGTGTGTAATTACCATATTTGGGAGTATTTGCATCTATAAATGTGCGTGTGAAATAGATAACTTTTCCCTTGTGTCTGCAAAAGACCGTCAACTACGTGACCTGCAAAAGGCGCGATCCCTTGTGTCTGCAAAAAACCGTTAACTACGCGACCTGGAAAAGGCGCGACCCCGTGTGTCTGCAAAAGACCGTCAACTACGCGACCTGGAAAAGGCGCGACCCCGTGTGTCTGCAAAAGACCATCAACTACGCGACCTGCAAAAGGCGCGATCCCTTGTGTCTGCAAAAGACCGTGAACTACACGACCTGGAAAAGGCGCGACCCCGTGTGTCTGCAAAAGACCATCAACTATGCGACCTGCAAAAGGCGCGATCCCTTGTGTCTGCAAAAGACCGTCAACTACGCGACCTGCAAAAGGCGCGATCCCTTGTGTCTGTAGAAGACCGTCAACTACGCGACCTGAAAAAGGCGCGACCCCGTGTGTCTGCAAAAGACCATCAACTACGCGACCTGCAAAAGGGCCGATCCCTTGTGTCTGCAAAAGACCGTCAACTACGCAACCTGCAAAAGGCGCGATCCCTTGTGTCTGCAAAAGACCGTCAACTACGCGACCTGAAAAAGGCGCGACCCCGTGTGTCTGCAAAAGACCATCAACTACGCGACCTGCAAAAGACGCGATCTCTTGTGTCTGCAAAAGACCGTCAACTACGCGACCTGCAAAAGGAGCGATCCCTTGTGTCTGCAAAAGACCGTCAACTACGCGACCTGAAAAAGGCTTGACCCGGTGTCTGAAAAAGAGGCATCAACTACGCGACCTGCAAAAGGCACGAGCCGGTGTCTGAAAAAGACCATCAACAACACGCGACCTAAAAGGCGCGATCAGGTATTTGAGAAAGACTATCAACTAACACGCGACCTGAAAAAGGTGCGATCCGGTGTTTGAAAAAGACCATCAACACATGCGATCTGAAAAAGATGCATTCGTCTTGCCATTTGAAAAAGAAGCATCAAATACGCGACCTGAAAAAGGTGCGACCCGGTGTTGGAGAAAGACCGCGATCTACATGAAAGAGAGCAGACCCCTCTTGGAATGCGCGCCGCAGATCAACCGCCGAGATGCCGCCACATGTCCGCCTGGGTAACCGATCGACGGACGCGACTCTTTCGACTTCTTCAAAGGCAACGGTCATGCACTTTGAAAAAGTGGGGGAGTAATGATGGGTATACACTTGTAACCCCTACAATAAGACCAGATTACCCTTCATTAAGGGCATTAGAGTCATTTCGCGATCAGGATCCGCGTCTCTTGTAACGGGCGGGTCGCAGAGGACCCGACCTGGGTCGCACAAACCAACTGAAGACCCGGACAATGGAAACCGTTCGATCAGAACATGAGCCAATAAGATAAGGCCACGTGGCCCAGTACCTGATACCCAGTTGTGCTCTATAAATAGATCCCGATACGCCATTATTGAGGTACCTTTTACGCATTTATTGAGATCGAACTTTGAGATAGAATATATTTCTCTCGATCAACCTAACTTGAGCGTCGGAGGGTCATTGTCGGGGACGTGCCCGACGAGCTCACGGTTCGTGTTTTATTCTCAGGGAACCCAAAATCTGATCTTGGACGAATTGGCATTCTTAGTGGAGATCGAATCTCGAGATAGCATAATTCGACCCGGATCAGTAACCTAGAGGAAGAAAACAACCTAAAGAAGCAAGGTATACTTTCTTAAAAAAGGCGTTGTGTGGCTTAAAGCAGGCCCTCAAAGCCTGGTACAACAGGACTGATGAGGATTTGTAGAAGATAAGGCTGAACAAAAACATGAGTGAATCAACTTTCTATATCAAAGTTGTTGAGTATGATTTGGTTACTGTTTCACTATATGTTGATGACTTACTTGTGACATGAAGCATTTAATTGAAGCAGTTTAAAAGCTCAAATGGGGCAAACTTTTGAAATGACTGATCTATGATAAATGATATTTTTGGTAGGTACCGAGATTCAACAAACTTGATATGAAATTTTAGTCTAGCAACAAAAATATGCTAAGGAGGTGCTAAAAATTTCAAGATGGAGGACTACAAGTCAGTTAGCATACCTCTTTCTCAAAATAAAAAATTCAGCAAAGAATATGGTGTTGAGAAGATTGAGGAGGGATCATACACAAGCATTATAGGATATTGTGTAATGTACTTGACGCGACAAAGGCCAGATATAATATTTTCTGTAAGTTTGTTATCCAGATATATGCATTGTACCAGTGAGTGCACTACGAAGCTACAAAGAGGATTCTCCGGTTCATCAAGTGGACTCACTTTATGGATTGAAGGTTGAAAGGAAAGAGAAGTTGTTTCAACATGATTTTGCTAATAGTGATTGGGGCCAGGATAATGTGATAATATGAGAAGTACAACCGGTTACTTATTTAGCCTTAGATCAGATTGTTTTAGTTGGAGCACAAAGAAGCAGAAAGTTGTGGCGGAATCAACAATTGAAGCTAAGTATGTTGCGGCAGCTACATCTATTAATCAAGCTTTATGGTTGAAAACATTGATGACAGATTGCATATGGCTCAAGAGGATGCAACAATGATATATGTTGATATTCAAGTTGCCATAACAATTCAGTCTTTTATGGTAGGATTAAATATTTTAAAGTCGAGTATTACTTTGTTAGAGAAGTTCAGAAGACTAATAAAGTTAACTTGGTCCACTGCGGTACAAATGTCCAATTAGCTGAATTTTGACAAAAGGATTGCTAAAGTCAAGATTTGAAGCATTGAGTGAAAAAATTAGAGTTTGAAAAAAAGCGATGAGTGATAAACATAATGCTATAATTGCTACAAATTTGTTCAGATTAATTTGTTAATCAAAATTTCATCAGATTTTGTAGGATTTCATTTGTTTGTATTGAATTGATCAGTTTGTTTTATTTAGTTAGTTTATTGAGATTTTTTTGGATTTGTGATAATTATCTCTTGTTACTCATCACTATGAATAGGCCAGTAGTGAATTGAAAAATCATTATTTTTTTTCTTAAAAACTTGAGGATTATGGCATTTTTTTTTGGCCAACAGTTTCAATCCGATTATGTCAGTTTATAGAACTATGAACACCCCTAACCTGACCCTCTCAATTCATGTACAACAAAAAAATGGTGGAATTATAACAAGAAAAAGAAAAGTAGAAGAACTTGTCGTAAATATTTGATAAAAAAAAGTGTGTGAGAGTAATATAACATAGTTCATTTATGAATACAAATCATATGATGTCTCGTGTCTTAAGACTCTTTTAGTTGTCAAAACTTCATGCTCCTTAAAAATCGTTCCTCAAAATTTGAGAATTACGTAATATCGAAAAAAAATATATCAAACTCACAGAAAAAGATTAGGGGTAAATATTACTTTTGAACCCTCAACTGAACCACTTATCCCAAATTTGATTCTTTATGTTTCCCCCTCACAGACTGAGTCCTCATGTTTTAATCTTCCACTAGCTTTAGTCCCTATTGATGGGTATGGACCAACGAGTTACGGCCCAAGAATGAGTTAAAAGGCCCAATGACCTACTGTGATGAAGGGAGCTCGCCTCATGAAGCCCAATGATCACGGCCAAATGCCAGCAGTTGGCCCTACCCCTACATACACGTTTCTCCCTGATCCACGTGGCATGCACTTGGATCCTTCACGCATGCCCCTTGGTCAAGGTGGAGTGTGTTAGAAATGGTGACAAGAAAGCCAATTGAATTGGTGGTTTTGGAAACCATTTAGCAATGTTTATGAATGTGATATTATCTTGATGGATGTAGTATGCATTCATCTGAGGCACCGTGTGTTTGTTGTGCTTAATATTTACGCTGAACGGTGTTTTAACGTCACAACAAATGGCCACAGACCAATTGAATAACCCATGTAATTGGGCTGAGCATTGGATAGCAGCTATGAAACCAACCTCTGAAGGTTGGTCTGAAACTTTCCAAGTCAGTATCGAGGGTCCTATATAGACTTGCACTAAGTATTGCATTCATTGGATGAGTGCCGTGTTCATCGGAGGCAGACATGGGATGTCTATGCAATTTTAGTGGATTAGCTGACAAGCTTGTTAGCTGATTGAACTGACTCGCGGGAATTATCATATGGAAGCCTTGGAGGCTTGGTCGGTATGACTTGAATTCGGCTCCGATAGTACAGGATAAGTCCTTGGACTTGAGGAATCATGGCAGTCGCCTGCATATGATGACTATATCTTGGATCCAGTGAGAGATGACTGTATCTTTGATATAGTCATTATAAATATTTTTCAGTGCAGTCGGATTATGTATTGAGGACGGTGGATTTCAAGATAGAATCCGTCCCCTATTAGTATATGATGGATATATTTCCTATGCGCTTTGAGATGGTTTAGACTCTCTAAGTCTATGACCATGCGATTGGTCGAATAGGAAATGGTTTTCTTTATCAATCAATAGAGTAAACACATCTCAAGTATTTTAGCATAGTTGTCTGGTCCAAAATGGGAACCGACGCCCAATTTTATGCCCTAGACTAAGGTCGGGTGATGATCGACGGAAGGACCGTACCTGTATGGAACTCGAAAGACTAAATGTTCACGCCAATATTCACCTAGTCTCTAGTGCCATAAACCGTTGCTAGACGGCCACCTATGGTGACGAACGTTTTCGATTAATGGTTAATTGAAAATAATTAATTAAATTAGATTTAATTAATTAATTGTGTTGGACATAAATGATCAAGTCTAGCTGAGGGTGAACCTAAAGAGTCACACACAAATCACTATGAAATTGGTGGAATTAATTTGGAATTAATTCGAGAAGAAACGAATTAATTTAATTGGATTAAATTAATTCAAGGGGAATATATATAAATGATTGGATCATTTATTTAATAATCCATTTGATAGATGACTCAAGAATGAATTAATTGGATTAATTAATTTTGAGCTTATCACCTTTAAATTAATTAGATTAATTTAATTGATTTGGCTTAATTAATTGATTGAATCAATTAATTAGAGTTTGGACTTAGATTTATTTAATTGGATTAAATAAATTTTTGGACTTAGTTGGGCTAAAATTAATTTAGTTAATTATTGTCCAATGGACTTTGGTTGGGCTTGATTTAATATGATTAAATTGAGCCCGGTGCAATTTGAAGTCCAAGCCCATTTGAGGGTGGTTGGAGCAAGTTAAGGAGGAGTTGAAACTCCTCACCATGATGAAGATAATGGAGTGGTTATTTTCATCATGGTTGAAGGTTATGTGCATGTGTGTGTATAGATTGTCTTGGAGGCAAACTTGGTGGTTTTTGAATTTTGAATTCAATTGTATGTAATATACAAAAACTACACACATATCATGCATAACCAACAACCTTAGCCACGAAATTTTCCTCCCTTTCCTCTCTAAAAACGTTCTCCTTTTTTGTTCTATATTGAATTTGATTCAATTTAGAGCGTAACACATTCCAAAAGCACTAATCAATAGTGTTTGTTTAGAGTTGTTTTTTCTTCTAGTTCTTTTTTCTATGTAGCAATAGAACAAGAAGTATATCTCTTCCTTGATGTGGTGTAGATAAATTAGAGGGGTTCTAATTTGGATTCTAAAGTGAACGAGAGAACGTAAAGGGAACAATGCATGTTGCTGCTCAACTACATAAACAAAAGGTAAGGTTTCAATTTTATTTCTAGTTTTTAGTTTCATCCTCTAGCCACTTGTCTAGAATTGTTATTTGTTTATTATTATTCTTTTGACAAACACCAAACGCCCGAAAATTTCAAAGGGAACACTCCTTTGAACCGTTTTAAATTATTTTTTATTTCACGCTTCCGCCGCGTTTTCGGCCAAACCAATTCTTTCAGAGTGCGCGTGGTAAGAAGGTTTCCCTCAAGAGCTCGGACTCCTGCGATCAGTAGGCTCCTTGCGGACTAAGAGTCCCCCTCCACCTCTGACTCTCTCCCTCACCTAAATAATAGTTCCAACAACATGATCCCCAAAAAATAGGACTTTATCACACCTTATCTCAACTAATTTTCTCTACTCAATGCAGGAATAGGAAGCATGATTAAGTTCCTTGGTGAAGGAGGACACTCCTCTATAAATAGGGCGCCCGCCCCCAAGCAGAAGGGAACCTTCTTCAGTTGGGACTTTGGCTAACACTTTGACCGTGCTTCGACTACTTTCACAAACGCGATTTATTCATATTTTCTATCATTACGCTTTATTCTTTCCATGATTTTTACTATTCCGAATTATTATTCCTTAATTCTAATACTAATTTGGGCCGTCGAAGTGCTAACTTATTGTTTCGGGTCTCTTTTCTTCGAATTCTTTTCTATAGGCCTAAACAGCCAAAGTTTAATATTATTTATTGAAATTCAATTTTTGAAATAAAATTTCTCGTGGAATATTTTTCCACCCATTCATATGAAACAGAAGTTAAAAAAAATAAAAATGATAAGGCATTTAGATAAAAGAAAATTTAATAGTATCTTCATTAATGACAGATGCGACAGTGTATCCCATCTTTTAGGTGACATACATTGTTCAATAAATTAGTATTAATAAGAGTAATATGGCTTTAGTATCATGAATCAAACGTGTAATTATGCATAATCATGCGAACCAAATCATGATGAGTTCATTGAATATTAATTTGTGTAGAACATAATGATATTATGCTAAAAAAGTAAATAATTATGAATTACATATACACCCAAATGATTAAAACAATTTGGTACAATTAAGAATATACTATGATTGAAATTATTTTATAATTGAATATATATTCTTTTATTTTTAATATATACTTTATTTTTTCACATAAATCTTATTTTACTTCCATTAGAAACACACACAAGGTGTGTTTGACTAAGCTTATCTAAAAATTTCTTTTAGGCCATACATTTTATATGTTTTTAAAATTTATAATATTTTTAAATCTTATTTGAACAATAAATTTTTAAAATATTTGAATAAATAATATTATATAATTCATAAAATATTAGTAGTTATGATTTTATAATTGATTTTAAAAAACTATTAATATTTTAAAAGTAAGTCGTGAACTCCTTATATTTAAAATAGATTTCTAACATCTTATTTTTAATATGTATAGGCATATTTTTAGAAACAATATATTAAATATTTTATAGCATTTTATAAGATAATTTAAATAATTTATAAGCTCACCCAAACACCCTTTTAAATGTCAAATCTTTTAAATAATAGCTTTCAGGTACTAAAATATCTTATTTACATTTAGACTCTCTTTAAAAATATTAAATTATGATTTTTTCCTAAATAAATTTTGAAATTATACTTACACTACCTTCGAAAATTTTCGATTTATACATGATCCCTTCTGTTAGGGTTTGACTGAAAAATGCTGATATAAACAAAGCAAAATACATAAGTTTTTTTATTTTGCCCCTCATTAAGTACTCTTACATATAGTTTTTGTACTTATAAAGAGATAAATGTAACATACATATATAGAGTGAGATTAACAACATTATAATTTTTTTCTTCATGAGTATTATATTGTTACATGAAAATATTAAACGGAGAATAAAATTAAAAATTTATGCAATTTTTTGCTAATGTTAGCATTTTTCGTCAAAATCATAACAAATGAAGGTCAAGTATAAACAATAAATTTTCAAAGGAGTGTAAATGTAATTTCATTTTGTTTTTGCGGGAAAATATAATTTTGCGTTTTCAGAGGGGATTTAAGTGTAATTAGCCCTAAAAAAAAGTACTCAGAAATAGGGTTAATTACTTCAAGTTCTCCTTAAGTTTGATACGATTATAAATGCCCTCTTATTGCTTGTGAAATTACAAATACCCCCTAAAACTAACATCCGTCCAACAATAGAATCATTTCTATTAGCTTTCGTTCAGATCATATCAAAATTTTGATTGAAGTACCAATAATGCCCCATTAAACCCTACGTCTAATAATTTTTAGACTAAAATGTCATTTGTTCAAGCTATGCAAGGCATAAACACCGAGAGGCAAACGGGACATTACCACATAATCAATTTTTTTAATATATCAAATAAGATAAAATTCGTATTTTCACTTTATCGTCTAAAGATTATATAATTATATCAAACATCAATAATACATCGATAATTTATCAAATAATATAAAAAAAATATTTATAATTATACTTAAATTTAAAAGAAATTGATGTAATTTAATGTAAAAGAATATCATATAACATTTGGATCTAGGCACCGACAAGTAACATGGTGTAGTTGGGGAGTATGGTCACTCGCACGTTAAATTGTTGGCATATTTTGGCAGTTTGGTCGCTATTACACTTGTGTTTTTTAATAATTTTTCTTAATTATTTGAAATAATAAATTATTATTAATTAAAATAAATTGATTATAATTATTCTTGTCAATTACCAATATATAACACAAATAATTATAATTGAGCTTGGCCTCATTGGCTACCCTGATCAACAATATTAAATTAATCAAATATAAACAACATCTATTATTACAATAGAATAACATCCCATGCATATAGGAGGATTTGACTTCGCCAATGAACTCGGCCTCATTGGCTACACTTGTGCTTTTCACTAATTAGATTTAGCTGAACTAAATCGATACAGTTATTATGTGATTGACTACTTTCTTTAAATTATATTTTAATTACATGATAAATATATTACATTTATCGTATAATTGATTTTGATCTGACCAAAAAATTCGAATAGTCCTGTATTTATGTCCTAAAATCGTTTTGGTTCTTTAACTTGATAATATTAGTTTTAGTTCTGTATCTTTTCTTTTTGCTTAGATTTGGTCCTTCAGTCAATTTTATGACCATTTTACCCTTCTTTAGTAATAAAGCCTAATAGTCCATTTTAATGCTCTAAAAATGGCCCAACATGCTTTCGAAATAAATTAAGACCCCATAACTTCGTACCTTGCTTTGACCACTTTGTTTTCGGATATTCCAAGCCCTTGGTTTTACAGACTTCCTCCAACCACACTACCGCGGCAGATGGTTCGCAGGAAGTTGGCTCCTTCAGTAACAAAACAACACAGTCCTATTTCGTTTCCTACCTTAGGGTGTAAAAGGACTCCAATATAGGGAATTAATAGAATTTTGCACAAACAGGTTGAACAGAAGCTTAACTTTTATTGAAGAAATATATAGAGAATATTACATATATATTATTCCTCCGTAGGAGGAGACAACTGTTTTAGCCTCTCATGGTGTAGAGGACTTGACTTGTTGGGGAAACCCCCATAAACTAAAAAATTAAAAGATTACAGAAGATTGATAAAGACTCAGAATTCTAATGCTTTGAAGAGTAGGAGAAGTTTTTCTAATGTCCCCCCTTTTGCTTCATTGCATTTTTATTTATAGGCGTAACCGGACTTCAAATTCGGACGCCAAAGTTGTTTTGTGATGACATCATTGTGTTCGTCATCGCCTTGTGATTTCCAATTGGCGGTCATAATGGTTTGTCAGTCACATGATTTCCAGCTGGCTGCTTTGCTGACTGTTGGCTTTTGTTGTTTTCTATCGACAGTCTTATTCTCTCGATTTTTTACATCGTTTAATTTTTATTTCTTTTGGTAAAAATTTTTCTCTTTCCCTTGTCTTGCTTCGGTTCAGGTTTGTTCTTTGTGACCTGAATCTTTGTTCCAAACAAGGGCTTTTTTTGTTTCTAGCAGCAAGGCACAAATGGTTATGCCATTACCCAACATGCAACATGTTGCACGTCTTCATTGTTGTGGCTTCGATCGCTGGCAGCTTATTTTCCCAGATTAACCTCCTCTTTTTCTCGAATAACATCCTCTTTTTCTCGAATAAGCTTTCTGCGAACTTGATGCTTTTTCCTGTCATAGAGTTTAACAGGAATGATCCATTCACTTTATTTGAGAAGATTTTGAACGAATACTTGACTTTGTCCATCTCCTTGAGACGGACCTACAAACCCCAAGCTCTTCTGGTAGAGATACTATCTTCAGTAATGGCCGATACTAGGGGAGCTTCGTCTGAGGCGGCTTTGATTTGTTGAAAGCCACCATGTCTGGCCTCTGCAATTTCATGAGATGAAATGATGGATGAGACCCCTTTCCAGCCGTTTTTGGAGCAACTGATACAATCTTTATCTCTAGAACATCGCCTCTCTTTAGATGGGGGTTATTTTTCCATGAATAAAAAACTGCTCCACTAATCCACTCTGAAAGTTTTGAGATTTCCGAAAAACTTGGTGACATAGTATGAACTGAAGCAAGGGCTCCAAAGTCATACCATTCCCGAACATCTTCTGGTTTTGACCCTTCTAACATCCAAACCCTATTATACTTTTCGGATGTTTCGATAATGGTCTTGCATGGGTTTACTGCTTTGCGGAAAATTAATTTTTTCCACATACGCTGGTAGTCCTGTCAAATAGAAGAAGATATTAACTCTTTAGTATTAACATTAGAGGTGTCTGTCATCAGCCTAAGGCTAATCTCTCCCTTCTTAATCCCGAAGGTGTTGGGTTAACCTTAACCAATAGGAGTGTGCACTTCCTGAAACTCAATTGTTGTCGTTTCACCAGAGTCTGGCGATGGCTGTGTGCAATCGGAACTTCAATCCGACGCTACAAGTCTAGAGCCCTGTACTCTAAAGGCATGTTTTGGGTCATACTCCCTCAACTCGTGAGTCATCCTTGAAGGTGATACCTTACTATTGGTTCTCGTAAGTCGTTCCATAGCGAGGAGGATGCTAATAAGGAACTTCTTATTACGACCTGGACAACGTCTAAATTGGTTCTTTGAATTTGTCCGGCAACTTAGGCATTAACAGCTAGCCCCGAAGAAATTACTCATCTCAAACTGAAACTTTTGAGAAGAAATTACTAAAAATTTGGTTGATGATCATGATGATTTAATTATTTTGAATATTACAATTTTTTCATTGATTACTTTTAAGATAAACTAATTATGTACATTTTTTAAGCTATATTTGGTTAAAAAATATAGATATAAGACTTGCGTATTTTATATTTTATCTTGATATTATTCATATTACATATTTATAAGAAATTGAGAATATATATAATAAAATATATATTATATGTAGCCGTATCATGTCCTAATCTTTTTATTTTTTTTTTATCATCGTGTCCGAATTCATACATTATAGCTTATGACTTATTACTCATCATTCACAAAAATATTACTCCACATCAATTACATATGTTGTCCTAGTGTATGTCAATGGTATTTATTAATTTAAGAATATATCAAATATTAAATTGCAAAGACATTGATACATTTATGTCATTCTACTATTATTGTTAGAAATCATTTTTTATAGATTGTGAATATATGGAGAAAATAGAAAAAGAAAGTAATTTTAGGGTCAAAAATCTACAAAGTTAAAAATATTTCGACATTTATGTGCGGGTTTAAGATCGACTTTTTATTAGAATGGTTCAATGTATATTTCAATAAAAGGTTAGCCATTAAATATTTATATTAAGGTGTTTTGTAAATTATTATAATATTATATATTTATCAATGACAAGAGATTTTTGGAGGGCCAACCTTCGCATTCCCACCCTTGGGCAAGCGGAAATTCTGCCAACTCAGTGTGGAATTGGATCTATGACTAGAAAATTGGAATACAAAGTTGGGAGGGACTCTATATCCCAACTATTATTCCTAATACATATGTGGTGAACGTTCTTGAAATAATTACAAGTTAATAACTTGTGAAGATAGGAAATATTTATTTATTAATTATAAAATACGAAATAATATGAATAACTTTACATTAATAAGTGATACAATTTATAAAATTTAATATTTTTTAATATTAAATAAATACAAGAATTGTATTGAACAATTTTTATTTTCTTGAATTGTATCGGACGACATTAGTTAAAAGAAGAAGAAGAAGAAGAAGAAGTAGAAGAAAAGGAATACTATAAAATGCAACTAATTTTTGAATGAGCCGATTATAATTATATTATAAAGTTTCAATAATAATTAATATTTATTGATCGTAAATATCAAATATTTATAATTAAATAACAATGATTATTAGACTAGATTAATAATTATTATTAAAATAAATTAATTACGAGATATAAATGAAATTTGAACATTCGACCTCTTGATTATGAAATGTGACGTCTTGATTATGAAATGTTATTTTATCAATTAAGTTATGCCTGGTTAAAAGAATTAGAAGAATGGGCAAAATCCAAGTCCTAAATATGCATATAAAAATGTGGCCCATGCGCAGCTGATTAGCCTATAGATACACTGCAACTGCACATAGACTATAGCGCCATCCAGACGCTAGTCTTCTATCCACCTCTTCCATAACATGAACGATCCCCAAATATCGTTCATTTTTCACGCCTCCAAAATCCGAAAATAGAGACTTCTCTTTCCTTCTTCACACTCTTAATCACAGATCCTCCCCTCATTTTCTCTATGATTGTTGTCTCTCTCCTGCAACCCTTCAAACCCTTTTCCTAGCGTGACTATTGGGATTTATGGCCCAATGACCACGGTTGACAGGCCCGCTAGGCAAAGCCCACAAGTCTCACCCACTAGGCAAGACCCACTTCAACGTTACCCGGCCCATACCCGGTACCGGGTGCACTACTCTACCTATTTAACCCTCTAACCAAACCCTAGCAGCATTATTTGTTTCCCCTTTCTTCTTGTGCACCATTTACAGTGTCTCTTCTCTCTCCCTCTTAATCTGCCATGGATATACCTTGATCTTCCTTCTCTTTTCATCACCGGTTAAGGTGGTGGCTTTCCAAAGCCAATACAATGGCTTTTGGAAAGCCATCAAACCTTCTTTCTCAGTCATCTTTCTCACACCTATAAATGGGAATTTTTCCCTCGGTCGAAATACATATACATGATATACCTCTCACATATCTTCTGGTTCTAAGTGAACAAAGAGTTAGTCTCTGTGACTGTTGGATCTCTGTGATCGTTGGCGAGCTTGTTTGACAGTGGAGTAACCGTGGGTGTGACTGTGGAATTCTGAGTCTTCTAAGACCGTGCTTTGTGCAATACCACTTGGATCTGGTTCTATCTGAGCCTATTTCTTCATCATTAAATTTATATTTTTGATATAAAGTTTTTTGTATTATTCTTTTATTCATTTGGTTTGTAATCTAAGGAGTTTTGCACTCCACCATATTTTTGTAATAGTTGGTTAGGCTTTTCATTTTCAACGGTATCATTGAGGGGTTTCCACCCTACAGTGGTATCAGAGCCACTACTCTGATCCTTCATCCCGTCATTGGTGGTAGTAACCTCTGGAACCCCTCCTCTTTTTACTACTGTTGATATATCTGCCTATATCACCGTTGGATCTTTATTATTCTGCTATTTCTATTTTACCGCTGTTAAACCCCCTAATATCCCTCTTTGCTGGACCCTTGAGGTTGTTGGGTATCTAGACGGGACTTAGGCTGGTGAGCCTCGGACTCACTATAATTGGTTCTATTACTATTGATCTGTGTGATCCCTTAAAACTGTTGCTACATTTTCTGTTGAGATATCATCATTTTTTAATCGATTGTTTTTCTAAACTACTGTGATCTTTGTGATCTTATAGTTATGCTGTGAACTCATAAATCTGCTGCGACATATATCTTACTCTCTGTTGTTTTACTGTGATCTAAGTTATCTTATATATCTGCTGCATTTTTGTGATCCTATACAGTTTCTCAATTAATCTTTTGTGATTCTGTCGGGTCCATTGTTTAAACTGTTATAACCTTTGGTTTCTTAGTATTTTTTGAGATCTAGTATTACTGTGTGATTTATTTGCTGTGAATTGTGAATACTTCTTAAAAACGTTTTCTGATAAACACTAAAACCTGCTAAACACCTTTTTCCTAAATTTTCCTTAAATTCTTTTTTAAATGGACGGTTATGACCTACAACCTTTCGATGGAAAAATTGATTTTTCAATGTGGCAACAGAAAATGAAAGGAATTTTGATTCAGCAAAAAGTTTTTAAGGTTATTGATGGAAAATATTTGGAAAATGTTTCTGAAGAGAAAAAATTGGAAAATGATGAATATGCTTATTCATCCATTATTTTAAACTTGTCTGATACAGGTTTGAGAAAAGTCGGAAAACAAAATTCTTCTAAAGAATTGTGGGAAAAACTCGAAGAGCTTTATACTGAAACCTCCCTGCCTAGTAAGTTGTTTTTATTGGAAAAAATTTTCAGATACAAACTTGACTTGTCTAAGGAAATTGATGAAAATATGGATGATTTTACAAAGTTGATACAGGATATTAAACTCATTTGTGATAAAAATATTGATGAGTATTGTCCCATTGTTTTGCTTAATGCTATACCTGAAACCTACTCTGATGTGAAGGCTGCTATTAAATATGGTAAAGATAGTGTTACTATTGAAACTTTTCTTAATAGACTAAAAAGCAAAGAAATGGATCTTAGGGCTAATAAACTTAGTCAAAACCAACATGAGGTAAATTCGGTTAGGGGAAGACCTAAGTTTAGAAACTCTAGATATAATAACAGAAGCATAAGTAGGAGTAAATACAATAGTGGAAGTAGGAGTAAATCTAGACCTAGGGAAAACTCCTATAAAGATGATGAAATCAGAGAAAGACGTTGTTACAACTGTGGTATAAAAGGACACTATATTAAGGATTGTAGAAAACCTAGAAAGGATAATAAAGATAGATATTATGATGAAAAGGAAAATGCTAATAATGTTTCTGATGAGAACAATGGTGAAGTTTTTGTTGTATATGAAGCCAATTCTATGCATTTCTTTAATAAGCATGAATGGTTGATTGATTCTTGTTGTACATTTCACATGAGTCCATTCAAAGAAATTTTCTCAAATCTTAGATATGAGCATGCTGGTTTTGTTTCTATGGCGAATGAAAAGAAATGTGAAATCGAGGGTCTTGGTGACATCTCATTATGTTTTAAAGAAGGTTGTAGGTTGACCTTAAAAAATATCAGATATGTTTCTAATTTGAGCCATAATCTTATTTCATGTGCTGCATTAGAGAAAGATGGTCTTGAAGGTAGATGGGGCAAAGGCCTCATGAAAATTATGAAGGGTTCTTTGATTATGTTCAAAGTTGAACGAAAGCGTAATCTCTATATATGCACTGTTTCTAATGATAATCTTACTGCCTCTGTTTCTGAATGTGATTTAACTGCTTTGTGGCATAAGAGACTTGGTCATATTAGTCAAAAGGGACTAGATTGTATAAAAAAGGATGGAATCTTTAACGAAAAAACTGAGAAACTGGATTTTGTGATGATTGTGTTCATGATAAGCATCATAAAGTGCATTTTCCTGCTTCACCCTCCCTAAACCCTTCCATGTCTACTTGCATTCTTGATTATGTGCATGCTGACGTTTAGGCACCTTCGAATGTGTCCACTCAGGGTGGTAATTGCTATTTCTTATCTATTATAGATAACTTTTCAAGAAAAGTTTTCGTTTTCTTAATGAAACACAAATCCGAAGTCTTTGAAAATTTTAAAAAATAGAGAGTTTTAGTAGAAAACCAAACTGGAAAAAAGTTAAAGTCTCTTCGTACTGATAATGGTTTAGAGTTTCGTAATCAAAGTTTTTCTAATTTGTGTGATAAGAATGGGATAAAAAGACACAGAACCAACCCCTACACCCCCCAACAAAATGGAGTTGCTGAAAGAATGAATCGTACATTGCTTGATAAAGTTAGATGTTTATTAATCAATTCTAGTTTGCCTAAAACATTTTGGGGTGAAGATGTGCTTGCTGCTGCTCATTTGATCAATATGTCTCCCTCTGTGCCTTTATCTGGAAAAACTCCTGAATCTATTTGGACTGGTAAAATACCTGACTTATCTACTTTACGTACTTTTGGATGCTCTGCATTTGTTCATCAAACTGTTGATAGGTCCATAAAATGTGTTTTTATTGGTTATCTAGAAGGAGTTAAGGGGTACACAGACTTTGGGTACGTAGTCAACACAGTTTTAAGATTTTGATTAGTAGAGATGTGACGTTTAATGAAAATGAAATATCGTGTTTAGATAAAACACAAACCATAGAAAAAGAGAAAACCTTTAATAAGATGGAGAATAACTTAGGGGATAACGAATAGGAGGGAGAATTAGAAAACACATTAGAACCTGAAAATGAGACTGAAACTGCAGAAAACTCAAAAAATCCTGAACCAAAACCTTTAGAAACTATCAGCTTGCTAGGGATAGAGATAGAAGGCAAATTAGGGCTCATGTGAAACTTAGAGATTTTGATAAAGCCCTTAATACTGAATTGACTGAACCTACTAGTACTGATGAGGTTATGAAATCGAAATAGTGGCTTAGTGCTATGAACGAAGAAATAAAGTCATTAAAAGAAAACAAAACCTGGATTTTAGTTTCAAAATCAAAAAGTGCCTCCATAGTAGACTGCAAGTGGATTTTTAAAATCAAACAAGAAAACCCTATTAAATACAAAGTTAGGCTAGTGGCTAAGGGGTTTACTCAAAAAGAAGGGATAGATTACAATGAAATTTTTTCTCCTGTTGTTAAATATACCACTGTTCGTGTTATTCTTGCTCTCACTGCACACTACAATTGGGAATTGAAATAAATGTATGTTAAAACTGCTTTTTTACATGGTGATTTGGATGAAAAAATTTATATGAATCAACATGCTGGTTTTGTTGATAAATCCAAGCCTGATTATGTGTGCTTGTTAAAAAAGTCGTTATATGGTTTAAAACAATCACCGAGACAGTAGAATAAGAAATTTGACTCATTCATGCATAAAATTCAATAGGAGTCACTATGATCACTGTCTTTACTTCAAGCATGTGCATAATTCACCTATCTTTCTTGTTCTTTATGTTGATGACATGCTAATTGCTAGCCCTAATCCTCATCTCATCAATGATTTGCAAAAACAACTTTGTAATGTTTTTGAAATGAAAGATCTTGGAAATGCAAAATAAATTCTTGGCATGAACATCTCTAGAAATAGAGAAAAATCTACCATACTTTTGAATAAAAAATCCTACATCTTGTCTGTCTTGAAAAAGTTTTCAATGGAAAATGCAAAACCTGCATCCATACCTCTAGCTGCAAATTTTCAACTTTGCAAAGACCAATCTCCCAGAACGGACATTGAAAAAGCCAAAATGGAAAAAGTTCCTTATTCTAATGTTATTGGATCCATCATGTATCTTATGGTATGCATGAGGCTGACATTGCATATGTCATTAGTTGTCTTAGTAGATACATATCTAATCCTGGAACACTCCATTGGGAAGCATTGAAATGGTTACTTAGATATCTGCATGGATCTGTTCATATTGGCATTACTTTTTCTAGAAATTCTGATTATACTCAACTTGTTGAATATGTGGACTCAAATTATGCAAATGATAGGTATAGTCGTAAGTCCACTACTTCTTATGTGTTTACTCTTTGTGGTGCATGCATTAGTTGGAAATCCCAACTACAATACATAGTTGCTTTATCTACCATCGAAGCAGAGTACATTGACACAACCGAAGCTTTTAAAGAAGTCATTTGGCTAGATGACCTTATAAAGGAAATAGGGTTTTGAAAAGAAAAAATAGTTGTTTTTTCGGACAGTCAATCTTCTATACAGCTTTCCAAAAATCCTATTTTTCATTGATCGCACAAAACACATTGATGTTAGATTCTATTTCATCTGTGATATCGTTGGCAAGGAAGTTATAAAGCTGAAAAAGATCAAAACAGAGGAATCCTGTCAAAATGGGGACCAAAAGCTTACCGTTGAAAAATTCATTACTTGTCTAAAAATTCTAAGATTAGTTCTTGACTAACTTTTTCTCTGTCATAGTGTTTTTCTTGCAGGTACACCCAGGGAGGGTCCCATGGCTATGATGAGAGTTCCACATCCATAGTAAGCTCCGAACAATGTTTCCTTATGGATTATTGGTCTAAGATGGACATGTTCGGATCTATGGCCCAATGACCACGGTTAACAGGCCCACTAGGCAAAGCCCACAAGTCTCACCCACCAGGCAAGACCCACTTCAACCTTACCCAGCCCATACCTGGTACCCAGTCCACTACTCTACCTATTTAACCCTCTAACCAAACCCTAGCAGCATTATTTGTTTCCCCTTTCTTCTTGTGTGCCGTTTACCGTCTCTCTACTCTCTCCCTCTAAATCTGCCATGGATATACCTTGATCTTCCTTCTCTTTTCATCACCGGTTAAGGTGGTGGCTTTCCAAAGCCAATCCAATGGCTTTTGGAAAGCCACCAAACCTTCTTTCTCAGTCATCTTTCTCACACCTATAAATGGTGATTTTTCCCTCGGTTGAAATACATATACATGATATACCTCTCACATATCTTCTGGTTCTAAGTGAAGAAAGAGTTAGTCTCTGTGATCTTGGCGAGGTTGTTTGATGGTGGAGTAACCGTGGTTGTGACTGTGGAATTCTGAGTCTTCTGTGACCATGCTTTGTGTAATACTACTTGGATCTGGTTCTATCTGAGCCTATTTCTTAATCATTGAATTTATATTTTGATATAAAGTTTTCTGTATTATTCTTTTATTCATTTGGTTTGTAATCTAAGGAGTTGCGTACTCCACCATATTTTTGTAATAGTTGTGATCGGGGAAGCCCTAATTTGACAAGAATACCCTTAACGAAGGGCATTTCAATAATCTAACCACACTTGAATGATCTAAATCCCTTAAAAAATGAACTTCTAAAAATGGAAAAACTCTCTCTATTTTTGGCACACACACTGCATTAAATACTGCCGCTGTAGCGCCGCCGCCGGCCGACCGCCGAAATTTTTCTTCTGGCCGCCACCTTGCTCGCCGTCAGAAGACCATCGCCACTTCGCCGCGCGTGTGGCTACCGTAGAATCGACGCGCCCTAGATCTGAGAACGAAGTTGCTGCTGTTTTTTTCACACTGTTTTTTGCTGGCAGCTTCTCAAGTCAATTTCGCCTCCATTCCGATGAATTTCTGGCTGCCACTTATATCAATCGATTCCTCATCAAATGGGGAACATTTCCCATCCTTCAATTTGAATTTTCATTCAGAATTGAGACTGGGCTTAAGAGTTAAGTGTCGCGTGTTTTCTGTGATTTCTGCGCAGGCTGGGAAGGTATATTTCTGCGATTTTTTCTCTGCGAAATTCGTGGGATATTTGCTGAGTCTGGTTTGGTAGCTTATTGAGTTTGGTTGGAGGATTTTGGTTTGCCCATTTGTCGGATTTTTCGCTGTTTCTGCATATTGCTCGTTCTTGCTGAATCTCGCTTGTTCTGCTAATTCTGTTGATGAATTTCACTGCTGTTGCTGCTGAATTTTGTGGCTAGATCTTTTGTTGATCCCCGTTGATTATTCCGTCGAATTTTGCGAATTTCACCAGAATTTCTGCGCTTTTTCGTCGGATTTTTCACTACTTTCTTGCTGTGAATTGTTGCTGTTTTTCACTGCTGATGATTGCTGTGAATTGCTGCTGTCATTTCCTGCTAATTTTTTTTGGATTTCAACTGCTGTTGCTGTAATTTTGCTGAGAATTGCTATTCACTGCTGTTGTGAATTCTGTTGCGCTGTTCTGTAAATTTCTACAATTTTCTGCTGCTATCGTTCACTGCTGCTGCTGTAGTTTTTTGGCTGCGAATTGCTGTGGCTATTTTGCTGCGAATTGATGTTCACTGCCGTACGCTGTTCTGTAATTTTCTGTTGTTCGTTCGTCGGATTTTCTGCTGTTCATCGTCAAATTTCTGCAATTTTCTGCTCCTATCGTTCACTGCTGCTGCTGTAGTTTTTTGGCTGCGAATTGCTGTGGCTGTTTTGCTACAAATTGATGTTCACTACTGCTCCGAATTCTACTGTGCTGCTCTGAAATTTTTTGCGTATTTTAGCTACTGTTCGTTCGTCGTTTTTGTGAATTTTCTACTGCGTTTTGGCTGATCATCTAGCCGGTGCTTTATGAGCGCTTTCCTAAGTATTGTGGGGCTTGCAAGCACTTAGGACATGATGAAGATGAGTGCTATGAGAAGCATAGATCTAAGGCCCCACCGATTAGGCCTGCAAATAGGAATGATCCTCCACCGCCTATCCCTGATCAAGAGGATCTTCCGGTGAAATTAGATGTGCAGCAGGCGCAAAAGAACTTGAGATCACCGTAAAGGAAAGCATGTGGTTTTTTGTGATAGTGCAGCCCGATCTCGCCTTGGGGCTAGTACTAGTGGTTCTAAGGGGGTGGAAGGTGAATCGCAGGAAGTTGTGACTTATAAAGATGTGTCCAAAATAGTGGTGGAAGAAATGTTGCACTCGCCAGAAGATGAGAATGACGGAAAAGCTAAACCTAGTCATGCCATAACATTAGTCGATTCACACGCTACATTGACAGATGAACACCATTCTAGAAATGGGAAGGAGACGGCGGTTTCGGAGGTACAGCCGATGGTTCCTGAGTTGGGAGAGTCCAGTAGTCCATCTGACACGAGGACTGAAGATGAGCAGGTAGAAACATGTGTTGTGCCAGCATCCCAGGCAGCGAGTCCTTGTGAGCTGACAGAATGTATGGTTAATACAACGAATCAAGAGTTGCCTAACTGTGCTGCAGTTACCAATGATGAGGCTTTGGGACCGACGGGGGAGGACGTACTTTAGGTGGATGAGGAGGATGTCTCTAGGAGGTTGGCGCGCCATCAACAAGGTTGGTCCATGGGAGACGCATCTACAGACCATTCTGCTTTGCCATATCGGCGAAAGGCAGTCTCCCCGCCTCGTAGGATTGTCACGAGGGTACTATATGATCTACTCTCCCTTGATAAATGAAAGGATTATTTTGGAATGTTTGGGGAATTGGATGACCGTACGCAGAGGGTCTTGAATCGGGTCAGAAAACAACATCATCTGGATTTATTGGCTATCATGGAGCCTATGATCTTCCCTTGAGGGAAGGTTTATGGCGAGGCGGCTGGGATTTCACGAGGTGGTAAATTGTGTGAATCAGATATGGTTTTTCTGGGGTCCGGAGGTACGGTGTCAGGTTTTAATAGATCATGAGCAGTTTCTGCACCTCCGTTTGGAATCTAATAAGTGGCTGAAACCATTGTTTGTTACAGTGGTATATGCGAAATGCGATGTGGTAGAGCGATGGGATCTTTGGGATGGCCTTCGATTGATTTCGGTCGGCTCTTCGCCTTGGATGTGGGAGGGGATTTTAATACTGTCCTCTGTGCAGAGGAACGGTCGGGGGGCGCTGCCCCGAATGGTATCGCAATGTTGGATTTTCATGACACTATTACGGACTGTGCCCTTACAGACGCCGGTTATATTGGGAGCCCTTACACCTGGTATGGTCGTCGGTTGCGACAACGTCTAGATCGGGTCCTGGTGACTGATAGTTGGATGGATGTCTTCCCGAAAACACAAGTTACTCATCTAGAGCTCTCCAAATCGGATCATCGTGGATTATTGGTTGTTGCAGAGACTATTGTGACGTAAAAGGCGTCATCTTTTCGGTTTCAGCACATGTGGATCACACACTCGGGATTTCTTGAGGTTGTTCGTCGGAATTGGCAATACCCGACGATCGGGAGTGGTATGACTCGCCTTCAGCAAAAACTAATTCGTTTGAAGCACTGTATGAAAGAATGGAACGAAACAGTCTTTGGGAATGTGTTTGATAGGGATGCAGAGGCGGAGCGAGATCTCAAGGAGGCTGATGAGGCATATGATCTTGATCCCTGTGATCGCACGCTTGTGGAGCGGAATCAGTGCTCCGCATTGTTGGTTCGGGTGTTGACTCAAGAGGAGGCCTTCTGGAAATAAAAGGCCGGAATCAAATGGGCTAAAGATAGGGAACGAAACATGAGATATTTCTACTCTTTAGTTAAGAAGAGGAGGTTTCGCGGTACGATCTTTGAGATACAACATGAGGGGGAGGTTTTAACTGATCCAATAGCAATTAAGAGATCGGCGGCTTCTTTCTTTGAACAACTCTTATCTGCAGAGCCGGTGTTTCCTGATGAGATGGATCGGGATTGCCTAGAGGATGGCCTGACAGATGAATATAGGTTTCTTGTGTGCCCTGCCAACGATGGCAGAGGTTCGGGAGGCTGTTTTCTGTACTGAGCTGGAGAGTGTTGTAGGACCAGATAGATTTGGGGCGATTTTCTATCATACCTGCTGGGATCTTGTCTCAGAGGATGTTTTTTGTGTAATATTTGAGTTTTTTCGTGGCACAGCGATGCCGAAGAGTTTCACAGCTACTACCATTCTCTTATACCAAAGACCGCCAGCCCAACTTCTTGGAATGAGTCCCGACCTATAAGTTTGTGTAATGTTACGAATAAGATCTGCACGAAGTTGATGTCCATCAGACTTGGGCATGTCCTACCGAAGGTAATATCTCCATCCTAGAGTGGGTTTGTCCAGGGATGATTATTGAGTGATAATGTTCTTTTGGCGCAAGAATTAGTTCACTCATTGGAGTCTCACCAGTCGGAGGCGAATGTAATTTTTAAGCTTGATATGGCTAAAGCTTATGATCGAGTTAACTGGGAGTTCTTCTTTCAAGTCTTGCGGCTAAAGGGCTTCCCGCAGCGCTGGATTGACTTGGTGGTTAATGCTGTCTCTAACTGTTGGTTCTCGGTCCTAGTGAATGGAGAGCATGCAGGATTCTTTCATTCAACACGTGGCTTGCGGCAGGGGGATCTGCTATCCCCAGCGTTATTCGTGCTTGCTGTTGATTACTTATCTCGGGGACTGGATCGGCTTTTCGCAGCGCACCCAATGATGTATTACCAATCACCGGGTCGGGTTCGGGTATCCCACTTAGCATATGCTGATGATATGATGATCTTTACTAACATCTGCATGCAACACATGTCATTGCTCCGTGATTTTCTCCACACATATGATCGAGTGTCAGGACAACGGATAAATAGTGGAAAGAGTTCTTTTATTTTGAGTCGGTAGGTGCTGTCGCCACGGTTGCAAGAGGTACAACACGTTATGGGTTACTAGTTGAAATATCTCCCAATCACATACTTGGGAGTCCCTCTGTACAAGGGCAATCGGAAGGTATGTCTGTTTGATTCGCTCATATCCAGGTTACGTGACATGCTACAGGGGTGGGCGATGACGAATCTATCCCACGGAGGGAGGCTGGACTTGATTCGAAGTGTGCTGCAGGCTACGCCTTTACATTTGCTTCAAGTAGTTCACCCACCTAAGTCTGTATTGATAACCATTGACCGCATATTCAATGGTTTCTTTTGGGGCTCGTATAATAGCCGTCGGCATATCCATTGGTCTTCATGGGATAAGATGTGTAGCCTAGTAGCAGAAGGTGGTTTGGGTGTTCGGAGTCTGGCGAAATATGTTCGGGCTTTTTCCATGAAGCTTTGGTGGGGATTTAGCCTGAAATCATCCTTATGGTCGGAGTTCTTGCATGACCGATATTATAGGACCCGTTATCCTACTCATGTGCCATATAATCGCAATTATTCCTCTGTTTGGCATCGCCTGTGTCACATCAGGGATGTGGCAGAACCTCTAATATTCTGGATTTTGGGCCAGGACTCAGTGTCTTTTTAGCATGATAATTGGTTCAGTGAGAAGCCTCTAGCCTAGCTAGTTCGCGGGGCCCCTAACACTATGGAGCCGGTATGCTATTATTGGCATGAAGGAGAATGGAATGACCCCAGAATTTTCAAGATAGCCCTGCCACAGATTGCACATGTTATCTACCAAATTCCTATTGCAGCGGGACAACGGGACAAAATTGTGTGGACTGCGGCGAGTAATGGGACATTTTCCATGACATCGGCATGGGAGGCCATTCGAGTGGTATCTCCTCGGCGGCAACTTTTTACAGATATATGGAACCGTTCTTTGCGGCCAACGGTGTCCGTCTTCTTATGGCGGCTTTTCCAGGATTGGATCCTGTGGATAAACGCATGAAGCGAAAGGGATTTAGTTTTCCATCAAAATGCCAATGTTGTGAGGCAGAGGACAGGATCTCTCATCTGTTTGTTGAAGGATAGTAGTTTGAGATGTGTGGCTGCATTTTGCTAACATCTTTGGGCTTCAACTTTGTGAAACGGGGAACATGCGTCTTATGGTGCACTTCTGGCGATACTCTATCCCATTTCATTCAAATTTGCACATTTGTACTTTGGTATCATTTTTGATTCTATGATCTACTTGGACGCAGCGAAATGCTGCAAAATATCAGGGGGTACATTTTATGACCACGGGAATCACATTGGAGGTTCAGCGCCATCTTCGCACACTATATGCAGCACGGATCATGGCGAGCATACAATAGAAAGGGGACTTGCACCAGGCGTTGGCTATGGGTTTCTACTTCAGGCCGATGGTGTCTCGGGCACCTAGAGTGGTGCGTTGGAGTACCCCAACTCCGGCGTGGTTTAAGTTGTGTTCGGATGGGTCCTCGCTCGGGAACCCCGGGCCAGCAGCAGCGGCGGCAGGCATTATTCGGGATGAAATTGGACAGGTGCATCTAGCATACCAGTTTGCTTTGGGTACAGCCACTAGTGTGGTCTCAGAGCATACTGCTGTTTGGTGTGGTCTAAAGCTAGCTCGAGCACACAGTTTAGCACCCATAGTTGTTGAGGTGGATGCTAGTGTAGTTCTCCAGCTCTTACAGTCACGAGTATCTGGGATGTGGGAGGTGCAGCATTTGATCATGCGCATTGTGCAGCTCCAACAGGAATTAGGATCGGATGTACGACATGTTTTTCAATAGGCTAATGGAGCGGCTAATTATCTTGCGAAGGATGTCGCGTCTCCACAATTGACTCGGGTTATGTATCAGGAAGACATTATGGGAGTACTACGAGGCATTATCAGACTGGATAAATTGGGCATTCCCTACCTTCGCCGGTGAGCTTGAGTGATGCTTTGAGATTGATTTTTAGTCGGGCGTTGGGGAAGAGATTGGCGGGGGCATTACACAACAAGTCAGAATTGGATAGATTTTTTATCATCATTGATTTTGCACATAGAGTAGAATTTCTTTGATTGTAAAGGGAGTAAGTACTCCTCATTTACTGTTTTGAATTGTACACTCTATAATTTTTATGAGGTAATAAACAGGTAGGGATCCGCTAAACCCCCCGCCTAGGCACAAGCAACTTTTGAAAAAAAAAAAAAGGCCTAACCACACTTGACCTGCGACGCTGAAACCGGTCGGACTGAACCCGGCCAAAAAGATGAAGACCCGACGCGATGATAACCGTCCGATCGGATAAGCAGGCACCCAAATGATGATGCGTGGAGCAACCCACCGTACACACATGGAGCTATAAATACCCCGACGCATCATTTTCAGAGGTAACTGTTGCCTATTTATTTGCGATCTACTATTTGAGTTCGCATATTTTTACCACGATCAAACCAACTTGAGCATCGGAGGGTCATAGTCGGGGACCCGCCCGACAAGCTTCACGTTCGTGTTTTTATACTCAGGGTCCAAACACTAGGTCAAGTGAGGATACGTGGCCGGGTATGATCTACAGTCGCGCTCGCTTATTTTGAGCTCGATCAGTTAGCACCATCTGTGGGAACCTGAGGATAGCCAGTTTGGAGATGGAAGGATCTTCGAGGAGGAATGTGTACACTAGGGAGGAAGCGGCGGAACAAGGAAGTCGTATGATACAAATAACAAAAGGAGAGTTAAAAAGGATGATGGAGAAAGCTAGAAGGAATGCTATCGTTGCATACGAAAGGCGAACTGCGACTCCGATGGTAAAGGAAGCAGCAAGGAGGCAACTGTTCCGTGAAGAGGTCGAAAGAACAATGGAGGTGGGGAGCCGAAGGGATCAAGAGCAGACCCGAGGACCTGCGACCTCAGAGGCGGGATCTAGCAATAGAGGAAAGAGTAAGGCAAGAAAGCCAGCTATATCAAAAGTCGAGGTCGATAATGTGAGCAACCAAATACGACTTTTAGGAAAGCAGATCGAGGAGCTCAAGAAGCGTGGGGAGATAGTTGCACATAATCGAGGTTCCCCATTCAGCAACAAAATACTCACCCAAGTGGTCGAGCGGGATTTCAAGATGCCGGATCTTCAGAAATATGATGGGATGAAGGACCCATTGGAGCACGTGGCAGCATTCGAGTTGGTGATGAACTTATATGGACAGTCTGGTCCAATTATGGCTATATTATTCGTAACTACTCTTGCAGGTAAAGCGCAGGAACGGTTCACTAGCCTCCCAAGTGGAAGCATAGAAACTTACAAGCAATTAATGCAAAAATTCAGCTTTCATTTTGAGAGCAAGAGGAAGCAAAAACGGTAAGCTAAATTTATTTACCATCCGCCAACGAGAGAGCGAGCCGCTTGAGAAAATTATGGGTAGATTTAACAATGAAAAGCTGGAGGTCCAAGACCTAAGAATAGACATGATGGTAAGCATATTGATTCATGGATTAAAGAAATGACCATTAGCGTCGGCGTTATCGCGCGACACCATAGATGAAGAGGAAATGAATGCGATGAAAGACGGGGAATGGAGAACCAGACTCCAGGATCGAGGTTTTTCAAGAACGAGGGAGCCTAAAGAGGGTGGTAGTAGTAAACCAGATAAACAGAAGGAACCACTGTATAAGCGGAAGTTCCACAATTACACTCCACTAAGAATGACTCGCTCTAAAGCATTAATGTTGGTGGAGAACGCGGATGTATTGAAGTGGCCTCGTCATACCAGGTATACGCCTTCCAAAAAATTCTCTAACAAGTATTGCAGGTTTCATTGGGAGAAAGGTCACGACACGGAAGATTGTTTCCAATTGAAGGATGAAATCGAAAGGTTGGTCAGGCAGGGATACTTCAGGGATTATGTTACAAATGAAAGCAAGGCCAGACATAATGAGCGAAGGAGCCAGTCAAGGAGTAGGGATTGCTATCCAAATAACTCGCAAACAAATGCGCTCGCTAACAGAGATAACGTCCCGGTGAAAGGAGTGATACATACGATAGCCGGGGGACCAAGTGCAGGAGATTCCAAAAGGAAGAGAAAGTAATCTGAGAGAGCAAATTACTCGGGTCGAGGTCACGAGTTTGTCCTGAATGTGTGTGAGGAGGAAGAGATATCATTCAGCAGCAAGAATAGGCCCCACAAGGTAGATCAGCAGAATGATCCTATGGTCATAAAAATGGATGTCGCAAATTTCACAGTACATAAGGTAATAGTAGATAATAGAAGCTCAGCGGATATAATATTTTTAGATGTGGTGAGGAAAATGGGGTTAGACAATGTTGAGTTAGAGCCTTTGAGCATGCCATTGGTGGATTTTGGAGGCAGCAAGGTCGCATCTTTGGGGACCCTAAATCTGCTGGTTTCCTTAGGAGTCAAGCCAAAGTGCCAGACAGTGATGGTAAAATTTCTAATGGTGGATACGCCATTTTCCTACAATGTGATACTAGGAAGGCCAGGTTTGAACCTCTTCAGGGTAGTCGTATCAGCTTACCACATGAAAATGAAGTTCCCTACAAATAATTGTGTGGGCAAGGTCGTGTGCGATCGTCAGGGGGCTAGAAGATGCTACAACCTGTCTGTGAAAGGCACCAAGGGGAAGAAACAAAAAAGCGATGAAAATATGGAACCGCGACTGAATGAAGCAGAGCGCATGAAACTAAGCGAGGAATACAAGGCGGTCGAGCTCATGATCGGGGACCAACCGAAAACTACCAAGATAGGAGTCCACATAGGATGGCTAGAAACAGCAATGATCGAATTCTTAAAGGAGAACGTGGATATGTTCGCTTGGAGTGCATCTGATTTCAAAGGTATCAACCCTGAGCTGATCATACACAGGCTCAACGTCGATCCAGCTGCGTGACCCGTCCGACAAATGAAAGGTCATTTGGAGCAGAGAAAAACCAGATCATTGAGCAGGAGGTCAACAAGTTGTTGAAGGCTGGATATGTATCAGAGATCCAATACACCGAGTGACTTTCGAATGTGGTTATAGTCCCAAAAGCTTATGGGAAATGGCGCATGTGCATGGACTTCAAGGCATGTCCAAGGGAGCCTTACCCCTACCTCGAATACACACCCTAGTGGACTCCACAGCCGGGTATGAAATGTTCTCGATGATAGATACCTACCAAGGGTACCATCAAATTTTTATAGCAAAAGAAGATAGTAATAAAACTTCTTTCATAACGGAAGGTGGAATCTACGGTTAGTAAACAAGATGTTCAACCAGTTGATAGGGAAGTCAATGAAAGTGTATGTTGATGATATGCTCGTAAAAAGCAAGAAAGCAGATAGCCACCTCGAGCACCTGAAGCAAGCCTTTGACATAATGAGGTCTTTTGGGATGAAGTTGAATCCAGACGAATGCACCTTTGGGGTGGGAGGAAGAAAATTTTTGGGATACATGGTCAGTGAGCGTGGGATCGAGGCCAACCCGGAAAAGATTGAGGCTATCTAGAAGCTGCGATCCCCGACCACAATCAAAGAAGTCTTAAAACTAACAGGTAAGATCGCATTCCTGAATTGCTTTATTTCGCGGTCTGCTGATAGAAGTTTACCATTTTTCAAAGTGTTGAGAAAAACAAGGAATTTTCAATGGGATGATGAATGTGAAAAAGCTTTGCAAGATCTAAAACATTATTTGGTAAAACCCCCATTGTTGGCTAACCCAAGGGAAGGAGAGGAACTGTTTTTATATATGGCAGTGTCGGAGAATGCGGTGAGTTCAGTCCTGGTTCGAGAGGAAGGAGGAAGCCAGAATCCTATATATTATGTTAGCAAGATGTTGCAAGGAGCGGAGAAACGATACTCCGAGATGGAGAGATTGGCACTTACATTGGTCGTTACCGCAAGGAAACTTCGATCTTACTTTCAGTCCCACAAGATTGTTGTGCTTACAAATCATCCATTGAAGCACGTCATGACGCGTCCCGAGGCTTCTGGAAGGTTAGTGAAATGGGCAATAGAGTTGGGGGAATATGACATAGACTATGGAGCCAAGGTCGGAAAAAAAACACAAGTAGTGGCAGATTTCATGGTCGAATTAATGGGGGATCCAACCAAGGAATGTAAGGGAAAGTGGATGCTGCATGTAGATGGGTCTTCGAATACTAGTAACGGAGGAGCAGGAATTTGGATTCAAGGTCCCGAAGGAATCGAGATCCAAGTTGCAGCAAGGCTATCCTTTTTAGTCACCAACAACGAAGCGGAATACGAGGCCATGATCTTAGGACTGGAGCTAGCGCATGAGGCTGGAGACAAGGACTTAGAGGTAATCACAGATTCCCAGTTGGTCGCAATGCAAGTAGAGGGAACTGATGAAACGCGAGAAAGGACGATGGTCTCATACAAAGAGATCGTGCAAGAATGGATGGGCAGGTTCAATAGCTGCACGATCCAGTAGATCCCCCGCAATGAAAATGATAAGGCTGATGCATTATCGAAGTTTGGAGCCACCATGTTTGGGAGTAGAGATCGCAAAATCACAGCGTTGGTGCTAGAGAGAGCTGCGATCGGAAAGAGCGTGGACGTGAACTGAGTCAAGGAGTCCAAATCTTGGAAGGATGAGATAGTGGGATATTTGCAAGATGGTACCTTGCCTTCCGACCCTGTTCGAGCAAAGAGAATAAAATTTCATGCAGCTCGTTTCACCATTATTTCAGGACAGCTATACAAGAGAACTGTGGATGGACCATTGCTGCAGTGCTTGGATCTTGAGCGAGCAGAATATGTATTGAGAGAAATACACGAAAGCAGCTGCAACAATCATTCTGGAGCAAAGTCGCTGGCGCAAAAGGTCATGAGGCAAGGGTATTTTTTGGCCTTCTATGGTGAAAGACGTTAAGGAGCTTGTTAAGAAGTGCGACAGTTGCCAAAGGTATGCGTCACTGATACATCGACCAGCTTATCCCATAGAGCCGATTAAGATAGTTTGTCCATTCGATCAATGGGGGATAGATATAGTGGGGCCTTCCCCCCTGCCCAGGGTCAGAAAAAATTCATTATTGTAGCATTCAAAATTTTCTCTAAATGGGTTGAGGCAGAAGCAGTCGCAAAGATTTCTGAGAAGGAGATGATCGGGTTTATATGGAAAAACATCATTTGTAGGTTTAGGGTCCCCAGGGTGCTGATCTTTGATAATGGAACTCAGTTCCAAGGAAAACGGATCGTGGAATGATGCAAGGAGCTGAAGATCGGGAAACACTTCACTGTTGTAGCTCACCCTCAGGTAAGTGAGCAAACAGAGGTGACCAATCGAACCATACTCCAATACTTGAAGAGGTGAATTGAAGCAAAGGGAACGTGGGTCGAAAAGTTGCCAGGAGTCCTATGGGCCTATCGAACGACCCCAAGAACCGCGACAAGTGAGTCCCCCTTCTGCTTAGTCTATGGAACTGAAGCCATTATTCCTGCAGAAATTGGCGAGGAATAGCAGAGGATCTTAGCATACAATCCAGAAATAAATCACCATGAGAAGGAGTTTGACCTTACGGTCATTGAAGAGAAGAGGGACACAGCCTATGCCAGAATACTGCATCATAAAGGGATCATGATGAAGAACCACGACCAACGGCTAAAACCACGTCAACTGCAGGTAGGAGACTTGGTACTAAAGAAGGTCGAAGCATCGAAACATATGGAGAAGCTAGATCCTGCTTGGGATGGTCAGTACAAAGTGGTGGAGATCAAATAGAAAGGAACTTACAAATTACAAGACATGCAGGGGAAGAATCTTCCGCGACCGTGGAACATACAGAACTTGAAGAAGTATTATGCGTGAAGCAACTTTGGATACCTGTGAAAGGCCATCAACTCTTGTCTTGAGCCTGTGAAAGGCCATCAACTCTTCTCTTGAGCCTGAAAAAGGCTAGCTTATTTGTAAATTAACTTGGATAAGATCTCCTCAAATTTTTGTATACTATGGTGCCTGAAAAAGGCCAACTCTTTTAAACGTGCGATTTGAAAAAGATACACTATATCTTATGGTGCCTGAAAAAGGCCAACTATTTAAGATGTGCGATCTGAAAAAGATGCACTATATATTATGGTGCCTGAAAAAAGCTAACTCTTTTGAACATGCGATCTGAAAAAGATGCACTACATATTAAAGTGCTTGAAGCCAATTCTTTTAAATGTGTGATCTGAAAAAGATGCACTGCATATTAAGGTGCCTGAAAAAGGCCAACTCTTTTAAATGTGCACTGAAAAAGATGCACTACATATTAAGGTGCCTGAAAAAGGCCAATGTGCGATCTGAAAAAGATCCCACTGCATATTAAGGTACCAGAAAAAGGACAAACTGTTTCAAACGTGCAATCTGAGAGTGATGCACTACGCATTAAGGGCCTGAGAAAGAATATGCGATCTAAAAGACTATACACATTGAAAGAGATGCATGGTATCACGAGAAAAAATGTCTTGCATTAAAAGACGGATAAGAGAATCCACGAGTATCGGGTGCGCTTAGAAATTACAAAAAGATTCCTTCTAAGGACTCTATCGGTTGTAGCTCATATCAAAAAAGAATCCTAAAGTGATCTAAAATGAATTGATTTGCACAAAAGGGATTCTGTTAGAAGAGTTCCAGATCGTCACATCACCAAGTCATTAAGCAGAATATCGAACTCGCTTCCTTCATCTGGGAGAGCAGGGGCATCCTTGTAAGGTTGGAGGTTCTTATCCAGAGCGGGGTCCAAGCGGTCTGGATCGAAGCCTTCAGAGAAGGCACCAAGGGTGTTTGATTGGGCTTTGCAAGTGTTGAAGCCGTCGTTGAAGAAGTTTGCAGCTTTCATTTCTACTGTCGTTTGGAAAGCGGCAGATTTGAGAAAATCACAAGCAGCGTGCAGTCGCGCTTCAGCGAGCAGCCGCTTCAATGCCGTCAAGGCGTCCAGCCTCGTAGCCTTCTTTCGATCCTTCCTCATGACCAGCGAGCACACCCTCCCTGCGACCGTCGGAAAAGGCTTTGCCCCTAACCCTTTCCATCTCTGCCTGAAGCTCGGACAGCTGACCTTTGAGACCCTCATTTTCTACGACCAAGGTCGTCTCTTTAGACTCCATTTTAGCAAACTCCTTCCGGAGATCTTTCAGCTTCCTGTTAGCGATCAAATGATTCCTCCGATGACTTGTGCATTTTAAAGCCATACTGTGGGAAAGGGTCGCAGCCTGCAGAAAACTACATTAGGTATATGGGCAAGAAGGGCATTACGCACGTAAAGCTAGAGGTACATACCTGCATTAGAGCATGGGCCAAGTGTTCTTCATTGCGGGTATGGGACAATGTCAATACGGGTGCTTGATCGCGGGGAAGGATGATGTTCTTGTATATCTCCCAAGAGGCTTGACCAGCCTCCCCATACAAAACAGAACTCTCACCTGAAATATTCCACTTGGGAACGAAGCGCTCCCCCTTCAACTTTTCCATTTTATGATGGTCGCATTTCAGTTCTCGGCCAGCATCTTTCCACCAATCAGTCACCTTCTTAAGAAAATCGTAGTTAAGGCGCTCGTCAGCTCGATCAGCAGCTGCCACAGTTAGCACACCGACATCCCGGGCTTCATCCCCTCTCTTAGATTTGGCAGACTTAGAAGATTTAGAGCTTCCCCTGCTACCCTTATGCCTTCTATGCTTTTTGTGCTTACAGGTAGGGAGCCCCTCAAGTTGAGATCGCTTTTTTACGTTGGTATCTTCGGGTCGCTCAACATTTTCTCCTGAAGGGTCTTGACCTATGTCAACGGGCGCTTCAAGGGTCTCCTCGCTATCTATCGGAATGATAGCAGTTGTCTCAGCACCTCGAGCACGAGTTGAGGTCGCTGTAGGTTCTGTAGGAGGGGTAACCGGTTTCGTACTAGACGTATTTTCCAAGAACTGAAGATGTGCTGCGATCCGAGCATTCATGAAGACCTCAGCTGTAACCAAAAGAAAAATAAAAAATATGAACATTTATAAACAAATGAGTTAGGGTAAGTGTGAGAACGGCACCTAAAGACTCGTCTACTTGGAGTAAGACGAGCGAGCCACAGAACCTTTTCGGTCAGGAGCATTTTTGGATAATACAAATAAGCTGTAAGGCTATTTATTTGGTCGCCTTCCAGCCCCCCTCCTTCGGTCCTAGGATGGGGTTTATGTTTATTCCAATTGCAACGGAAAAGCCACATTTGACCAGAGGGAGGTCGCAAAAAAATGAACTTCTCACACCAAGGGCCAACGTCGGATGTCAGAAGTTCTAAGTATCTACACTCCTTTTTGGCAGATAGATAAAAGAAGCCTCTATCTGCCGACCTCTTTGAGGTCGTAAAGGAATACAGCAACCAAAAATTGTCGAAACTAGGCTCAAGGCGAAGAGCCTTCATTATTATGATAAAGAAGATTATCTGACTAAAGGAATTGGGGGACAATTGCATGGGGCAAAGCCTCAGCCACTGAAGAATAGCTACAACCGGAAGGGCTATTGGTAACCTCAACCCAGCAACGAAATGCGAAATAGAAAAAGCGCAAAATCTTAGAGGAGGGCGATGCATGCGTTCGAAGGATTTGGGGATCCTAATTTTGAATTCTAAAGGTATGAAGAAGCGTTCGCGTATTTTCTTGATGGGAGTTTTAACTTGACTCACTACGGCAGTCCAACGAGCTTCAAATTTTTCAAGAGTAGTGGGCTTATCAAGATTACTTGCAGGTAGAGCTAATGGAAGCTTAGATTTAGGTGTTTTCCTAGTAGGTGTACTATGGGGGGGTGAAAATGAACGCGCAGCACCAGATCTAGGCTAGGTCGCTGACGACCCAGATCCAGAACTCTCAAAACTAGAGTTAGAACTAAAACTCAAGGAAGACATCATACCTTAAGAAGGAGGAGCGACCTGGGAGACAAGGCGGTTGAGATCGTAGGCGTGGAGTGCCAGCAGACAGGAAGAAAGTTTGAATGCAAGGCATATATATAGGAGCACCCCAGAAAAAATGCTCCCGGACAGGGACGACAAGATTCCGACACATGGCATGGAGGCAGACCTTTGTCAGATGATCAACGGTCGCGACGGATCAACTTCTTCAAAAGGCAATAAATTCCACTTTTAAAGAAGTGGGGGAGTAATGAGGGGGGAAGCCCGAATTTGACAAGAATACCCTTAATGAAGTGCATTTCGTTAATCTAACCACACTTGACCCGCGCCCCGCTGAAACGAGTCGGACTGAACTCGCCCAGAAAAATGAAGACCGGACGCGATGATAACCGTCCGATCGGATATGCAGGCACCCAGATGATGACGCGTGGACCAACCCACCGTACACACACGGAGCTATAAATACCCCGATGCGTCATTTTCAGAGGTAACTGTTGCCTATTTAGTTACGATCTACTATTTGAGTTCGCACATTTTTATCTCAATCAAGCTAATTTGAGCGTCGGAGGGTCATAGTCAGGGACCCGCCCGACAAGCTTCATATTCGTGTTTTTATTCTCAGGGCCCACAACACTAGGTCAAGTGAGGGTACGTGGCCTGGTACGATCTGCCGTCGCGGTAGCTTATTTCGAGCTCGATCAAGTTGGTTACGCTACTCGTTTTCAATGGTATCAGTGAGGGGTTTCCACTGTACAGTGACCTCCCTTCATTCCTCACGAGCTCTGTTCTGATAAGAGCTATGTATTCGTGAGGGGTCTCTCATTTTCCTAATTTTCCGCACCCAAATCACCTCGTACAAGTGTTTGGCATTTTGAGGATGTGGGAGTTTTGAATTTGTGTGTAGGCTTGGTGGGTTGTCGCTGGAATCGATTTTCAGAATGGGAAGTGGAGGATTCAGTGTGCAATCATCGGTTTTTTGGAGGTATGCTCTGAGTGAATCTTGTGGTTGATTTAGATCTGAATAGCATTTTCTGGTATAGTTTTTGATGCATTGAGTTCTGATGAGGTGGATTTGTTTGGGATTGTTTGGAATGTGATGGATTTGGGGACATTTGTTTGTGTATGTTTATGTTGCTGCTGCAAATTCTCTCACTTTCTCTCTCTTGGGTTTTTTGTCTGGTTTTACTGGAGTTTTAGATGGTTGGAATTCGTCTTGGGTATATAAGATCCTGCGGTGGCGGTTAATGCCCTTTTTAAAAGCATTTACTTTCACTCAAAGATTGAATTTTTTCAAACATTTCGTTTACTATCATGAAATTGCAAGTTTATTGAATAAAGGGGTTTTGCATCTAATTTTTGTTTTACCTCAATTTGAGTTCTGTTGATGGAGTTATGTTTTCAGGAGAAAAGGTTTCTGTTGATTATTTTGTGTTGTGGTATCAATCATGATCTTTGTAGACAACTGCTGTACAAGATTTTTGATCTTGCTTTCTTGTTTCTCTAGTGTGCGAGGTTCAGTGGACTGTGCAGTTGTTTATATTTGGCTTTATTTTCTAGATGCTCCCGTGATTGCTTTTTCTTGAATTGAGTAAAAATTGTATGGTTAATGAACTCTGATCCGACTGAAACTTTTGTTTTCATTTGCAGTGTGTTTATTTTTAAGTTTGTTTGTTTTCGTAGTCAATTGTTCCAAGATAGTGAACTTTGAAAGTTGAAGAACATAGAATGGGTGAGGCTGATGATGGTTTGAAGTCAAAGAGGTAGTCTTTGTGACTGTTGGGACAACCTGTTTCGATTCCTTGGTTAGAGCTGTAGACACTCAGGAGGTTAGAGAAGCATTTTTCAAGAAGGGCTATACTCACCTCCTCATTCAAATGGGTCGAGGGTCTTACATCCCCACAAAGGTAATCTGAAGCTCGAATGGTTTATGTTTCCACTGATCAGTTCGTGTGAAAATGGTGTCAAATTTCTAGCAAATAATTCAATTTGATAAAAATAATTTGGCAGCAATATGCACTTGGAGGAGCGAATGCAGAGTAGGTGAAAAGAGGGATTGCACGTTCCGTGGTGCTTGGAACTTTGATCTATAAGCAAAGAAGATGAAAATAATAGAGAAAATATTTGGAGATAAGCTTTTGAAATCATGTTTGCTTTGAAGCCCAATTCATCCTGTTGTATCACTTTGAAATTACTAACTTTGAATCGGGATTGGTAGGACTTGTCACGTCCTCATCTCAATTTCTTAAATTTTAAGCTCACGTTTAATCCTTTAGAGCCAGTTGTCCAAAATACCTTTCATCTCCATGCTATCTTTCTCTACTTGTAAGCACATATAGTTAGTGAAATTCTTTGTCCGTGGGTGGATGAAATCTTATGGTTTCTCTACGTGGGTCATTTTGTTTGCTTTTTCATCTTAAGATGCATGATGTTATTCCTATCCGAAGCCCCTATAGTTTTCCTATTGCCTAAAGACTAAGTTTAGCTTATCTCTATAGAAAATTATTCGAACTTGCTATCTTGTACAAATTGTGATAATGTTGGAGGAAACTCCTACCATGTGTAGATATGGTTAATAACACAAATAGAGTCTACTGCATCGATTTTTACTTCATGTTTATATATCTGATTGCCATGCTATCATTTACAATACTAATATGATGGCATCGACTTTTCAGTCTACCAGAGAAGACGGGTCCCTTTCTGTGGATTATTTCACATTTTCGTCAAGCATAGCTGAGTTTTTGAAGTCCACATCTCTCGTTATTAGTCACGCAGGTGTTTAAGTTTTCATAATACCAAAATTACGTTTTGTTTTCTATCTTCCACCTTATTTTACTATATAGTTAATTTTCCACAGAAGTGAATCCATTGCCTGCATGTTGTGGCTTTTAACAGGAATCAACTCATTGAGGGACGAGCTGTATACCTTCAATATGTTTAGTTTTCCTGTATTTAATAAGCTAAAAAATATCATGCCCATTCCCCAACTTTTGAGTTCAAAAGTAGTTGTTTTTTGGTTCTTTGAATAACTAAGAGGTGGAGAAGAAGATAAACCTGACACTTTTGAGTTTTACTTTGTTTTCCAGGTTCAGGAAGCATATTTGAGACGTTGAGACTGAGAAAACCCCTCGTTGTTGTAGTTAATGAGGATTTAATGGACAATCATCAAAGCGAGCTGGCTGAAGAATTGGCGGAAAGAAAGCATTTGTTCTGCGCTCGTCCCCAAACGCTTTATGAGACCATTTCTGCAATGGATTTGGATTCTCTTGTAGCTTATCAACCTGGTGATGCTACGCCGGTTGCTAAATTTATTAACAGGTTTCTAGGTTTCACCAACGAATGACAAGAAAATGTAACAAACAGTTTCACTGTTTACGTAAAATGTTTACTTATAAAAAATCGATATGGTTTACTTAGTTAACTTTGTAATGTGGGCTGATTTAGAATCATGATATCATTGTCGAGGGGACTACTTACTGATCAATGAATTTCTCGCACATACCCTTCCTGAAGGTTCATTTTCTTTCTAGTGAAGGTGTAAGGATAGTATGAGAGCATATGTAATAAGGCAGGCTGCAAGTAATCATACATTTTTCTGCACAAAAAAGACAGAAGATGTAATAAACATTGAATAAATTAAACTGAAAAAAAGCAAAAAAAGAAAAGGAAATCTATGTTAAAAGAACTGTCCCACCTATCATTATCATCTCCCACACTTTATTTACTGACATGGTTTTGCTCTTGCTTTCCAAGAACTAGCAGCCAAAGCCAACATCTTCAAGATACTTCCAGCAAAATATCTCAGCTCAAGATCTTTTACAGAACCACTCGAAATTATATCCTCATAGTATGGAAAATACAGGACCAAAATGAATATCTACATATACTTTGATTAAGAATAGGAATCGTTAACATGGAAAATGATCAAGTTTCGGAAGAACTGGCTGACTGGGAGCATGTTCAATCACCGTTTTCCACTGTTACTGCTAACCTGATCGTTGATCACGAAAATCCAGTGACCATTAAAGATGACTTCTATAGTGAAACATCGGTTTTTCCGCCTGGAAATCACGAGGACTTGCCGGTTGCTCCTCCACAGGATAATGATCAGCGCTTGCAAGAACCAGAATGAGGAGTTTCGAGATCACCAAAAGTAATTCCTACTACACTTGTGAAAGTGGGAGTAGGGTCGATCCACAAGAATTGATTTTTTTTTTTTTTTTAAATACCCACGCACACACCCACTCACACACGCTCCCAATGGGGTTTGAACCCAACATCTCCACAATAGAATGTTGAGCCCCAAGCTATTGGGGTGTCCCTTAGGGGATCCACAGAGATTGATTTTAAGTTAATTTCTTTTAGAGAAATAGAAAATAATGGGGAAGGTTGTTGATAAAAAGAAGTGATCAAAAACTAAATAATTAAAAATACCTGGTGAAGATACAAGAGAGAGATTTTTCGATTAAGGCTAGGATTATGCTTGATTCTTGTAAGTTGATCATTGATGCAAGAATAACACATATATGAACAAATAAACCAGTTATGGTCGTTGGTATAACCTAACAACCTCACCTTTCCTTACCTTTTCGTTGGCCAAGGTACGACCGTTGGCTAGATCCCTAATTAACAGACAACCCTGGGAACGTCCACAAGATTTAATCTAATAACAGCATTAAGAATTAGAAAGGCCTGATTCTAATCAACAAACTCCTACGAGGATAATTCGTTTAAACTAGATGATGCATTCCCCATAACATAACTAATTACTGTGACACAATTAATCATGTTACGTTGCTACTAAGCATTGAACTAAATAAACAATTACACGGATTTATAAAGTCCAATTAGCTAAGCAAACCTTCTTGATAATGAACAACCGGCCGAATCATTCATAAATCAGACATTTGTAATTAAAGCACAGAGAATAGCATGAATATTTGTTTGATAAGTGTAGAACGCAGATTAGATCTCACAACATAATGAGAATCAAACAATCACCATACCTTAACCAGAAAATAAGGAATTTAGCCGGACATATTAATGGGAGAACATACTAAAAAGTGGAATTTCATTAATTCCGGTTGTAAAATAAAAATAAAAGAGAAAAGATGAATTAGAATTCTATGGAGTTCTAAACAATAATCGAATCTACCTCTTCAAATGAAGACACCCCCCTATTTATAATAAAAGTCTCCTACGAATCTAGACGTATGGGGGGGATAAATACATGATAAACTCTAAAAAGGTAAATAAATCACAAGAGATAAGCTTTAAAGAATCCTTTCTAAACCTAAACACTTCATTTCTCTATCTTTTGCGGAACTTGCTCGTGCTTATCCTTATCCCGAGTTGACCACTCGACTAAGCATGGGCCCGCTTAGTCAATTCTGCAGAAATTTCCTTGTAATCTTCCTTTTTTTCTTTTTGATGTCTTCAATTTCGATTTTGGCTTGATTTTTGCCATCTTTGTCTCATATCCCCTTTTTTGCTGAATATGCAATAAAATCACATAATTAGGGATGTTTTGGCTTAAAAAAAAAGATTAAATCGCTAAGAAATCATGATAATTGCAGAGTTATCAAATACCCCCACACTTAGCTATTTGCTTGTCCTCAAGCAAAATCAAGATGCATTCAAAAAATCCTCCGAATTTTAAACTACTCAAGGCAATTTATAATTATGTGCAAAGTAAATGACATACTTATGAAGGAGATAATTCAACATGTATCAAACAAGTTTTCACGTGATGACCATTATCAAAACCAATCGCATAAAACTAGTGGACTATTTTCTCTCCACTTTCCATTCTCTCAAGTGTATATATGGCTCAAGTGTATCTCTCGACACTTACTGCGACAATGCTTCACCATAGACTTGCCTATACACCATATCTCCTCCACTTTTGTAAACATGCACATATATGGATCAAAAGGTCTTTAATTTTGGTTGTAATGGGGCTTTGGTTTGGGGTAGGATAAAAGGATAATGAGGTTAAATTCTAAGAAACTAATTAGAGCACCAAAAAAATTTGAGTGAGCAATAATTCAAAGCTCTCAAAGTTTACTCATCTCCCTTCAAGATCTTTCGACAAATCCTTGAACATGCCTTTCTTATTCCTTTTGGAGAGTTCATACATTTTTTTTTTATATTTTTTTCTTTTGTTTCTTTTTCTCCTCTCCATTTTTTTGTGATAGGCATGGACCAAGAAAATTGATGTTGGTTCCCACAAAGTAAAGAAGAACATAATTTTGGAACCCCCACACTCATTTCGAGATACATCTTTTAAACACATAAATCACAAAGGTTAATCCCCCATCTTGAGAACTTGTTCTTTTGAAAATAAACCCATTTTCCTTGATGCTCTCTAATAGTTCTTAGAGGGATCAAAATCAAGGTTTTAAACAAATGACGGGATAGGTTCGTATATGGCAGGTTATTCAACAAAATAGGTCAAAAGGCTCAAAGGGGTTCTCTAAAGTTAAAGAGTGTTGGGTGGTTAAAGAAGGCCGAAAGTGGTTTCTAATGCCTTTATCATATCCAAATAAATACACATTGTGTGGCCTCGATTTGGTTCAAGGCAAGTTCTAGGAAGACAAAGCCATAAAAGTGTTATTCTCTCAAGAAAGAATGAAATTTTTTTATGGACATATCAAGCTCAAAATCTCACGAGGTATGTTTTAGTCCACTAATCCTATATCAAAAGATTTTAACTTAAGTCATTTTGGTAAAATTAAGCTTTCAATTTGTGAATTATCCTCAAGCATAAAACATGTATTCTTTTTGCACACAACATCATAAGCCAAGATTAGTCCAAAATTGAAAGGGTTTTATCATGCCAAAGTTTTTTTTTTTTTTTCCAAAACTTGTCAAAAAGTTTCTCTTTTCAAATCAACTTGAAAAATAAAAAGCAAAAATTTTCGCTAGGCACAAAGAAAATTCATCTACCACCAAGCACATCAACAAAAATTATCATGTATAAGCTCAAGAACCACACCCCCACACTTAAAATTCACATTGTCCTCAATGTGGATATTGACATGCAACTCAAGGATTAAAAATTAAAATGAGAGAGAGTTTAAGGAAGCGTCCCTGAGTGCATGCCGCGAAGAGTTCATGCGTGATTGGGCTGGTGGCAGATGGTGGCGGCAACTTCCGGTGGATATGAATTGAGAGGGAGAGAGATCTTCGTGGTAGGTGAAGTTGCTGTGAGAGAAAGTGAGAGAGAGAGTTAATGAAGATAAAGATGAAGTCAAAGAAAATCTTGGTAAAATATATGAATAAAAGTGGAAAGATTTTGACTGATTTCCTTCTTTCTTTTGATTTTTTGAACTTTTGATTTTTTTTATCATAAATTTAAATAAATAAATAAAATAAATGAAGATAAATGAAGTGAAATAACAGCCTACGAAGTGCAACTAAGCGTGGGCACGCTTAGTGGAAACTCCAAATCTGTTTTGGTGAAGTGAGTTAAAACAGCTTTGAAAGATCGACTAAGCGTGGGCACGCTTAGTGAAAACTTCAAATCTGTCCAATTTGGCCTTCCAAACAGATTTAGATGCTTCATTAAGCGTGGCACGCATCGTAAAACTTGAATAGAAATACTATAATTAAAATCAAATGAAACGAAAAAGAGAAGGGATAGAAATTCATGGGTTGCCTCCCATGTAGCGTCTTTCTTTATGTCTTTGGCTAGACATTGTTGTGCCTCAACTTGAATAAGTTGGGAACTTTAAATTCTCTTCTTCTTCGTCACAGTGCACCCAAAGATGGTGTGGACCAAGGAAAACTTTGAGGTTCATGAGAGAATTCTTCCTCGAACTTATTTTGTCGTGAAATGCTTTGTTCTTATAAATTCTCGAACCAGAGACCTTGAGGAACTTTGCATAGTGAGGTACTCTTTTGATTGCGTCGATCAATGGAATGTTTACCACCACTTCGCTAACAATTTCAAGTGTTCCCTTCATTTCGCCTTCTTCCTTTTCAGCAAATCCTTCCGGTAATGGAGGTTTGACCATCAACGCCTTGATCAGTTCACTGTCGGTTGTTTTGGGCTTGTTCGTCTTCTTTTGAGAAATTTCTATCTTTTGATCTGGTTCACCTTGCTGGACATGCGCATGCTTGGTGTCATTTTCGTCCATGTTTGGTTGTAACTCTTTTTCACTGCAAAGGACAAAAACAACAGCATTTTGTTTGGGGTCAACAACAGATTGAGAATGAAAATTACCTTGGGATTCCAATTTACTAACAGATGACGCTAGTTGACTGATTTGAGATTCTAGGTTTTGAATGCTCGTCTGGGTCTGTTGTTGTTGTTGCTGGAACTGTTGGAAGCTCATCTGGGTCTGTTGTTGGAATTGTTGTGTGTTGGTCACTAGTGCTTTCATCATGTCTTCAAGAGATGGGCTAGGCGTGGGACTAGGTGGAGGAGGTGGTGGCCAGTTTTGAGATTGTGAAATGTAGCTAAAACTGGGGTAATCTGTCCTTCCTGGATTGTACATGTTGAAATGAGGATCATATCCTCTTTGTGGTGTTCCAGGAAGTCCTCCAACAACATTAGCATGCTCGATGGTTTCTTCTTGAAGCATAGGGTACAAATTGGTGGGATGTACCATGGAATTGCATATTACACAAGCCTTCACTCGTTGGTATTTTTCTTCGACATATCCTTCAAAAAGGGACAAAAGTTTATCAAAACGATCATAAAGGGAAGATATACCTACCTCATTCACCGGAGGATTGTCGTATCTAGTCCCAAACTGTTGAGTATTGGCCCACATGATTGCAATTGGGTTGTGTGCTATGGTTCACTCCAAGTGTCCAATATCTCTTGTTCTAACTATGGCTCGGAAGAAGTGGGCTCCTCTTTTTTTTTTTTTTTTTTCAACTGGTTGCTTGATTTCCTTTTAAAATTTTCGTCCAGTCTTCTCAATCTCAGATTAGATTCAAGTTCACCTGTGAGAGAAGATTTTAGTATTAAACCAAGTAACAAAAAAAATTAATTAAAAAGAAAAGAAATCTTCTTGAAAACGTCAGTCCCCGGCAACGGCGCCAAAATTTGGCGAGTGTCGAGATCACCAAAAGTAATTCTTACTACACTTGTGAAAGTGGGAGTAGGGTTGATCCACAGGGATTGGTTTTAAGTTAATTTCTTTTAGAGAAATAGAAAATAATGGGGAAGGTTGTTGATAAAAAGAAGTGACCGAAAACTAAATAATTAAAAATACCTGGTGAAGATACAAGAGAAAGATTTTCTGGTTAAGGCTAGAATTATGCTTGATTCTTGTGAGTTGATCATTGATGCAAGAATAACACATGTATGGACAAATAAACCAGTTATGGTCGTTGGTACAACCTAACAACCTCACCTTTCCTTACCTTTTCGTTAGCCAAGGTACGACCGTTGGCTAGATCCCTAATTAACAGACAACCCTGGGAACGTCCACAAGATTTAATCTAATAACAACATTAAGAATTAGAAAGGCCTGATTCTAATCAACAAACTCCTACGAGGATAATTTGTTTAAACTAGATCATGCATTCCCCATAACATAACTAATTACTGTGACACAATTAATTATGTTACGTTGCTACTAAGCATTGAACTAAATAAACAATTACACGGATTTATAAAGTCCAATTAGCTAAGCAAACCTTCTTGATAATGAACAACCGGCCGAATCATTCATAAATCAGACATTTGTAATTAAAGCACAGAGAATAGCATGAATATTTGTTTGACAAGTGTAGAACGCAGATTAGATCTCACAACATAATGGGAATCAAACAATCACCATACCTTAACCAGAAAATAAGGAATTTAGCCGGACATATTAATGGAAGAACATACTAAAAAGTGGAATTCCATTAATTCTGGTTGTAAAATAAAAATAAAAGAGAAAAGATGAATCAGAATTCTATGGAGTTCTAAACAATAACCGAATCTACCTCTTCAAATGAAGAGACCCCCCTATTTATAATAAAAGTCTCCTACGAATCTAGACGTAGGGGGGGATAAATACATGATAAACTCTAAAAAGGTAAATAAATCACAAGAGATAAGCTTTAAAGAATGCTTTCTAAACCTAAACACTTCATTTCTCTATCTTTTGCGGAACTTGCTCGTGCTTATCCTTATCCCGAGTTGACCACTCCACTAAGCGTGGGCACGCTTAGTCAATTCCGCAGAAATTTCCTTGTAATCTTTCTTTTTTTCTTTTTGATGCCTTCAATTTCGATTTTGGCTTGATTTTTGTCATCTTTGTCTCATATCCCTTTTTTGCTAAATATGCAATAAAATCACATAATTAGGGATGTTTTGGCTTAAAAAGAAAGATTAAATCGCTATAAAATCATGATAATTGCAGAGTTATCACAGAACCGGTCAATTTGCACCCGCCATCGGATGGTTTAACGAAGTGGAAGAGGCTGTATTTGGGAGTTATACAAACTGGGATTTCTCACGTTGCTGATAAAGTTAGAAAATATGCTACTTGTAAAGTTGGTGTCTGGTTGCTTGCATGGATAGCAGGTGGAGTTGCTGCCATGGTGCTGGTTTCCGTTTTGCAGAGACGAGTTCTGATTTGGTGGCAGAGGCGTACGCAGAGAGGCAGCAGCAGCAGCAAGGAGAGCCTCATGCTTGTCATTAGAGAAAAAGACAAGGTTTAGACTAGAAATTTTCTTGGGATTTATTGACTTTTACTGCTGATTCTTTGTCTGAGTATAAAATCTTCTAAATTTCCTTGATATTGTTCACTAGATTAGTCTACTTCGTCTCCATTAAGTTGTTGGCATAGAAAGACAAATCTTCTTGTATGTGCAGTGAACACCTCTTTCTGCTCTAATTTCGTTCTTTCATGCTAAGCTTTGTCTGTGCTTCTGCAGAAAATCGACCAACTACTGCTCCAAATTGCCCAAATGAATGAAATTTTGCTAGCATGTCGGAGGGTTCCCGTTATTCAAGTAAAATGAGTAATTACACAAGGTAAGTCCATGTATACACCGTATCCTCTGAGAGGAGACACATAGAAGCTACAATATTTAGCTTAAATCTTTCACTTAGACGTTGTTTATATTACGAGAGTTCTATACCCAGATTACAACCTTATATTTGTTGTTCGGAACACCAGATACGCTGTTACATATGAGTACAATGGTTTATGATATCACTTAGTAGCACATTATAACCGAAGCTGCACCTGAATTCACATAAGTCCTGATAAAATGAGTCCAAAAAATCTTCTTTTTGGATCCTTTGATTCAGAAGTTTAAACACATTCCATAGTGATTAGTACTTTCTTGCATCATGTCTCTAGAGATCTCCTGTCATTTAAAAAGAGGTAATGGAATATGCTGAGTGAATACGAAGATTTGGAGAAAGAGCAGAAAGTTAAACCATATAAAAGCTCTTCGATGTAAAGTGTCAGGTAAAATCTTGAATTAAGTTATAATGGGTGTCAAGAAACCTACGTAAGGTTAGAAAATTGATGAATGATCAGTCCTATATATGAATCATATAAGAACTGTGCTATACAAACGTATCATACATATATATGTTCAATCAGAAAACTACTGTTAGAAAATGGATCGGGTTAAGATGGATAACAGGTGGAATATGAAGGCGATAAAAGACACACGAATTTGTTAACCCAGTTTGGATATAAATCCTACGTTTGGGGGCGATACCAAGCCAGGAGAAAACACTCAAAGAGGAGGAAATTTGAGGAGTACAACACACACACACTTGTATGCAAGTCTTCACCACACGTGAAAGACAACACTCACCCTCGTCTCAACTCTTTCTTTTCTCTCTACTCTATTTTACTCTACTCTATTCTACTCTACTCTATTCTACAATGCTAATAAGAGTAGTATATATATAGCCATGACTTATCCTTTTTCCAACTCAACTTGGGATTTCTAAGTTGAATCGGGTTATCCTTCTCCAACTCAACTTTGAATCGGGTTATCCTTCTCCAACTCAACTTGGGATTTCTAAGTTGAATCAGGTTATTCTTTTCTTCTTCAAATCAACCTTCACAACTTAACAATCTCCCACTTGAAGATTGATTAGTTTTTCTCCACTTCTTTCTTGGTACCGCCGGGTTTGTCCACTCTAGTCATCAAGGCCAGTCGAAGCCGTACACAGCTTCAACTTCTCCATCGCACCCGCCTTGGTCAGCATGTCCGCAGGATTCTTTTCTGCTTGGATCTTCTCCAGCTGCAGTGCCTTCTTCTCTAGAAGTTGTCGGATGAAATGGTACTTGATCTCGATGTGCTTTGACCGCGAATGGAACGCGGGATTCTTTGCCAGATGGATCGCACTCTGGCTATCGCTATGAAGGATCACATCTGCCTGAGGTTTCCCTAATTCACCCAAGAAGTGTTGCAGCCAAATGAGCTCCTTAGCTGCCTCAATAACTGCCACGTACTCAGCTTCCGTCGTGGACAGTGTGACAACCTTCTGCAGCTTTGAGACCCAGGATACGGCTGTACCGCCATATGTGAACACGTATCCTGTAGTGCTCCTCCTTTTGTCATAGTCACTCCCTGCAAAATCAACGTCAACAAACCCAAACAAGGTAAGCTTGCCCTTACCAAACACCAATGCTCGGTCCTTAGTACCCCTTAGGTACCTAAGAATCCATTTCACAGCTTCCCAGTGCATCACTCCTGGATTGCTCATAAAACGGCTAACTACTCCCACTGCATGTGCTATATCCGGTCGAGTACAGATCATAGCATACATCAGGCTCCCAATTGCTGAGGCATACGGTGTGACTCTCATCTTTGCACGTTCGGAGTCAGTCTGGGGCGAATCACTGTTGGATAGTTTGAACTGATTTCCCAATGGCGTTCCAACCGGTTTTGCATTTTCCATCTTGAATCTGCATAATACCTTCTCAATATAATCAGATTGAGATAACCATAATTTACCAATACCTTTGTCCCTTGTGATTTTCATGCCCAATATCTGCCTTGTTTCGCCAAGATCTTTCATGTCAAACTTTCTCGATAATTGATCCTTGAGCCTATTGATGTCCTTGACATTTGATCCTGCTATCAACATGTCATCAACATACAGGAGTAGAATGATAAAAAACTCATCGAACCTCTTCACGTAGCAGCAATGATCAGCATTGCATCTAGAGAAACCTATCTCTAGCATGAAGTTGTCAAACTTCCTGTACCACTGCCGCGGAGCCTGTTTCAATCCATACAGGTTTTTCTTCAGGCGACACACCTGCTGATCATCTCCATTATACCCCTCTGGTTGTACCATGTATATCTCCTCCTCAAGATCCCCGTGTAGGAAGGCTGTCTTCACATTCATCTGTTGTAACTCCAAGTTCTCTGCCGCTACCATGCTCAACACAAGACGAATAGTAGTTAACTTGACAACAGGTGTAAAAACATCAGTAAAGTCAATACCGTATCTTTGTTGGAATCCCTTTACTACGAGTCTTGCCTTGTACCGCTTCTTCCCGTCTGATTCTTCCTTTACCCGATAGACCCATCTGTTCTGTAGGGCCTTCTTTCCTTTTGGGAGCTGACACAATTCCCATGTGTTGTTTTTCTTCAACGAGTTCATCTCGTCGTTCATCGCAAGCTCCCACTTGCTCTTGTGGACATCATTGACTGCCTCTGCGTAACATTCGGGTTCTCCACAATCAGACAACAGCAAGTAATAAAGAGAGGGGGAGTACCTATCTGGGGCCCTTCTCAGCCTTGGTTCTCGACCCAGTGCCAAGGGTGTGCTGCTTTCAGTAATCGGTTCCTCCAATACTGGTTCTGGCTCTATCTCCGTCTGTTCGGTTTCATCCGTCTGAACTCCCACTGAATCCGTATCTGCTGGTCTCATGATCCCGGAATTTGAAATGTCGAGATCAACAAATTCCCTTTCCTTCTTGTCATCGTCCGGGCTTACCTTCCTGTCGTTGTACATTACATCCTCATTGAATATAACATTCCTGCTACGAATTATTTTCCGATTTTGATCATCCCAGAATCTATACCCAAATTCGTCAGTCCCATACCTAATGAATGTACATTTAATCGACTTAGCATCCAACTTAGTCCGATCATCGTTCAAAATATAGGCTGAACAACCAAACGTACGTAAGAAAGAAAGATCCACTTTCTTACCACTCCATACCTCTTCTGGTATCCTGTTGTTCAACGGGACAGAAGGCCCTCGATTGATCAAGAAAGCAGCCGTGTTGACTGCATCTGCCCAAAACATCTTTGGTAGTCCGCTCTTCAATCGCATGCATCTCGCACGCTCATTCAGTGTTCTGTTCATCCTCTCAACAACGCCATTTTGCTGAGGTGTCCCCGGGATTGTTTTCTGCATTCGGATTCCATGGTCGGCGCAGTAATTCTTGATACCTTCACTGCTGTACTCGCCACCGTTATCCGATCTGAGACATTTCACTTGTAGACCTGTCTCATTTTCCACTAGTGCCCTCCATCTCCTGAATGTATCAAAGGCATCAAATTTTCTTTTTAAGAAATACACCCATACCTTTCTAGTGGAGTCATCGACGAATGTCATGTAGTACGTTGATCCACCAAGAGATGACACTGGTGCTGGCCCCCACAAATCGGTGTGAACAAGCTCCAACTTTTCTTTCCTCGGAGTTCTTCCTGTGGTCAAGAAGCTCACCCGCTTCTGCTTTCCGAACACGCAGTTTTCACAATGACCCACCTCCACCGATTTTAACTCGGGCAACCATCCTTTCGACTTCAGCACGTTCATTCCTTTCTCGCTCATGTGGCCCAAGCGATTGTGCCACAGGTTAGCCTGCGATACAGTTCCTGCAAAGGGGATGTTTGAACTCGATCCTCCCACCATGTAGAGCGTTCCCGACTTTAGTCCTCGTGCCAAAGTCATTGCTCCCCGACTGATCTTCCACTTCGCGTCTCCAAACGTCGTGTGGAATCCATCACTATCCAGCTGTCCGACTGAGATCAAGTTCCTCTTCAGTCCTGGTATGTGTCCCACATCATGTAGGGTCCAGCATGACCCATTCGTTGATTTGATCCGCATCTCCCTTTCCTACAATCTTGAGGGGTTTGTTATCTGCAAGATAAACTAAGCCAAAATCACCTGAGGTGTATGGCTCCATGATGTCTTTGTTGCTGCATGAGTGGAATGAGGCCCCTGAATCCACAACCCAATCATTGGAAGAACTGCTCACACTCAACAAGAGTGCATCCGTGATCTCTTCCGTCGCGGCATTTGCTGTTCGGCCCTCCTTTTCCTTCTTTGGCGCCCGACATTCGCTTTTCATGTGTCCGGACTTCTCGCAGTTCCAGCACACCATCTCCTTCTTGCCCTTGTTCTTCCCCCTGGACCTTGACCTTCCATGGTATTTACCCCGTGTGTCAGGTCTCCCTCTGGACTCTGTATGTAGTGCAGAGCCAGATGATCCACCCGTTTGCTTTCTACGGGTTTCCTTGTTCAACATCATGTCCCTGATGTTGTCGAACTTCATCTTCTCCTTCCCAGACGAAGTGCTTACCAAAGTAACAACCACATCCCAACTGTCAGGTAAAGATGAGAGCAAAATTAACGCTTTTACCTCATCGTCAAACACGATATCCACAGATGCCAGCTGTGTCGTGAGTTGGTTGAAGTCATTGAGGTGATCGGCCACCGACTTCCTCTCCTCCATCTGCAACCTGAATAGTTTCTTCATCAGCATGACCTTGTTCATTGCTGAGGGTTTCTCGTACATATCGGCAAGAGTCTGTAGGACTTCCTTCGTGCTCTTCGCTCCCTTCACATGATAGGCGACATTCCGAGAGAGCGACAGGATTATTGCGCTCATCGCATTTCGATCGAGCACTTTCCATTCTTCATCACTCGTCTTCTCGGACTTCTCTGCAAGTGGTTCGTATAGGTCCTTCCCGTACAGGTAGGCCTCCATCTGCATACGCCAAAACCCAAAGTCGGAATCATTGAACCGTTCGACTGGAAACTTTCCCTCCATCTTAACTCCTTGAACCAGGCTCTTGATACCAGTTGTTAGGAAATGGATCGGGTTAAGATGGATAACAGGTGGAATATGAAGGCAATAAAAGACACACGAATTTGTTAACCCAGTTTGGATATAAATCCTACGTCTGGGGGCGATACCAAGCCAGGAGAAAATACTCAAAGAGGAGGAAATTTGAGGAGTACAACACACACACACTTGTATGCAAGTCTTCACCACACGTGAAAGACAACACTCACCCTCGTCTCAACTCTTTCTTTTCTCTCTACTCTATTCTACTCTACTCTATTCTACTCTACTCTATTCTACTCTACTCTATTCTATAATGCTAATAAGAGTAGTATATATATATATAGCCATGACTTATCCTTTTTCCAACTCAACTTGGGATTTCTAAGTTGAATCGGGTTATCCTTCTCCAACTCAACTTTGAATCGGGTTATCCTTCTCCAACTCAACTTGAGATTTCTAAGTTGAATCAGATTATTCTTTTCTTCTTCAAATCAACCTTCACAACTTAACAACTACAAGAACCTCTACGTTTCAAATGTCGAGGCAGAGGTTGATACTATTTCTCAGACATACTGCTTCTGTGCATTGAAGTTCTTATGTTAATGTTATGAGTAACTTCCAAAGGCCTAGTTGTTTCATTTCTGATCCTTTTGACATTAGGACTCAATAGCCCTCTATGGCTAAAACCGTATGATCTCAGCAACTGATTATCAGCGAAATTGAAAGCTTTCTCCATGCTCTGTAAACACCTCTCAAGCGAATAATCCCCATAACCCCCACACGGTTTACATCCCACAAAATGAGTCACAAACGGCCATCTCTCGTCTCCCAAGCCTGGGTGATACCTTTCAATATACTCTTCATACCGATCAACTAACCCCACCCAGTACCCGTGCAAGTAGTATGAATTCTCAAGAAACACCTTATCCATCCATTCATCTTTTCTTGAGATCAGCAGATATATCAGTGCAGATTGGTCGTCTGCTTCAAATGTTGGCCTGCCCTTCAAGTTAGCTGTCAGAATCTTCCCAGCCTGTACACGGCCCTTTGCCTTAGGTTTGATTAACTCAGCAATTGAATTAGGTGGCCCCACTATTCGCTATCATCCTAGATTGTTGAATTTGGTACAGGATGAATTGTTCCGTAACCTCATGCAGTTTGGGCTGTAAATGAGTCCCTTGATTCTCTCTATGGTCTGTAGCATTGTCCTCAACTTATATCAGCATTTGTGCACCGAGCTTCAGCTTCAGCTTGAAGCTTTCTTTTCCTGTGTGATATTGAGACTTGCACAAAGTCGATTTGGGGCTTCATACCAGCAGCAGGAGGTTGCAATGGAGGCCCTAGTTGATTTTTGTAGTTAGAAAACCTTCATGGTGGAAATGTACACAAATTTAGACTGTGATATAACTTGTGGTAATGTGTTTGAAGAACTTACCAATTTATTGTCAAAGAGCGCTTTTCCAGTGAATTGTCCTTTGTCAAGTATGCACATTCTTGCATTAGATGGTCTGATTGCTGTGATTCAGGGAATGGCTGAGAGGATGGGCAATGGATCAGTTGTTTTTGAACGGAGTATACTCCATTTTGGATGGTGAAATGCGAGAATTATGGTGATCCTGATCACTGGGTGCCTTTTGTTCGGAGAAGGAAGTATATCAAGAGAAGGTAGATGATTGGAGCTGATCACTTCAACCGGGATCCTAAGAAAGGACTAGAGTTTCTTCAAGGAACACATCTGTTGCCTGAAAAGCTTGATCCGCAGAGTGTGGCTTGTTTTTTCTGCTATACTGCTGGACTAAATAAAAATCTTGTTGGAGATTTTCTTGGAAACCATGATGAATTTTGCGTTCAGGTTCTACATGAATTTGCTGGAACTTTTGATTTTCAGGATATGAACCTTGATACTGCATTGAGGCTCTTTCTGAAGACTTTTCGACTGCCTGGAGAATCTCAGAAGATACAAAGGATGCTAGAGGCATTCTCAGAGAGATATTATGAGCAATCACCATAGATTTTAGCCAATAAAGATGCTGCTCTCTTGTTGTCTTATTCCCTCATAATGCTTAACACGGATCAACATAATGTACAGGTGAAGAAGAAGATGACTGAAGAGGATTTCATTAGGAATAACCGGCACATTAATGGAGGTAACGAGCTCCCGCGTGAGTTCCTCTCTGAACTGTATTACTCAATCTGCAAGAATGAGATTCGCACCACACCCGAACAAGGTGCTGGTTTGGCTGAAATGACTCCTAGCCGATGGATTGATTTGATGCATAAGTCTAAAAAGACTTCTCCATACATCGTAGCTGATTCCAGAGCCTACCTTGACCATGACATGTTCGCTATCATGTCTGGTCCAACGATTGCTGCCATCTCTGTGGTATTTGATCATGCAGAATATGAGGATGTTTACCAAACATGTATTGATGGATTCTTGGCTGTTGCAAAGATATCTGCATGTCATCATCTTGAAGATGTTTTGGATGAACTTGTAGTCTCTCTGTGTAAGTTCACAACATTGTTGAATCCCTAATCTGTTGAGGAGCCTGTTCTAGCCTTCAGTGATGATGCAAAAGCTAGAATGGCAACTGTTAGTATTTTCACTATCGCAAATAGGTACGGTGATTTTATTCGTACTGGTTGGAGAAATATTCTTGACTGCATCTTAAGATTGCACAAGCTTGGCCTTCTACCTGCTCGGGTGGCCAGTGATGCAGCTGATGATTCAGAGATGTCATCTGATCCTGGACATGGGTAGCCTCTTACAAACTCACTGTCTTCTGCTCATATGCAAGCAATTGGTAACCCTAGGCGATCATCTGGTCTGATGGGCCGATTCAGCAAGCTCTTATCTCTGGATACTGAAGGTCACAACCTACTAAACAACAACTGGCTGCTCATCAACGCACGCTTCAGACAATTCAGAAGTGCCATATTGACAGCATTTTTACAGAAAGCAAGTTCCTGCGAGCTGATTCATTATTACAGCTCGCACGGGCACTCATATGGGCTGCTGGCCGACCTCCGAAGGGTAATACATTGCCTGAGGATGAGGACACTGCAGTTTTCTGCTTGGAATTGCTAATCGCGATTACACTGAACAACCGTGACAGAATTGGACTTCTCTGGCAGGGTGTTTATGAGCACATAGCTAATATAGTTCAATCAACAGTTGTGACTTGTGCCTTAGTTGAGAAGGCCGTTGACTTCTTCGTATATGCCAGCGGCTGTTGCCATATAAGGAGAACTTGGCTGATGAACTTTTGAGATCATTGCAACTGGTTCTCAAGCTTGATGCACGAGTTGCTGACCAATACTGTGAGCAGATCACTCAGGAGGTCAGCCGCTTGGTGAAAGCAAATGCCACTCATATTCGGACTCCAATGGGATGGCGAACCATTGCTTCTCTACTCTCTATCACAGCTAGGCACCCAGATGCTTCTGAATCAGGATTTGAAGCCCTCTCATTTATAATGGCTGATGGAGCCCACCTGTCTCCAGCTAATTTCGTACTTTGTGTAGATGCAGCGAGGCAATTTGCAGAATCTCGTGTCGGACAGACTGATAGATCTGTCCATGCTGTGGATCTTATGGCAGGGTCTGTTGCTTGTTTGGTACGGTGGGCCCAAGATGCTAGAGAAGCTATGGCAGAAGCAGAAGCTGCAAAATTGTGCCAGGATATAGGGGAGATGTGGCTGAGGCTTGTCCAGGGATTAAGAAAAGTCTGTTTGGACCAGAGAGAAGAAGTCAGAAACCATACTCTTCTATCACTTCAGATGTGCCTAACAGGAGTAGATGAGATTCACCTCCTCTTGGCTTCTGGCCTCGGTGCTTTGAAATGGTTATATTCACAATGCTCGATGATTTGGCTGAAATTGCGCAAGGGAACCTTCAAACTCAAAAAGAATACCGGAACATAGAAAGGACACTTGTTCTTGCCTTGAAATTGTTCACAAAATTGTTCTTACATTTACTCCAGGAGCTATCGCAATTGACAAGCTTCTGCAAATTGTGGCGTAATGTGATTGGTCGGACGGAAAAGTATATGAAGCTGAAAGTTAAAAGGGGTGAGAAACTTCAGGAGTTAGTCCCTGAACTTCTCAAGAACACCCTGCTCGTCATGAAGACAAAGGGAGTCCTCGTTCCGACTAGTACTCTTGGGGGAGATAACCTGTGGGAACAAACATGGTTGCATGTGAATAAGATATTCCCATCTCTACAATCGGAAGTGTTCCCTAATCAAGATTCAGAGGCTCTACAGTCTGATCAATCCGATGGTGGTACAAGTCCTATTTCTAATGAAACTTCTGCCCAAAACGAATAGCCAAACGAGCAGATAACCTGAGATGAGATGATGGGCAGACAACATCAGCTTATGTTTATTGTGCCCCTACCCTTCTTCCACTTTCCAAAGTGAAACTTGCCCATTAGATTAGTATAGCTGGTAGGTTGAAGTTTCCCCTGTCTGTATCTTTTACGAGTGCTTTACCATATAGGAACCACTTTGAATTTTGTTTTCTGAGAATACAAGACGACAACATTGGCTTGAATGATGACGGAGGAGGAAGTTGAGTGGGTTCTTTGCGGAGACTGTAGCATCGTGCTTATATTGTACAGAATTTGAACTTCTAACCTTTATGACGAGTATATTGTAGTTTGTCCCAGGACAGCGGAAGCTTCTTTGTTTGAGTTCATGCTGCTCGACTATGAAATGGCGTTGACTACTGAATCATGTTCTGAAATTGCTTTAAGGCTATATTTGAATGGAAGAATTTGGAGTAAAAATTTTAAAACGGGTACTCTTTAAATAGTTTGGAAATTTATTACAATGCTATAAAGTATAGTAAAATTCAAAATTCAAAAGTTTGAAATCGTTTGGACAAAAGGGTCATTTACAAGGTGTTCTCGTGAGGTTTGTTATAATTACAATTATTTTTGCATTATTTGAAAAATTATATATACTACCTAAGAGAATCTCATTTTGATCTCATATATTAGGCACCCTTCATTTCTGATCTCATTTGTTTTGTCTTAGTTTTGGTTTCAATGTCAAATCGTTGACAGAATACGTTAATGGTCGTTAAAGAGGCATGTGCCTTTCACATGATACGTATTTAGGGGAAAATATATACATAACCTCACACAAAATAGGAAAAAAATCATAAATTAGAGTTCCTCCACCATTTTCTCTCTTCTAAAAAGCACTTAAATCCAATTTCCAATTTAAAACAAATGACATCAACAAGCGATTCGACTTCTACATGTCTAAGAACCTCGTGGACGGTCTTGAATCCGAAAATAAGATTCTATGATTATGATAATAGTGCAAGTGAGTATGGATTTTTTCGTGTAGGCAGAACCATTAATGTGCACAAAGGCAAAGAGAATCATAAATCCCAAATATCACCAAACATAAACTATTTTTTTAAAATAAGAAATCATTGAACTTTGGGCTACGAATACTTATTCTTCTAGTATAATATGCTTTTTCTACATGCTTTTTATGGGAGATTAAAAAAAAAAAAAGGTACATGATAATTTTTAGTAGGAGTCTTGATTATTTAAATGAAAATGGAATTCTCATTCAGTGAAATTCTTTCAAAAAGGATCATGGTTGAATAGTTTCTAATAAGAGAGAAATCGAACTTAGGTATATTTTGAAACACTAAACCACCTTGGCCTCAATTGCATAAAAAGACTTTGTCCTACAAAGTACTTGAGTGTATGGGATAGTCTTGCACACACCAAGGGACTAGTGGAAGTATGGTTTATATTACAAACAAATTGTAAATCTAAAATATTAGGGGTGATAAAAGCAATTTCAAAACCGCTTAAACTGCCAGAATCAAACGGAGTCAAATTGTTTATCACAATTTACTGAGCAAATCATAATTTTGAATTTAGAGTAAAATTACACGACAATTATTGGAATGAGTTTGGTGGTACTAAAAAATGGCAAAATTTCAAACCCGTTAAATATTATTTAATTTTTTAAAATTATGTATATAAAATAATTTGATAAAATTAATTGGTTGTTAAAAAGATCTAAATATTTAATTTGTAGAAGTCCAAAGTACATAAGTTGTCAAATGTGCATATTGCAAAGCCTACTTTTATAAACTTTAGACTTCAGCTGTCAAATTATAAAAAAGAAAAAACCCTATGATTTTATATTTCTTGAAGGAAAAACAGAAAAAGAAAATAAAGTTATTGGAGATCAAAATTCTTTACACACAAGTTCTTTACTTCTTCATACTCAAGTTTTCATTTGTTAGGTGATCTCTCTCTCTCTCTCTCTCTCTCCCTCCCTCTCTCTCTCTCCCTCCCCCTCTCTCTCTCTCTCTTCATTCTTTTGTAGTATAAAAAATTTAGATTAAAATACAAAAATTTAAAAGATCAATTTGAAAGGAATTTCAATAGCTTTAAACTTATATAAATTAGTAACCATCGCACACCATAAAAAACAGTTTCTTTTATTCAATATAAAAACACTAATCTACTAAATATTTAATGTTATCCTCCCTTATCCCTCATCACAGTTTTTTTATTTAAAATATTATTTTTCCATCTCTTGTTTATTTTATTTTTAATTATTTTATTTATTTTGGTTTTACTTAGGTAAAAACAAAATTATTTCATAATAAATTTGATAATTATTTATAATTTTAAATTTAAAAAATTAAGCCAATGTATTCGATGTGTATATGTTGCTACTTTTTAAAGTAGCACCACTAAATCAAACTAAAATGGGATATTTGTGATATAAACGTGAAATTAATGACTCACATCACACATTTTTGTTTTATTGTAAAATTCACTTATATTTAATTCAAATAGGATATTTGCCTATGAAACGAAGTGTGACGCCCCAAAAGATTATAATATCTAATTGGGGGATTAATTGATAAATTTTTATGAAACTTAGTTAATTGATAAATAAATTATAGGTCATAATTGGAATATAATAAAACTTGAACGGATTAAATTGGAGTTCATTATAATATTTGAGGATAACTTATATTAATTAAGAAAATTTAGGAGGGATGTGATGGATATTTTGAGAAAAGTCTAATTAAATAAATAAAATAATAATATTATTATATATCAATAAATAATAATAATGATAATAATGTCATATATATATTAGTAATAAGATATATATCTCACAATATATACATATATATATATATACATATATATATATATATTGAAAAGAGTAGAGAAAGAGTTGAGAGTGGGCTGTGGCCCACCTCCCACCGCCTCACCCTCTCTTTCCTTTTCTTTTCTTTTGTTTTGTTGTTGTTCTTGCTATACACACAACACACGCACAATTTCAGCGAAAAGAAAGAGAAAGAAACAGAGGTATGAGCTGTCATTTTAATTTTTATTAATTTATATAATTATATTACTTAATTAGTCTATGTATTAAATATTATTTATATTGAGCGATGTATTATTTAATCGAAATATTTTACAAATTTGGCTATTTAAAATAATGTCAAATTAAATATCAAATTGAATATAAAAATGATATCGTTGGTCTATTAGATTATTAAATTTATTAGATTTGAATATTACTATAGCTAATTCATACAATTTCATCGGAATTATTAACCAAATACGCAATTTTATGTATTATTGTTCTATTAAATTGTATAATAGCGAAAAATTGATGGAAAATTCATAGAAATATTCCAAAAATTATATTTAATAAATGGTATCTTAATAAAGAGGAAAAATAAAGATTTGTATTTCGATAGAAATTGAATATTAAAGAATTATTAGAAATTGTACGAATAATACTAAATATTATATTTAAAAACAAATTACGATATTCTCGATATATTAACTGTATGTGGTATAACTCATTATAGGATACGTGGGTAAAGTGAAAACACTGAACCACTACCTATTGGATAGATAAAAGCGTTGTAAGGTCGAGGTAGGTAAATAATTAATATTATCTATATATATTCCCTTTATTTGTGGTTTTACTGTTATATGAATGTGTGGTTAATGCTGACATTGATTTATTTGAATGTATACGAGTGATGGATGATTTGATTTGATTGACGATATTGTGTACGTGGAATGAGAATATGCGTTGAAATATTATGTTTGTTGTTTGATGTATTGTGGATGTTTGAAATGAGAATATGTTAATATATTGTTTTACGTTACTAGTTTCTTACAATAATGGTAATATATGGAAATGAGGGAGTGGTGGAAATTGAATATAATTGTTGGTGTGAATACTCCTTGATGTATTTTTTTTTTTAACACCCGAAGGTGGGGGAAGCTTTTCGGGGTCCCCGTCCCTTTTTCATTGAAATTAAACTAATAGTCATCGCTAATCATTACTGCAACAAAATCATAAACGGAGAAGTACTATTCCTTTACATTGTAACAATTTCTTCCAGCGACATTATGTTTTGTATTTCTACTGCCATCTTTTTTTGATTCGTCTTGTCCGAATTCTTGGACCACAAGAGTTGCTCCTTTGTTTCATCACTCGGTTTTTCTCCTTCGAATTCTTGAACAGGTAATCCGATTGCTCTTTCATAGGGAATTGATTTTTGGGCAGTCTGGTCGGAGTGGCTAGCTCCTGTAACAGCTGCTCTGCGGATTCTGTATCAACTGGGTTGCGATTGGTCAAGCAGATCGGGTCGCAAATTTTCAAAGGCCTGGCATTGCTGTCCATAATCTCTCCCTCTTCTGAATTCTGATCCTCCTCTGTATTCTGTTCGAGTAGCATGATAGCATTTTCCACATGTGTCCAATTTCCGTCAGCCACTTTATACTCCAAATTCTCATCCCCCATTTTATCATTATCACAGGTAGTGTCAGCAACATCAATAGAGACAACATTTTCATGCACAATCATGTGATCCTTTAATTTGCTCGCCGCATTTTCAAAAATAAAAATGGAATCAACACTAGCCACATAGTCAGTTCTATATTCAGTGTGGTACCTGTCATTTTTTGTTATCTGAAATTGTTCTGCTCGGTCCACCGTCTTTGAGCATTCACCTGTTTGCCTAGTTAGTGCTATATCTCGTTCCATCGCTTCAACCACCTGTTTGCTCGGTTTTCGGGGAGGTGTGGTTTGGGTGCATTGCCTTTCAAGTAGCACTCCGAATCCCGATGCCCAACATGTTTGCACAAAGAGCAGTAGTGTGGGATTTGCTCGTATTCATTTCGCTGCACAATAGTCTCTCCAAAAATCTGAATTTTGAACTCCTCAAGGCGTGGCTTGAGAAAGTCCAATTCGATACATGTCCGTACCTTAGAGAGCTTGGATTGATTGAGCGTACTATCGTCAGACTGCAGAGGGGTTCCACTCATGCTAGCCACTGTGAATAGGACATCCTTGTGGAACAGATGTGCTGGCAGTTCGGAAAACTAACCCAAACTTGAACAATTGACGACTCTTGTGACGGCGTGAATGTAGGGGTCCACTTGAATACACGCATTAGGTACCCCTAAATATATCATATACGGCGGAGCCACAGGCGAGAGTAATCTGCTTCACCAGAAAGTGAAATTAAGGCATGTTTGCTATTAAGTATACTAACCGAGAAATTACTTTTAAGGCCAGTTCCAGCAATGAGTTTGTGCAGGCTGCTGAATGAAGGTGTTCCATGCGAGAAATTTTGAATGAGTGCAAATCGGAAGGGAGCTGCAAGAGCTTCAGTCTCCGCATCTGTGAACACCAATGTTGGACCTTTCTCACCAGTCAAGACTGCACCGATTGAGGGCGGTGCTGAGTCTGCAAGAAAATATTTGTGGGAGGTCGATTGTAGGGTTTTTGAGGGTGCAACAACTTCAGCAAACGTTCTTTTTGGAGGATTTTGCGTCGGATACTGAGTTGTACATTGTTGTTCCTAAACTAAAGGCTTGACCGGCTGAGTTGACCGGGTCAACTCGATCACACTGGAGTCAACTTGCTAAATAGGAGGAGCGCTCGTTGCTGTCGTTGCTGTTGTAGTTGCTGTCGAGTCTCTGATGGCGGATGGGAAGCTCCGCCATGAAGAGGCAATTCTAGTGGTGGTGCTCCGGCAGCGAACGGCCGTCGGACACGCAGTGACAAGAGGAAGAGAACGGTGGTGGTCCGCGATCGTGGGTCAGCGTGACGGTGGAGAAAACGACGGCAGAATGTGCGTTCGCGGGCGGACGACGATCGATAGCTTCAAATGGACGTATTTGTGCGCCTAGCTCATGAAAATTCATGAAACTTGTACCATTAGAACCGCAATGAGCACGCGATTCTAATGGTACCCATCCGCGATCGTGGGTCATCCTATCACTGGCGAATCGACGAGATTTATTTCGTGCCGGTCGATCCAAAAGCCAGTCACAAATCGTGGTCCAATCACAAATTTGATTGAGGGGAATTGTTCTACTCAGCAAGGCGGTTCGGATGGTGGCCGGCGACTCGCCGGGACGGCGCCAGAATCTTAGAGAGAAGTTCCGGTGATTTTGGGGGCGAAAACAACAACTTTCGAGGTGGCCATGCCGGCGCGTCCGTGCAATTTTCAGGCAACGCGCACCATGGTTGGACAGAGCTCAATGAGGCAAGTCTGACGGTGGTGGCCGTGTCTTGAGACGCGCCGGCAAGATTTTCCGACCTGCGACTGGTGCCGCGCCGCCCCGACGGAGGCGGTGACGTGCTGTCTGTTGGTGGTGGTGGTTCGGCTGAAAGAGCTATGTGCGAAAGAGATTGATGAGCCGGCTGTCAAGGGGATTCAACTTAAAATTTATATTACGGTGAGATTGAGTTGATGGGAAAAAACATGATATCGCCTTCTGATAAGCAACTAGGAAAAAGAAAGTTTAATTGATTATCTTATTGTGAGATAGCTGTGTGATGTACTACAGCTGATTATGTTGGAATTTAATTGACTGTATTTCATGCATGTTACCTACTTATCTTATTTGAGCTGTGTTTGATATACATATATAGATAGGGCTAGTTATTTACTTACTAAGTGGCAGGCTCATTCCTATGCTGACATTTTCTTTCAAGAGTAGACTTTGAGGTGTTTGACTGTTGAAGGCTAGGTCTACGCGCTATACTCAGGCAGGTCGGGCCAGTATGCAGTTTTCTCCTCTTTGTCAGTTAGAGTATAAATCATATTTTGTTTGTATAGAGAGAACGTAAGCATGGGGATTAATTGTGATGGATTACTTGTGGTGTTTGATATGTATATATGATGTTCTGGGTTGATTATGCCTGTTATGACGTATTGGGATTACGTATGCAAATTGATTAGATGATTATGCACAAATTTATATATAAACACAGGGATTACCATAAGTATGATGTTTAGGGTAGATATAGCCCTTGTAGCGAAGGGGGTGCTACACAAAGTATCTACACTAAAATTAAAAGTTTTAAAAAATAGAGAACATGTTTATTAATTAGTATAATTTATACTAATTTCTACCAACATTATTGAAATTATAAAAAATTATAAATTTATACTATTAATAAAGCATAAATCCCTTTTAGAGCTTTCTTGTAAGATAACTTTCTCGCTCTCCATTACTCATTGTTTGCCTTATGTCATTCTCATGAATTTCATATATTTCTTTTTTACGTTTAGTTTCAGCAAATGCAACTTGTAAATCGTGCATTGATATTTTGATTTTCCTATTTTCTACATGTGAAGCAAGTCTAAAGCATTAATTTATAGGGATTTTTACAACAATAATTCAAATATTTATCCCTATACTTGCATAGCCACATAAAGTATGAATTGGATATGTTAATCTATGGAACTTGACGCCAATTAAATAACGTATAATATACAATAATGAAAACCCCTAAATTGTACCCAAAAGAAAAAAAAAATATATTCCCCTAACAAAGACATGTAAAGAATAAAAGCGAAAAAACTACAATCCTTTGCAATCGAGAACTCAATAAAGCTTCAAAAAAACCTGAAAAAGGCTAGCTTCAATCCGTACTTCTGCTAGTCAATTTGCAGCCCACTGAAAAAGTTGACAAATTATTACATTAATTTCACTCTCCATATATTTTGAGAATAATAAAAATTAATTCTTCAATTAAATTTGGGATGGTAAACAAACAAATAGAACTTAAACAAAGAATCAAGCTACCTCACATTATTTAGGAATTTTCAAGCTCAACGACCGTATAACTTAATCCTTTTTGATGTTCAAGAATGAACTTTGGCATTATTCATGTAGGGTCATTTGGATCAGTGAATTATGCGTAATATATATCCATATATATATAGAGTACTACAAAAGGATATTCTGACAAATTACACATTGATGTGCCCTGGCAACATTTTCAAGTGAAGTTAAATGTTTTAGTCTCTACAACTATAAGTTTTTCTCTCATCTGAGAAGGTTTGTGTGTTTTTCTCTCTTATGAGAGATTAGAGGTTAGGTCTGTTGGTCGTATTTTTTTTTTAGAGAGTTGCCTGATTGTATTGCTACTGGAGCGAGGGTACAATGACGCACTTTCATCAATTTTGCTCTATCGATCTACGCTACTTTTAAGGATTGCCTATTGGCTAGTTCTTGCCTCTATGGTAGCCGAGGCGGCTGAGTCGTATCCAAAATTTTTCTCTTTCGCTATTTTCTTTTGCTTCTTTTGTTAGTGTTTTTTCTTTGTTCATTGGCTTGCGCTGGTTTTCGTTGTAGGGACTGGGGGCAGGACCTCAGGTATTCCATCATGGGTTTCTTGTGGCGGAGTGGTGACAAACCTCGCTCTCTGATTTGGGTCATGGCTAAACGTTAGGGTCGCTCGCTGATACTGACGGAGGAGGAGGAAGGGGGTTTCGCATTATCTCAGGAGGCATGGACAGGAGATGTGATAGTAGAAGGCTTCTTAGTAGTCGGGCGTTTGCTGGCTCCTCGACTATATCGGTTTGACGTGCTTCGCATGACACTCATGAATTTTTTGTGACCAGTGAGAGGGTTAACATTGAAATTGCTAACCGATAATAGGTTTTTGATTTACGTTAATCATTTGGTTGATCGGGAGAAAGACTTGCACAAATGCTTGTGGATTTTTTATCGGAATCTGATCATTCTGAACTATGCTAAGATAGAGGACAACCCGCTGCAAGTTGATCTATTACATTCCCCATTTCGAGTACACATCCACGATTTACCATTTTGCATGATGACGAGAGAGGTAGCAGAAGTGATAGGTGCTCGCTTAGGTACCGTTATTGATTTTGTTCACACACAGCCGTAGTCGGTGTGGGGTAAAATATGCGTGTTACGGTATCTTTAGATGTTCGAAAACCTTAAAAGATGGTTCTTCAACTTCGACTGCCGGGAAGAGATGAGCTTATGGCGTCGTCTATCTACGAAAAGTTAACTACTTTTTGTTATGCTTGTGGTGTCTTGGGACATAGAATGAGAGATTGTGGAGCTCGACTAGAAGTATTGGATAGAGGAGAGGGAGGGGGAGAGCCTCAATATGGAGCCTGGCTTTGGGAAACCAAGGGGTTCGACCAACTGGCAAGGGTGGGGGAGAGGGTGTGGGGATGGTCAGTTGGGGGGGGGGGGGGTGGGGGTATTAAAATAGTCTAGGGGGTGGAGGGGGCATGGGCCGACTATCTTGAATGATGGTAATAGAGGTGCAGGTGGAGGTTGCTAGGCAGATTGGTATGAGAATGACGAGGCTGAGGATAGACGGTCGGCGGAGGAGGGTGAATCAGAGAGGGTGGTAGCAGGAATTCAGGGGGATGGAAGCAGAAATACGAGTGGGCACGTGGGAGGCAATATGTTTTCATCTAGGCTGATAACTAACATGGGGACACATGATGTGCCTATTGGGCCATATAGAAGAGATGGGGCAATTGAGATAGGTGGCTGGGGGATTGACATTACAAGTGTTCAGAGTGGGTCTTGGGCCAAAGTTACCCAGTCCAAGTTGGTAATTTGGCCCAATAACATGATTAATACAAATAGCCCTACTATGCTCAAACTTATTGCCGAGCCCAAAACGGGAGGCGAGCCCAGGCCTGATAATGTAGCTTTCGTGGACCCACAACCCACTGAGTTTTTTCAGCTTGCAACAAGCTAACAAGGGGGGATGCAATGTTTAAATCCAAGTCCCATATCACCCTAATCATTAACAGAGTCACGCTTGGAGGGGTTGTATTTTTTTCGGAGGGGGGTCTTCTTTCCTATCACAGTTGGAGCCTCTTCCTGTTCAAGCGATGTCCCAAAGTCAACGAAAATCTTAGTTTTGAAGAAGGGAGTAGAACCAGCGTGGATTTCTTGACGGTTAAGAACTCCAACCTCTCATAAATGCTCTCCTCTCGACAGATGGAACTCTTCAATCCAAATCTACTCCTCTGATGGGGGGAAGGGGGACAAGTAGACAATGGATGGGGTTGTGGGAAAGGAGTTAGTGGCCGTGCATATAGCATTTATGGCTGGGGTAGCAATTTGAGGGGTGGGCGGCGGGAGAGTGGGCATCAGGGGAGAGGTGGTAAGGTGAGGATTGGGGGTGTTCAGAAGAGAAAGAGAGAGGCAGGGATGGGTGAGCAACCTATGAAGAAGTTAAATCTGTTGGACGGTACTGAACAATATGATATACTGGAAGATCGTGGATTTGTTTAAAAATGAATATGGGAAAAATAGGTATGTTATTATGGAACTGTCGGGGTTTGGCGTCCGCGCTGATAGTTCGAAAACTTGTCGAGTGTGATCATGAATGGGGATCTCAGTTCGTGTTCTTATCAGGAGGGTTGGTGCTATTTTGGAAGAAAGAGGTGGTGGTGCAGTTACGATTTTTCTCCACTCATCACATTGACATAAATACTCTGGATGGAAACTTAGCAGCAAACTGGAGATTCACGGGCTACTATGGGAAGTCGGATGCGTCACGTAGGAGAGAAGTGTGGGAGAAATTAGTTTGTTTAAGTAGTCAGTCTCATGCCCTTTGGCTATGCATTGGTGATTTTAACTAAATTCTACTACAATAGGAAAAGACTGGGACTCCGAGACTGATGCGGAAGATTGAGGACTTTAGAAAGGCTTTCATATGTAGCTATTTATGTGACTTGGGTTATTATAGGGTTCAGTACACTTGATGTAATAGGTGACAAGCACCCGAATACGGTATGGGGGTAATTAGATAGAGCTTGTCGAAATACTTTATGGTGCCAACGTAATCCTGATACCAGATTCACGCATATAGTAGTCCTATATGCCTCTACGTAGAGCGATACATGCAGAGATGGAGTGGGTGCGGATTGAGATTGATGAGTGCTATAGGGGAGACTTGTTGAAGTGGAAGCAACATAGCAAGACCATTGGTTTCATGATGGGAACATAAATACTTGGTTTTCTCACTCTTATGCCTCTACGTAGCGATGCAAAATATAACTAGGAGGTTAAGGGATGATGAAGGGGTGTAGCGGGAGCGGGAAGTAGATACTCAGGGGATTCTTCTTCGGTACTTTCGGGATATCTTCACGTCTAGCAGACCTTCAGACTTTGAGATAAATGAGGTGTTGTCGCTAGCTTAGCCACAGGTCACTCTGGAGATGAACCAAGTCCTAACTACTCCATTCACTATAATCGAGGTTAAGACAACCATATTTGGTATGTTTTTCTCAAATCCCTAGGTTTTGATGGCATGCCACCGGTGTTCTTTCATAAGTTCTGGTCTATTGTTGGTAATGATGTAACTTGTGTTGTCCTTCACATCTTTAATGGTCATGTTGTGCTAAATAAGATGAATCATACCTATATTCTATTGCTCCCAAAGTGCAAAGCGCAGAAAACAATTGCTTAGCTTCAGACTGATTAGTTTATGTAATGTTACTGTGAAAACAGTGTCTAAATGTGTAGCAAATCGATTGAAACATATGCTTGACTTTATCTTATCCCAATCCCATTCTGCTTTTATTCAAGGTAGGCACATTACGAAAATGTTTGATAATTACAAAAATTGTCATGATTTTATAGTGATTTAAACTCCCTTTTTGAGCTAAAAATATTTCTAATTATGTGAATTTATTACATATTCAGCTAAAAACAGATGATATGGGATAATGATGGTAAAATAGAGCTAAAAGCGGAAATTGAGGGCACCAAAAAGGGATGAAAAGATTTCAAGGCATTTTTGCAAGACTGACTAAATGTGCCCACGCTCAGTAATTTAGTCAACATAGATGAAGAAAGAAAAGATGCGATTTTCGCAAGAAACAAAAGAGGAATGATTTGCTGAATTTTGGAAAGGATCCCTTTAAATATGTGATTGATGATTTGTTGACATTTTAGTAACCAATCATGTACTTAACCCCCCCCCCCCTGCATGTCTAGATTCATAGGAGGCTTTTAGTATAAATAAGGGGGTCTCTCCATTTGTGGACACATTTTGAATTCAATAGAAAATTTTATTTCATATTCTCTCTTTAGTTTTAAATTATTGCCTAGAGTTAATGGAATTGCACTTTCTAGTGTGTTCTTCTATTAACATATCCGGCTAATTTCATTATCTTCTGGTTAAGGTTAAGGTGATTGCTTTGATTCGTAAATTGTTGTAAGACCTAATCTGAACTTTTTACGCTTGTTAAATAAGTATTCATGTTATTCTCTTTGCCATTATTACAAACATTTGATTTATGAATAATTCATTCGGTTGTTCACTATCAAGAAGGTTTTCTTAGCTAATTGAACTTTACAAATCCGTGTAATTGTTTGTTTAGTTTAATACTCAGTAGCACCGTAGCATACTTAATTATGTCAAAGTAGTTATGTTAAGGGGAATGCATAATCTAATTTAAACAAATTATCTTTATAGGAATTTGTTAATTAGAATCAGGCCTTTCTAATTTTTAATGTTGTTAATAGATTAAATCTTGTGAATGTTATCGGAGTTGTCTATTAATTAGGGATCTAGCCAGCAGTCGTATCTTGGCTGAAGAAAATGTGAGGTCTTTAGGTCGTACAATTGACCATAACTGATTTATTTATTTGAAAAAGTGTTAGATTTGCATCGATGATCACCTCACGGAATGAAGCATGAACTTGACTTTAACTGGAAAAGTTCTTTCTCACACTTTCATCTTTTAATTTTATTAGCTTTCTAGTTAATTTTGTTTTTAATTATCCTCCTTTACAATCAACCCCCCCCCCCCCCCCCAATTATTTTTCTTTTTATGAAGAAATCAACTTAACACCAGTCCCTCTAGAATCGACCCTACTCCTACTCCTACAAAGTGTCAGTAGGAATTATTTTTTGTGGCTTTGACACCCATCAATGTTCTGTTAACTTTTAAATCGAAACTACCTTCAGTCGTCATGGCGGTCTAAAGGAGGATATCTAGCCTTTAAACTTACATGAGCAAAGCCTATGATAGGGTGGAGCGGGTGACCGTGGTACCTTGCTTAGGTTAGGTTTTAATCATATGTTTGTCTCTCTGATCAGTTGTTGGTTACCATTGTTTCTAACTTGCTTACAGTTAATGGTGACCATTTTAGCTATTTTTGTCCACATCCTACAGGGTGATCCAAAATCTCCATATTTGCTCATCTTCTGTGCAGAGGTTTCACGAAACGATAAATAACTAGGATAACTAGCTATGGGGGACAATCACCAAAGGTGTTATTCAAGAGTATTTGAGATCGTTTGTGGGACAAGATTGGGGGGATGCTGATCCAGAGAAGGTGCAATGTATGAGGGAATGGTCTGTTCCAACCACACTCAAGGCATTAAGAGGCTTCTTGGGCTTTACAGGCTACTACAGAAAAATCATAAAGGGGTATGGTATTATAAGTAAGCCTTTAACCTCACTATTGAAGAATGATGCATTTCTATGGAACCATGAAGCTGAAGATGCATTCAGACACTTAAAAGATGTAATGTCCACTGCTCCTGTGTTAGCGTTACCTGACTTTACTTAGCCTTTTGTAGTGGAAACAGGCTAGTGGAAGGGGGATTGGTGCAGTGCTCATGTAAGAGAGGAGACCTATAGCATACTTAAGCAAGCATTGGCACCCAAAAATCTTGGGCCATCCACATATGAAAAGGAGTTTCTAGCTCTATTATTGCTACTACTAAATAGAAACATTATCTCCAAGGGCATCATTTCATTATTAGGACTGATCAAAAGAGTCTTAAGCACATACTTGACCAAAGAGTGGATTCATTTCTTCAACAAAGGTGGGTAACTAAGTTGTTGGGATTCAGCTATGAAGTCCAAAATAGAAAGGGAAATAAGAATAGAGCAGCTGATGCCCTCTCTAGGGTGGAACATGATTCAGTGGAAGGAGAGAACTATGCAATTTCAACACAACTGCCACTATGGATGCAAGAGTTGCAGTTAAGTTATGAAGGGGATATCTTGTTTCAACCCATCATACAAGCTAAGGTCTTAGATGATCAGTCACACCTTGAGTACAAATATCACTCTGGGATTCTAAAGAAGGGAAACAAGATATGTGTTGGCAGCCATGGGGAGTTAAGGGAGAGGATTATCAAGACAATGCATGATTTTGCATTAGGAGGACACTTTGGGATTACAGGTACTTCACAGAGGTTAAAACTGCTGTTCTTATAGCCAACTGTTAAGGAAGAAGTGCACACTTACGTTAAGGAATGTGAAGTTTGTCAACGAGCAAAAAGGGAGAACAAGGTCTATCTTGGTTTGCTACAACCACTACCAATACCTGAGCAAGCTTGGTCTTACATTTCTATGAACTTCATAGAAGGATTGCCTAAGTGTGATGGTAAGGAAGTCATCTTGGTAATTGTGGATAGATTGACTAAATACTCCTATTAGATTGCCCTTAAACATCCTTACACCGCAATTAGCATTGCAAGGATTTTCTTTGATCACATCTATAAATTGCATGGCTTACCTGTCAATATTGTGACTGATAGGGATAAGCTTTTTACCAGTCACTTTTGGAAGGAATAATTTAGCTTAACTGGGGTCTCCTTGGACATGTCATCTGCTTATCATCCCCAAACAGATGGACAAACAGAGAGGATAAATCAGTGCTTAGATACCTACCTTAGATATATGTGTCATCAGCATCCTAAAAGGTTGTCACAGTGGATTTCTCTTGCTGAGTTATGGTTTAATACCACCTTTCACTCAGGATTGAAGGCTACTCCTTTTGAAGCCTTGTATGGCTACCCTCCTAATCAACTATCTATTGGGCCTTACTTGTAAAGTCACCACACAGATGTTGAGGAACTAATGCAGAACAGAACTAAGGTTCTTCAGTTGCTGAAGGAGAACCTTCAACACGCACAGCAAAGAATGAAAATGTATGCTGACAAGAAGAGAACAGGGGGAGAATTTAACATTGGTAATGAGGTTTTTCTTAAACTGCAGCCTTACAGACAAGCTTTAGTGGCTTTAAGGAAAAATTTGAAGTTGTTAGTCAGATATTTTGGTCCCTATTCAGTGATTGAAAGAGTGGGGAAGGTTGCCTACAAACTTGCTCTTCCTCCTGAGTTAAAGATCCACCCAGTTTTTCATGTCTCTCTCTTGAAAAAGAAAATAGGTTTAAAGTACATTCCCTCTATAAGTCTACCTGAACTAGAAGACGAAGTTTACAAGGTTTATCCGCAAGGAGACTCATTTCCAGGAATAATGTTGGAATGCCACAGGTCCTCATCCACCGGTCACACTATTCCCCTGAACAAGCCACCTGGGAAGACTATTACTCCATTGCAGCTCGGTATCCAGACTTTGATCCTTGGGGACAAGGAGGAAAAAAAAGAGGAGAGAATGTCACGACTGTAACTAGAAGTGCGATTTCTCTTGAAGGCCGTTGGATGAAGAAGAAGAACCAGAGTTGTACGATCAAGGGCCAACCAAAATTAAAAGAGGAATTGGGAATTGATGACAAAGACGACGACGTTTCCGGCAGATTAGGGCAAGCAGATGAATTAGGGATTGAGACTGAAAGTGATGTTGTTTTGAGGGCGGCTGAGAGCCTGAAGGGTGGACGTGTGGTAGCTGTTGGTGTAGGCGTGGGTGGCAAAATCTGAGCAGCTGGAGCTAAGGTTTCTGCAAGAGGAAAAAACCAGAGCTGGGGTGCAAGCTTTTGTTCTTACAATTCTAGGAACAAATTTTTTAGAATTGTAATTTCATTTATGAAGGATTCCGTTGGTTCTATATGTACTGGGCAAGAACATTTTGAAGTTTTTTAATAAAAATTTTATGAAGTTCCCTACTATTCCATCTCTCTCGTTTTCTTCTCTGTTTCTCATCTCTTTTAACATCTCTTTTCTGCAGAATTTGTGACAGTGTCGCGCGTTAGGCGTGTGTTGTACATCTTGAGCCACTGCACCGTGGCGGCTCTCTGTCCATTATTGGATTTAGTTTTGCCCCCATCTCTGTTAACATCGACGAGTGCTTCGGCTTCCCCGAACATTCATCGAACCCTCTTTCTTCTTCGCCATTTTCCGCAACCAACTCCACCAACAAGGCGTAGCCGACATCGCAGGGAATACAAAAAGAGTGATATGGGTCTCAGTAGGCTGGATATAAACCCTAGGATTTCAATAGGTCGGTGCCAACAAACGGAGAAAAGAATGGTGATCGTGTGTCACGCTTTTAAGCCAAAGCACGACTTCTAATGAGGGGCGTCCGATTGAAATGACAGATATCAGCCGTTGGATCAAAAAGACGGGGGAGATTGGGGATAAATTAAAAACCCCAAGCCAGCGCGTCGTTTTGGAGGAATTAGGGCGCAATCAAGAAGAGGAATGAGTTGGGGATTTTGAGCCCATTGCATCATCCTGATTTGAGCAGACAGGCGCACGTGGACGGCGGAGATGTGAGACACAGCTACTGAAGCTAGGTGTCTCCATTTAGGGTCTTTTGCAAGCAGAATGCAACACCAATCGTAGCCAAGGCCGGCTATTCACGGAATGTGAGAAGCAGATGATTGACAACTTGTCTCTTTTTTCTGCTGAATTTTAATGTTATTTCAGCTTTGGTCCTTGTAGTTTTTGTCATTATTCAGCGAACTTTTGTAAAAGAGGCAGTACGTTGTAAGGGGACGATTATCTTTGAAATGCAATACAATTTTCTTCCTTTCTCTTCTGTGTTTCTTCTTAATTTCCCACCCCCACTTCTGGTTCTGTAAATTTCCATTGTTCTATTTATCTAATTTCATTACATCGTGGTTACTCCAGAGGTGGTGGCGCTTCTGAGGTGAACTGGAGTAGTTAAGGTTTTAGTGTAGTTGGAACTCTTATCGCCGGTTGTTTCAACAATTCCGTATTTAAGTCTTGTGGTTTATTGATGCTCTGTTTACGTCAGTTTGTTACTGTATTTGTTGGAGTTGATACTGACTACGAAATGGGCCTTAGGACCAATTGGATCTTCAGAAAAATATCTAGAATTTGTAATGGAACGGTACATGGGCTTAACAGAATGGGGCTATGGTGTAAATTGGGATGGATAGATTCCCCATTTTTCCCCATGGACACTTTCTATGACAAGGGCCCAAACACCTTGATCTCCTGATTTAATGAAGTGTTAATTTATCACCCAAAAAAAAAAGTCCATGGCTCGATGCCACGGGGTTCAATGTTCAAGTGATCAAGTCAAAATTAGTAATTTAAATTTAGATTTTATTTTATTTATTTAATTAAATTAAAAAGTTGAACTATTAATTGATATAGATAGTTATTTATGCAAAAAGTAAATAAAATAGAGGTGTTTTCGAAAGCTAAGATAAAATACAGCCGCTAATATACCTAATGTACTTGCTGCAATATGATTAGAAATTCTTCCTCCTACAACAAAATTATCAAAACCTTCAGTGATCAGGCTCGAAATCGCAGATCGCACTCCGGGGTTGTTATCTGCTTTCCGCTCCAGATCACTCGTATTCTGTAAATGAAAGAAAATGTTATCTAGCCGGGTAAAGTCCCGGCGAAGATACTCCGACGCTCAAGTCAGTCTTGACAATAATAAAAGATATCGGATGTAGAAATATAAAAATTACTCTCATTAAATGCCATGCACTCTCGAAAAATGAAAAATTACCTCCTTCTTTGGGGTTTTCTTCCTCTTATACTGAACATACCCACGTGCTTATGTGTCTCCCCACGATCTTCATATATGCTCTCACGATTGTGCCTTATGCGCTACAGGTCCGGTATTATGGGCATTAACTATGCCATTAAATACCTAGTCACCAAGGAATTAACCCTCGGTCAAATCCTCTAAGTGCACTAAGTCACTTCTACCCCTCCACTGGAGGATACATTTGTCTTTTTCTAAATTCCTCTCATCATTACTCCCCCACTTCTTGAGTGACATCACTCCAGAAGTCGAAAAGCCCCATCCGACTGTTGAGCTGATGATCTCGGAGTGTTTACGAGCTTCCACGTGTTGCTCATAATCCCGTTCCTCGATTTATGCCCCTCTACAGGACAGATGTCGCTTGGGGATTGGGCAACGGACCAATTTGAAACCGCCTTCCCCAATATATATATACAAATCCATTTCAAAACATCCCCACAGTTCCACATATATCACTCGAAGTCACTGCACTGAAGAATTTGATCTCAAGCTGCTCTCCTTCAACTCTCGATCCTCAAGCTTATTTAGGGTCTAATTCCGTTGTTGTTCTTCATCCACTCCTTCCGATATTCTCCTCCGAGATTTAGTACCCTCTAGGCGTAGATCTCGTCCCTAAAATCAAGCAAATAGGTCTGACTCTAATGAGGCTCCTGCCCCTGAGAATTCCCCATCTATGTTGCAGCGTAACCCTTGGATGGGAATAGTCAGTACTGTAAGGTTACAAATTCAAAATATAAAGGATAATCTTTTCATCCCCACTAACTACGAGATAGTCATCCCTCGATCCTCCGACCGTATGCATCAGCCTCCACCCGGTTTTTGCTCTTTTTCCCTGCAACATCTTGAGGCTGGATTGCGCTTTCCCTTAGCCCCTTGTGTAGCCTTAATCTTGCGTCGCCTAAATTTATGTCCTATGCAACTATCTCCTAATTCTATTCGGCATATTATCCTTTTTGTCATTATCATGCGAGTACATAGGTTTGAACCTAGTTTCGAAAACTTTTGGTCGCTATACTCATTCACGACCTCCGCACGGTCCGGGGACGCAGGTTTTTTCTATCTAACAACCCGCAAAGAATGTAGGTTTCTCGACCCTCTTGCTTCCAATGTTGGTCCTTGAAAGACAAAATTTATCTTTGTCAAACCCCCTCCCGGTCGCGAGTGGCCCTTCTCTCTTGACTGGAAGGTAGATAAGCCTAAGCCCGTTACCGAAGGTGAGGGCTTAGATGGGGATCAAATAAGCAGCATTACTACCTATGGTATAATCCGAAGAAGATTTTAGTAGAAGAGATTCTCTGGCTCGCCCACTTAACTCCAGCTCCCCTCCAGGTGGAGGGTACTTTAGGTGATACGATTTCCTATATCTGATTTCTTCTTTTATAACAACATTTTAACTAAACCTTTTTCTCTCTGCAGTGACCATGGTGAGCCAAGCTCGCATCAATCAGTGCCTTCAGGCCCAGTTTCAAGCTCAAGCTCAAGCTCGAGTTGCGGCACCGCTTGCCCCACCTTCTCAACCCGCTCTGGCTACCTCCTCAACGCCAGAGGCTGATATCCCTCCAGGCCCTGTTCCTATCGAGGTTGGTAGCGAAGAAACTCAATCACGGGGCCTCCTTCACCAGCGTCAATCCGCGGTTCCTTCAATTAGTGTGAGGTCGCGAGATCGTCCTTTGAATGAAGGAGACCTTGCCGAATCTTCGAGGAAGCGGAAATCTCGCGGTAAGTCACCTCTTCGACCTAACCTGATTTGAGTATGATCTCAATTTAATGAGGAGGGACTAGCCTCCGAGGAGGTTAGGTTAGAGGAGGAGAGGGACATGGATGTTGGAGGACTGCTAGATTAGACCTCCGAGGTCCCGATCATCCCATAGCTCACTTGGAGGGTGATAAGTGGATTCCGGACTGACAAATCTCCCCCCGAAGTTCTGTCTTCAAGACCCAATCAGGTCAAGACTCCTGGGAGCTGTACGATGCAAGTTGTCTTCCTTGCGACCAAGCTGCCCTTTTGCATACCTCATTCATTCGAATGGAGGAGCATTGTGCTCATTCTCTCATTCAGGTATCTCATCTTTTACTCCCTTTATTTCTACTTACTCTTTTCTGACGCTCACTTTTTCTTTTTAGGCGGCTAACTTCGTTTGGGGTTTGACTTTAAAATGTGCTGGTTTTCGTCAAAACCATCTCATGGCTGATCGTGCAAACCGGGAGTTGAGGGCCCAAATTACTGCTTTTAATGCTAAGGAAGCAGAGTGGTCGAGGTCGTCGATGGAGGCCCGCATCAAAGAACTAGAGACACAAATGGCTTCCGAAGCATCTAAAGCCGCTGCTGCTGGGGAAAAGAGAGGTTTCGAGGCCGGCCATGCAGCAGGAAAAATTGCAGGTGCCATTGAAGGACGCGAGGCCTTTTTAAAATCAGAGGAATTCGCGCAGCAAGTTCGTGAAATTCGCCTTAAAGGTGTCCGAGATTTTCTGAAAACCCTACTTTCGACTCGGCCATTGAAGTTAAGTCGGCAGATTACCTGATGCAAGACTTTGATCGCTGCAAGTCCCAAGCTATTTTCCTCAATGGCTTTGCCCCTGACTTTGACGTTTCTCGCCTCAACCCCTGCCTCGATGCCAATCTTCGACCCCTGCCAGATGATGATGATACTCCTCCAATGGCTGATGATGAGTTTTCTGTCCTTCTTGACGAGATTGAGAATATGTAACCTTGCTTCCAACTTATTTATTTTTGGAATCCTATAATTTGTTTAACTTTCTCTGAAACTAACTGTTGTGATCGTACTGATCTTTCACAGATTCAATCTATTTCACTTGATATAGCTTGTTTATATAAAACATAATAGAACTATTTGTTGGAATTCCTAGAACATAAATAATCTTTCGCAGATTAAAAATTTTATTCGCCTTTTTCAGGCCATTCTTTAACCTTTCACAAGTTATAGCTTACATCAGTCCTCTTCAGACCTTAGATTCATAATCTTTCACAGATTATCCTTTCCTATAGCTAATTTTAATCGATAACGAATATCTTTCAATTAGCCAGCCTTTCTCAGGCAACGATCTATCAACGATCTAAACATAGAATCTCTTAAGATTTCGTATGTTCCAAGGTCGTGGTAATTCCTTGCCCTGAATATCTTGTAACTTGTACGTTCCTTTTTCCACGATCTCGATGACTTTAAATGGTCCTTCCCAATTGGGGTCGAGCTTCCCTACATCCCTTGAAACCTCCACCTTTCTTAGTACCAAGTCTCCTACCTGTAACGATCTGGGTCTCAAATTCTTGTTATGACCTCTCAACATCAAACTTTTGTGATGCAGCATCTTCACTCTTGCCGCATCTCTTTTTTCTTCTAATATATCCAGGTCAAATGCTCTTTGTCCTCTGTTGCCCGTAGGATCGAAATCCATAATCCTTTGCGATTCTTCTCCTATTTCTGCAGGAATTACAGCTTCAGAACCATAAACTAAAGAAAATGGAGTTTCACCTGTTGAAGACCTAGGGGTCGTTCTGTATGCCCATAGTACTACAGGGAGCTCGTCGCTGCAATCTTTCTTCGAACTCAACCTGGCCTTCAAATGCTGCAGTATAGTCCTGTTCGTCACCTCTGTTTGACCGTTCGCTTGGGGATGTCCCACAGCCGTGAAATTCTGCTGTATTTTCAACTCCTGGAGCCATGCAGTTATCTGTCTCCCTTGGAATTGTCTCCCATTATCCGATATCAACACTCTAGGAATTCCAAACCTGCACACTATATTCTTCCATATGAAATTTATGGCTTCCCGTTCCGTGATTTTTGAGACCGCTTCTGCCTCGACCCATTTAGAAAAGTACTCTACTGCTACTATAACAAACTTCTTTTGAGCTCGAGCAAGAGGGAATGACCCCAATATATCTATGCCCCATTGGTCGAATGGACACGTAATCGAGACGGGGGTCATAGGCACTGCATCCGTGTGAATTTGAGAAGCGTATTTCTGACATTTCTCACACCTTCATACGAATTCCTTAGAATCTTTCATTAAAGTCGCCCGAAAATACCCTTGTCGGGCTACTATCTGAGCTAACGACCTGGCTCCCGAGTGGTTTCCACAACTGCCCTCATGAATTTCCCACAGAACATATTTAGCCTGTGAATCATCCAAACATTTAAGGAGAGGTCCTTCTACCGTCCTTTTGTATAATTGCGTTCCTATTAACGCGAATCTAGGAGCCTTAAACTTTATTCGTCGAGCATGTGCGAGGTCAGTAGGTAAGGTCCCATCTTTAAGGTATGTTGTGATTTCTTCTATCCATGGACATTTCGAACTTACCACATTTGTTTCTGCCCACTTTGATATCGCTGATCGTTCCTTTATCATCACTGTGATTTTCCTATCCTTGATTCCTGCCAACGTAGCCCCAAATTTCGATAAAGCGTCAGCCCTTTCATTTTCGCTTCTCGGAATTTGTTGAATAGAACATTTGGAGAATTTCTGCATCCATTCCCTTGATTTCTTTAAGTATTCCATCATCGACTTTTCTTTGGTCTCATACGTCCCTTCAATCTGCATAGCGACCAGTTGTGAATCTGTAAAGACTTCAAGGACTTGCGCTCCAGCTTCGAATGCTAACTCCAGTCCTAGGATTAGGGCCTCATACTCAGCTTCATTATTCGTTGTAATGAAAGATAACCGCACAGCTACCTCGATTTCAATACCTCCTGGTCCCTCGATCAATATCCCGGTTCCTCCATTGTTAGCGTTGGAAGATCCATCCACATGTAACATCCAAGTCCCTGGATCCTCTGACACGCCAGATATCTCTATCATAAAATCAGCTAGGATCTGAGCTTTCTCTACTGTTCTACTTTGGTAAGTAATATCAAACTCCCCCAATTCGATTGCCCACTTTATCATTCTACCAGAGACCTCTGGCCATGAAAGGATATTCCTGAGGGAATGATTCGTCCTTAACACTATCTTATGTGACTGAAAATACGGTCTCAATTTCCTGGCAGTCACCACAACAGCTAATGCTAACTTTTCGATCTCAACATATCTAGTCTCTGCTCCTTGTAACATTTTACTCACATAATAGACTGGATTCTGAAGTTTATTCTCTTCTTTTATAAGTACCGAACTAACAGCATTATCCGAAACAGCTAAATAAAGATACAATATATCTCCTTCTTTCGGATTCGCCAAAAGAGGCGGCGACCTCAAATAATTTTTTAATTCCTAGAAGGCTTGCTCGCATTCATCGGTCCATGCAAACCCTTTTACCTTTCTCAATATCTTAAAGAAATGTAAATTGCGATCAACAGATCTAGAAATAAAACGATTAAGAGAGGCTAATCCTACCTGTTAGTTTCTGGACCACTTTGAGAGATGTGGGTGACTTCAAATTCAGTATGGCCTCTATCTTCTCTGGGTTCGCTTCTATTCCCCTCTCACTGACCATGTAGCCAAGAAATTTTCCTCCTACAACGCCGAACGTACATTTATTGGGATTGAGTTTCATCCCATGTTCCCTCATGATCGCAAAGGTTATCTTCAAATGCTCCAAATGTTTATCTGGCTTATGACTCTTAACGAGCATGTCGTCCACATACACCTCCATGGTCTTCCCAATTTGCTGGGCAAACATCTTGTTCACCAAACTCTGGTAAGTTGCTCTTGCATTTTTCAATCCAAAAGGCATAACATTATAACAAAAAATACCCCGATCAGTCACAAAAGAGGTTTTTATTCGATCTTCTGCTGCCATATAAATCTGATGGTATCCTTGATACGCGTCCATCATAGAGAAAACTTCATATCCTGCCGTTGAATCCACTAAAACATCAATCCTTGGTAATGGGTAAGGATCTTTCACGCACGCCTTATTGAGATCTGTAAAGTCAGTACACATTCTCCATTTGCCAGCTGGTTTCGGTACTAATACCACATTGGCTAACCAGTCAGTGTATTGAACCTTAGACACATAACCTGCTCTCAGCAGCTTATTCACCTCTCCCTCGATGATGGTATTTTTCTCACCTTCGAAAGTTCGTTTCTTCTGTTGGACAGGTCGAACCGAAGGGTCAACGTTCAACCTATATACTATCACTTCAGGGTTTATACCTCTAAAGTCCGACGGGTCCCACGCGAACATATCGACGTTACTTCTCAAGAACGCGATCATGACGCCCTCAAACTGTTCTAGGCTGGGTCCTATCTTTGTTGTCTTCGACGGATCTCCTTCTATCAACTCAACCTCTTTGTGTCCAACAGGTTTTAATCTCCCTGTCTTCAATGTCTGCCATTCTTCCTTACTTGCTTCTTGAAGTTTCCTCTTTTCTTTCTTCTCACCCTTTCCCAGGGACAAGTTGCAACATCTCTTTGCTTCAATTTGGTCACACACGACCTCCCCTATCCCTTGCGAAGTAGGGAATTTCCTCTTGAGATGGTAGGTTGACACTACTGCCCTGAAAGAATTAAGCCCGGGTCTCCCTAGAATAACATTATAAGCAAAAGGCATGTCAACAACAAAAAATTTTACCATCAATGTTTTACGTTTGGGCTCTTCTCCAAGGGATGCAGGTAAGTCCACTGTCCCCAGTGAGGCAATCTCGCCTCCTCCAAAACTGACCAACGGGGTACCTGCTGGTTCCATCTTTATGTTGTCGAGCCCCATCTTACTTAACATGTCTTTTGAATATTATATCTGCTGAGCTTCCATTATCTATCAGTACCTTGTGGACTGTGAAATTCGCAATGTCCATCTTTATTACCATAGGATCGTTATCTGTCCCAATTCTCTCTCTTGCATCTCGATCTCCAAACACGATCTCGGGGTTGATTGCTACATTCACCACTTGTTTGCATCGTTCCAACCTACTTTCTCTCTCAAACCTCCTTCTAGCTCTTCTCGACCATCCTTTCGATCCCCCTGCTATAGTATGGATGATGCCTTTCACAGGCGCATTCTCCCCTATTTTCTGATCCGCCCTTTTCGTCGCCCAACTCGACCTTCTGTCCCTGCTCCTCGACCTACCTCATCGATCACCTCTTTTTTCTTCAAAATTATGAAAATTCTACCTCCGAAAATACCCTTGTCGAACCAACCGCTCGATTTCATCTTTCAACTGGTAGCATTCCTCTGTATCATGTCCTCTCTCTCTATGAAACCGACAATATTTGTTCGAATATCTTTTTGCTGGAGTGACCCTTGTATGCTTCGGCCATCTCAGTACATTATCTTTTTCCACCAGCATGAGAGCTTTGGCTCTAGTCATATTTAAAGGCGTATACTTGATGTATTTCGACTGGAGGGTGGTTCTCTTTCCTTCTCCCTCTTAGGTCGCATATCTCGATCTTTACCAAAACCTCCATCTCTTCCCTGCCCCGATGTAACCCTCCATTCCTCATCTTTCATTGCATTCATCTCCTCTTCGTCAATGTATTTTTGTGCCACAACCATCAATTGCTCTACATCACCCGGTGGGTCTCTTGCCAAAGCAGATGCAAAAACCCCTTTTTTCAACCCATGAATGAGGATACTAGTCATCATATCTATCCTGAGATCCTGCACTTCTAATGTTTCGTTATTGAAACGCCCCATAAAGCTTTTCAAACTTTCATTCTCTCCCTGCCGAATGGTGAATAAATGCGTGGCTGATCGTTTTTGCTTTCTCTTACTCGCAAAATGAAATGCGAATTTTTGTACCAACTGCTCATGCTACTCTATACTGCCCGGGAGCAAATTCGTGAACCACTCTTGAGCTTTTCCTGTCAACGTAGTAACAAACAATTTAACGATAATGGAACTTGACTGTCCATAGAGATTCATTACCATGTTGAAGGCAGCCAGATGCTCTTGGGGATCCCGTGTTCCATCATATTTTGGAAGATCCGGCATTCTAAAACTCGGATTAACAGTTTCGACAAGTATCTTGTTACAGAAAGGCGAGTTGCGATTATGTGCTACCATTTCCCCCCACTTCTTGAGCTCATCTATTTGCTTTCCCAACAAAGCTATCTGTTTGCTTACGTTATCGATCTCAGCTCGTGATATAGCTGGTCCCCTTGGAAGACTTCGAGCTTTACTGCTGGACCCAACCTCCAAAGGGGAGTGATACTTCTTACTCGCCTCCTTTTTACTTGTCCCCTCGGAACCTCGCCCATCATCTCTTTCCTGGAACAACCTTTTTCCTGCTAGCTCCCTTTCAAGTGGAGTACTGGTTCTCCTTTCGTATGCAACAATGGCGTTTCTTCCGGCTTCTTCCATCATCTGTTGCAACTCTCGACGTGTTAAGTGCACGATTAGTTCTCGATCATCTAATGGAGTCTCCATTTCCGGCATATTCTCCTTAGAGCGTCCCTCCATAATCTACTTACGTTCCCACAGACGGCGCCAAAAATGATCAGGCTCGAAATCGTAGATCGCACTCTGGGGTTGTTATCTGCTTTCCGCTCCAGATCACTCGTATTCTGTAAATGAAAGAAAATGTTATCTAGCCGGGTAAAGTCCCGGCGAAGATACTCCGACGCTCAAGTCAGTTTTGACAATAATAAAAGATATCGGATGTAGAAATATAAAAATTACTCTCATTAAATGTCACGCACTCTCAAAAAATGAAAAATTACCTCCTTCTTTGGGGTTTTCTTCCTCTTATACTGAACATACCCACGTGCTGACGTGTCTCCTTATGCCTTATGCGCTACAGGTCCGGTATTATGGGCATTAACTATGCCACTAAATACCTAGTCACCAAGGAATTAACCCTCGGTCAAATCCTCTAAGTGCACTAAGTCACTTCTACCCCTCCACTGGAGGATACATTTGTCTTTTTCTAAATTCCTCTCATCGAGTACCAACCATTACTGATTTATAGCTTGTAATTTCCTCGTTTGTACTTGAAGAATCAGATCCCATACTATAGGACCTTACAAGCATGTTATATGAAATGTACAAAAACTAAAGCTAGCCACCAGATTTAATATAGGATGGGCAAATAATTATTTATAATGAATAACAATATAAGAAAGGTCTAATCCACATTTTTAGTCTTAAAAAGTTTTCGAGTTTTAGATTTGTCATTTGAATGAAATTCATTGCTGTAACAAAAATTATTTACATTAACAAAATAATTCTAAGTTTTATAATCATAGAAGTGATTAAAAGTTGATGGTTGATAAACTATAGTCTCTACCTTTAATTGTAAATTAAACTTCTTAATTATATTTGTGACAGTGGAAAGATATTCACTTGGTACATTAACGTGAGATATTTTGGTCTAATATTTCTCAAGTCTAGAAAAGGGAATCCACAAAAAAAAAAAAAAAAAATTAGCACTCCAACAAAGCACTACTCCATAAATGATGATAGAAATAAGAATTAAACTGAAAAAAGCGTGATGTAAGGTAATAATTTAGTGACACAAAATTTTTCAATAGTGATTCTATGCGTATGAATATTAAGAAAATATTACCTTTTTGCGAAAGGAGAGAGTCCCTATTATAACCCTTGATGATGGAGGCTTATCTCTCTAGATAAGGCCCCCTTGCTCAGAAAAGCTACCCTTATTCTCGAGAGGGGCAATTACAACAATCCGAACTTCTTCCCTAAATATTTGTGTTTCCTTTGTGGGAGATAACTTCCCCTTTGAAATATTTCAATAAGGTTTATTCACGTGTCATCACGGCCTTCCTTATGGCTAACTTGGCTTCTACATGGGGGGCTTGATGGGCCTCCACAATCCGTCTTGGGTTGTCTTAATCCCTTCAAGGCTCCCAAGGTCCTGCTAGCGGGTTGGGACTCCTTCGAGGGTTGATGGTAAAAATCCTTTTTACTTTTAGGTTGTCAGGGAACTGTCTCCTTCATTGGATTTTATTTCAAGTTAAATTCCATTTGACCCCCTGTAATATGAAAAAATATAAAAAATTCCTCACGAAAATTTAAATATAAAAAACCATCACTTATGAACAATCACTCACACCGCCCCCAAGTCAATCTAAACCTTTTTTTTTAGAGACAATAACTAAAATGTCCCTCCAAATCAACCTGGTCAATCTGGGCCAAAGGTTGTTCCCTTCCAAATCTTGGGGGTGCATGCGAAAATATCTGCTTTTCAGCGCAGGCATTCGATTTTCTCTTCGCGTGTAGCTCCTTCTATGTGAGAACCAATACGTGTGAATTTTTCTTGATCTCCCGGTAAGATCTCGATATTCATTAGCTCCTCCATTGGCTATACCTTGGAAGGTGTCTTCTAATTTTCGCTTTTTTCACCATTTCCCTTTTCGTGTTTGTTGGGAGGCTTCCTTGCTACATTTATAAGAGCGGGCATTCCTATTTTGTTTATTGGAGGGTACTCCATTGAGACAATAGTTCCTGGCTCTCTTTTGCCCTTTGCCCACAGCTTCCACATTGCATTTACGATATTGGAGGGGGTCCCTTGCACTTCTTCTACTCCTCCTGACATAGAAAATTTGATTTTCATGTGGTAAGTGAATATCACAGCTTGGAAGGCGTTGAGGGTAGAGCATTCTAGAATGACATTATAGGCCGAAGGGATATCCACCACCAGGAATTTTAATAGACACGTTCTTTGAGTAGCTCTAGTGCCCAAAGTCAGAGAGAGGAAGACCATACCCCTAGGGTGGACTACCTCTCCTGCAAATCCATAGAGGGAGATGTTCATTGCTTCTAGAGGGGTATCCCCTAGCTGCATTTGGTCATATGCTTCTCTAAATAATATATCCGTGGAGCTCCCAAGTCTATGAAGACGCGCCCTACCGCATAATTGGCTAATAATGCAGTAATGACTAGAGCATCGTTGTGACGACTCTTGGGTCCCGAACATTCTGCCCCCTAATTTGGTTGAGGGAGGCATCCCCCATAGTACTGATATCCCAAACATCCTTTATGATCGTGTTGTGTGCCTCCCTAACTTGTGTTTTTATGGCATGGTGGGAGTAACCTCCGAGAGGTCCTCCTACTGTCATCCATATGACCCCCATCTTGGGAAGGTCGTTGGCTTTAGGTTTTCCTTCAAAGTTGTTTTTTTGTTCTTCATTGAATAAAGGTTCCAGCAAAGAGACCTTCACTTCTTTCCCTTTGTTTGCTTCTTGCTTGAGATAGGGTCCCGTTCCTTGGCTCTTTCCCTGCAGACATACTCCAGGAGGTACCTATTTTGAATGAGTCTTTCTATCTCATTCTTTAAGTGCCAACATTCTTCAGTAGTATGATCGTAATAATTGTAGAAATGGCAAAATTTGTCGAACTTGGGACGTTGAGGCTGCTCTCTCCATGATCAGGGGCGGGTGAGCAGATCTTTTCCTTCGACTGCCATGAGGGCCTAAGTGATAGGCACCGTGAGAGGGGTACAAACAGCATGGATCCTGTGGAAGGGCGCCTTCTTGTCCCTGAATTCAATGTGTTGCTTCTTGAAGGGGGCCTCCTCCCTAATTCTTTTCTCTTCTCTCCCCAACTTTCCTTTTTGACTGCTTAGGCGTCTTCCATGTTAATATACTTGGCTGTGCGAGCCAAGAGGGCATCGAATTTCGAAATGGGGTTCTTGGCTAGGGATATAAAGAAGTCTCCTCCCACGAGGCCTTGCGAGAAGGCGCTGGCCTTCACTTCTAGCGTGGTGGAAGGCACCTCCAAAGCCACAGCATTGAACCTTTGTAGATACTCCCTCCACGACTCGTTATCTTTCTATCGCACGACGAAGTGGCTAGCTCTATTTTTTGAAGTTTTCTGCTACTAGCGAATTGGTGCAGGAACAGAGACCTGAACTCTTGGAAGCTACCTACGCTCCAGGGGGCAGTTGGTTAAACCATTGCTGCGCAGCCTTGGCGGAGGTAGTCATAAAGACTCGACATGATCCTTTCTGTGTACTTGTGCAGTAGGGTTGTGTTCTCAAAGCATGAAAGATGTTTCTAGGGGTCAGTCGACCCATCATACTCAACGATAGCAGGGTACAACAATTTGTAGGGAGCTTGTCTACCATGACAACGTCTGTGAAGGAGATACTCTGCAATTCTTTCCCTGGAATTCCCATACTGGTGATGTCTTGGAAGCCTTTTTGAAGACATTCCAAATGAGCCCGCCACTGTTGGGGGACCTCTGGTGGATTTGCTGGAGGGCGCCCTTGCATCCCAATAGGAGGGGCCCCTATTGAAGGGTACCCATTACCTACGCGGGGGCAGGATGAGCAGGGACTAGTATCGTTATCTGCTATGGAGTATATGAATGTGATAGAAATTTGACAGAGTGGCAGCCAAGTTTGCGTAGAGTGAGGTAGTCCTTCTGCCTGAGGGTGAATCCCTTATTTATAGAAATGTGTCCTTCTCAATCATGGAACTAGTAGTGCTCCCTATTCATGTGGGAGACGGATAGAATTAGTTAGGATAGAGCTTGGTCGAATCCTGCTTTTTTAGGGATCCTATTGTTGGGATCACTATTTAGGTAGTGAGAGAGTTCGAGGCAGAGGGGGACTTCCAGTCTGCTGGGAGTCTGTCGTGCCAGAGTCTATGTTTTTTAGGGAAGTCATCCCGCCACGCATGCTCCAAGTTGGTAAAATGGGGGGCATACGTGGGAAGTATGAATACATGCCACATAGATCAACAAATGACCGTGAGCGAGAATAGGGCTGCTTGTTCGACATTTGGACAACAAACATTGGGCTCTTCGAGGTGGGCTTCTCATTTTACGAAATTGGGGTCAAGCGGTAAAGTGTTGGGCCTTTTAATTCATTATTAGACCATAATTTATCGGATCACACCCATCATTACATATTATATAATATATAAAATTTAATAAATCTTAAAATAATATATAAATATTTATTTAATAATAAATATTATTTCGTATGTAAATATATAATTATATTAATATTTTCAAATAATATTTTCTTTTGATTAAATTAATTTAAGAAAAAAACCGTTGTGCCCTCCTCACTCCTAGGCAAAGCAGTCACCTAACAACCAGGACAACGACGTCACCTAGACGGAGGGTCGGGGGGGGGGGGGGGTGCGGGGGTTAGGGCAGTGTCGTGGCCTGGTGGGTGGGTGAAGGGGAAGCCAGTCGGGCTATGGGATGGGGTGGGGTTTGATTATTATTTTTTTAAATAATAATTTTACTTTTACAGTTTTATCCAACTTGTGATCCAACTCATTTTTTAAAGTCATGTAGGACTAAAAACTCCCAAAAAAAATCCACTTGGCGTGCCATATCATTTTTCGATCAAAAATTAAAATTTTGGCCGTCAAAGGACTAAATTTTATCAATTTTAAAACTTAATGATTTTTTTTAAAAAAAAATGAGCTAATTATCGGACTAAAATTAATTTGAGCATATTTAATGGACTAAAGAATTATTTTTTTCTATATAAAACTTTTCTATAGATAATTTTATAAGTATATTTTAATAAATGTATTTTTCTATATATTTTCCATATAAATCTTTTTCTATATAATTTTTATATATTTTAGATGTATTATAGGGGTATTTTACTGCCCACGTGGATATAGTAGGATCTGCATACACCATTATAGTAACAAACATTTGCATTAGGTTTATAGGTGAAATCTAGCGATGAAGGAGACAAACATGCCCCTTGATTGGTTGTGAACGCCCAGCTGGTGGAGAGAGGATAAGAAGATGCCCACTCAAGCGTCTTTCATCTAGATAGGTGAAATTGGAAGTGGGTACCTAACACCTAATAATGCAGGTTAAAACCAATTGAGTAATAATTATTTTAGTCCTGCAACGTTGCAGCCAAGAAAGTAACTGCATGGCTGCTTATTCGGTAAAGGATGATGTATCCTGTCAGTAGTGAAAGATATTACAAACTAATAGTGAGATATATAACCCACTTATTTGTTTCTTATTCAATGGGATAGGTGAGACCTATTAATAAGTAATAAGAGTATGCCTACTGCTAGTGGTTGTTTAGTGGATCAGGATGTGACCTGTTAAGGAGTGGTGTAAGATGCAACCTACTATGGGTCAATTACTCAATAGAGCAGGGTATGACCTGCTTATAGAGTAGCGCAAGGCATAACCTGCTATGGGCTAGTCATTCAGTAGGGGAGGTTGGAGTCGGAAGCCCGTCAGTAGGGTCACAAGCTAGATCCCATGAGGATCATAAGCCTCATAAAGATCGTAGGCTGAAGCCCGTTAAAAGGATTACAAGTCAGACCCATCAGAAGGATTACAAGCTAGAGTTTATCAACAAGATTAAATGCTAGAGCCTACTAGTGAATATACGTGCCAGAGCCTTTTAGAACATCACAGGTGAGAGTCTGTTAGTAAGATTATATTAATCTCTAGGGCATAATAATAGAAAGTAATAGAACTTCGAAGCAAATAGCAATCAAGCTCTTCTTGAAAATGTTATGATTATATTTATTATAAACTTAGTTTTAACACATGAAAATTCTTAATAATCTTGTTCATTGGGGAATCAATTTTTCTGATCATGGAATAATTTTTTTTTCAATTTCCCTGCTTGAATGAACTTTTATATTTCGTTCTATAAGTAAAATAATCATTGTATCATGATCATACTCATTATGGAATTAACATAACTTGTTGGATTTTAAATTGCTTTGGTCCGTTGTTAGCATTCTTAGGTCACCTCAACAGATCTTTTTCTTCAATGGCCTTTAACAGGCTTGCATTTGGATAGATGTAGTTCTCTTGATTGGGGAAAATGACGTAACCTCCTTTTTCAACTCATATTTGGGCTCTAGAGCATATTAACATCATGCCTATGTCTTTATTTTGTTCGTTACTCTATTGTTGTTTCATTTGTTGTGCTTTCTCTATGTTCACATACTTTTCAGCTTGAGCCAACAAGTTACCAAAGCTGGTAGTTGATTTCTTGGCTATGGATTTAAAGAAATATCCTATTCTTAATGTGCACCCCCACCGTAATCACATTTAATTATCCTGATAAACTCATATTTATCCCGATAAGATAACTCATCAATATTTGTATGAACCTCAAGTGATTAAGATATTACATCAAATTTTTGGTATAACATTACTATATCTATTTAGCTAGAGCTCCCGGAGATGGCACTGATGACCCACTTATACGGCTGACAACTAGCTTATGATCTATCTCCTGAAAAAAAAAATATATGGCAAATTGTTGAGTTGTTAGATCAGTAAGTATTAGCTAATTAGCCTGTATATATTCACATATAGGCACGTATAACATAAACACAGTTCCATTTCACGACCACAATCAACCAGTGTTCTTTTTATAAGAATAAAATTTTAATTTCTATAATACAAATCAATTGATACTTGTCACAGAATATCATGAAATCAAGAACTAATAATGCTAATAATCAAGTGAAACCAATATCAAAAGCAAACACCATCTGCAACATGATTCGTACATCATTAAAGTTTAATTCTCTTAATTATTAAATATTTTCTTTAGGCCCCGCTTAATCTAACTGAATCATATTTAATGCTTTTGCCAACTTTCATCATCTCAATTAATATCATACATTTATCAGCACAGAGTACGCACCGTATCTGATGTCCCACCTTAGCCAAGTTGATATATATACATATATATAAATCCAATTAACCATATTTACCTAAAATTTCAAAAGGTTGCGGTTAATAGAAAGATCAATTCAACCATCTTCTTTATCCTCGCGTCCTATACTAAATTATAATATATACATATATATATGTTAAAAATTAATGCATTATAAATATCATAAATTTTAAATAAAATATTACATAATATTTGTATATTTTTTACAAATCTTTTAATATTCTATTATATAGATAGCCAACCCTTCACTCCATTTTCTTTAAATAACTAAGCTTCCGAGGTACATATTTAATATCAATTAACTCCTAAGAGTTTATTTAATCAAACTCCTCTTATCCGTATAACTCTGGTTCTTAATAACATCCCTAAATTCAATTATCCTGAGAATCTTATTTTTTTTTTAATAATCATAATATTTCTCAAATATAATTTTTAGATATTTCTTAAATATAATTTTGGAATATTTCTACAAACTTTCTATCAATTTCTCGTTATTATAGAATTTAATTAGACACCAATGCATATAATTAAGTATTTAGTAAATAGGCTCAATAAAATGAGTAAATTAACTATAAAAATAATTAAATCTAGCTAACCTTATAATTTAATTAAACAATTATAACATTCTTATGTCAAAAGTAATATTTAATTACACACTAATTTAAATGGTCAAACTCATAAAATTTTTCGACTAAAAATTACATCGATCAACATGAATTAATTAAATAAAAAATTATATAAATTAAAATTATAAATTTTCCATATCCGTTTCCATTCGTGATTGTTTGTTTGTAATTTGTGGTGTGTGTGTGTGCATGCAGAGTTCCTGTTACGAAATCAAGGGATGAGGCGGTGGGGGTGATGGCACACCGTCCGCCATATTCTCTTTCTCTCTCTATACATATATATATTATTATTATTATTATTACTATTATTATTTATTTATTTTTATTTTGTTTAAACTTTTTTAAAATACTCATTGCGTCCTATTTAATTTCTTACTTAATATAATTTGCTCTCAAATATTATAATGAGCTTCAATTTCATTATTTCATTCAAGTTTTCATATATTCAAATTTCAACTTAAATTTATTTATAATTAAATTTAAATTTTTTTAATATTATCAATTAGTCTCGCAATTATGTACAAAAATCTGTGAATGCACACTTAATCTTTGTGTGAGGGTGATGGTTAGTACATCATAGTTGGTAGCGGATACCCTCATAACTGGATTGGTGAAGTGATGCATGTACATCCTTAATGTTTCTTTGCCTTCGAATTTTATCCTGAAGAAACTCATAGCCGTCTTGCAGTATTTTTGCTACTAGCAAATTGATGTAAAAGTAAATTCTACACAAGAATGCATCAAACCATGTGTTAGATTGTCGAAACACTGCTGGGTAGATTCACTTTGTGTAGTAAGAATTACATTACATTTAATATCGTCAAAGTACCTGTGCAGTAGCGCTTTTGGTAGATCATTTGTATTGTTCTAAGATAATAGATGTCTTGGTGCTCTACATGAACAGGAAGTTCTTCAGCAATCACATTTTCGCAGAAGGGGGATTCTTTACTTCAGGTGAAGGTCTCTTTATCCACTTGTTGGCGAATCTCAGGCAACTCATGGCGGAGGGTTTTCCATGCATTTATAATCACTTTGTTTGCCTCTTCCTTGCTGGCTTGCACAATCGGGACAGATAATGGACAGATAATCGAGATTAACTACATATTTCTTCTATATAGTTTGATGGAGCGAGTACTAGTTTGATTGGTTCTATCTAATAATTGTTCATTAAAGGAGATGCTTACATGACTAATACTAAGGTTATAGCATAACAAAAAATTGGCCTTTTTATTAAATGTAGCTTATTTGTCCATTTTCGTTAAATTGACTTAACAACGATAACTTCTTTTTATATGACCGTCGTGTCCTTTTTATTGTATATTATTTTTTAATTTAGTAACCGATGGATCTTTTTGATTAAATAATGATCGTCAGATTCGATTAATTAATATCAAATCATTAGATTTTAAAAAATAAAAAATTTAGATTCAACAAATTTTTTAATTTATTTATATATAAATAATTTAAAATAATTAAAAAATTATTATTATATACAAAAAAAGTGAAAAAAGATCGCCGTCGCCCAGATAAAAAAAGAGGCGTTGTCGCTCTTCTACGCAATAGGCGATGACAACACTATCGCCCTTCTATGTCCCCCGCCCCAATCTTTTTTCTAAATTTTTTTAATTAATTTAATTATATTAATCAAATATATATTTTAATTAATTAAGAATAATTGAAGATAATTATAATAATTATTGTACTTAATTATATGTAAATATATCTTTTAGTTAATTTAAGAATAATGTTAGACAGTTATAATAATTATTATATTTAAATTAATTTATAACTTATAATTATTATAATTGCTGAATATTTATATTCATGTAGATACCGAAATTTTAAAAATAAAATTTAGCATATTAGTCTTTGTAAGGAAATTTATTTTTTATATACTTGCGAGTATCACGTTTGGCGACCGCTGGTATATATAAAAAGCATATACTTTTCCTCTTGGCACAAATATGTTAAAACAAATTGGGGTTGACTTGGAAGTTTGAAATTTGTTCACCTTTCCCATTTCTATCCAGTGCTCAATAAAGCATTCATGAAGTAGAGCTTGCGACAATGAGCAGAATTTATGAAATTATCAGATCACAAAAGTTGATGCAGAAAGCAATGGCAGAAGACGGTCTCTCTCTCTCTCTCTCTCTCATTTTGATAGTTTTAAGTTCTAATAAGAAAAATAATTACTCGGTGATCAGCTGACCGCTGATTTTAGCATCAAATTAGTTGCTGATGTTGTTAGAAATTTTGCTAAAGAAAATATTTGTTAATATAATTTTGGGGGAAATTTTTCAATTTTTTAATTTGCCAAAGCCAACTACAAAGTTTTACAACATCAATTTTTTTTTTAATTATAATAAGAAAATATGCCGTTTCTAATGTTAAATTTGAAATCAAAAGAACTTAAAATTTTTATTCTTTGTTAAATGCATTTGTAAATTACCAATAAATTTACTCTCCTTTGTAATTTTTCTAGTTATTGGCATAATTTATTGTATTATTTGTTGAATTTAAGTGAAACTCATAGAATTGAATTTTGATTTAAAACATCACAGCACCTCATTATGTCCCTTGCAACTGTCTTGCTGTTACAAACGTCCATAGAATTGAATTTCGATTTGAATCCATTTATCCTCATTATGGCCCCTAATCACTTTGCTGTTACAGAATTGTTTCTTTGATCAAAATTGGTTTTTTTATTTGGCAAAATTAAGGCCATTATTGGCTGATTTAAGGTGAGCTGTGGCCATGCCTATATAAAGGCCATTCCTCATGTCCGGAAAAACCACAAACAAAATTGGAACAATTCCTCTCTATTTCTTGAAGATCTCTCTCGGTTTCTTTATAAAAATATTTTATAAATTTGAACTTAGTTTCAGTAACGAGCTTGTGAGTGTTTGATCGAGATGTTCTTTGTTATGGTGCTAAAATCAAAAGAACTGCAATCGTCCTATTTTGGGAGAAATTCCATTGAACTGGATGAATCACCGATAGAGAAAGCATATTTTTGTGAAGGCAAGCAATACTTCTGTTATTCGGTTAAATTAACGATTATAATTGGATTGAGAATTGTTACGATACAATTCTCCTTGTAAGTTTTCGAATTTAATTTTCTTGTCGTATATGACATTTCTAATTGTTTTATATTATTCGTTCCAACGTGGCTTTAATTGCTTTTGATTTTTGAATTCGATTATTATATTTCAAAATGTTCTTTCAATTACTTGAAACGAAAATTTTCCAACAATATTAGTAACAAAAAAAATATGACAATTGATGATATTAAGACCATAAATTGTAAATTTTATTATGTTGCTACAATGATTTCGTAATTTTAGTATTTGCAATATTTATGTAAAAATTAGTACTAAGAATAATTAGTAATAAAAAAACCCTGAATCTTGGGCCTTATCCAGGCCTATAATGTCAAATTTTTCAACAATAATATTTGGCTCGGGTCATAAATCTTGGGCCGATTAACTTGTTCCATTGTGACCCAAATAGTTGTGTAGCCTATGCTTTCTGCTTTTTCTTATTCTCATATAACTTGTTCTATAATGAAGTAGAAAGTTCTGAGCCGTGGTCTCTACGTCGAGGGATATCATCGAAGGTCAGTTCTATAATTGGAAATCTTTATTTATTTATTTATTTTTAATTTTTAAATAACTTGAAAACCACACAATCACAAAATCTTACTTGAGAATTTTAATTTGGCCATACATAGCCTCATGAATAGACACGTCAAAAGATATTCGTTTTCCAAGAGTAATTCAATTTCAATAGTATAAAATTATTTAATTTCATGAAATTTTGCAGGAGGAAGAACAAATAAATGTGAGAGTTAAGCTAGCACCTCAGACCAAAGTTGAAGGTACATAATTATTCAGGCAAAAATAAAAATAAAAAAAATTACAATTTTGGTCCTACAAGTATGAGGTTAGTAATGTTAGTTTTGTATAAATCTATCTTCGTGATTTTGTTCTATTATTTTAAAAATTTTGCACTGGAGTACATAAATGATGGAAATTTACTATAATGGCCAAAACGAGGCAAATATGTATAACTATCTTAATATGTGATGTTTTTTGACTAATATTTCTACATGATTAAGAAATAATTAATAATCGAATAAATTATATTTTACCATCCGAACTATACTCGTTTTATTTTTATCAATTTTTTTTTTGTTAACTTACCATCTCAGCTTTGTAAATTTTGCACTTTGCCATAGAAGACTCATTTTTGGTTGATTTTTTGCTCAAAAAATATCACATGCAGTGCATATGTGATCATGTGATATTTAAGGACAATGTGACGTGATACTTTTCGCATGATATTTTTCTAGCAACAAAATCGACAAAAAAAATCATGTAAATTTTATAAAATTAAAATAGTAAATTTACAAAAATATTATATGATACAGTATAAAAGCGAGCATGGTTGCGAATGGCTAGATGTAATTTACTTTTAAAATTTTCATGCGTGTTTTATATATCAGGAGAACAGGTTGGGAAGATCCATAAAGAGGAAGCAGTGTGCAGATTCTGTTTTAATAACATATTTCAACACGAAAATATTTTTATGACAAAATGCAACTGCAAAATCATCGCCTTGACCCATGAAAACTGCGCAATGGAGCACCTGCGATCCAGAAAAGAAGGGAACTTCAAATGCGAATATTGTGAACCAGACATCCAAAATGTACCCGTGACATTATCAAGGGTAGATAAAGAAAAGCCAGAGAAACCAAGTTCGACTTCTAAAAGGTAATATATAAAAAATTCTTTTCTGAATCAGATTTGATCAAATCAAATTAATCACAGAGCATACACCTGTTCTATGATTGGTCACTTCACCTAAATTATATTGCACTTGCTATATAATTCATTCAGATTTGGTCGAGTCGGCTCCGGGCTATAATTTTCCCATATATAGGTGACTTTAATGTATTTCAAATGTGCTAAATTGCATCTACTTACCTGTGATATGAAAGATAGGCATATAGCTTTCTAATAAAATTAAAATAACAATTTACCCTTTCGATGTTTCAAAAAGGTACAAAATACCCCCTTCACGAGAGTGGTGTTATGCAATTGCAGATTTTCCTCTCTTTTTTTTTATATCTTTATTTTGTAACCGTTGGATCTTATATAATATAATTCAATGGTTCATATTTTATCTTTAGTAATTTAAGGTCCATATCATATATTATTTAATCTATGGCATATCTTTTCAAATCAATTGTTGAAATACAAATAATTTTAAAACAAGAAAAATTGATCATATTAAATTTGAACCGTTTTTATATATATAAAACAAGATCTAAATTGCACCCAAGGCACGTGATGCTAACTGCTTGCTTGATGGGGGCATTTTGCACAATTTTTTAATTTTTGGGAGAGATAAAATTGATGATTCTTTTGGCACAAATGGGTGGTTTGTCTATTTTCTATATCATATCTCGGTAAATTATAATTCACCCATTTCGAAAGCCATCCCATATGTAGTTTGTAGGTGCTTTTGATTTTTGTGTACATGATGATCTTCCCATGAATGTAGGTGTACGTGGAATTGCTTTGGGTGCTATAAGGCATAAACAACAACTATGGTGGAGGTTTTCATGTTGTTGCTCTTAGAGGTGATTTGGTGGTTCCTTCAAAGTCTATTTACTTTGCGCATTGTTTCGGCTTGTAATCTAAATGATTTCATTCTCTCCTTTCTATTTGGTTTAATTCTGTGCTAAATGTGCAATACGTTTCTATGCCATGTGCTCATTGAGTTGTTATAATTGGTGATATTGTTGGCAAATTACATTTTGGACATCTTCAATTGTGATTTTGTTTAGTTATATAGAGTGGCACAACCAATACTGAGGTCCTAAGTTCTGCCCTTGAAACATATAATTTGTGATGCATGGACACTGATGGGGATTAAGAGAATTACTATTAAAATGATGAAAATGCGCTCAAAGCAGGCATTATTTGCTGGGAAAATTGCAATTTACCTCCTTGTGATTCGAGAAATGAGCAAAAAATATCCTTATTTAAAATAAAATAGCAAATTACCCCTTGTGTTGGAAAAAGAATCAAATTACCCCCTATCTAAAATGAAAAATGAAAATCAAAAGGGCAGACACGTGGCATAATGAAAATGGACCTTTCAGACAGGCATGTAAACCCACCCAAATATTATAAATATCCCGTGTTTAGTACATTTATGGGAAGAAATATATGGCACTAAATATCCAGATTAGATCGCATTGAGCTCGATTAAGTTTGCATTAAGATCATTTCCTCTATTTTGAATATCTTCACTGACTTACATCGAAGAGTCTTTAGTTGGGGACCTCCTCACAAGCCTAACAATCTGCTCTCTTTTCTTAAGTCCCAAACCTTTCCGAGGACGCGAGGTAGCTGATGACCTGAGATGCGAATCAGTTGCCGCCATCTTTGGGAAATTGAGAAAACAATTCACTTACATTCGAGTTGAAAGGAACTCCTAGAGGGGAACACACTCCTATGGAAGAACTAACATAGCAGGAGCAAGGGGAGCCAGCCCCAATGAGGCAGGAGGAAAAGGTAGTACACTTAACGTGCGAGGAATTACAACGTATGATTCAGGCAGCCAATAGAAATACCATAGTAGAATATGAGAGAAGAACGACTTCACCAGCTGTTCGAGACCTGTAAAAAGACAGTTGTTTCAAGGTAAAGGGAAGACGATGGCGGATAATCCCTAGGAGATGACAAGTCAAGTTGAGCACAATAGAGAGCATGGACTTGAGAAAACCCATGAGAAGGATGTATCAGATACGAGATTTAGCAAGTGAGGAAAACACAGAGAGCCAGCCATCTCACGACCGGAGGTGCAAGAAAATGGAAAACAAATAGAGAGACTGGGTCAATAGATAATTGAATTAAACAGGCGAGGAGAGTTGGTCGTGCAAAATAGGAATTCGTTGTTAGCTAACAAAATTCTCACTGAAGTAGTAGATCCGAGCTTCAAGTTACCAGACCTACCTAAGTATGACGGAACTAATGACCCTTAAGAGCATCTGTCTGCGTTTGAACTGGTAATGAATTTGTATAGTCAAACTAACTCTATAAATGCTAAATTCTTTGTAACAACTTTGATAGAAAAGTTACAGGAATGGTTCACCAATTTGTCGAGTGGAACCATATATTCTTGTAGCCAATTGATACAAAACTTCACCTTCCATTTTGCTAGCGAAAAAAAGATAAACAGGTCAGCGAACTACCTTTCACCATTCGACAAAGGGAGGATGAATCTTTAAACAGCTTTATAGGGAGGTTTAATAACGAGGTTTTAGAGGTTCATGATTTAAGAATAGATATGATGGTTAGTATATTAATACATGGCTTGAAAAGGATCTTTCTCATTTCACGGCGTCCTCCAGAGGATGTGGAATAATTAATGCAATTAGCTCAAATATACATAAACGAAGAGGAGATGAATGCCATGAAGGATGGATAGGGGAAAAGAGAGGCAGACTCGATCTGAAAGAAAAAGGGAAGCGCGTTATCAGCCAAAATATCACAAATATACGTCGTTGAGTACTACCAGAGCAAGAGCTATGATGATGGTAGAAAAGTCAAACTTGTTGCAGTGGCCAAAAAAGACAAGAGGAACACCAACAAAAAGATACTCGAACAAGTATTGTAGGTAAACACAGGGACCAAGGGCATGATACGGAGGATTGCTATCAGTTGAAAGATGAGTTAGAGAGGCTAGTAAGATAAGGATATTTTAGGGAGTACGTTTTGAATGAATCAAAGGAAGGAGAGATAGAAAGAACAAAGGAATGGAGGGATGAGGTGAGGAGTTGGTCCCGAAGTAAAGAGAGGTTCAGTAGAGGAAAAGATGTAAAGGAGGAGGAGCAGTGTGATAATGCCCCTATAAAAAGGGGTAATTCATACAATAGCAGGTGGCATTGTGGATAGAGACTCGGGAAGAGCGAGGAAAAGGTATGCTAGATACTTTGAGATACATAGGAGGAGTTTTCAAATTCTAAGTGTAGAAAAAAGTAGAGGAGATCTTTTTTAGGAAAGGAGATTTAGACACGGGGGGGGGGGGGGGGGGTCACAGAATGATCGCATTGTTCTAAGAATGGATATAGCAAACTTCGTGGTTCACAAAGTTCTGGTTGATAACGAGAGCTCCGTAGATTTCCTGTTTATGGATGTGTTAAGAAAGATAGAGATTGGGGTAGCTAGCTTGCGACCTGTAAATACCCTGTTAATAGGATTGGAGGTAGCAAAGTAACACCTTTAGGGACGATTGATTTGCCGGTTTCAATGGGAAAGAAGCCTAAGAGAAAGACAATGGTGGTGAAGTTCTTTGTGGTAGTGTGGTGCCCCAACGATTATAATACATAATTATAGGATTAATTGATAAATTTTTACGAAACTTAGTTAATTAGTAAATAAATTATAGGTCATAATTGGAATATATTAAAATGTGAATGGATTAAATTAGAATTCATTATAATATTTGGGGATAACTTATATTAATTAAGAAAATTTAAAAAGGACATAATGGGTATTTTAAGAAAAAATTAATTAAATAAAATAAAAATAATATTTTATATATGTTAGTAAATAATACATATATACATATATATAAATATAAAGAGTAGAGAGAGAATTGAGGGGGGAAGGTGGGCCATCAACCCCCCACCGCCTCACTCTCTTTCCTTTTCTTTCTTTGTTCTTGGTACACAATACTGACACATACATAACACAATACACAAACAAGTAAAAAATTGCAATTCTCTCAACGGAAAAAATAAAAAACAGAAGTATGAAAATTGTAATTTTAATTTATATTAATTTATATAGTTATATTATTTAATTAGTTTGTTTATTAAATATTTAGTATATTGAGTGATGTAATATTTAACCGAAATATTTTACGAGTTTGGCTATTTAAATTAGTGTCAAATAAATATTGCATCGGATATAAAAATCATATCGTTGATTAATTAAATTATTAAATTTAATTAGATTTAAATATTACTATAGTTAATTTATATAATTTCATCAAAATTATTAACCAAATACGCAATTCTACCCATTGTTGTTTAATTAAATTATATAGTAGTGAGAAATCAATAGAATATTCATATAGAAATTATATTTAAAAAATATTATATTATTAAAGAGAAAAAATGAGGTTTTTAATGATAACCTAATTTAGGAATGTTATTAAAAACGATAGTTATATAAAGGGTTTGATTAAATGAATTTCTATGAATTACGTGATAAATCGTAAATATTTTTACGAAGGCTAGAGTGTCTAGTTATTAAGAAGAACTAGAACGAAGATTTATATTTCGATAAAAATGAAATTTAAAGGATCATTAGAAATTGTGCGAATAATATCTAATATTCAGTTCAAAAAAAATTACGATATTCTAAATATATTAATTGTATGTGATATAACTTATTATAGGATATGGGAATAAGGTGAAAACACTGGCATTTATCAATTGAGTAGATAAAAGCATTGTAAGGTCGAGGTAAGTAAATGATTAGTATTATCAATATATGTTTTCTTTATGCTGATATTACTGTTATATAAATTTGTGATTCATGTTGAAGTTGATCTATTTGAAAATATATGAGTGGTGGATGATTTATTTTGATGTCGATATTGTGCACGTGAAATGAGAATATATTGATATATGATTTTACATTACTAGTTGTTTAATAGAATGGTGATATGTGGAAATGAGGGAATGGAGGAAATTGAACATAATTGTGGTATGAATACCCCTTGTTAAAAGCCTGTAAGGCGAAATGAGATGAAGAGCTATGATGTGATATGAGAAAGAAATGAAATGAAAAGAGCTTTGATACGATATGAAAAATATGTGATACGAAAAGAGCTATGATGCGATATGAAAAGAACTATGATGTGAAATGAAAGAGCTATCATGCGAATTGAAAGAGCTATGATGCGAAATGAGACTGATGAGCCGACTGTCAAGGGGATTCACTTGAACTTATAAAATGGTAAGATTGAGTTTATGGAAAAAACACAATATCACCTTCTGGTAAGCAAATTAGGAAAAAAAAGGGGAGTTTAGTTGATTGTTTTATTGCGAGTTAGCTATGTGATAAAATAAAGTTGTTTATGTTGGAATTAAATTGACCATATTCCATGCATGTTGCCTACTTATCTTATTTGGGATGTATTTGATATACATATGTACATAGGGTTGGTTATTTACTTACTGATAGCAGACTCATTCATCTGCTGACATTTTTTTTAGGAATAGACTTTGAGGTGTCTGCCTGTCAAGGCTAGGTCAAAACGCTATATTAAGTCAGGTCAGACCAGTACGCAGTTTTCTCCTCACTATTAGTTAGAATACAAATCACATTTTGTGTGTATAAAGAAAACGTAAAAGTATGGGGATTACTTGTGATGGATCACTTCGTGGTGTTTGACATATATCTATATATATAATATTGTGGGTTGATTGTGCCTATTATGACATTGGGATTACATGTGCATATTGATTAGATGATTATGTGCATATATATATATATATATGGATTAAAGGCAAGAATAGCCCCCTAACTTTGGCCATTTCTCATTTTAGTCCCTTAACTTTTGAGATTTTATTTTAGTCCCTTAACTTTTGCGATTTTATAGTCCCATAACTTTCCAAAAACGTTCAATTTTGGTCCGCTGATGGAATCTGAACGGATCTGGGCCAAATCCTGGACCATTTTACCCCTGAAATACTTTCAAGTGCGAATTTTAGTCCATTTTCACTATTCTTGTATTTTTATGCATATTTTCACCTATGCTCGCCTAGAATGGTATCAGAGCCTAGGTTTATTGAACAAATATATGATTATATTACATTTTGATGTTATTTATCCACTAATGGAGGAGACTTTTTGAGAGAAAATGGAACCAAACGAAAGTTCGAGTTACTCTAAAAACAGGGAATATTTTCAAATTCTCGAAATACAAAGAAGAGAATTTCTAATGAAAATTTTTGATAAGTGTTACAACGGCCCTAAGAGGATTGATTCAAGACTTCTCACGCCAGAAGAAGAACAAGAATGGCTAAGAAACTTTGAAGTTCGACAAGTACTGCCAGGAAATGCAATGAGACGTTTACACTCCAGTGAAGTCCATGGTAGAATCCCAGCAAGGAGAAGCAAAATGGGTAAGTTCCTACATAATTTTCGTTCTAAAATTATGACTGATTGGAAAGAACTCAAGCCGAATACATCGAAAATCTCCCAAAATCTGATGGAGATACAAAAGACAGTTCAAAACTATGGACATAGGTTAATCCATATACCTATGAAAATAGAATCGTTGAACCAAAAGGTAGACGAGGTCCTTAAGATCCTTCCCGATCTACACAAGGGCCTTATAGATGTGAAGGCAGATTATAGATCTGAAGAGAAACCAAAGAGAGAGCCCTGAGAGATCTAGATCCAGACATGAGGGAATCAGGGACGCCCTCCGAACAGTACTCTTCTACACCAGAAGGGCAAAGCCACGGAGATTCCAAAGCCGAAGTCTAGAGAAGATCTGATTGTTGCATCTATCAAATATATAAAATAATGGAGGTAACGAGAGCGGATACAAGAATTGGCAGAATCCTTTTCGCAACTCGGGATCGTGGATTTAGTCAATATCCAAACAAATGAGATAACTCCAGCACTACCACCTCTGGAAGGAAGTACATATTCCAATGATCCTCCACTGGATCAACCGATGAGAGAAAGGACGGATTTCCATACTAATTCCACTCCAACATTTGTGGGACCAGGCTAAAGGAAAATTCAGGAAAAAATTCAAATAGAGTGCCTGAAAATATACCTTGGACGAGGACCATGCTCTAACCCTTACATCCATATGGCGCTATACTGAACCTGAATATTATCGATTTCCAAAATATCGAGAAATTGATAGACGAATGGATTGCAGCAATCAAGATAGCAGCAACTACCCTAGAGCTCGACAAGGAAAACTTCATAAAGCTTGTGGAGTTGAGCTTGGAAGGATCTGTGAAGATCGGAAGGGATAATTCCTCAAAAGATACCAAAGCCAGCATCCTTGCCGGAGATTCGAATGGCGCAATAGCACACCGGCTAGGAAGGCTATTCAATATACACTTCATCGGAGATGGATACCTCAAAGGAAGTAGAGCAGAAAAGGCGAGAGAATATGCACAAGCTCTCTTCAGCCTTGAACTTAGGAGTATTTGCGCAGTAGATGAATACATCTATTGGTTTTGCAAGTATTTCTTCCAGAGTGGAGTAGCAATGGAAGTAGCAGCTCCAATGTTCTTCACAAAGATATGCAATCCATGGAGGGAATGTCGATCTAGTCATACAAAGTACCTCAAGGATAGCTAGATTCAATGGCACGAAGAATGTCTCTCCTTAAAGACAAACTGAAGGATTGGTGTAATCAAACATTCATCCAGAACAATATGAAAAGACTGAGAGGTAAAAATAAACGAACCCCTCTATTTTGTGAAAACAATGATTTTCGAACTATTATAGGAGAATCAAGTGAGCCAAGGAAAAAGAGGAAGCAGAATAGTTCCTGAAGAACCTTTTCTCGGTGGAGATCATGGTGGTACAAGTCCAAAGCCAGAACATACAAATCTTGACAGAGAACAGGACCAACAAGGGTTTCATCCCAAGAATCTAGACGAACAGATGCAAGATCCACCAAAAGAACCCCTACTAGAAGAACTTTTCGATGGGCCCATACCCGAGCCAATGAAAGTTTCAAAGACTGCAATTGCTGGACTTGCGGGGCAAAGGACATATATCTCCCGATTACCCATCTACCAATTTAAAAATTTTCAACCGGATGTATCTTCAACCGGATCAGAATAACTACAACGAGGGCGATAGGCTTCAAACTTCCGAAAGCCTATCAGGATTTTTTTCCAAAATGACGGTGTCAAACAAAACCATGGAAAGAATCATGCGACAAGATTCTAACCTTAGCCCATACGATGGATTTAGAATTGGAGGAATCGGGAAAGTCCTGAACCAGATAGGACTGAACCGAAGGAAGCATTACATAATCTACAAAGTAAGTTCAGGTGAGTTTGCTATACCTATGGAACTTACTGGTAATGTGATAGAGATGTAATTAATTCCTAAAGAAGAAATTCTTGAAGAATTAAGTAAGCTTAGAGAAGAAGTAACTGTTACTATGAAATGGATCCACATAGGGAGTATTGAAAGAGTAATAAAAGCGATTTTTAAGGAAGGAATTGATTCAAAAATACATTTATCGATAACGAATAGAAGAATCAATAACTTAAGAGATGGTTGTCTTGGAACAATGATTGGAAATTTGTATACAGGAAAATTGATGTTTGACATTCATCCTTGGATTGTATACAACGTAGCAGACCAAGATTTCATTAGAATCTTAACCCTTCATCAACATTTTAAATGAAAAGATCTACTGCAAGAAGGAAATAGACCATATTCTATAACTTATAGAATAGCTTATGCGCTTCCGAATACGCATCATTCAGATTTATTTCTTAGGAAAAAGTATATTGAGATTTCTAGAATTTTCAAGGAATTCGCCAAGGTAATGACACCAGATCCTATTAGGATTCCTAGAATAGGAGGTGTTGATATTGTTATGAAACATTACCCAATTTTAGATTAAACACTTAGCTCTAGAACTGAGTTTAGTAGTCGGATGTCCTTTTTTGAAGATAGGATTATAGGCTACAAAGGAAAGGAGAAAGAGTTATTAAAAGATTTAACTGCTCAAGAGATTAGGGTAGATAACATAAAACTTAGATGCCCTGAAGGATGGAAAGAAATACAAGTTATATTTGACATCACTAAGAAAGAAAATTTTTTCCCTAGTGATGACTTATACCATTTGCAGCAACCTATTATTGGAAATATATGAAGGCATGCTAGAAATAGCAGGCCATGAAATTTTAATTGCAGGTGTTGCAGGACGAGAAAATGGAAGTATGACTTTGGGATTGAGTTTCCTCGAAGATCATAAACCATGGGGAAGAAAAAGTAACGGAATGAAATTAAATCTTGATGGTGTTACCACAAGGATTGAATGACGAGTCCCTTTTCTATATACATATCTATTGGTATATTATATGATCAATATAAGACAGAGTATTTTGCAGCTTATATTGATTCAGGATCAGGAATTTGCACGGCAAAACCTTGAGTTTTTCCTAAGGAAGACAGGGAAACCTTACCCGTTCTTGCAGGAAGGGATTTTTCGCAAAAAATCCTGATACTCAATAAAAGAATACAAGAAGCTAAAATCATGATTGGAGGAGCATTTATATCACCCTCGTTTAGGGTAAAAACACCTCATACTTTCATGATACAAGTGCCGATATCTTGCTAGGTAATAATTTCATTCAAATATTTGCAAGATATATGCAGGATAATCAGAGGAATCTGTTAATCTTTACTACTAACTGTGTTAGTAAGATACAAGTGTTGCGAAGAGAAAAGGCATTTAACAGGATAAATGCCATTAAATTTTCGCAGCAAACGTGGTGATTTTGATGCCAGATTAACTCATCCAAAAATGTAGGATAAGTGAAAATTTGGTAAGGTCCTTCTATGTTTCAGGCAGTAGGGACTCATAGAGAGCGATAGCTTCTATAAGGAATTCGAGTTGTAAATTTTGAACCTTAAAGAAGCACTATTGGAAATGAAATCACTAGACATCAGCGAAGAGAGCAGGCTTTCTCTTAAGAATGTCATGAGGCTTATCCAGAGGAACTTCAGTGAAAATCCTCTAGCTTGGTGGGATAGGAACAAGATCAAAGCTACTCTGAAGGTCAAAGATGAATGCAAATACGAGTATGTTCAATACAAACCTATCCAGATGAATATGGAGGATAAGAAGGATATGCAGATGATAATCAAAGAACATATCAGCCTTGGACTCATTGAACCTGGAGTCTCTACCTACAGTCTGGATTTCTGGTAAGAGACCATGGTGAGATTAAGAGAAGTAAACCCAGATTGTTTATTAACTATCAAGGTATTAATAATATATTAGAATTTAATGGTTATTACAGTCCTAGTAAAGAACACTTAATTGATTGCATTATAGGGGCAAAAGTGTTTTCTAAATTCGATTGCAAATTTAGTTTTTATCAAATTAAGATGAAAAATACATCAAAGAAATTTACTGCATTCTCCACAACACAGGGACAATATATTTGGAATGTGCTTCCAATGGGTTTAGCTAATGCACCCCAGATTATTTCAAAGAAAAATGCATAATCTTTTCAAAGATTATTTTGAGTTCATGTTTGTCTATATTGACGACATACTAATTGCATCTAATAATATGAAACAACATATTAAACATCTTGAAATATTTTTCGATGCATGCCATAGAGAAGGTTTAGTACTTTCTGAAAAGAAAGCTAAGAGAAAGAGGATGTTAATATGGTAAAATAACCTGCCAGCAATCTAAGCCACAAGAATGAAGACGTACAACATGTTGCATGTTGGGCAATTGCATAACCATATGTTCCATTGCTGCGAAAAACAAGAAAAGCCCCTATTCGGGATAAAGATTCAGGTCACAAAAAATAAATTCGAACTGGACCAAGATAAGAGAAAGAAAATTTTTTACCAAGAGAAGTAAAAATTAATGTAAAAAATCGAAAGGATAAGACTGTTAGTAGAAAACGACAAAAGCCAATAGTCAGTAGAAAAGACAGTTGGAAGTCACATGGCCGACAAACCACAATGACCAATAGCTAGAAAGGACAAGGCAATGACAAAAGTAGTGACGTCATTCGAAAAAGGGGGTGCTACAGGTAGACACACCTTTTGTATACAATGTAATTCTCAGATGCCCAAATCTAAACTTGTTTAAAGTAGTAGTGTCAACATTTCATTTAAAAATGAAATTCCCAACAACACAGGGAATTAGGGAAGTAAAATGCGGTAGGAAGGAGGCAAGGAGAGCTACAATCTATCGATAAAGAAGGGAATTGAAAGTAAAGGGGACACTCATAAGTAGCTTGGTACAATGCAACAGAACAAGTCGGAGGAAAATAAAAAGATGAGAATGGAAGGCATTAAACTAGTAGAAGAACACAAGGAGATAGATTTGTTCCCGAGAGAGCCAAGTAAATCAACAAGAATAGGGTCACGTATGAGCTCGCAGATAGAGACCATGACGATTGATGCTAAGAAAAAATACAAATATGTTCGTGTTGAGCCCCTCAGATTTCAATGTAATAGACCTAGAGATAATTGTGCATAAGTGGAATGTAGACCAACAAGCCAAGCCTGTGAAATAAAATAAGAGGTCGTTTGGGAGTAGAGCGCAGTAAAATAATTGAGGAAAAAGTAAATAAGTTGTTGGACGTAGGCTATGTGGCCGAATTACAATATACAAAATGGTTATCTAATATGGTGGTGGTGCCAAAGGCACAAGCTTAAACAAAGCATGCCTAATAGATCCTTACTCGCTACGTTGGATTTGACTTATTAGTAGACTCTACTACTTGTTGTGCTCTGTTCAGAATGATGGATGTGCACCAGGGATATCACCAAATCTTCATGGCTGAAGAGGATAGAGATAAAACCTCTTTCATTACGAAAAAAGCATATATTGTTATAATGTGATGCCATTTGGTTTAAATAATGAAGGAGCCACATATTAGAGATTAGTCAACAGGATGTTTAAAGACCTCTTTGGGAAATCCATGAAAGTGTATGTAGATTGATATTTAAGGCAAACAAATTTAGTATGATGAATGGGGAGTTGTATAAGAAAATTGCAGAGGGCCCTTACTAAAATGCATAAGTCCAGAAAAGACACATTACGCCCTTATGGAAATTCAAGAAGGAAGTTGAGGCAATCACTCTGGAGGTAGATCGCTGGCACAAAAGGTAACAAGGCAAAGATATTTTTCGCCAACTATAGTAAAAGAAGCTATGAAATTTGCAAAAATATGTGAAAGTTGTGAGAAGTACATGACTCTGATAGATTCACCTGCAACACCGATGGAACCCATCAGGATCGCATGCCCTTTTGACCAATAGTGGATAGATATTTTGGGACGTTTCCCACCAGGCCCTATACAGATGAAGTTCATCATAGTGGCAGTTGAATATTTTTCCAAGTGGGTGGTGGCGGAAGCTTTAGCAAAAATCTCTGAAAAATAGGTAATCAATTTTATTTGAAAACATATCATCTATAGATACAAGATACATAAAATGTTGATCTCGGACAATAGAACTCAATTCCAAGGAAAGAAAATAATGCATGGTGCAAATAATTGAAGATCCAACAAAAATTCACGGTATTGGAAAATCTGCAAGCGAATGGGCAGACAGAGGTCAAGAATAAAATTTTATTGCAACACCTTAAAATAGCTTAGAAGGTGCTAAAGGTTCATGGATAGAGGAGTTATCTGGGTGTTATAGGCATATAGGACTACGCCAAGGAGTACGACTAGAGAAACCCCATTTTGCCTAGTGTATGGAACAATTGTAGTGATACCTGTAGAAATTGGAGAAGAAATGGCGAGGGTTGCGCAATATGAACTTGAAGGCAATCGTCAGGCCAGAGATTCTGACCTCACAATAATTGAAGAAACAAAGGATAAAGCATTTGCAAGCATTTTCACTACAAAAGCCTCATGATGAAAAGTGGCAACAACAAAGTCAGACCAAGGAACTTTCAGGTAAGGTACCTGGTGCTAAAGAAGGACAAGGTCTCCAAGCATATGGGAAAGTTAGATCTCAATTGGGAAGGTCCGGATAAAGTAGTCGAATTAAAAAGAGGGGAACATACCGGCTACAAAATTTGGAAGGTGAAGATTTACCAAGGCCATGGAATATCTATAATTTGAGAAAATTCTATGCTAACTACTTTTTGTTCAATACAAGCATTCTTTTCCAAGAACGTATATTTGTGATAAGTACTTTGTATTGATCTGGAAAAGATCACTTTTATATTGATCTGAAAAAGATCAATCTTATATAGATTTGAAAAAGATCACACTCTCTTTGCGTGAACAACGTCAAATTCAAGAATTTCTCCAAGTATAAAATGACCCATGAGGTTGCATGTTATCAATTCTGCAAAAGAATTTGACCAAAACAACCCCATATGAGGTTGCATGTCATTCATTCTAAGATTTTAAATTCTGGAACAGAATCTCACCAAATAGAAAATGACCCTATGAGATTGCTTGTTATCAATTCTGCAAAAGAATTTTTCAAATTTTGGAAAAGAATTTGACAAAGTATAAAACAATCCCATGAGGTCGCATGTCATCAATTTTGAGACTAAATTTTGGAAAAGAATCTCAACAAGTATAAAACACCGCCTTAAGGTCGCATGCTATCAATTCTGCAAAAGGATTTTCAAACTCTGGAAAAGAATTTGATCAAGTACAAATGACCCCACAAGGTCGCACGTTATCACAGAATTTCCAAATTGTCTAACAAAAAGTGACCCTGTGAGGTCGCAACCAATTAAAATTAGTCAAGATAACTGACCCAAGGACGTCGTTGAAAATTCGCATGAAAGTGATGTGAAGAATTTTCAAAGAAAAAGTAAACCATAAAGGTCGTATTTTGAAAAGCAAAACCTCAGATTCTAAAAAGAACATTCCCAAGTATAAATAACAAAGGGAGATTGCAAGCAAGTAATATAAAAAGATATATGTAAAAGTGAGCAAAAGAGGGCAGTTTCATTGCAAAAGAGTACTACAAATAGAGATCCGGAGACCATCCTTATCAAAAACTACAAAAAACAGTATGGCATTGCGATCTAGCATCATGATTTAGCAAAAATCACATAAATTTTCAAGGTTTGTCCATTCTTTCCATCTCCTTACTAGGTTAGAGAACTTGTCATTTTCGCTTTTCGTCAAGAACCTATCAGCCTTGTACCAGTAAATGGTGAGACTGTTGATTATGTCATCATCAAGCCCCCACCCATAACTCTAGGGTTCAGGCTTTAAGAAACGCCATTTGCACGAAAAGGGCCAAACTTGACCAGGGGAAGGACGAATGAAAAAGAATTTATTTTTTCACGGGCTTACAAGCTTAAGCTAATCTAGAAATCTACAGTTTGGATTAGCGGTGATATAGAAGAACCCTCGATCCCTGGATCTTCGAGTTTGTAAACTTGTAAAGGGACCAGAGATTCTCAAAGTCTGGCTCAAGACAGCGACAACACATAACTAATATAAAGATAAGTATACGACGAATGGAATTGGAAGCTAGCTATACATATTTTCAATTTCTCATAAAATTTAAGTATTCAACATGAAAAATTCAAGATAAAGATAAAATAAGCATGTCTTACATCTGAATTCTTAACCAAATTTAACTTAAAATTATACATAACTAGTTTAGTTTAAAATGTATACAAGATAAATTTCTATTCATCCAAAGTAGTTAAATTATTATGACCATCTATGTAATTTTTAGTAATTTCATCCTAAAATTTTAGTTAAAGGGCTGTTTGCAATAACTTTTGTTTTATTGTATTATAGAGAAAATTTTAAGTTTGTTAGAGTGTTTGAAAAAATAATTTAATGCATACAATTTTACAAATAAACTGCACAAGTTGGTATTAAATTGTTTATCATTTCTGGCTTAAATCAATTTAGTTTAAGCAGTTCAAAGTATAAACTGTAAAAATGAAAACACTCTTTTCAATAATAAGCTGGTAAATACTTAAAATAAGCGTCTGCAATCACCTCCTTCGTAGATTATATGCTATATACAACACGAAACACTAACATGACTCAAGCACAGCATCTGCGTGTCCGAAAATAAAAAGTAAAATAAAAGAAGATGATGTCGAACACACTCTAGACACGTTTAGATTTTTTTAATACTTTTAAAAAGTTTTCAGTTGTCATAAAAAAAGAGCTTTGAAAATTAGAGTCAATTATATTTAGACATCCTTTGAAAATGCAATATTACACTTTTTCCAAAATATATTTTGAAATTATACTTACACCCCTTCTGAAAATGCTTTCTTTTCACCCGATGTCCTTATGTTAGAGTTAGGATGAAAAGTACTAACACTAACAAAAGAAATTACATAAAGTTTTAATTTTGGCCATTGTTTAACATTTTCATATATATTTTTATACTTATAAAAAGATAAATATAATACACATATATATGTGGAGTGGGGTTAACATCATTATATTTTTTTCTTATAACTATAAAATTATTACAAGGGAATATTAAATGAGGGTTAAAATTAAAAATTTTGATGTAATTCTTTTTGCTAACATCAGGATTTTTCATCCAAATTCTAGCAAAAGTGGATTAGATATTAACATTAAATTTTCAGAGGGGTCTAATGTAATTTTAAATTTTTTTTGGGAGAAACTGTAATGTACTTTCAAAGGAGATCTAAGTGTAATTAACCCTGAAAATTATGGCTAATAGATGCTATTTATTATGATCAAACAAAAATTGCTATGAAAAATTATGTTTTAACTATGGTTAATTAGCTTTTGTTATAGTTTTACTGACTAAATCATTTGTCATGATTTTAAATTGTAGCTAATATTTTGACCTAGTTTACGAAAATAACGGCTAATAGCTGTCAACCATTGTTAACCTCGTTATGGTTTTTTACTTTTAACCATTGTAATTAGACATAAAAAAAAGTCATAAAATATTTTAACGAGTTTCATTTAATATTATAATGGTATAGTTGAGTGGTACTAATGTGAAATAAATAATTTATATAGAATTTTAAATTCTATATAGAATTTCTTTTTTAACATTCTAAAAGAATATTTATTTTAGATCTGATGAAATATTATTCATAAATTGTACTTAATTAATAAGAAGCATTAGGAGACCCAAACTGAAATCGGTTGATTCGATCAACAGTCGGTCCTTCAATGAGTTGGGGTTCATTTTAAAGTTATTACAATTAAAATCGAGATGGACCGATCAAACTCGGACTGCCATGTTTACTAGTGAAAACAGTACATGAATATTCACCTGTTGTCGCTCGACTATGCCTTTCGGCCTGATCTTAGGCCCTAACTCTCCCTTCTTGGACGAACCTTGCAGAGGAACCCATTGGATTCTCACCAATGTTTGCATTACTCAAGCCGACTTCTACTTCGTTCAGCGTTGCTCGCGCGGGGGCTTCCCTCTAAGGCGGAATGCTCCCCGACCGATGTATTTTTACATCCCACAACTTCGGCAGATCACTTAGTCCCGTTCATCTTCGGCGCAAGAGTGCTCGATCAGTGAGCTATCATGCGCTCTTTCAAGGGTGGCTGCTTCTAGGTCAACTTAATTGTTATTTTTTTAAGAATTACAAAACTCAAACTAAAGAAAAAGATGTCGAAACAAAAGAAAATTCTAGTTCGTACTCGTCTTTGCCAAATATGAATCAATCATTTTATAAGTGCAATACACTTACCATATGATTGGTGTACAGTTCAAGAAAGTGACTAATCACACTTGTTCTGCAATTAAGTTGATTCGGTCAAACTTGATCCAAGTAAAAAGTTTTCAAAACAAGTTGGATCTTCTTCTTTGTTCCCCCTTTCCTCAAACTTTTTCTCCCGAAATTCTTGTACTTGTATTAGTTTTATATTGAGACACTGGTTGCCATCTTTGTTAGTTTAAAAAAGAGTCAGCTATCGCTGCCTCTTTGAAGCAACAAAGGCAACAATCACTCTGATTTATATAGTATGATTCGAGTTCGTCAGTATTTTTAATTCGGTCCAACTGATTAGACCCAATCTCAATTACATCTGATTTTCAAAACATTGATAATGAGTTGGAAGTAATAAATAACTTATGCTAAAAAAAAGTTGATCATAAGAAAGCTGACATGAAGAATAATGCACCCAAGAGGAAATAAACATTAAAGCTTCCAGTAGTTCTTAAGGAGTAGAGCTCCAGGTGAGTCCTCTACCTACTACATATGTAATATGATTTTCATTTCAACAGACTTTTAATTGCTGTTTATTTATCAATATTTTTTATTAAAGATGAGACCTTTAATAGTAATTTATTTTGATAACAAAATATTTATTTATGAAAATTTTCTAAATATACATATTTATTCACAAGTATAATAAAATTATACATATGTATTATGGATACATATCGATTGTGTTTTGACTATTAATTAACGTGAGTTTATTTCTTGAGATTATAATAAAAAAGTATGTGCTTACTATTTTTTTTAAACAAATATATAATTATTGTTTTTTTACTACACACTCATCATGTTTGTATCGACTGTTAGTTTATTTATTATAACTATCATTTATTATATGATTTCTTAGGTTAAATACAATTTTCTCCCATAAAAATATAATGGACAAAAACCCCAGCTAAACAAAATGAAAGAGTAACCTGTCTTCCTGAATTTTAAAATGAAAAGGAGGCAATTTATCTCTTTTTGCACTTCTCATGCCGAAATTAAAATGTAATGGGCAGTTGATTTTTGACATATATAATATTTGTTTTATCCCACTTACTAATAGAAAAACATAAATGTTGAATTATATACTTTTCCTATTTACTATGAAATAATCAATTTTTAGACATATATTTATATATAAATGTACATAAAATGATTTTATTCTAACAACAAGTCATTAGGCCAAAAATGAATAGGGAGACAGTTGCTTGTTTGTTTATGTTTCCTTTTTAATAGATTTTCTAGTCAAATAACAATATATTTGGATTAATTAATGAAATTGTATTTTATATTGGATTGTGGTGCCAAATTAACATATTTTCCATTAGAATATGTATAAATAACCATATTTGTAGGCTGTCATACTTCTTATTAAAAGCACAGGGACATGGGTTGTGCTTTTTATCATTTTCAAAGGGTATTAACGACCATGATTAATTTTGTCTGACGTAAGTAGGTCTAGGGCTGAAAAATATATCAAATTATTCGATACTCGATTGAAATAAATAGTGAAAGCTCATTTGCTTAATTATTAAACTTAACATTCTAAACTTTGACAAAAAAAAATTGTTTGATTGACTTTCAAACTCGACTTTCAAAAATAGTATAAGATACTTAAACATATTCAATTTAACTCGACTCATTTTTGATTCATCAACTAATACTCATTTCGGCTTAATTATTTATTAGATCATCAGTCAAATCAAATTAGCACACAATTTTTTAAACTCGATAATAATTCAAACAAACTTGGTTAAGGATATGCTATAGCAACGGCAAACCAAGCAATTTGGTGACAGAAACTGTTGATAGATTTGGGGCAAAGCCCAGAAGATGCTACTGTGATTTAGGTTGCCGAAAAGGCAGCCATTGCTATTGCAAAGAACCCTAGGCAGTGTGGAAGAACCAAACGCATCAATATGAAGTTTCATGCAATTAGACAAGCAAAGAAGAATAGAAAAATCAATTTGGTGTATTGTCGCTTTTAGGATCAGATGGCTGACATATTAACTAAAGCTCTTTCTAAAGCCATGTTCGAAGAGCTAAGGTCAAAACTTAGAGTCTTCAAAAAAATTCTCCAGGAGGAGTGTTGGAGTTTGAGAATTTTCTAGATAATTTAAAAATCATTTGTCATGATAGCACATGGTTTAGTTGTAAAGGTGTAGAGATCCTTATTTTCTGGTACTTATTTTTTATATTTCTAAAGGTGTAAGAATCACTTAAATTTCTCTTTATATTTCTAATTGATTCCTACCAATTATTTTTACATTCTAAAATATCGGAGAAAGGACGCAACAAATTTAAATCTTTAGCCCTTAATAACTACACCCCTTTTATTATTTTTTACATAATTTTTAAAAAAATTACATAATTTCTGTTTATGTTTTTGTACATATGGAATAAGAATAAATTTTTAATACAATTTAAAATATTATATTGAATATATACAGATACATGCATTCGAGAATTGCAAATTTTGAGTAATGATATTATATATTTTTAATTAATTATGTATTTTTGTATATTATTTTGTATATATTTAATAAAGCAAACTTCAGGGAGTAAAATTTATAATAGAGGGGATAAGTGAAATGGGATTTTGTTGCCTTTCCTACTTTAGTGATTATATTTATGGTACTATTTTAATTTAAATGGACCATGAGATATCTCCAAGAAAGATTTGGAGAAACTGAAAGGATCCACAAATTCTATATTATTACCTCTCTATAATGATAGAACCATGAATAAAAAATCTTTGAATTTTAATATTATGTAGGTTTATATTATTATTTTAAATTTTAATTTTCATTGAATTTATTTATTATAATTTGTGGTAAATGTTTATTAAAATGTTTTCCCACCATTTCTTCCTCCAATTGGGCACTTAAAGACCATTCGTTTTTTACGATAGACGCTTTTGTCCTTTTTTTAAGTAGGATTGACATATGGGCCAAAAAAAAAAAAAAGAAATCCTATTTATTGGGACTAAAGAACAAAATGGCCGTAAAATTCTGTCAAAATATAAGTTCAATTTCAATTAAAAATATATCTTAAATTCTACTGGTAATATTTCAAATTTAAATTTTTTTATTATAAATATTAAGTAAATAATTTATGAAGGAAAATTTTCGTCAAAAAATTAGATCATGTTCCATGTTTTTTAGGTTTTTTTTAATCAAATTATGTGCCAAAAAAATATCCTAAACTCTATTTATTGTCCAGGTAGCAAACTAGATATTAGTCTTAAATATTATATTTAAGCTTTGAATTACACTTATATCCCTTCTCAAAATAATTTGGACATAAATATTTTAATTTGGTCACCAGTTTATTATATACATATATATTTTTGTACATATGGGGATAAATGTAATTTAATTATATGGTTTGAGATTAGTATTATTATATTCTTTTTCTTCTTATATTTAAAATTTTTAAAATTATTGTATGGAAATGTTGAAGAGTAAAAGTAAAAAAATCTACAAATGATTATAATGTGATGGATACAAATGATTATAATTTCAAAAATTTATTTATTATTTATATTAAAATCGAATATCTACAATTTCTATTTAAAAATTATAATGTAAGGTCAAACGTTTATTGAAATACTTAATGTAGATTTATCGTAACAAACGTAATGTCCAACTACACAATGATATTAGATTGCTTGTAATTAGCTTTTGATATTAAAACTCGAGCGTTTATCTATCCAACCATGATGTAGATGAGTCGTTATTATTATAATTAGGTGGCACCTGCATTTTTTAAATCAAAAGGCATTACGTTATAACGATAAATTCCTCCTTCAATTATGAAAGATGTTTTATCCCTATCCTAGTCGTTTTGGTCGAGTCACCTTACACCAATTCTACCACTCTATACTCCTCAACTGGTTCTATTCTATCAGGCCTTTTCACTTTCAGCTCACCGGCTTCACTTTGATTTTTCAATTTGCGCTTTTTCTCGCTATGATCGCTTTTCTTCAAGGATAGGTTGTAACATTTTTGTGCTTCTTTCTGATCGCACACTATTTCACCCACTTCATTTCTAGTTGGGAACTTCATCTTAAGGTGGTATGTTGAAACGATCGCCCTAAAAGAGTTGAGCCCCGATCTCCCCAATATAACATTGTATGCGAAGGGTGTATCAACAACCAGAAATTTGACCATCAATGTCTTACGTTTAGGCTCTTCCCCAACTGATACTAGTAGCTCAATGGTTCCCAGCGATTCAACCTCATTACCTATAAAACCCATTAGTGGTGTTCGCACTAGCTCTAACTTAGCGTTTTCCAGCCCCATCTTAACCAGCACATCTTTGAAAATAATATCTGCCGAGCTTCTGTTATCTACAAGTACTTTGTGGACTGTGAAGTTAGCAATATCCATCTTAATTACCATGGGGTCATTTTGCGATCTGACCCTTGCACCAACATATTTGCTTCCGAACACAATTTTCTCTTCGGGTTCCACATTCATCATGAACTGGCCTCTATGATCTGCCCTTTTCCTTTCATACCTCTTTTTGGTTCTTCTTGAAACTCCTCCTTCTGCGTCACGTGCGATAGTATAGATTACACCTTTCACAGGCGCATTATCCCTCGCACTCGGCGCCCTTTTTTTATTTATCTCTCAATTCTGTCCTCCTTCCCTACTCCTCGACCTGCTTTTATGAGCATCTCTATCCATCTCGCAACCTCGTAAGATTGGGTCTTTGAAGTATCCTTGGCGCACCAATCTTTCAATTTCATCTTTCAGTTGGAATCAGTCTTCCATGTCGTGACCTTGTTCCCGACGGAACCGGCTATATTTATTAGAGTACTTTTTTCGCGGACATGAATCTGGTGTGTCGAGGCCATTTCAAAACATCAGTATTTTCTATCAGCAATACCTTGGCTCTGGTCATATTAAGTGGAGTGTACTTGTGAAATTTCGGTTGATAAGGCGGCTCTCTCGCTTTGTCAAATTTCTGCTTCCTATCCCCATCTCCGCTCGTGCGATCTCGATATCTACCTCTATCCGAATTACCTCGCCACTCTCCATCTTTCATTGCATTTATTTGTTCTTCATCGATATACTTTCTGCTAAACCCATCAATTGTTCAATATCTGTAGGTGGATCCCTTGCCAACACCTTGGCGAAGGGCGCCTTCTTCAAACCATGGATCAAAATGATAACCATCATATGTATCCTTAAACCTTGCACTTCCAAGGTTTCATTATTGAATCTTCCCATAATATTTTTAATGTCTCATTCTCCTTCTGCCTAATAGTGAATAGATATGTGGCATATCTCTTTTGTTTTCTCTTGCTTGTGAAATGAAAGGTAAATTTCTGCACCAACTGTTCATGTGATTCTATACTACTGGGTGGTAAATTTGTGAACCACTTCTGAGCCTTTCCTGTAAGAGTGGTGACAAACAACTTTACATTTATGGGACCAGACTGTCCATATAGATTCATCACTAAGTCAAAGGCATCAACATGCGGATCCTTAGTCCCATCATACTTTGGGAGGTCAGGCATCCTAAATTTCGAATTCACCACCTCTATTGATTTTGTATTAAAGAAAGCAGAATTCTTGTTATGAGACACTAATTCTCCCCTTCTCTTCAACTCATCAATCTACTAACCCAACATCTAAATCCGCTTCCCCACACTATCGACTTCAGCTCCGGGTTCTCTTTGCTAGCTCCTATCTCGATTGCTCGATCCCACTTTTGACGAAGCCACTTCTCGCCCTTTTTCTGGTTTCCTCTTACTTATTCCTTCTGATATTCTTTCAACCTCCTTTCGCTTTAAAAATCTTCTTTTTGTGGTTTCCTTCTTAATTAGTGTAACAGTTCTACGCTCATAGGCTACAATAGCATTTTTTTCGCTTCCTCCATTATCTGTTGCAGCTCCATGCTTGTTAATTGAATCATCCTTTGACCTATTCCTGGTGCACCCTCAGTTTCCAGCACATTTCAATTCCCACAGACGACGCCAATTGATCCGGCTCGATTTGTGTGTCCTCGATCAACGTCCGTGATTTGTTCACGTCACCTTCCTAGATCTGTGATAGGGCCTGAGGATAAAACAAGTAGGTCAATCTAGTGGGGTTCATCCCTGATGAAAACCCTTCAATGCGCAAGTTAGATAATGGTCGAGAGGGAAATATTGCGATCTCAGATTAGCAATTAAATGCGATCAATACCAATTACTTCAATTCTGTCAGGCTAGGAGTATTTATAAGGCCAAATGGGGTACTATATACCAACACGTGTTATGATTCGAGTTTTCCTCGCTTCAATTGTATGATGTTTAATCATCCCACATGTCCGAGTCGAATTGCAGGTCGGGTCACCGATCCAATACTAACTTGGGCGTCAGAGTGCTAATATATTTTTTTATAGGTCCTTTTTCTTTAGGTTCATAAACAATTTGGTCCAAGTCTTCAATACCAGTCCAAATCCGTTGGATCTGTGCTATTTTTGCATGCATCAAATAGTAAATAACTTAAATAATTAGTCATGAGAAAATGAATATAAAAAGTAATCATTACAAATATATACGAAAAAATAGGGAATGATAATAATTAACGAAATCAATTAATAATTGTACTATAAAATAAAATAATCTGATATGATTAATAAAAGATAAATAAGTAATTATGACAACTAATATTTTATAACAAATCAAATCTAATTTTTAAATAAAAATTAGAGAAGTTCTATTTTTATAAATAATAATTTAATTTTTAAAGTTATAATTTTAATTGGGGATAACTACACCATGCAAAAAACTAGAATGATAAATTTTAAGTACAGGAGATCCATATATAGTTTTAATAAATTTTGACCACAAATTATCATAAATAGTGTTAATTATATAAATACCATAGAATATCACTATTGTAATAGAGAGAGAGTGTGAGAGAGAGAGAGCGAGATTATAAAATTGGTGAGTCCTTTATAATATTCTCATTTTAACTATATAATAGATGGTAAGTTTTCGAACCAACATTAAGATAGAGAGTCAGACCATTTCCCTATGGAATGAGCTTAGCGGGGTCAGTCTCTTCTAAGATGGTATAGGAACTAAAGTTGGCTTCATATTCATATTGTTTATCAGATTTAGGGCTCTCTGTTGAAACCTCAACATTTCATACAAAAAATGAATAAGCCTAACATGCCAACAGAAAAAACCAAACAATTTCTTTGAGGGTGACGGTCGGGGTGTGAGATTCAACTCTAAAAAGGGATTAGATTAGGAGAAACCCGTACATACCCAATCCAAAATAAGGAAAGCTAAATAGAATCCCACTCCAAACTGACCACTTAAGTCGTTGTCAGCACCCGCATCCTTGCTTTCCTGTCAAACAATAAAATAGGAAGGATTTATAGTTATGACTGTGAATTGACAGAAACAATAAACAAGCTCCTGTAGAGTCATGCAATCCCAGTATCTTTATAGGGAAAATGATTCGACATTAGGAAGGAATGTCAGTAAAGATAAAACAGTGCTTAAAGCTCATACAACTGGTGTAATTGTAGTAATTCTATTGTCTTTGTCATAAGGAACCATAGCTTGTCCAAGGCATCACTTGCATTGTTGTTTACCAAGATCAAGGTTTTCGAAAGTTAGTAAACATGTTAAGAAGGCACAAGCATGGTACGGAAGACATAAATAGTGCTCAACACACAAATGTGATGTTTTCTTAGGATATCGAGATCCATGAACAACAGGCATGTAAGAGGAAATAACATGTTTAAACAAAATTTATATTGCAACTGATATTCATTACACTCGGCAAACAATTAAGTGTCTTCAAAGATAACAAAAGAATATTATATAAAACTAAAAGTTGGTAACTAAGATTAAATAATGAAAGGATACAACAATAGAAAGACAACAACAACGTAGTAAAGCAAAGAAAATTAGAGAAATAATTCATGATGATCACTCCTTTTTCTTTCCTCAAGGGTAAGAATTCTCATCCCATGATTTAACTTTTTTTTTCTTTCCTGCACTTTTGTTCTTGCATTACTTTATTTATCTCACTTCTAATGAGTTTGGCAATCTCTGGTTTAGCGACAGAAAAGGGGTTTTGTGAATTTCCCTTGGTGTTAGCATTAAAGGACTTGTCAGCACTCTTTTTTTCTCCTTTTCGTTGTTCAACTAGGCTTTTATACCAATTTGAAAAGCCTACCAATTTAAAGCAAGACTTCCTTGTATGCGTATTCCTCTTGCAGAAATCACAGTACTGTGATTTTTTATCTGTCAAACACTTCTTTCTTGTTATCATCTCATTTGTCTGATCCTTTCTTGGATTCAAATACTTCACAGTCATAGCCCCATCTTGTGTTGTTCCTATATGGATGTCATGTTGTTTTTCAATGCGCAACAACATAGAATAAGCCTTGCCTATTGTAGGCAAGGGCTCCATAACAAGATCTAACTTCGTTTATGGTCATATCCATCTTCTAAGCCCATCAAGAACTGGATAAGTTGGCTTGATGAATTGATATGAGCCATAGCATTTGCTTGATCTACTAGCATCTGGGCTGGGGATTTAAATAGGCTAACTCATCCCATAATTTCTTGAGTTTGGTAAAATGGCGCTAATATAGTCATATCACCTTGACTAAGAAAACTTATCTTCTTTTGAATGTCATACAGTATGGGACTATTGCTCTCTCCAAACTTTGACTCCAGCTGTTCCCAAAGATCTTCTGCAGAAGTTGTGTAAAAAAAGGCTTCCGCAATTTCTTTGTTTATTGAGTTTAATAGCCAACAAACTACGATACAGTCTACACATTCCAATTGTTTAATTTCTTCCTTATTTTCTGTGGGTTTTCCATAACTTCCATCAATGGATCCAAGTTTCTGTTTCACGCCCAATGCCAATTTGATGGATCTTCTCCATGTCAGGAAGTTGCTTCCATCTAAGAGGACGGGTACCAGGCTCGTCCCAGGGTGTTCTCCTCCATGGAGTCTCAGCCTTTCTGGCCAAAAATTCATTTTCTGGTCCTCAACAAGAGTTGCACTTCTTTCAGTATGTTTGCCAGACATTGTCGACCAGAAATAGGTAAAGAAACTAAAGAAACAGAGTGGAAGAAGGCCAGGTTATTTGTATCTCTATATGCAAGAAGAAGAGAGTATGAAGCCACCAAATTGTGGCTCTGGTGCCATGTCTAAAGCCCAGAAAACTAAAACAAGAATCAAAGAAAATTCAAGTCTTGAAAATTAATTGGTTCAAGGATATAGATACAATATATATATATAGCTACTCAAGTCTGCAGAATAGATAAACTAACGGCTATTTAATAGTATTGTATCACATAAAATTCGTGCAGAAAACTTAAGAAATACCTTTCTTCATCTCTTTGACTTTTACGATTTTGAAAGTTGTCCCACTACCAAAGTATTTATATCTTCGATTTGTAATTTTGTTAGTAAGAATGACACCCCAAAATAAAATTTTGTGAAGAGTAATACCTGCCCGAGCAACAGAAAAATTATCAGATTAGAAAGTTCCAAGTAATCTATGTACTTATTTTGAGTGGAACACATCTCAAAATTTTTGGACACTTGTAAAAAGGGGTAACATTGCCCCAGTTTGGGAGAAAAGGATACAACCTCGTTGTTTTCTTAAAAAAATTCAATTAATACCCCACTCAATGTTTATCACCTGAGTGTCACCCCATGACTTACCAATAGGCCATTCAAACGCTCTCCCTCTAAATGTGCACACATATATTTTAGAAATTGAAAAAGCTAAACGCAAAATGAACAAACTAGAACAACAAGTACCTTGTAAATGTAGTAATAATAATAGTTGTTTTCTTCTCTTCTCTTGTCAGGAGCAAAGATTGTTCTCCATACTCTTGCCAAACTAGTGGATATTACTTTTTCTTTTCTTTTTATTTTGAGGATCTAGCGTTTTTTGCTTGTTTCTTTTCTTTTTATCTTTTTTTAAACCTTTCTTTGTTTGTTTTTGCTTTTTCTTTATTTCTTCTTTTTTTTTTTTGGCTTGTGGATCAACATGTGCCACATTATATCTGAGCTGGTTTATCTTGCAGGATGCTTCTCATATGTACATTATCAAACGATTACTTGATCCTTAATGTATCAAATAGCTCTTTACGTGTAGGCGTCTTGTAGGCGTCTGATTGTTGTGGATGAATTGGGAAGAGCAACGTCTCCCTTTAATGGGTTTGCAACATTTGCATGGAGTTTTAGTTATACATCATTGTAGTTCCTCCATTTTTATTGTTTTATCTTTTTATTTATAAGTAGTTTGGAATTTATTGATATACTAATTATTAGTTATTTTTTTTAAAATAAAAATTCTAAGTGAATAAGCCTTTAGTATCAAAATATTTATTTTTTATATCTTGTGGCCCAACATTGTTGGCTGAAGGGGGAACTCAAAATATTGGATATGTGCTTATCCATATTGCTGAGACTTTGTTGATTGATTTTCTTGATGCTATAATGTGTATTTGGTTAGGCAAGTTAGTATCATTATATGGCTATGGACTAGAAAATGTGTAGCTAGAATATCTTTTCCTGTAATGGAGCACTTCAGTGCCAAGTTTTTCTTCTCTAAATATGAGTTTTGAAGAAAGTCACCAATACCTTTTCTCTGCACTTGAATCAGAAATGATTGTCCCACATTATTTCTATACAAGTTTATCTTGCAGGATTCTTCTCACAGGTACATTGGCAAATCATTTTATGATCCTTAATTTATCAAATCGTCTTTTGGAGTAGGAGTCTGATTGTTGTGGTTCAATTGTGAAGAGCAACGTCTCCATTTGATGGAATTGCAAAATTTTCATGGAGTTTTAATTGTATATTATTGTATTTAATCTATTGTTATTGTTTTATCTTTTTATTTATAAATAGTTTGAAATTTAATGATATACTAGTTATTAGTTATTTTTTCTAAAAAAAAACCGTCTAAATGAATAAATTCTTAGTATCAAAATATTTATATTTTGTATCTTGTAGCCCAACATTGCAGGCTGAAGGGGGAACTCAAAATATTGGATATATGCTTATCCCTATTCATGAGATTGTGTTGATTGATTTGCTTGATGCTATAATGTTTATTAGGTTAGGTAAGTCAGTATCATTGCATGGCTATGGACTAGAAAATGTGTAGCTAGAATGTCTTTTCCTCTAATGGAGCACTTCACTGCAGGGATTTTCTTCTCTAACTGTGAGTTTCAAAGAAAGGCACCAATGCATTTTATCTGCAGTTGAACAGGAATGCTTATGCCACATTGTTTCTGTACATGTTTATCTTGCAAGATGCTTCTCATAGGTACAATAACAATCCATTATCTAATCCTTAATGTATCAAATAGCTTTTCTGGAGTAGGAGTCTGATTGTTGTAGATGAATAAAGAAGAGCAATGTCTCCCTTTGATAGGTTTTAATTATATATCATTGCCACACAACAGAACCGTAGGTAAGCGCATAATAACAATTTCATACGTCAACAACGTAATAAAGATAAATAACATATATTAACACTCAAGTATATCTACAGTAAGTACATCTATCCATATATATATATATATACACTTCGATTAACTATAGTTACCTAAATTATCAAAATGACTACTTCAGTAGAAGGAGCTGATCAAACTTCTACTTTATCCTTTCTTTACTGAAAAAAAAAAAAAGAAGCCAAGAGTGTCGCATCTCTATGATTTTCGTACATGAGAGAAGAATCTATCTTTTTTCTTTTCTTTTGTCAAGAAATGGGCAAATCCAAGCAGATAAACCATACACAATTATATTTATATACACACATACTTTATATAACTTGGTTAGTCTAACAATTTGTAGGAGAGTGGAAAAGGCATGTGGTGCCACATTGATAATCACTTTGTTGGCCTCTTCCTTGCTGGTTTGGACAATAGGGACAGATAATGGACATCACAAATTTCACAACTGAGATTGACTATACATTTCTTCTATACAGTTTGATGGAGCAAGTACTTCAAGAATCCAAGAGATCAGGGAATTTTCTTCTGATGTGCCGGAATGTATAGCATTGTGGACAAAATGAACGTCTAGATTTCACTACTGTAGCTAGAGCACCGAACTCAAGATTTCACTGCTGGCTCACCTATTAATACTAATGATCGTATAGTCACTATGGCCTATCTCCTAAAAAAAATACGTGGCAAGGGATGAGTTGACAACTCAGCAAGTATAACTAATAAATCTCTCTCTCTCTCTCTCTCTCTCTCTCTCTCTCTCTTTCTATATATATATGCATATATACATAGACACATATGTATCAAGTCAAGTATAATACAATCACACTAACCAACAAACATTTGTCGTCTAATAACAACAAATATAAGAAATAACACATATACCACAATCATATATTAGTCCATGAAAACACATTTTGACATTATCGGTATTTTTTTTATAGCCCTTCTTACCCAAGCTAGAGTACATCATTCAATGGCTTTACCGACCATCAACATCTCAATTAATATTTTGTAATATATAATACAGTATACCCATCAAATGTGATATGCCCACACCAGTCCAATATGTAGCTAACAACACAGGATATTACAATGAATATGGCATCCCTACACCATCCGAATGTGTATATATCAGCACAGGATATTCCCCCGTATCTGAAATACCCCAATACCCTTCCCGCCATGGTACCTAGCTTTATATCATTTTTTTTTCTCATATTATATATCACGTCTTCAATCACAACACATCATCAAATCATCATAAACCATTGGATATGCCCATATTTAGATAAGTCATCTTTTCATCCTGATTCACAATATTTTCATCATTGAATTTCATTCAACAATTAATTTTCTATCGATAAATTATTATCCAACTCAATTCAATAATAAAATATAACATAATATAACAATGCATCAATTTTTATAATACACATAATCGCAAATAAACACATAATGACAACTTCATAGAATAACAACATAATCCAACAAATAATTGACAATTAACAATCAAGTATACAATACAAGTACGTATATATCCATATATATTTATTTTTCTTACATCATAACTTCATATAAGTATATCACGATAACTCCACAAAACAACAGGATAATCCAGATAAATAAATAATAATTCATGATCAAATATATAACACAAATATATATGCCCATATATAAAAATTCAATCAACTATATTTACCACAATCTCAAAACGTATGTTAGCAATAGGAGTTACTCAACCCTCAGTTTTATCATCGGCTCCTATAATAAATTATAATATGTAGAATGAATATATCAAAAGTATCGTAAATGTTAAATAAAATATTAAATAATATTTATATATTTTTATTATTCTTTTAATATTTATTTTTATTAGTAATTCAATTCTCCATTCCGTTTTCTTGCAAATAACTAGGCATTCTAAGTTTTCTAGGTTTATATCTAGTCTACCAATTAACTCAATAGAATTTATTTTATTAAACCTCCCATATCTTCTTAACTGCATTTCTCTATAACATTTCTAATTAAATTATTATAAAAATCTCCATTTCCTTTTTAATAAACATAATATTTCTCAAATATAATTTTCTACTATGGCCCAATATTGCAGCCTCAAGGGGGAACTAAAAATATTGGATATATGCTTATCCATATTGCTGAGAATGTGTTGATTGATTTTCTTGATGCTATAATGTGTATTTGGTTAGGCAAGTTAGCATCATTACATTGCTATGGACTAAAAAATGTATAGCTAGAATGTCTTTTTCTCTAATGGAACACTTCAGTGCAGGGATTTTTTTCGTTAAATGTGAGTTTTTGAGAAAGTCGCCAATGCCGTTTATCTGAACTTGAATTAGGAATGCTTGTGCCACATTGTTTATGTACAAGTTTATCTTGCAGGATTCTTCTCATTGGTACATTAGCAAACCATTATCTAATCCTTAATGTATCAAGTAGCTCATTTGGAGTTAGAGTCTTATTGTTGTGGACAAATTGGTAATAGCAACATATCCGTCTGATAGGTTTTCAAAATTTGCATGGACTTTTAATTATATATCATTGTTATTACTCAATTGTTATTGTTTTACCTTTTTATTTATAAATAGTTTGAAATTTATTGATACACTAGTTAAAAGTTATTCTTTTTTAAAAACAAAAAGTCTAGATGATTAATCAAAATATTTATATTTGGTATATTGTGGCCGAACATTGCATGCTGAAGGGGGAACTCAAAATATTGGATATATGCTTCTTTATATAACTGAGATTGTGTTGATTGATTTGCTTGATGCTGTAATGTGTATTTGGCTAGGCAAGTTAGTTTCATTACATGGCTATGGACTAGAAAATGTATAGCTAGAAGGTGTTTTCCTCTAATGGAGCACTTCAGTGCAGATTTTTCTTCTCTATATGTGTGTTTTAAAGAAAGTTGCGAATGCCTTTTGTTTGCACTTGAATCAGGAATGCTTGTGCTACATTGTTTCTGTACTGGTTTATCTTGTAGGATGCTTCTCATAGATACATTAGCAAACGATTATTTGATCCTTAATATAGCAAATAACTCTTCTGAAGTAGGAGTCTGATTGTCGAGGATGAATTGGAAAGTGCAATGTCTCCCTCTGATAGGTAACCTCAGGAATAGGGATATTGGGGACTTGGCTAGCAGCCCCGATCATTAGGCCCACGGTCAGCGATGGATTGGTTTATTTCCGCAATACCTAATTCAATCATGGAAGGTGTAAATAAGAGTTTGACCTAAAGGATTGAGAAATTTGTTAAGGAATGAAGAAAAGGCGAACAGAAAAGTAATAATGAGAAATACTTTTTTTTCATTTTCTGTTCGACTACTCGCATTCACTCCTCTCGTCTCTTTGGATTAGTTCACTTAGATGGTTCAAGTGTAGAACCTCTCTAAAGCTAGCCCACACCACACCGTGGGGGAGATGGATCCAAACCTCTTGCTAGAAAGGATTAGATACAATGGAAGAAATTGAAATTCAAAATACATTATTAATATGTGTATCCGGATTTTTCTTATTCTCAACTTGAATCTAATTCAAGGAGCACCTAAAACACCCATGGAGAGAACGAGTTTCAGATTTTCTTTCAAGAGAAAAAACAAGAGAGATGCTTTATTTGGAGAGAGAGAGAGAGAGAGAGAGAGAGAGTTCTGTGTCGTAGTGTTTAGTGTGTTTAAAAAGACCTAGTCTTTAAACTTACACACAACTAATATTTGGACCACCTATTTGGTTTATTATTTAATTCAATTAAGTAAACCACCCAATAGAAAATCTACGTGAATATTTAATCCAATTAAATGTATACAGGCCTAAATATGCTCAATTAATAAATCCAATTTATTAATCAAGTTCAAATAATTAATAAGTCCGACTAATTAATTAAATCCATCTTCACTAATTAAGGTAATCCAATCAACAAATTAATTAGTTGAAGCCTATTTAAATTAATTCAATTAATTTAAATGTTAAGCCCAATATTTAATTAATCCAATCAATTAAATTCTTGGAGTATCCATCCTATGTATTATCCCAAATAAATGATCCAATTATTTATTTTTTCTACATGAATTAATTTAATTTGTTCCTTCTAGAATTAATTTTAAGTTAATTCCATCACTTCCACAATAATTTGTGTGTGACCCTTTAGGTCTACCCTCAACAGACCTAGATTTGCGACCATCAAAATTAGTTAAATCTAATTTAATTAATTATTTTTTAGTATTCCATAACTAGAAATGCCCGTTGCCATGCTTGACCATCTAGCAACGATCCACTAAAAACTTGGTGAATATTGGAGTGAACATTTAGTCTATGAAATCTATATGGGTACGGTCCTACTATCAATCATCTCACGGCTTTAATCTGGGTATGGAATTAGGCGTGTTTTCCCATCCTTAACTAGGAAACTATGCTTGATACTCGAGATGTGTTTACTGTATTTATCTGATCTAGAAAACCCATCCCTAATCGATCAGTCACTTTGACTAAAGACTTTGAGAGACTAAACTATCTTAGAGCGCATAGGAGACTCACTGTCACATAGTAACAGGGGATAGATCCTTTCTTAGAATCCACCATCATCACTACGTACTCCTATTGCACTAGACAAGTGTATAATGACCATATCTCACGATATAGTCACCTCTCTCTAGATCCGGGATACAATCGTTGTGTGCACTCTACTGCCATGAATCCTCAAGTCCAAGAACTGACTCCCGTACTATCAGAATCAGGATCCAGTCATTCCCATAAGTTAGTTTGCTCAAGTAACTCTCTTGCCAACTAACCAATTAAAATTGCATAGACGATGTACGTCTCTTGTCGATGAAACACACAATACTTAGTGCAAGTCCCTATAGGACTCTCGATAACCTGTCTCAAAGTCCTTAGCTTCGAACGTTTAGGTTGACCCTCGAAAGTTGGTTTAGTAGTTGCCAACTTATGTGCATCCCAACTCCATGGGTTTAACCTTTCGATTTGTGGGCATTTGTTGTGACACGAAAACACCGTTAAATGTAGTTAGTAAGCACAAGAAACACATGCGCTAATGATGAACACTTACTCTATTCATCTCATCAGTATTACTTTGATAAACATTGACGAATATGAAAACAACCAATCTAATTGGCTTTTTGGACACCTCTTCTAACAACGCAAACCATGCATTACACAAATAATATCTAATATCATAAATATTAATTCATACAATTATATGCCGAAAAATACAAATTTAATAATGCTATTAAGAAAATGGCTATCCCCTCATACATAGTGTACTATTTTTTTATTTGAAAATCATTTCCAGATTAGGCTTAGACAAAATTAATTTTGAAAAAAATCTCATTTAATAAAAAAAAATAGCCAAAATTAGAAATTTTAGAAAATGGAAAAAAATTGGAAAATTTCATTCTCCGAGAGAAAACAGTAAAATACAATTGACCGATACCTAACGGTGACCGCCTGTGCCAAAGCGCGCAGGCCTTCATGCAATAGCATGCGACCAATTACCAAAAAAAACCTTATTTCTCCATCATCGCCAGTTGCTAGCAGTGGTTGTTGCTGCCTTGTTTCGAAAAACCCTATATCTTTTATTTTTTTCTGCAAAAAATTTAAATCCTAAATATACGAATTCAATTTTTTAGAAAAAAATATAAAAAATTAGACTGCACTTTAAAATACATAATTATGTAATAAATTAAATCATGCTTTTCAAAAGCAATTTAACAGATAAAATATGTTCTAGTCATTTAATGCATATTAAATTCAATGCTGTTCAGCACCAAATACTGCTATGATACCATTGAAAAGTTGTGGATAGGTCTAGGACCGCGGTAGAAGCGTGAAATACGTTAAATTAAAATGATAAAAGAATTAATATCAAAACAAAGGGGTGTACCCTTTCATCATTCCCTAGCGTTTGGTGTAAGTTGAAATGTAGAAATATAAAATTGGACCATGCGTCTAACAAGTGAGAAAGGAATAAAAGAGAACAGAAAAATAACCATGAATTTTTCCAATATAATCTATATTATGTTCGGCTTCAATCATCGACTCCTCTCCTTTTCCCAACTATTCATTTAGAGTTCAAGTGTAGAATCCCTTTGAAGCTACTTCACACACATAGGGAAGATGGATCCAACTCTCGTGCTAGAAAGAATTAGATCCAGAGGAAGAAATGATATAGTTTTACACTATTAATTAGTGTAACCGTTTTTTTTTTTGTTTTTTGTTCTTAACTTGAATATGCTCCAAGAAAAACTCAATCAAGGAAAAAATCAGTGGAATTTCGAGGGTTATGGTTTCTGCAAGAGAGAGAGAGAATTGAAAAAATGAGGATGAAGAGTTTTGTGTGATAGCCTTTAGTGTGTTAAAAGATCTTTTTATTGAACTTATACACAATTAATTTCCACAAAACATGAACTATTTGTGAATTCAAACAATTTGGCTTAGTAGGAGTCTTCCAAAAAGCCCGCTCGACCACACGTCTTTCCAAAAGCATGTCGTAGATATGGTCTCATCAAAATTTGGCTAGGGTTTGGATATTTGGATCGGACTTGTTTTAATTTGTCCAAGAAATTACATCAAACCTAATAATAATATATTGGGTTTGTGCCTTAATCGAATTAAATAACATACCCAGTAAGAACCTCATGAGAATATTTAGTTCTGTTAAATATACAAGCCCAAATATGTTCAATTAATAAATCCAATTTATTAATCAAGGCCAAACAATTTGTTCTAACTAATTAATTTAATCATGTGATTCTTTAGGCTCATTGTCACTAGATTTTGGCTTGTTACCAACATAATTAATTTAATATTTAATTAATTAATTTTTTTTATTATTTCATAACTAGAAATGTCGGTTAACATGGGTGGCCGTCTACCAACAATCCATGGCACTAGACACTAGGTGAATGTTGGCGTGAACATTTATGCTTTGAGTTTTATACAGGTACTATCTTACCATCAGTCGTATCCCGACCTTAGTTTAGAGCATGAAATTAGGTGTTTATTCTAATCCTTGACTAAGCAACTATACTTCTTAGTCGAGATGTGTTTATTCTATTAATCAGATCTAGGAAACCCATCCCTAATTGATCAGTCTCTTTGACCAAAGACATACAAAGTCTAAACCTTCTGAGAGCACATAGATGACATCCCTATCACATATGAACAGGGAATGGATCCTTTCTTGGAATCCACTATTTTGGCTACATACTCTAACTGCACTGGTTAATGCTTATAATGACCATATCCCACGACATGGTCACCTCTTGCCAGATCACAGATGCAATATTTGCATGCATGTGCTTGCGATGATTCCTCAAGTCTAAGGATTAATCCGGTACCATCAGAATTTGAAATTTATGTCATATCAACCAAGCCTTCAAGGATTTCATATAACGATTCCTGAGAGTTAGTTCAATAAATAAACTACCTTGCCACCATCCTAGCTAAATTTTGTCTCCCTTTGATGAAATACGATACTACATTACTTAGCGTAAGTCTCTATAAGACTTTAGATGTCTTGTCTTGAGGTCCTCTACTTGGAATATTTTCGACTGACACATAGATGTTGGCATCATACCTGCCAACATATGCGCAGTCAAACATCATTAGTTTAACATTTGAGTCTGTGGGTATTTGTTGTGACATTGAAACGTCGTCCAATGTAAGTAGTAAGCACAACAAACACTTGAGCCAATTATGAATACTTACTCTATTCATTTGATCCATATTACTTTGATAAAGATTGAAGGATAGTTTCCAATCCAATTGGCTTCCTGGTCACCTATTCTAATAGCTTGCTAATCTTAAGAGGAGAAAAATCTTAAGATCATCCGTGAGCTGACTGCTTAGTGGAAGGAGGCTCATGAGCAACTAAGAACCTCTTTTTGTTGAATTGCTAACATTGACGGGGACGGAGTAGTTCCTATCTAGGTGATGTTCGCCCAAAGTTACTTGAAAACAGTTGCAGGCCCGGAGTATTGGAGTAATATAAATCCTGCACCTCCCCCATAATCAAGCTCTACTAAGGACCCAGTTGCAAACTTTGGTTGAAGAGCACATCACTGAATCCCACATCCAAATAGATCAAGCATTCTCTTTTACCTTGTAACTTTATTTAATCTTGACTTAGTTTTTATATGGTTATTTTTTCATTTTTTTGTCAAACTGCTGCTTATGGACATAGCATTTCTTTGAACTGTACTTAATGGATTGAAAAAGTTGAAGTAGATAAAAAGATCAAAATTTACAAAAGAGGAAGAAATAGCTAAGGGCCAAGTGCAAAACATAAAGGTTGAACTTGGCCAACAAATTAAAGATCTGAAGACCTCGCATGCTGCTTTGCGGGCTAAACTATATGTTACAGAAGCTAAACTCTCTAGTGTTGAGTAAAAAGTGTATGAGTGAAGTGAGGAGGTTAACGAGGTTTGAGACGCTACCCTCTAGACTAGCAAGATTGAAGGTTGATGAAATCCAACGAGAATCCGCATCAGATGTTGTTGATGCAGAACAACAATTTGAAGGTGAAAGTTGCGGGAGTTAACAGAGAAGATTGAAGAAGAAGAAGGAAGGAACACATGGCGAAGTCGTTCTCGCGTTATTGAGCGGATTAACACTTTTAACATTGCTTAAGTGAAAATGCATTTTCATCTAGCCGTTGCTTCTTGTATGTGAATAAGCGTATCAGTGTTTTTAGTCTGTTGGTTAGTTTTTCTTCTTCTGAGCATCATGCTCTGTTTATAAAAGAAGGTTTCATCCTTCTTTGTTGATACAGAGAAGCAGACAACTGAAATAGCACAACCACTTCTTGAATTTGAAACTACTTCTACAATTTTCTTCCACTTTCTTTTCATTCTTGAATTCTATCATGGCACCAGAGCAAGCAAAGATCTCAAATAACCTTCTCTGAAAATTTCTGCAATAGCCTGACACCTTGAAATCTTGTCCACCAACATTTATCCCAACAGCTTCAAACAAAAATGTCGAAGAAAGAAACAATGGAAGAGAAAATCCCTGAAGATGACTTAAGCATGAGACTGTAGGGAAATGAAAACCCAAGCATGTCCCTCGTGTCTGCGCAATTCAATGGAAACAATTACCTGACTTGGGCAAGATCCGTCAAGATAGCACTCGGAGCCAAACAAAAATTGGGCTACATTGATGGATCCTATGTGAAACCTACTGAAGACAAAGAAGCCATCGAACGGTGGCAAAGAAATGACTACATGGTAGTCTCATGGATACTGAGCTCCATATCAAAAGAGATTGCAGAAGCATTCCTGTATACCAACTCTGCCAAAGACTTATGGACAGATCTTGAAACACGGTTTGGTGAGAGCAATGGCCCACTTCTTTATCAAATTCAAAGAGAGATCACCTCCATTACCCAGAAAAATTCTACTGTTGCTGTCTATTTTACAAAACTCAAAAAACTTTGGGACGAATTAGGATCTTTGGATCCTTTGCCTGTATGCACGTGTGGAGCGAGCAAGAAGATGTCAGAGAAAATCACCTCCCAAAACCTAGTACAATTTCTTATGGGACTAGGCGACACATATGAACACGTGAAGAACCAGATATTGCTTATGGACCCGCTACCTACAGCTGCTAAAGCTTGCTCCATGGTGCACAGGATTGAGAAACAAATGGAGGTAAATTCTGGGATCTCTGAAGTTGGACGAGAAGGGGTTATGGCTGTACAAGTTGCTGAGATTAAAGAACAAGGAAATGTGAAGATGAATTTCAAGAAAGGGACAACGCTTGATAAGAAACACCTGCAATGTGATCACTGCAAGAAAAAGGGACATGTGAAAGAAGGTTGCTTTGAACTTGTAGGATACCCTGAATGGTATAAGAACATGATCGATCAGAGGAAAATTGGAAGCAGACCAACCACTGCAAGAACCATGAATTCAAGGGTTAACTATCAAGCCAACAATCTACGGACAAGCTTGAATGGAAATCCAGATTCAAACATCACAGATCTCATTAGAAAAGAGATGCACAGAATCATTCAAGAACAAAACACTAGCGAAATGAACTCCAATTTTGCAGACTTCCATGGATATGCAGGTAAAACCACTACTAATACTCAATTGTGGATTATTGATAGTGGCTCTTTAGCCCACATATGCAACTCTTTAACTGTCTTTAAAAATGCTCATAATCTTGACAACTTTTAGTCTCTGTTAAACTTCCTAATGGCAATAGCCAAGATGTCAAGATTGCAGGGGAAGTCCACATTACAGAAAGCATTATCTTGAGAGATGTTCAATATGTCCCTGCTTTTAATCACAATTTACTCTCTGTTAGTAAACTATGTAGAGATAATAACCTTCATGTTCACTTCACAGACCAAGTTTGTTTAATACAGGACCCTCAGACTAGGGATATATTGGCCATAGGTAAACAACGTGGGAGGCTCTATATGCTAGAAAGACAACCTCAAGACCATATGACAAGAGCTCCTAAACTGAACTTGCCTATCAATGAAGAGAATCTGTACACTGATGTCTGCAATTTAAATAGATGAAAAGTTCGATGTAATGAATCCCTATGGCATAATAGATTAGGACACACAAGTTTAGATATCCTGAAGCAAATGAAACTTTGTAAGGTAACCACTGAACATATGGAATGCAAAATATGCCCGTTGGCAAAACAGCATAGAATGCCTTTTTCATTGAGTGAATCTTGCACTAAATCTGTCTTTGAACTTATACATATGGATATGTGGGGGCCTTATAGAAAGCACTCTATTGATAATTATGAATATATGCTCACCATAGTGGATGACTTCAGTATAAGTACATGGACTTACTTAATGCTTCACAAGTCACAAACATTATCAAAACTGAAACAGTTCTATAACATGGTTTTTACTCAATTTAATGTTAAAATCAAACAAGTTAGAACTGATAATGACACTGAATTTGTTAACAAAGAATGTCAAGATTTCTTCCATAGCAAAGGCATAATACATCAAAGGACTTGTGTCCACACACCTCAACAAAATGGTGTTGTAGAGAGAAAGCACCAACACCTTCTGAAAATTGGTAGGTCCCTAATGTTTCAAGCCAACATGCCTTTAAAATTCTGGACTGATGCTTAACTTATGGCTACCTACCTAGTAAATAGATTACCTAGCAAAAATCTTAAATGGAAGTCTCCCTATGAACTTCTGTATGAAGTAAAACCTGCTTATGATCACATCAGAGTATTTGGATGTCTTTGCTTCATTACTAACACTCTTCCCTTTAAAAATAAATTTGAACCTAGGGCTCTGAAATGTGTGTTCTTAGGATTTGTTCATGGTACTAAGTGATAGGATCGCATTTTGTGCTTATTTTATATAATATTTTAACCTATTTTGTGACCAAATGCTCCTAATTAAATATTATTTTGCAGCATTAGGACAAAAGAAATAGAAAATGAAGAAAAACACCAAAATGGAAATTCAAACAAGACTCAAACTCAATTTTTGGCAAGAGTTCGGAGCTGCTTGGACTACCTCTGATGAAGGAAGAGTTTGACTAGGATTATAATTTTATCTCTATAATTCTTTTAGTTCAACTAGGAATCTACTTCTAATCCTAGTAGAACTAGGTATCTTGCTATTATAAATAGGTGATGTAATTCACTTTAAGAAACAACTTTTGAATTCTTCTATTTCTCTACGTTTTTATATTATTTTGCTTTTCATGCGTTCTTCCATGAGCATGTCTAGCTAAATCTCTCATTCCGGTTGAAGACTTGGTGAATGCTTAAATCCAACGGGTTGTGAGATCTAATTTATGCTTTTTACTTTTATTCATATTGGTATTTGTGTTGTTCTCTGTGCTTTTATTACAAACAATCTGATTTATTATCAAGAATATTTGCCTAGTCAATTGAACTTTCAAATCCGTAATTGTTTGTTTAGTTCGATAACTAGTGGTAACACAACATAATTGATTATGTAGAAGTTTTCGATTATGTTGTGGGGAATGCACAATCTAACTTAAATAAATCCTCGTAGGAATTTATTGGTTAGAATTGGGCCTTTCTAGTTCTTAATGCTGTCGGTAAATTAAATCTTGAGGATGTTCCCAAGGTTGTTTACTGATTAGGGATTTAGTCAACGGACGTTCCTTGGCTATCCACAAGGTAAGAAAAGGTGAGGTTGTTAGGTCGTACCAATGGCCATAACCAATTTATCTATCATGAATAATTGTTATCTTTGCATCTATGATCAACCGTGGAATTAAGCGTGATCCTGTCTTTGACTGGAATACTCTTCTCTTATATTTATCTCTTATAATTTTATTAGCTTTTTAGTTTTATTCTTCTTTACAATCAAAACTCCCCTAATTATTTTCCTTTTTGAAGGAATTAATTTAAAACCAATATCTGTGGATTCGACCCTACTCACACATCTACAAAAGTGTTCGTAGGAATTATTTTTGGTGGATTCGACACCCATCAAATTTTGGCGCCGTTGCCGGGAATTGGTGCCTTTAAATTAATTTCTTTTTCTAGTTACTTGGTTTTATGCCACGTTCTTCTCGTACAGGTGAACTTAAATTTGACCCAGAGATCGAGAAAACTACTCGTAGACTCCGAAAAGAAACCAAGCAACACAAGGAAGAGGCTTCTACTTCTTCTAAACCAGCAGCAGACTCTGAGTTAGACGTGTCCACGTCTAACAACTCTAAAGACGAAGTCATGGCCCAAAATCCCGAACGAACGATCAAAGAGATGACTTCGCTTGACTTAAATCAACAACCACTCTGCATTGAATATCCTAATTTAGATGTTGATTTTGAACTTAAATCCGGTACCATCCACTTACTTCCCATTTTTCGTGGCCTTGCAGGTGAAGACCCACACAAACACCTCAAGGAATTTCAAGTGGTGTGTTCCGGCATGAGACCTCAAGGAGTCACCGAAGAACAAGTCAAGCTAAGAGCTTTTCCATTCTCATGGGGCGATAAAACAAAAGATTGGCTCTACTCCTTACCTTCGGGATCTATTGTTAGTTGGAACGAGCTCAAGAAACTATTTCTTGAGAACTACTTCCCCGCTTCAAGGACTACAAACATCCGAAAGGAAATAAGTGGAATACGCCAATTCTCCGGTGAAAGTTTCTATGAGTATTGGGGGAGATTCAAACAATTGGTGGAGAGTTGCCCTCATCACCAAATTCCCGACCATCTTCTAATTCAATATTTTTATGAAGGATTGTCTGAGGCAAATAGAAGCTTGGTGGATGCAGCTAGTGGAGGTGCTTTGTATGACAAAACTCCTAGGGAAGCACGCAAACTAATCACAACCATGGCGGCTAATAATCAACAATTCGGTAATAGAAACGACAACCCCCCACAAAGGGTAAACGAGGTAAGTACTTCTCTTGATGAACGTTTAGATAAACTTACTTCTCTTGTTGAAAAATTTATAGGGGGAAGCATTCAACAAGTCAAAACTTGTGGGATATGTACATCTTCGGGACATTACACCGACGCTTGTCCTACACTTCACGAAGAATGAACCGAACATGCTGACACCGTCGGTGGACTTTTTGGGCAACAACAAAGGAGACATGACCCATTTTTCAATACCTACAACCCTGGATGGAGAGATCACCTAAATTTGAGGTATGACAATCAACCTCAAAACTTTCAAAGAGTTCCACACCAACCATCACCACCACCACCTCAAACCAATCCCAATAATGGTACGCCCTTGGAGGATATCGTGAAGGCACTCGCCTTGAGCACCCAACAATTCCAACAAGAAACTCGCTTGAGCATACAAAATTTGGAATCTCAAATGAGCCATCTGGCCTCCTCCGTTAGCCGTTTGGAGTCTCAAGGTAAGTTTTCCTCCCAAACTATTATTAATCCTAAACAAAATGTTAGTGCTATTACCTTGTGCAGTGAAAAAGAGCTACAACTCGAAAATAGCACTAGGCGTGGGCACGCACAACAGGGCAAAACAGAGGATGCATTTGAAATTCCTCCAAAAGAAATTGAAAAACCCAACCAAGTCAGTGAGGACAATTCCAAGGTGTTCATGTCCAAACCTCCCTTCCCGGAGAGATTAGCCAAGTCCAAAGAGGAGGAAGAGGAGAAGGATATCCTTGAAACATTACTCAATGTTGAGTTAAATTTTCCCCCACGCAATGCAATTAAACAAGTACCTCGCTATGCAAAATTTCTCAAGGAATTGTGCACCAACAAATCTAAATTGAGATATAATGAAAGGGTAAGTATGGGAGAAAATGTATCTGCCATTCTTCAAAGAAAACTACCTCCTAAATGCAATGATCCAGGTACGTTTTCTATCCCTTGCAAAATTGGAAAGATTGGAATAGAAAAAGCAATGTGTGATTTGGGTGCCTCTATCAATATTATGCCTCTTACCATTTATGAATCATTAAATGTTGGCCCATTGAAAGAAACGGGGGTTATTCTTCAACTTGTCGATCATTCTGTAGTTTACCCCGAAGGAGTTCTTGAGGATGTACTTGTGCAAGTTAATGAATTGGTTTTTTCTGCTGATTTTTATGTGCTTAATATGAGGGAGGATATTTCTCTCAATTTTACATCCATCTTGCTTGGAAGACCATTCCTTAAAACCTCAAAAACCAAAATTGATGTTGATGCTGGAATTCTCTCTATGGAATTTGATAATGAGGTTATGAGCTTTAGAATTGGTGGTGCCATGGAATATTTTAATGATGCGCATTCTATTTTTTTTGTTGATTTTATTGATCCTTTGGTGCAAAAAAATGCTGTGTTCGATGGTGGAGGAGCATTTAAGACAACAATTACCAAAAGCCCCACCTCGAGTCCAAGAACTTACAAGAACAAAGTCTTTCATGACAAAATAAGTTTAATGAAGAAGTCATCCATGGACCGCCAAGTTCTCCTAAATCCACACCATCACCGGTTGCATTACATAGAAGAAGTGGATTTAGAGTGTCCAACTCATTTGAGTTGAGGCACAACAACGTATAGCCAAAGACGCTAAAGAAAGGCACTTCTTGGGAGGCAACCCATGTCCTTTTCTTTTTCTCAATTATTATTATTATTTTTCTTCTCTCTTATCTAACTTCTTGTGAATGTTGTGATACAACTACAATCAATTTTTGTAGGTCAAAAGGTATAAGCATCCACAAGGGACTCTCCCTCTCATTCAAGGTCTCACAATTCTCGAGCTCCCGCAGTTCCACCACCTACCCCCGAATCACTAAGGGACGCTCTCTTTCTCCCTTTCTCTTATTTTATCGTCCTAAATATACATGCTTACCACATTGGGGACAATGTGGAATTAAGTGGGGGGAGGGTGTTTTGATTGTTTTGATAGAAAATGAGTCTTGGTGGATTAATTGTTTTGATTGATGCTTGCTACCCCTTCCATATTTGTTGAAGCAAATATTATTTTATCTTGTTCTCACACTAGCTTTATGATCAAAGACTTAGGCTAATCAAGTAATAATTTGGTAATGTGTGATAAGAATGTGCATCTAATGACTCCTGACAACTTACAGTTAAGAACTTATTTTTGCAAATGGTGATTTGATTTGAAAATTGAGCAGTTGAATGTGGAAAATTGAATGTGGAAAATTGGTGGACATAACCTACCTAGAGAGGAATTTTGAGCCTATACACTCATGAAAATCTACAATTTTTTCTTTTCTTGAGAGATAATGCTTCATGATTTTGTCTTCCTAGAACTTGCTTTGAACCATATCGAGGCCACATCTTTATGCATACACTTGAAAATGATAAAGGCACTAGGATAAAAACCCCTTTAGCTTAAAAAGACCACCTACATACAAATCCCCTTAGTAAGCCCATTTGAGCCTTATAAGCCTTAATTCCTTGTTATGCAACCCTATGTATAAACAAACTCTACCGTCTTTTTATTATCCTTGTTTGGCCCTTCCAAGGACTAGTAGAGCGTCAAAGAACAAAGATGTATTCTAAGTATATGTTTTGACATTAAGTGGGGGGATATCTCAATTATTGTAAAGGACGTTTATGAGCTAACATGTCACATGGCAATCTTGTTCTATGCCTTAATAGACAAAGAAAGAGAGAAAAGAAAAAAAAAACTTTCAAAAAAAAAAAAAAAAGACAAAAAAAAGAGAAAAAAAAAGAGAAGAAAAAGAAAATTCTCTCTTCGAAAGAAAGGCATAGTTCAAGTCGAGAAAAGTGGGACATGAAAGAGCATGAGATAAATCAATTTTGAAAAGCTTGGATTCCTACATCTATTACTTGGTGCTCTAATTTAGTTCCTTGGATTTTCACCTCATTTTTCCTTATTCTTCCTACCCCCAAACCAAAGCCCCATTACAACCAAAATATAAGACCTCTTGATTCAAGTGTGTGCATATTTATAAGTGGCGGAGATTTTGGTGTATAATCAAGCCTATGGTGAAGCATTTTCATAGAAAGCATTTGAGCGAAACACTCAACCAAAAACACTTGAGAGATTGGGAGATATGAGAGCATAGTCCACTTGTTTTCCATGCTTAGTTTTCATGAAGATCATCTTGTGAAAACTTGTTTGAAGCTTGTTGAATTGTCTTTATCATATGATGTACCATTCTTTGAACACTTAACTAGATTTTTGCTTGTTACTTTCGTCTGCGATCCATAAAGTTTGAAATGAACTTCTTCAACTATTTTATCTCTATTTTTTTGCATCGAGGACGAGCACAGAGTTAAGTGGGGGGATATTTGATAGGATCGCATTTTGTGCTTATTTTATATAATATTTTAACCTATTTTGTGACCAAATGCTCCTAATTAAATATTATTTTGCAGCATTAGGACAAAAGAAATGAAAAATGAAGAAAAACACCAAAATGGAAATTCAAACAAGACTCAAACTCAATTTTTGGCAAGAGTTTGGAGCTGCTTGGACTACCTCTGATGAAGGAAGAGTTTGACTAGGATTATAATTTTAACTCTATAAGTCTTTTAGTTCAACTAGGAATCTACTTCTAATCCTAGTAGAACTAGGTATCTTGCTATTATAAATAGGTGATGTAATTCACTTTAAGAAACAACTTTTGAATTCTTCTATTTCTCTATGTTTTTATATTATTTTGCTTTTCATGCGTTCTTCCATGAGCATGTCTAGCTAAATCTCTCATTCCGGTTGAAGACTTGGTGAATGCTTAAATCCAACGGGTTGTGAGATCTAATTTATGCTTTTTACTTTTATTCATATTGGTATTTGTGTTGTTCTCTGTGCTTTTATTACAAACAATCTGATTTATTGTCAAGAATATTTCCCTAGCCAATTGAACTTTCAAATCCGTAATTGTTTGTTTAGTTCGATAACTAGTGGTAACACAACATAATTGATTATGTAGAAGTTTTCGATTATGTTGTGGGGAATGCACAATCTAACTTAAATAAATCCTCGTAGGAATTTATTGGTTAGAATTGGGCCTTTCTAGTTCTTAATGCTGTCGGTAAATTAAATCTTGAGGACGTTCCCAAGGTTGTTTACTGATTAGGGATTTAGTCAACGGACGTTCCTTAGCTATCCACAAGGTAAGGAAAGGTGAGGTTGTTAGGTAGTACCAATGGCCATAACCAATTTATCTATCATGAATAATTGTTATCTTTGCATCTATGATCAACCGTGGAATTAAGCGTGATCCTGTCTTTGACTGGAATACTCTTCTCTTATATTTAACTCTTATAATTTTATTAGCTTTTTAGTTTTATTCTTCTTTACAATCAAAACTCCCCTAATTATTTTCCTTTTTGAAGGAATTAATTTAAAACCAATCTCTGTGGATTCGACCCTACTCACACATCTACAAAAGTGTTCGTAGGAATTATTTTTGGTGGATTCGACACCCATCACTAAGGGATACAAAGTCATGCAGTTAAGCACTGGTAATATACATATAAGCAGGGATATAATATTCTATGAAAATACATTTTCTTTTTCTGATCACAATGAAGATGACTCTGATATGGTCTGTCCCCTTCTTGTAGTTAGTGAAATGATTAACACTGATGAATCAAAAGTGTCCCTTGACAAACCTAGTGATGAACTAGATCAGGAACAAAGAACTGACAACATATCACCTAGGAGATCAAGCAGACTGCACACTAAACCAACCTGGATGAGAGACTATGAATGTCATAACACTGATGACAACACTAACTACTATATGACACATGCACATACCTGTTTTGTGGAAAACCTTTCTAACATGCAGGAACCAAGGAACTTCAAAGAAGCACAAGGAAAGGAAGAATGGGAGAAAGCCATGCAAGAAGAACTCAATGCTCTTGAGAAGAATAAAACGTGGAAAATAGCAAACCTACCTACTGACAAGAAAGCCAATGGATGTAAGTGGCTGTATAAGGTAAAACTTAATCCCAATGGCACGGTTGAAAGGTATAAAGCAAGGTTAGTAGCCAAAAGTTACAACCAAGTAGAGGGAGAAGACTACAATGACTGCTTTGCACCTGTGGCAAAGGCAGTGACTGTAAGAATCTTCCTAGCTGTGGCTGTAGGAAAGCAATGGCCACTACATCATCTTGATGTTAACAATGCTTTCTTGCATGGTTATCTTGACAAGGACATTTCTATGGAACCTCCACAAGGTTATGAAATCCCAAAAGGGAAGGTGTGCAAGCTGCAAAAATCATTACACGGTTTAAAGCAAGCATCTAGAAAATGGAATGAGGAATTCACCAACAAAGTTAGTGAATTTAGTTTTGTTCAATGCAGTCATGACCATTGTCTATTTGTAAAAGGTTCATGTCTGAATCTAATTACATTACTCGTATACGTTGATGACATATTAATAACCTCTGCCTCTGAGGATTCAATAATGTAGGTAAAGGATTATTTGGACAGACTGTTCACTGTCAAACATTTGGGAAGTGCAAAATACTTTTTGGGGCTTGAAATGGCTCGTTCTGTAGGAGGAATGGTGGTATCCCAACACAAATATGCACAAGACATTGTTGAAGATGTGAAGCTAAGCAAAGGGAAACATGTCACTACACCATTACCTCATGGATTGAAGCTCACAGAAAATACAAGAGCAGAGCTTACTCACCCTTCTAAATACAGAAGATTGATTTGGAAGATTGTTATATCTAGGATTCACAAGGCCTGACTTATGCTACGTTGTGCAACAATTGAGCCAACATCTCCAACATCCTTGTGAAGGACATTGGAATGCTGCCATTCATGTTGTCAGATACCTAAAGGGGAGCATTTCCACAGGTTTGTTTTTCCCTACAAATTCGAACTTCTCATTTCAAGTTTTCTTTGATGCAGACTGGGCTGCATGCCAATTGACAAGGAAGTCTCTGACCGGCTTCTGTGTGTTCACCTATATCCTGGAAAATCAAGAAACAAACAACCGTGGCTAGATCTTCCGCTGAAGCTGAATACAGAAGTATGGCTTGTGAAGTTACATGGTTGATATATATTTTGAAAAACATGTTGAAGTCAGAACACCTATCCCTTTTTACTGTGACAATAAAGGCCCATTACACATAACTGCAAATCCGGTATTCCATGAAAGAACCAAACACCTGGAGATAGATCGTCACATTGTGAGGAATAAACACAAAGAAGGGATCATTCAACCAACTTATGTAATTTCAAAGCAGCAGATTGCAGACCTCTTCCAAAGCCTCTATCTGGCAACTCCTTTCTTTACTTAAAGTCCAAGTTATACTTGGTCAATCTTCACCCATGTTTAACTTGCAAGGGGGGTGATGAAATCCAACGAGAATCCGCATCAGATGTTGTTGATGCAGAACAACAATTTGAAGGTGAAAGTTGCGGGAGTTAACAGAGAAGATTGAAGAAGAAGAAGAAGGAAGGAACACAGGGCGAAGTCGTTCTCGCGTTATTGAGCGGATTAACACTTTTAACATTGTTTAAGTGAAAATGCATTTTTATCTAGCCGTTGCTTCTTGTATGTGAATAAGCGTATCATCGTTTTTAGTCTGTTGGTTAGGTTTTCTTCTTCTGAGCATCGTGCTCTGTTTATAAAAGAAGGTTTCATCCTTCTTTGTTGATACAGAGAAGCAGACAACTGAAATAGCACAACCACTTCTTGAATTTGAAACTACTTCTACAATTTTCTTCCACTTTCTTTTCATTCTTGAATTCTATCAAAGGACGGGCTGAAGGTATTTCCAAAGGTCATTCTGAAGGCCTACTCATTGGTCACATTGAGGGCTCTATTGTGGCCTATATGGAGGGCCAAAGAGCCTTCCTTTCCTTTGATGAGTACAAGAAGTCCATAGTAAATGCCCGATTTCAAGGTGTTGGTGACTTTGTGAAAAATCCCCCATGTTCAAGGAAAGCGTTGAGGTTAAAGTTGTGGTTGCGGTAACGAGTCCTTCGAAAAATGTCAAGCCCGAATAGACTTGAATGGTTTTGTGAAGGGTTCTGATAGAAGTTAGCTTGATTTAGCATTGGACGGGAACTTGAAAAATTTTCCCATTGAGCCCGAGCTGTCAGTTGAGGGGAATGAGTTCGCTTATGTGGTAGAAAAGTAGTAGGTGCTGACCCTTCTAAACTAGTGAATTGAGCTATCAAACTTGGTCGGATGTTAGGCCAGATTAAATGTTATATATCAGACTAGATCATTGGGCAATCCCTTTTGTTGTGTTTTTGCTATCAAGGGATTGTCCCGCGATCTAGCTTTTGTAAACTTGAAAGCTCCATTTTGAAATATAACTTTCTGATTTTGACAATTTAATTTCACATAACTGTGCGATCTCACCACTTGTATTCACAAGGGTCAAACAATCATGTCGACTTTGGGTGCGAAACAAGATTAACTCAAATCATTCATTATCTTTTGCAGCCCTTATGCAACCTCTGTACACAAATCTTTTCTAGTTTCAAATTGTGGGGGTCGCGGATTTTCACAGGCTTTGTATGACCACTCAACTAGAATCTTTTTCTAGGTGTAAATCATGGAGGTAGCTACCTTTTGTAGGGCTTGCGCAACCTCTTTAGTTGAATCTTTCTCAAATAAAATGTTTGGGAGATTGCAGCTTTTTACATGCGTTGTGTGACCTGTTTACTTGCAATCTTTTCCAGATTTGAATTGTGCAGGTCGTGACCTTTTGCAGGTCTATAGCAACCTCTTTACTTGAAACTTTGTTAGATTTGAACTGTGGAGGTCGGGGCCTTTTGTAGGCCTATAACGATATCTTTACTTGCAATCTTTGCCAGTTTGCCAACTCGTTTGGATACTTCAACTTTTTCAATAAAAGATCGTTGATTTGGAACTGTCTGTTTTTGAACTTTTGATTATAACTCATTATTAAACTTTTATGGTACAAATTTTGCTTATGTGGTGTCCCTATTTTCTTCCAAGACCACAAGGTCAAAACTTCTCTCCTGCTGAATTTGCTTGGGGTTATATTGGGACAACTTACATGTTTCCTCCCTAATTTCTACTAGAATGACTACCTCAGAATCATAGACTAAGCCAACCGCGGTCTCACCTATGACCGACCTTGGTTTAGTTCAATAAGCCCAAAGAATTCTTAGTAACTCCTCTGCCCATGACCCCTTAGCTTCGTCGAGCCTTGACTTAAGATGTTGGAGTAAAATTCAATTTGTGATCTCAGTCTGTCAATTATATTGGGGGTTGCTGACCACCATAAAATTTTGTTGAATATTTAGTTTTTTGCACCATTCAATTATCTTTATCTCTCGGAATTACATTGTATTATTCCAGATCAAAACTCTCGACATCCCAAAACTACATTTATGTTCCAGATGGACTTGGTTACCTCATTCTCTGAAATCTTTGCAACAGCTTCTGTCTCCACCTACTTGGTTAATTATTCAAGCGCAACTATGATAAACTTCTTCCGAATTAGTGTTGAGGGAAAAGGCCCTAGAATATCGATTCCCACTAGTTTAATTGACATGCAATCTTCATTGGTTCCATTAGGGTCTTTAGCATGTGCATTAGTGTTACATGACTCTGAGAATTTCCTAATTTCTTGGCCAACTCTATGGTGTCTGCTATGAGTGTTGACAAAAAGTATCCTTGTTGACAACCTTCTGGCTAATACTCGACCTCTATAATGGTTGCCATGGCTTGCTTCCTAGATTTTCTGCATTATATATTTAGCTCGCTTAAAGTTTAAAGCCTTTCAGCAAGAGCCCGTCAGGCAACCTCTTACACAGCTCGATCGCCACTCAGTATCTTAAACCTGTATCCTTTGAATTTCAAACGTTTTGCCACCATGGGGTCATTAGGTAGGGTCCCATCTCTAAGGTAAGATGAGTATCTCATCTTTTCATGTTCCAACCCACACCAATATAATTTCAGAATGAATAATATTTCATTCAATTAAAATCAAATAATCTATATCTATATTATCCATACAAATTTTGAATGTTAACAATATTTTTTCCTATTGTGAAAAGGTACTTTTGCTCTTCACTTAATATTCTTTAATAGTAAATAAAATTTGTTGAAAACAATGTTTTAATAAAAATATAAAAAACTATTTAATAATCCTAAATTTCTTCAAACTATATAGATAAAAAAGTGTGAAAAGACATTTATACCTTTAAGAACTATTTTTAATAATTAATGAGAATTAGATATAAAAGAACATAATTGCCTAAATATAATTTTAATAGTTCTAATTGAGAAGACGACTATTTAGTAGTTCTACATTTTTTTTAGTCTATTAAAACATCATAAAACTGTGAATAATTGTAAATATTTTTTATAAAATAAATATTTTATTAGTTTATATATGATAACATTTGAGTAGAAAGTTGCGCATGAACCACAAGCGTAAATTATGAAGCTCAAACAAAATTTAAATGCTAACCTAGTTGTGTATCCTTTCAAGTTCATTCTCTCTCAACTCGATTTAAGTGGTTTGAACAATTAAACTTCTGAAATTGTTTCAATTTTTATTTCTCTTTCTTTTTAAAAATATTTTCCTCTTTCATTTTTTTTTTTTTTCTTCCTGCTCATAATTTTTTCTTTTCCTTGGGGCTAGCAATAAATTCCTTATATGCAACTTTAATTATTTCATTCACGCATTTTGATATCAATTTATAAGCAACCAAGCCAATGTCACCTCTTCTATGGGTTCAAACAAAACAAAGCCAAAAAAGAAAAACCCAAACTTAAACCAGAAAGATCATGAAAATATACTTTTCAAATATGATTATGGAATTTAGAACTTCAAATCTTTTAGTTATATAATTTAAACAAGATATTTAAATTAGGGCATGAAATCCATTTTAACCCTTCATTGAACTTAAAATATATGAAAAAAAACTTAATTTCAAATAGAGTTCTTTCAAAAATGTTACTTGCAAACTTTAAATTCTTATTATTTTATATAATTACATGAAAGAGTAAATAAAAGAAATAACATATGATAACTATTATTTTTTTAACCAATTTTCAATAATTTTACCTTTGCATTAAAAGAATAATTTTTTATAAAAATAATCTAAAAAGATGATCATTTTTTACAAAAGTAAATATTGAAAAAGATGGTTATTATAATCCCCTCAACTTAATAAATAATTAATAAAACAAACTCAATTCAAGTGCTTACTTTAAATTATACTTCTATAATTAAGTGAAAGAGAAGAAAATAAAAATAAATAATTAATAATTCGAAACTAATATAATGTATTGATTTGAACGTACTTGAAGAAAAAAAAATAATGGGACAAATTAACCCAAAGAGAGTAAGTGCTATTAGAGGGCATTTTAGCCACTCAATATCATGACAATCAAAAGTTAGTTATTATAACAGGTAGAACCATAATAAATGGTACTAGCAACGGAACCAGACTTGACTTTTGTGGGTGATCTAACTTTTTATCGTTTTACTTTTACTCAAAATTATTAATAAATTATGAAAGAGTTCTACAATACTTATAGTAAGTCATTTTGATTACATGAATAAAGTTTTAGTTTGAATCAAATTATATAAATCTTTAATTTTAATAATATCGATACTCATATGCTATTCTGTAAAATAAAATGAGAATGATCATAAAAATTGATTTTGAAGTATGATGATGAAATTAAAACTTTTACATTAATCAATTATATAATTTAACACCACAAAAAGAAGTGGGATTTGGCACAAAAGGACGATCGTCCTTCTAAAGTCCGTTCTTGGAACATTTATTGGAACTCATAAGGAGTAGAATATGGTCGATGACGTCATTATCGTCGTATTTTTTGTGGTATTGTTATGACACGGTTAAACCATTCCACTGGTGTTCTAAAATAACAATTACAATTTCTGTTTCTAAAATCGATCCAAACTTGTAACGTTAAACAATTGGAACTCTGTTTGGAACACATTTTTAAAAATTAGGGACGGTCTTGTGCTGACCGTTCCTGTATGTGTGTCAATTGATATTCAAAATATGATATTTAGTAAATGTATTCCAAAATGAGGTACGGTTTGGAAATGTTTAAGTATGGAGCTGGTCTAATATGCCAAATCTTATGTATGTGTTTTACCGATGGCAGGATGTGTTACAACAACCATGACTAAATGACTTACATGTTGAAATGGTTTTGATGTATTATTAATATTATATTACTAATCCCGTTCCAAAGGAAGTACAACGGCTATAATCTAATGGATACTAAATCGTTCCTACATGTGTTCCTAAGACCATTACAGATTATAATTTAATGGCTATTTTTGTGTTCCAGTACCCGTTCTAAATTTTTCTATATATATATGTTCTTCTCTTTCCATTCTCGTTATCTTCTTCCATTCTTCTTATATTCTCTCTATTTCCTCACTCTCTCGAATTTTTTCGATCTGTCACTATCCCACTAATATTTTTATACTCTCGATCGTTAATCTCTCTCGAATTTTCATTGATATTTAAAGTTATTTTTATCAGTTAACAACTTTAACCCTTTATTTATCAATTGATTATATTTATTGTACATTTGTCAAATAAATTTAATGTAAATAAAAATTAAGATTTTCAGTGCAATGATCGAAACTGAGTAGGTAGTCGTGGATTGGCCACTGCCCTTCAGGCTTAAAAGCATTTCGCTGCTTTTCTGTACGCTATTCATGGTGCTACCTTAGAAAATACTTTACTTGAAGATGGTGATGGTTATAATAATATAAATATATTTGTGTATGTGTGTAGGACTCATCATGTTAAACAGCTGAGGAGATGGATGTATAAGAAGAACCTGCCGAGGAGGATAGGTCTTATTCTGGAATTTGAGGACAGTGTTACTGCATTTATACAATGGGTCAAGTCTCAACATGCATATATGGACGGTGAGAAAATTAAGTTTCTTGTCGAAGTGAAAAAATAAAATTTTCAAAATCCCAGACGAGATAAATTTTTTAACTTGTATATGAATGATTTTATACCGTAGTATTATAATTGGACTTCATATAGTGAGGAGAGGGTGCACGAGTTTTTTTAGGTTGTCAACGCGCCCCCTTCGCAGGAGGAGTAAACTTTTGTTTCTCTTGAGGAGGAGGGTACCAATATGCACTGGGGTGATGCGTCATAGATGGATTGGGCATAGAGGATAGTTTTCGATGCCGTCGGCCAACTTTCTAGTCTTCTAATTATAGCCAATATAGTGCGCCTAATGATGGTACGAAGTCGTGTCCTACTGATGCCAGGCCTAGTTCATTTGACGATGGGGGCCCTTATGATTATGTGTCTGGATTAACAGATCGATTTCACAATGTAGTGTATGTTGCCAAGCAGCCATTGTGGAATGGTTGCACCATATCTTAATTGGCATCTGTTGCTGCATTGGTTAATATCAAGGCCGAGGGCTAAATTTCTCAACATATATATGATCGAATTTCATAGTAGACTAATCATGTATTGCCTTGCGACCACACCCTCCCCATGGATATTATAGTACAAAGAAGTTGATAAGAGACTTGAGTTTACCTATTGAGCAGATTGATGCATGTGATAATACTTGCATGATGCACTGGAAGGACGATATTGATTTAGACTATTACAAGTTTTCTGGAGAAGCTAAATACAAGCCGACCAGGAAGCGAAATTCTAACTGCAAGAAGACTCCTATGCCATTCTTAGGTACCTGCATATTACCCCTCGCCTGCAGAGGTTGATTGCTTCAGAAGCGACTGCCGAGCAAATGATGTGGAATGCCAACCATCAGACAGAGGTGGGATCCATGTGTCATCCATTTGATGTAGAGGCATGGAGTCATTTTGACCGAATATATCTCAATTTTGTAGCAGAGCCTCATAATTTTAGACAGGGTTTGTGCGGATGGGTTCGCACCACATGGGCAATACGGTCGTACGTATTCATGTTGGCTCGTTATACTCACCGAACAATCTCCCACCGAGAATGTGTATGAGTTTTAAGTATATGTTCCTGAGATGGTGATCCGTGGCCCTTCTAATCTGAAATGTCTCATCGATGCTTACCTAGAGCCGCTGATTGAGGAATTGTAGAATTTGTGGCATGTGGCTGTACTAATGCACGACAGTGCAAAAAACGAGATGTTCACGATGCGCGTCGCGTTGATGTGGACTGTGAACAACCTACCAGCTTATAGGGATGGCGTCTGACTGAAGTTGCATTTCAAAAAGATGAGATTATACCTACTCCACAAGTTGTGATAACTATAATTATGAACTGCATGACCCAAATGGTATAAAATTAGTCGTTGAGCTTTCTGTTGCTAATCAACAAGGAACAGGTGCATCCCGCTTGGTGCATTGTGAATCTGACGAAGATAGCTTTGACGAGGATTACAAGACTGAAGAAGATTATAAATTAGACATCTGTAATTATTTCTTATATAAATTACTGGTTAATTATATATATTTTCAAAAATATTTGTTATATTTAGGAACGGGCAAATAAATAGAATTAACCATTCCACCTCCATTCGAAATAGTCTCGGTTAATATAAAAATTATTCCTATTGTAATCGTTCCTTGTTGTACGAGCATATTGTTAAATTTAACATAAGGAACGGGCAAATAAATAAAAACCATTCCTGAAATAATTTTAAAATTATTCAAAGAATGAGGGAAATTCAGAAATTATGAATGGTAAGAATTAATTGACCGTGTCTAGAAGAGTTCCAGAGAATTTTGAATTGGCTCCATAATGGAAAGTGGAGGAAAAATTAATTTTAGGAACGATCATTAATATTTGACTGTTCCTAAAATAAATTTAAATCAAACTGTTCTTTAAGGTACAAAGAAACCGTTCCCTACGTGAATAGTAATAAAATCGTACCTAAGCGAGCAACAGAACCCTACCTAATCATAACAAATTATTCCTAGTTCACTTTCCGATTACGATATCTTCACATTCGGGAGCCCGATTAATTCCAAACTTTAACGCATATAAATACTACACATTTGTGAATATATGTAGCGGTCTGACGTAAAATCACATAGTCTGATTGACAGTTGCATTGTTTTGAACGTCGTTGATTGTGAATCAAAGACGATATCTCAGTTACCCGTATAACAAAAAGTTTCAAAACTTCATTGAATGTAATAGTGGGTCGCTTTAATCATATCCAACTGTCTGATTAAAATTTTAACGGTTTGATTAAGAGATGCAGTATACTAATATAACATGCTACTAACATCTATGTAATACTAACAATCTTGGATATACAAATACACTTGATCTGCTGATCATGTATCAATTTATTGAAAAGAATTATATATGTCCAATGGTCTACATAAATTTATGGTCGGCTTTTCTTTGTTCATTAACATGTCCAAAATGGTATTTTCATCTTTTTTAATTTTGTCAATTTAATAAAAAAAATTTGACTCATTTAGTAAGGTCGGTATATATATAAGAATGGTCTCTATACGAGACCACTAAAACGACATCGTCTGAAGACAAAATCTCGTCCTTTAGGTTGTTTTAGCACGGGTCTAGGAATACTTATATAATTAAATTACCGTGTCAAACTAAAGTGCGGGGAACACTAATCCATAGCACATAAAATGATATCGTTCTATGTAGTTAGAAGCGGTCTTTGTTCCTTTATTCTCCATTCTCTCCCGCACTCTCTCACTCTGTTTCTCTCTCTCCCCGTAAAGCGACTGTTTGCCTTCTCCACCACCTCTATCGTTTGCGCTTCCTCTCTCTCTCTCTCTCTCTCTCCCCCTCTCTCTTTTATTCCACCCCCCGCCCCCAATTTTTTCCTCAAATCTTTTTGCTCATTTCTGAACATTTTTTTGAAAATATTTGTTATATATTTTTCTCTTATATATTTTTTGAACTTAAAATAATTTTTCCTAAAATAAAATATATCTTTTCAAAATTAAAAAATAAATTTCTCAACTTAAAATATATTTTTCTAAAATTAAAATATTTTTCTGAAATTATAATACTTTTTTAAAAATTAAAATATAACTTTCTAAAATTAAAAAATATTTTTCTGAAATTAATTATATTTCTGAAACAATAATATTTTTCTGTAATTTATGTTCCTAAAGCTACTAAGGAGGCCCCATAGCCGAATGAGCTTTCCACTGCGGCCAACAAGGAGGATGACGGCCCTTTACATAGCACGGATGAATGTTAGACCACCCCTTTGACCGGGGGCAGTGATGGTGATGCTAAGGGCAATGCCATAGTCATATATAATGTTTTTCATGCACTCAATCTACTTGATGATGATAGAGAAGGAAATTCTTGAGGTCCTAATGCAAGCAACCCCCTTTGTGGTGACCCATGTTGAACGCTGCAATATGGAATGTATGTGGTCTGAACAAACGAGACCATCAGCTAGCGCTCAAAGACCTAGTTGGAGAGTTCAGGTTACAATTTCTTAGACTCCTAGAAATGACAGTTCATACTAATAATGCCATTCATGTTCATTTATCGCTATTCCCTACTTGGAAGTGGTTTATGTCAGAAATGGTGATCAGAAAGTCAATTGGATTTGCAGTTTTGTGAACTACTTAGCAATCTTTATGAATATGATATTGTCTTGATGAATGTAGTGAGCATTCATCTATGGCACCATGTGTTTGTTGTGCTCACTATTTACGTTGAACGGTGTTCTAACGTCACAACAAATGCCCACAGACTAATTGAATAACCCATGTAGTTGGGTTGCGCATTGGATAACAGCTATGGAACCAACTTTTGAGGGTTGGTCTGAAACGTTCCAAGTCAAGGACCTCGAGACTGGGCATCGAGAGTCCTATATAGACTTGCGCTAAGTATTGCATTCATTGGATGAGTGTCGTGTTTCATCGGCGAAAGACGTGAAATGTCTATGCAATTTTAGTTGATTAGTTGACAAGGTTGTTAGCTAATTGAACTGACTCGCAGAAATCGTCATATGAAAGTCTTGGAGACTTGGCCGGTATGACTTGAATTCCAGTTCTGATAGTACAGGATTAGTCCCTGACTTGAGAAATCATGGTAGTCGCATGCATATATGGCTATATCTTGGATCTGGCGAGAGATGACTCTATCTTCGATGTGGTCATTATAAGTCTTTTCCAGTGTAGTTGAATTATATATCGAGGACAGTGGATTTCAAGATAGAACCGTCGTCTATCATTATTTGATGGATATATCTCCTATGCGCTTTGAGATGTTTTAGACTCTCTAAGTCTATGGCCATAGCGGGTGGTCGAATAGGAAATGGTTTTCTTTGTCGATTGATAGAGTAAACGCATATCAAGTATTCAGCATAGTCCAAGATGAGAACCGACGCCCAATTCCATACCCTAGAATAAGGCCGGGAGATGGTCGATGGACAGACCATACCTGTATGAAACTCAAGAGCTTAAATGCTCACGCCAACATTCACCTAGTCTCTAGTGCCATGGACTGTTGTTAGACGACCACCCATGGTGATGGGCATTTCTGACTAATGGTTAATTGAAAATAATTAATTAAATTAGATTTAATTAATTATTTGTGTTGGACACAATGCCAAGTCTAGGTGAGGGTGAACCTAAAGAGTCACACACAAATCACTACAGAATTGGTGGAATTAATTTGACAAGAAACAAATTAATTTAATTAGATTAAATTAGTTCAAGGAGAATATATATAAATGGTTCGATCATTTATTTAATAATTCATTTGATGGATGGCTTAATAATTAATTAATTAGATTAATTAACTTTGGGCTTAACACCTTAAAATAATTGGATTAATTTATTTGGTTTGGCTTAATTAATTAATTGAATCAATTAATTAGAGTTTGGGCTTAGATTTATTTAATTGGATTAAATGAATCTTTGGACTTAGTTGGGCTAAAATTAATTTAATTAATTATTATCCAATGGACTTTGATTGGGTTTAATTTAATTTGATTAAATCAAGTCCGATCGATACTTGAAGTCCAAGCCCATTTGAGGAATGTTGGATCAAGTTAAGAAGAAGTTGAAACTCCCCAACATGATGAAGATTATGGAGTGGTTATTTCCTCATGATTGAAGGTTATATGCATGTGTGTGTACAGGTTGCCTTGGAGGCAGACTTGGTAGTTATTGAATTTTGAATTCAATTGTATGTAATATACAAAACTACACACATATCATGTAAAACCAACAACCTAAGCAACGAATTTTTGCTATCTTTTCTCTCCAAAAAATGTTCTCCTTTTTGTTCTATATTGAATTGGATTCAATTTAGAACATAAAACATTCCAAAAGCACTAATAAATAGTATTAGTTTGGAGTTGTTTTTCTTCTTGTGTTTTGTTCTATTTAGCAATAAAAAAAGAACTATATCTCTTCCTTAGTGTGGTGTGGACAAAATAGAGGGGTTCTAATTTGGATCCTAAAGTGAAAGAAACGGGACAATGTAAAGGAAACAATGCACATTGCTGCTCAACTATAGAAACAAAAAGGTAAAGTTTCATTTTTGTTTCTATATTTTTTGTTTCATTCTCTAGCCACTTGTCTAGCATGTTTATTATTATACTTTTGACAAATACGAATGCCCGAAAATTTCACAGGGAACACCTCTTTGATTCCTTTTAAATAAGTTTTTATTTCACGCTTCCGCCGTGTACCCTGGCCATGCTGATTCTTTCAGTGGTATCAGAATCCAGTTCGGTGTTATGGCTTTAGGATTAACATGTTATTGTTTGTTGAGCATACAATGTATTTAATTTTCTTTTGGGAAGAATGTTTTATGATTTTGAAGCATGATTATATGTTTAGAAAATATGTATTAATTTTGCTTTCAAATTATGAATACCTATGTATTTTTTAAAATTAAATTTTTTGTAAATGCATGATTTTTTATTTCAGTTTTTTTAATTGCAAAAATGCAAAAAAAAAAATTAAAAAAGGAGTGTACGGCTGTTGCTACCCTGCCAGTCGATTACTGGCCAGTAGGCACGCCAAGATCATGCGCGGCAGGAAGGGGGCACCTGCGCGCGCGTACGTGCAATGTGCAGGCATGGTCGTGCGAGTTGGACGCCAGCAGGGGCATGTGCGGCCAGCAGCAGACGGTCGTCTGCTGTCCGAATGGTTGGGCCATTCTGTGTCCGTTTTCCACGAAAAATTAGATTTTCCTATTATTTTCAATTTTTTGAAATTATTAATTTTGGCATATTTTAATTTTAGTTAAATTGAATTTTTATAAAATTAAATTATGCCTTAAATTAATTTAAAAATGGTTTGCAAACAAACAAAAAAATTGTATGTTCGATGTATGCTTGATATCCATTTTTAATTGCATTATTAGTATGTTATTTCCTGCATTTAATTATATTTTTGGTAGTAGATATTGGATATTTATTGTTAAATACATCGACTGTTATTTGTATAACATGTTTATATTTCAGATAAATGTGTTAATTATTATTTATTGTATAAGCAATGGGGATGATCACAAATCCCATTGGCCGAATTTATGGTTTATTTTATGTTGGGTGAGGCCTGCATGCCTCTTTGGTTTAATTCCTTCTTTCGTTTTTAGCCTTGAAATAATAAGACTTGCTTTCTCCCTCCTTTTGTACTCCCCCAACTTTTGATTGGGATTTTCAATTTCAGTTATAAGGAGTGTAGTTAGTATTGTGAGGTTCATTTATTTTGAATAAATGTAAGCTTCCAAGGAGAGGATACATAATGTATATTTTTTTAATGAAAATATTTTCTGTTGTAATGTTGTAAAATAAAAAACATTATAAATATTTTTTATGTTTTCAAAAAATTTAATATTTGTAACGGCCGATTTATTTAAAATCGTTACAAAAAAAGGCGGCCAACTTTTGTCAACAGGCGGGAAATGAAATTATGTAACGGCCAAATTTCAATAAGCCGTGATAGACGCCATTGCGAAATTTATATTTTTGAAATAAAAAATAAAAAAAGGGTGAATTTTAAATTTGATAAGCCGTTATAATAAAATCACTACAGAAGCCGTTCAATGGTAAAGCATACCAGTTGTTACAAAAGCCATTACAAAAATTGAGTCATCTCATAAATTCATATTGGAAAATACAATAGCTTTACACCCGGGCACCGTATTCATACCAAATTTTAATATATACAAGTATGTGCACATTAAATCATATTGGATCATATTGGACATTTGATTTAAAATCACATGGCGTAATTTAGAAATACATCATATTGAATGATTACTATTACGTTCCAGGAACGATATGTTGAAATCTGTATATCCAATAAGGCTACAACTTGGCCGAATGGAGTTTTTGGTAACTGTAATCATATCTGATGGTTTAATCTTAATTTTGACGGTCTGATTAACCCATGCAATTCAACACTATCCAGACTTGGTTTTGCAGATGACTATTGTTGTTCTGCAAGGCGGAGATGTCTTCTATCGGGGTACTTAAGTAGGAGTTGAGAAGTTTGCTTCCTTGTACGGACTCTTGGTCAACTTACAAAAGAGTCATTTGATCATATCCTGATCAGTCCACGGGATCTGAGACCAATTGCTGGTTGTGCTCGGCTTCCAAGAGAGCCACCTACCGATGAGATACTTGGGTCTTCTACTTCTTGCTACCCGGCTATCCATCACAGATTGACAACTGATGCTTTTGAAAATTGATCAGCATATCAGAGGATGCGAAGGCACATCATTATCCTATTCTGCCATGTCCAAATCATAAAATCGGTATCAATGGCCTTGTGTATGTATTCGCATCCGCCTTTATCCTCACCACGGGTGTTATTCGGGAAATTGAGAAACAACTTCGGGATTTTCTATAGAAATGAGCGTCTACCAGTGGTTATGCTAAGGTTACCTGGAAGGATGTTCGCCTGCCAGTTCTTAAAGGGGGGCAAGGACTTCGTGATGTTGCCACTCTTAACCGTACTTTGATGTGCAAACGTTTGTGTGATCTTATTTGCGGTGATAGGACATCTATATGGGTGGATTGAATTTGTCATGTTTGGCTTCATGAGAGATCCATATGGACAGTAGCTGATCGTGAGGGATCGTGGGGTTGGAGGAAGCTACTACGCCTCCGTCCTCTTCTCTAGCCGCTTATCGAGTATCGGATTGGTGATAGTGCTTCTTTCTCCCTGTGGCATGACCCATGGCATAACATGGGTCCACTTATCCTTTCATTCCCGAGAGGGCCTAGCCTTACTAATACGCTAACTAGCACTCCTCTTAACTCGGTTATCATGGATGGATAATGTTGCTGGCCGAACATCACTACATCTAAGAGGTGCTCGGAGACTCTACATCAACTACCAGTCGTGCATGGTGGCTCATATCAAATTCTATGGCATGCTGCGTTGGCCCGCTGACTATAGCTTCAATATTTCTCCTCCTAGCCCTGCCAGGGCCTAAGGTAGGTTGGTCTCACTACTTTTGGGGCCCTTCAGAATCCCAGACACACTTTCGTGCTTTGGTTGGCCATCCTCGACAGGCTTGTCCACATTGGACAAGCCGTGGCTTTCTCACTTCTGCACCTGCTGTATCTTGTGTGCCGATGATGCTATGGAGACGCACAACTACCTGTTCTTCCGATACCGCTATTCGTGGCATTGTTTGGCGGAGATTTGACATCATGTGTAGGTTCCTTGGCCTAACCGATCTTGGACTACAGATGTTGCTTGGGCTTCGTCGCGATGGAGAGGGAATAACGTCATTAATGCGAGCTACAGTGCATTACTTGCTTCTCTGGTCTATCACGTTTGGATGGAACACAATCATCGTTGATTTCAGAACGTGCACCACGATGCACGTACTCGTTTTGTTATTATTATAGATGATGTGCGACAGTGGATTATTAGTCCTGATTTACCACTCTCTGTTAACTCATGTGGTCTTTACCGCTTATAGTGGATCCCTTGGCCTGTCGGGTGTGAAGCTTGAGAAAGATTCATGATTGTACTGTACTCGTGTACTTCTTGTTGTTTAATGAAACTTACATTTACAAAAAAAAAATTATCATACCATGTAATTTTTGTGAAGTTTATTTTACAGTTCTGGAATTTATGCAATTATTGTATAATTTATCATAGTTGTGTAATTTTTTTTAAATTTATTGTATAGTTGTGTAATTTATCATATATTGTATAATTTTTCTGAAACTTATTAGATAGTTGTGTAATTTATGCAAGTATTTTTTAATTTAGATGATAATTTACATAATAATATTATTTACGTAATAATGTCAATAATCATAAAATTAGATCAATATTTTCAATAATAATATTATTTACATAATAATATCAACAATCACAACATTTAGGCTAATTTTTTGAATAATAATATTATTTATATAATAATATCAATAATCACAACATTATCTTAATATTCCCAATAATAATATTATTTACATAATAATATCAATATTCATAAAATTAGACTAATATTTTCAATAGTAATATTATTTATACAATAATATCAATAATCACAAAATTTAGGCTAATATTTTCAAATAATAATATTATGTACATAATAATGTCAATAATCACGATATTATCTTAACATTTTCAATTATAACATTATTTACATAATTATGTGAATAATCACAATATTAGGTTAAAATTTTCAATAATACTATTTTAAAATGTACAGCTCCTTTATGCCCATGTATAAATAGATCACACATTGCTTTAAATTTTTTTAGCTCATCAAGTGAATTTTTGTCAGTAAAACTAGTCATGTATATCCATCTTCATATGTCAATAAAGGACAATGTTGATCCAAAAAAGAGGATAAACTTGAGTAGTACTATAACAAAAAGTTCAGGTGATAGGCTAAAGAAGCTTAAAACAAAACTTGACCTATTTATAAATGTGCAAAAAGGAACTATACAATTTTAAATAACTAATGAGTGCAAAAATCATAAATTCAACAAAAGTTATTCAATTATGATTATTTTTTCAACAATTACAAGAACTAATATTTACTATAATTTATATAGATTATGTCTAGTGCGACACCTCCTGTAAAACGTGGTCGTGACCCGCCACTTCCAATATCACCATATGATGTTTCCTAGGTTAGGGAAGCAGTCTTTCGGCACCCCCACCACCTGTCACGGCCGAATCGTCAGCCGCCCCGCAAACTCCATATGATGCTGGACCATTTCGTGCGGCACTGGCAGTTGAGGAAGAAGACAGGCGTCTGCCACAACAGCGGCTGTATTGCTCGTTTGTAGGATGCTACACCACCACCAGCATTCCCGCCACCATTAGCACGCCAGTATATCAGCTTCGATGAAGCGAGCTAAATTTGTAATGAATATTTTTTAGTATTATTTTATTTGGAAAATCACTAATTAACATGTCCTTTCAGGTCTAACCATCGTTTTCACAAGTGCATCAATGTGTTGGTGCAAGGACAATTTCCCTACCTGTGGCCGTGTATGAGGCAGGTTCCGCCAGAGCACCTCTTAGAATAAATGCTATAAGCCAATCAGATTGGCATCATATGTATTTTATTGTGACACTTTAATCAATATATTTAATGTTATTTCAAGAGAATAAAATTAGTATTCGTTATTTCGACCTACACTTTATTGTGCTCATTTTGTATGTTTACATTTTACATAAACATCACAACAAAGCCCACAAAATGATTGACAACCATGCAGTTGGGCCGCGCATTGGATGGCATTCATGAGATCAACTGGTAAAATATTAGGTTTGAAACGTTCTTAGTCGAGAACCTGAAAAATGGGCATTGAGAATCCTATGGAGACTTCTGCTAAGAGTCGCATTCAAATTGGTGAGTACCGTGTTTCATCGGCGACAGATGCAGAACGTTTATGTGGTCTTGGTTGGTTGATTAGCTAGGTGTCAAATCAACTTAACTCACTCGCGGGGTTCCTCATATGAAAGCCTTGGAGGCTTGGTCAGTATGACTCGAATCCGCAGCTTTGATAGTACAGGAGTAGTCATCAGATTTGAGGAATCACGGCTTAAATTATTTATTAAAATTTATTAAATATATAAATTAAATTATTTTTTAAAATTTATTACATTAATTAAATTATTTTTTAAAATTTATTAAATATATGAATTAAATAATTTATATAAAAAGTTATTATAAAATAAAAATGTAATAATTAGGAACATTTTTAGTAATTGTAAAGAAAATATTACAAATTAAACAAATCATCATTCCTAATGCCATTGCTAAAACAATTTTAAATAGTGTTCCTAAATAAGAATAACAATTCTTAATACATTGATAAAATAGTTTTGAATATGTTTTTTTCTAAATAAGATTGATCGCTCCTAATACCATTGCTAAAATAGTTTTATATACATGTTTGTAAATAAAATTGATTGTTCCTAATACAATTATAGGAGACTGTTCCAAATAAAATTTTGACCGTGTCTAATACTATTTCAAAGATTGATAACCAAACCATTCCAATGACCATTCCCAAATAAATCACCAATACAGATTAAAACAGTTCCAAAATTCAGGCATGAGTATTACAAAAATCGATTCAAAATTACCTTGAAATAAATTATATAACTGCTTAAAATGTTATCCAATCCGTTTCAATTAAAAAAAAGATTTTTTCTTTCTCAAATTCAATATTAGGAATGGTAACTCAACGTGTTATAGTGGCCATGCCAAATTGGAACATTCCTTCACTAACCGTTCCTAAATATTTGTAACACCTTATGCAGTGACAGTTAGTAAACTCTTTCGAAACCGTACCAAAATCTGGTCTAAAATTATTTCTTCAATTCTAATCCTGCCAAATGACAAAATAACTGTTCCTAAACTCACCCAAAGTCCCGCTTTCTTGTAGTGTAACCAAGATATTGTGTAGTGAAGTCTATTTAACCCTACATTTTATTAAGATGAGCTTTGGCCCTCGTCCTTTCATGGGAGCTGATTCTTGATTCGGTTGTTGTCCGTGGCTCTTAGTTTCCTTGTAATAACTTCTTTACTCTTTAGAGCTCATGAAGGAACTCCAAAGCCAATAAGAGAGGGGAAAAGGCTCTTACTAATTCAATAACTCATTCAACTCCCAGTTCTAGGCAGGTAGGAACGATAAATGAGGCAAGAAAGTTATGCGCACGAACGAGTAATGCCACCTATTAACCCTAAAACCTAACTAATTACCTATGATCCTAACCCTTCTCTGCGCTCTCATGATTTCTGAAGATATGAAGCTCCTTGTTGTGTTCCCTTATGGAGCCATGTTCATTCAACATACCCACAACCTTTTGGTGATGAACGGTGTTCTACCAGCCTCCTATTTCTTTCCGTCTTAAGCCTGTTGACACCAATCGCAACCGTCTAGTCTAGTAGCTAGTTCTGCAGTGTTTATGGTACGGCTTAGAGGCAAGTCGGACTGGCCCTGCATTCCTCGTACTGGTTGCTACTAGTTTCTGTGATCACCTATGGAAATATAAAGCCTTGCCAAAAGGGACAATTGGCATTTTGCACCCTCAAAATTACAAAGGATTTGCATAATCCAACCTGAAATTGTAAAAAACGCAGTTTGCACCCTTCAATTATATGCTTATTGGAACCATGCACCCTCCACTCTTTTCCAACGATTTTTCTTGTCGGAAAATTATATCAACTTTAAAATGAAGGGCTTTTTGTCGATTTAATAGCCTTCCCTCCAAAACAAATTAGCAGATGACTTGCATGTGCAAGAAAGAGACAAATACATACAAAAGAAAGAGTACATAAACTACGTAAGAAAAGAAACAACCAAAGAAGGTGAACAGAGTCAAAACTCCTCCATTGCTGTGCAAACTCAAAATTTCTTCACTACTCTCCCAAATTCAGCCACTTTGCTGCCCATTTATCTGTCAATAAGCTAAAAAAAAGGTACAAATTGGTGTTACACTACACACAAAACAACCATAGTTGGCATATTGAAACAAGAGCAAGATAATAACGAGATGTCTTTTCACATATCTTGTGAAAATCAAGCTGCAGGCTATATATGGTTAGGGGATTTTCTATATAGAGATGCTTTTGAATATATATTTTTTAAGCTTATTGTACAGAATGATATTAAAAATTCTTGACAATTTTTGGTGTGTTGTAGATTCACATTGCAAAATGATTAGTTTGTATGTTTAGAATAAATTTACTACATCCTGATTAGGCGTCATGGTCAGGTTTGGCATTGCGAAATGATTAGTTGGCTTTGGTTTTGTTATAAATAGTTCTTGTTAAGTAATTATTTTATTTTGTGAATAAATTACATGAAACATAAAATCTGCCAATTTAGTTAAAGAATATTTTTTCCTTATTTTTCTTTATATATATTATTGTGATGATTTGTTGAAGTATTAGCTATTAATAATAGTTATTTTCAATTATTACAGATCATGTAAGTACCTTTTTCAGCATCAAGATGCATCATTCTGGTTGGTTGTACACTTCAATGGAAAATTTTATACGAGTGGTAAGGTCAATTATTTTGATTTTTGTGACTTCACAGAGATAACAATGAATGAACTACACTCCAAGACTCGAAAAATATGTCATGAAAATTTGATGAGATTTTATTACAATCTGAACACTCCTAATGATTGCAAGAATTTGGTGCTTATAGTCACTGAAGAGGATGCTAGAAATTTGATAAGATTTTCCGACAGTGAAAGAGTAGTGACATTTATATTGACGCCAGTGAGCCTGAAACAGATCAGTTCTCGGAAAGCCAAGTAGAATCTAATCCTACATTGTCTAGAAGATGTTGTTAATGAAGACGGGGAGGATCAATTTGACATAGAATATGAGAAGATTGTTTGTTTAAAGCATTTCAACATATGAATGACAAAAAATTTGATAAAGAATGCGATGGCCATGGGATTTGATGTCGATTTCCAACCTAGGCTAGACATTTATGTATTTATTATTTGAGACTGTGTTCTGCTTAATGGCTTCAGAAACCATTGGAGCTATAGGTTTATAAGGCATGAACGTGTCTCCAATAGAGGATGGATCCTCTTCTTGAAACGCTATCCATCCTCGCTATATATTTTGATTGCACAAGACAAGCCTTATAATGATAATGTCCGAGACACAATCGTCTTTCGCATGATCAAAGATACAGTCATCGTACGCATGTGATTGCCGTGGTTCCTCAAGTTTGAGGAATTACTCCCATACTATTGGGGTTGGGGATTCAAGTCATACCAACCAAGCTTCCAAGACTTTCATATGACGATTCCTAAAAGTCAGTTCACTCGATTTGACAATAATCAATGAATCCACTATATCGCCAATGAAATTAGGCATCCATCAAATGAATGTAACACTTTGTGTAATTCTCCATAGGACACTCGATGCCCAATCTCAAAATCTTTGACTGGAAATGTTTCGGACAATCCATTAGCAATTGATTTCATAACCGCCATCAAATACGTTGTCCAACTGCACTGGCTGTCTAAATTGACTATAGGCTTTGTTGTGATGTTAATCATATTTGAACATAATGAGTAAGCACAAGAAAAATAAGGCCAATAATAAATACTCATTCTTATTCATAAAATAATATTATATTATACTGAGTATTGTCAAAATAGATCATATCTACGCCAATTTAATTGATTTTCTTATCATCTATTCTAACAACAGTCCAAAGAAGTCAATACCTGATTTTTGTGAAAATCCTCTAGCCAAGCTTCGTGCTTTATACTTTTGCACTTTCCCTTCTTGGTTAAATTTGATCTTGTAGATCCACTTTAGGCTAATATTTTCTTGATTTTTTTATTTATCCACCAATACCTAAGCAAGTTACCTTAGTGTTGTTCTTTTCGATCGTGCATTTCTTCTTCATTGCATTAATCCAGACTTCTTCCTCTGCAGCTTCTTCATAATTTTCAGGTTCTATCACCATAAATCAACAAGTATCAGAAATTTCACTCAAACTTCTCATTTTCGGTGGAGGAGATTCTGGTGAAAAAGATGTTGAATTTGCGTTGAAATTCCTTCTCTTGGAGTCGAAGGGGTTGATTCATTTTGGTCATCATTTTCTACATGGCTACCTGCTGGCGGAAGATTGAATGGAAGATTTTGCACTTTCTTTTCTTTCCAATCCCAAGCTGCGCTTTCATGAAAAATAACATCTCTAATAACAATTATCTTGTTACCCTTCAAGTTAAAAAGACGATATCCTTTAGTATCAGATGCATAGCCAATGAAGATACATTTGTCACTCTTTTCATCGAACTTTCTTCTCTTTTCAACTGGAACATGAGCATAGCAAATACAACCAAAAACTGGAAAGTGACTTACAGAGAGTTTAAGTCCAGCCCATGCTTCATAAGGAGTTTTGTTCCATACTGACTTTGTTGGACATCTGTTGAGGATATAGACTGCTATTTCAACAGCTACCGCCGAAAAAGTTTTTTGTAGTCCCTTTTCATTGATCATGGTTCTTGCCATCTCACAAATGGCCCTATTCTATATTTCTACAACTCCGTTCTAGTGAGGAAACTAACTGTCACAGAATACAGAACACTGCAGATGAAGTTTTTTGGTGAAGACGATTGCTGCTGGCATTTCCTGATGCGCTGGCCACTGATGTGGAGTCCACAAAGGACTCTAACTTAACCCTTCGTTGTTATTTTGTATTTCACGTTTTTGTTAGCTTTCTCAGTCAGTTTTGAAATTTGTTAGAAATAGTTATAACTGCATCTACTTGCTCCCATTTTCTGTATATATAGGAATTGTGTACAACTCTGTTTTTTTGTAGCTGAATATACAAGAAATGGCTTCCTTCTGGCCAGCTTAATTCTCTGCGTTATCTCTGCTTATTTTTTCTGGAATTCTCTACTTGTTACATGGGAAGTAGAACCAGCAGTAGGCAGTGGCGAAGATGGATTGATGACAGAGGGAGTAGGACTAGGACGATCTTGGTGGATGTCACTGTCATCATCTAGGTATATTGTTGCAGGGGCTGGAGGAGTATGTACAGAAGTAGGCAGAGGGGAATTGTAAGGAAAAATATCCTCATGAAAGACGACGTCACGGGAATGAAACAGGAGATTAGATTCCAAGTCCAAGACTTTGTAGCCCTTATGCATGTGGCTGTAACCAAGAAAAACACATTTTCGAGCACGAGCATCAAATTTATGTTTAGAAGGTGATGTGTTAGATGCAAAACAAAGACAGCCGAAAACTCTAAGATTTGAATAAGAAGGGAGTTTATGGTAGAGTACCTCATAAGGAGATTGCCACTTTAGGACATGAGTGGGAAGTCTATTGATCAAATGAGTGGCAGCAAGGATCGATTCCCCCCAGAATGTTGAAGGGAGATGTGCTTGAAAAAGTAAAGCTCGTGCTACATCAAGTATGTGGCGATGTTTCCTTTCCACCACGCCGTTTTGTTGGGGTGTGTGTGGAAGGGATCATTGGTGTAGGATGCCAAGAGAATGAAGAAGAGATTGAAAAACACCACTTGTAAATTCGGACCCATTATCCGATCTCAATACCTTGACCTTGGACTCAAATTGAGTATGAACCATTTTGAGGAAGAGGTCTATCGTATGCAAAACTTGTGTTTTATAACGAAGCAAAAAAGTCCATGTAGCTCGACTGAAGTCGTCAACAATAGTAAGGAAATAATTACACCCATTTAGAGTTTAGTTCTAAAGGGGCCCCAGAGATCGACATGTATGAGTTCAACGGTATGTGTTGAACGAATGGTACTTGACTGGAAAGGTAGACGACTCTGTTTCGCAATGGGACAAATCATGCAAGTATCGAGTGCTTCATTAGAATATACAACAGGTATATGCTTCATAACAGTCAAAGAAGGATGTCCTAGGCGTTTATGCCATAAAGCATTATTATAGGAAATTGAAACATTACAGGAAGAGTGAAGCTTGGATGTAAAGCTATCTATCACAGCAGAACTGAAAGAAGATTTGTTTAACACATAGAGGTTCTTGTGTAGCTGTCCTACGGCTATAATTCTCCTAGTCGTCAGGTCCTGAAAGGTACAATGAGAAGAGTAAAAATTCACTTCAACATGTGAGTTTAAGCAAAGTTTAGAAACTTATAATAAGTTGTACTGAAAATGTGGAACATATAGCACATCAGTGAGGGTAAAGTTAGGATGTAAGTGAACATTTCCTTTGAGAGTAACAGACTTTGTGGTACCGTCTGGGAGGTATACGATGGCAGGTTGTGTAGAAGATGAAATAGAATGAAGAGTTGACTTGTTTGCACACATATGATTAGTAGCCCCTGTGTCAACTATCCAAGAGTCATAGATATTATCAAGGGAACCAGAAAAAACACAACTCTTACCAGCAAAATTTTCCAGCTGTGCAAAATTAGCCTGTAGCGGATCCTCTTGCATGTGTGTTTGAGTGCCTTCCCCCTTCATTAGGCGTATTAGTTCTTGCAACAGAGCTTCTTGTGTGTGTTCTTTCTGTCGTTGGATGTCCTCTGTTTTTGCACTGTATGCCCGTATTCCCCCTGTCTCCTTCTTCCGCTTCTCAATTAAATCTCGATACCAGTCCGGCGTCCCGTGAAGTTTGAAGCAAGTATCTCTCGAATGGCCTCGGCGGTCACAATTGTTGCAGTACATGTTCCTTTTGTCTGTAGGTGTTCTATGTTGCCATTGTCTGGATGTATGCTCCTTTCGTCCACCTACCTTCACATGCATAGCAAGATTCTCCATAGTTTCTGCACCTTCCATATTCACTTCCCTCTGATTTTCGACCCGCAAAATCATAGAATACGCTTTGTTGACTGTAGGAACTGGATCCATCACGAGCAGTTGGTCACGTAGGTGATCGAAAGTCTCGCTCAACCCCATGAGAAATTGTGTAAGCCTAGTGAAAAGAGCTTGATCTGCAGCAGCCTTAGAGGCTCCACAGGTGCATCCACAGGTACATTGGGGATCAGGCATTAAGACATCCAACTCATCCCAAAACATGCGCAAACGTGAGAAATATTCAACTACCGACTTGTTTCCTTGTGTTAGTAGTGTAATTTCTCGCTGTAGTTGATACAGCAAAGGACCATTGCATTCTCCATACCTCTCTTCCAAATCAAGCCACAAGGTTCTTGCAGATTTAGCGTACATAAAACTGCCAACAATCTCTTTGGAGATACAATTGAGGATCCATGTTGTAACCATGCTATTGACTCGTATCCATTGCTCAAAAAACGGATCAGCAACACTCGGTTTTGAGGTGGTGCCGTCGATGAATCCTAGCTTCATTTTGGCTCGGAGAGCTCTTTTCACCGCATAGCTCCATGTGAGGTAATTGCTCTTGGTTAGTAATGTACCGACAAGGATCATACCAGGATGATCGGATCCATGTAGCTGAAGTGCCCACATGATCATTGCCTGTTCTTGAAGATTACTTCCACATGTTTTGTTGCCTTACTAATCTATGTTGATGACATTTTATTAACAGGTGATTCTGCTGCTGAGATTACAGCGTTGAAAGATTACTTGCACTCCCTCTTCACCATCAAGGATTTGGGATATGCTAAGTATTTTTTGGGGCTGGAGTTTGCTCACTCCTCTCACGGACTTCTTGTCACACAACACAAGTATCTCACAGACATCATCACTGATGCCCGTTTACAGGATGCGAGGGTCGCTTCTACACCTCTACCATCGGGTCTTAAGCTCACTGATAATGATGGATCTTTATTGTCTGATCCCAGTTTGTACAGGCACTTGGTGGGTCGCCTCTTGTACCTCGGCTTCACGCGACCCGATATCTCCTTCGCCGTTCAACAACTCTCTCAGTTCCTTCAGCATCCACGGTCCTCCCATTTGGATGCTGCGCTCCACGTCCTCCGCTATCTCAAAGGCACACCATATTTGGGTCTTTTCTTCTCCTCCTGCAATTCTCTTCAGCCCAATGTGTACACAGACGCCTCTTGGGCCTCATGTCCCGACTCCCGCCGTTCTATCACAGGGTATTGCATCTTCTTGGGTTCCTCCATCATTTCCTGGAAGACCAAGAAGCAGACGACCATTTCTCGTTCCTCCGCCGAGGCTGAGTATCGCAGCATGGGGTCGGCTGTTTGCGAGCTTCTTTGGATCACTTACATTTTGCGTGCTTTCCAGGTCTCTTTTCGCATCCCTGTTTCCTTTTGGTGCGATAACCAGGCTGCCATTCACATCACAGCCAACCCGGTTTTCCATGAGCGCACCAAGCACCTCGACATCGATTGTCACATCGTGCGCGATCAGTTTAAGTTGGGGCTCATCCAGCCCACTCACATCGCTGGACATAACCAGCTGGCTGATTTGTTCACTAAGGCCTCTTCTACTGCAGATTTCACTCGCCTTTTTTGTCAAGCTGGGCTTGGCTCCCCAAGCTCCACCTTAAGGGGGGGCTGTCACAGAATACAGAACACTGCAGATGAAGTTTTTTGGTGAAGACGATTGCTGCTGGCATTTCCTGATGCGTTGGCCACTGACGTGGAGTCCACACAGGACTCTAACTTAACCCTTCATTGTTATTTTGTATTTCACGTTTTTGTTAGCTTTCTCAGTCAGTTTTGAAATTTGTTAGAAATAGTTATAACTGCATCTACTTGCTCCCTTTTTCTGTATATATAGGAACTGCGTACAACTCTGTTTTTTTGTAGCTGAATATACAAGAAATGGCTTCCTTCTGGCCAGCTCAATTCTCTGCGTTATCTCTGCTTATTTTTTCTGGAATTCTCTACTTGTTACACTTAACTGTTGTGAGTTGTTTTCAGATTCCTTCATCTTTGCAATACGCTTCAAATTCTTAAGAGCTATATTTGCCTCCTTTGTTACTTCAAATGGTTTTGATACTGCAGCCCTTTTGTTTTTCCAAGAGCTTTGAATCTCTTTAAGATTGTAAAAGCTTCTGATTTCTCCTTCAAGGAAAACACCCACGTCATTCTTGAAGAATCATTAGTGAATGTCAAAAAATACCTGTGTTGGCCCAAGGATGTAGTTCTCATTGGTCCACAGATATCAGAATGGATGAGCTCTAAGGGGGCACTAGCTCTTCATGACTTTCCTTTGGAATGGTGCTCGATGTTGTTTTTCCATGATACACTTCCACATGGATTTGTATTTATCTGAATCTCTGGTAGTCCTTCCACCATCTTTTGTTCTTTTAGAAGCTTTACATCATGGAAGTTCAAATGACAATACCTTTTGTGCCAAAACAAAGAGTCTTTAGCAATTTCAGCCTTGAAAGCAATGTGATGCAGCCGAAGTGAGAAATTTTTAGTGCTTTTCGTTTCTACCTTAGCAATGACATTGTCCGCTTCTATGTTGTCATAAATCTTACAACAATTATCTTTGAACTCAAGACTATACCCATTTTCAACAAGCTACCCGACACTTAGCAAATTTTGTGCTAAATGCTTGACACCTCTTTGGGAATCAACAGCCACGCTTCCTTTCCCATTTGCTTTTACAATGCTCCATTTCCAAGTTTTACTTTTGAAGTGATGTTTGTTAAAATTCATCAAGCAGTTCATAGCAAGGCTGCAGAGTTTGAGCATTCTTCTTCAAAGGAACAGCAGACTTACAGAAGGTGATGAGGAAGTGTGAAAGGGGCTTCGCACCTTTATTAGTAGTTTATGCGATTTTATAAGTTGCAGCAGTAGAATAGAAGTCGCAAGTGCTATTTCGTTGTACGTCTTCTTTTTTTCCCCTTCCCAAAAGTTTCTTCCACTTTGCAGGGAGTATACAGAAGTTGGATTTGGTATTTAGATATTGTTGCTATCAATGATCTGGCCAATCACAAATCAAAATTATGAGATCTTGGAAATATAAATTTTTCCAAAATAAAATGGACGAAGCGATAAAAAAAAATGGGATTTCCACTATTCTAAAATGTTGATGTAGTATCTAATAAGGGTTAAATCAACTATTCAACTTTTTAAAGTCTTTCTAAGAAAGGAAATGATGTATACATAGGAAAAGCCGTGTGCAATGAAAAATGCAAGCACGGCTTGGGGAGGGGTTTTTCTTTATTTAACTAACATAACAAAGAAATTATCTACTCTATTCGACTAGTTCCGGGTTCGAATCCCGAGCAACCCACTGTTATATCGAAATTATATGTATAGCGTATAGCGATCCATATTTTCTTTTTGTAATCGACGTTTTTATTAGAAGCTAGCACGACAGTTATAGGCAGTTGAAACCTGAAATTCTATATACACACTTGTATCCAGCTTCTTTCACAAGAAGCCAGAAAACAGAGCTGTAACATTCTTCTGAAATTCATATAGATTGCTTCAAGAATTCAAACACCTACATTTAATAATGATTTGTACACCTTCTCTATCTCTTCTACTTTAATTTTTACATGGTACCAGAGCCAATTTTAATGGTCTCTAATTAGTTCAAACAAAGAAAATCTACTGCGTTTCCATCTTGATCACAAGATTCATGAAGAAAATCAAGAATGGCAGAAGATCTTGATACCCTCAAAATCCATCCCAGTAACAATCCTGGATTGAGTTTAGTCACTACCCCCTTCCATGGCTCGAATTTCTTATCATGGAGCAGGTCAATAAAATTGGCCTTGACAGCCAAAACGAAGATGAGTTTCATAAGCAAGGATGCAGAAATACCAGAAAGAAATACAAAAGAATTCGAACAGTGGATTAAGGTAGATAGCTTAGTTACCTCGTAGATCTTGAACTCAATTTCAAGAGATATTGTGGAGAGCTTCATGTACACAAAAACAGCAAAAGAACTAATGGCGGAACTTGAAAACAGATATGGACAAAGCAACGGTCCAATGGAGTATAGGCTAAAAAGGAAACACGCATCACTGTCACAAGGTTCTTCGGATCTCTCGACATATTTTTCAAAATTAAAAAGGTTATGGGATGAATTGGCCTGCATTACACCCACTCCAAATTGCACTTGTACTTGCACATGCGCTGCAACAAAGGAAAACGCATATGTCAAGAGCTCGGATCCACTTATGCAGTTCCTAATGGGGCTGAATGACTCCTACGGTCACGTGAGGAGTCAAATTCTTATGATGGAGCCCTATCCTAATGTGAGCAAAGCCTTTTCTACAGTACTTAGAATTGAAAAACAGGAATATACCAACACAGGACCTCAGTATGCATCTCAGAATATGGCGATGCAAGCTTTCAAGAAACAAGAATTTCCAAGAACCTTTCAAAAGAAAAGAAACTTTGTTGACAAGAGGTCTCAAATATGCAAGGAGTGTGGTAAGACAGGGCTCCTAAAGGAAGTATGCTTCAAGATCCATGGGTACCCTGATTGGTACAAGAGCCTAATGGAACAAAGAAAGAGGAATGCCACTGGAATCAACAAAGTTGCTGCTGTCATAGAGATGAAGGAAGAAACCAACAGGATGATTGATAAGAAAGCAATAGCTCAAGTCTTAAAGTCTGAATTTCACAAGATTCTGGGAGGATTCCAACCTCAAACGCTAGCACCACTGATGGAAACTACGTTGATTACTCAGGTAAAATCACTGAACACTTTACCATCAGTTCTGAAATTTCTTGGATAATAGACAGTGGCACCACCACTCACATGTGTAATAATGATCTACTCTTAACCAATAAAAGGACTGAAATAGGCAATAAATACATCCATCTTGCTGATGGAACAGAACATAAAGTGATATGCATAGGGGACATGAAGCTTGATGATGAACTGATCTTGAAAAACATCTTATATGTCCCAAGTTTACATTTCAATTTATTGTCTGTTAGTAGTTTATGTGCATCATCAAACATCAAAATTGAATTCCTTGACTCTTATTGTCTGATGCAGGACCACAAGACTAAGGGTACTATTGCAGTGGGCCTTCTTATAGGAAAGCTTTACATTTTGAACAGAAAATCCTTTGACAGCAAAATTATAAAGGATATTGTGTGTAGCCTTAGTACCTTTTGAATTAATGCATCACATATTTCTGTAGAAACTTGGCATAAAAGGCTAGGCCACTTATCTCACAATGTATTGATCCACACTGGTCTAGTCAACAATGACAAAGAGCATGCTACATGTTGGTGAAATTTGCCCACAGGCAAAACTGCAGAGACAGCCTTTTCCTTTAAGCACTTCTTTTTCAAAGGAATATTTTGATCTTTTACATATTGATCTATGGGGTCCCTATAATGAATATTCAATATCTAAATGCACTCATATCTTAACTATTGTGGATGATTGTAGTAGATCTACATGGACATACCTCATGCATTATAAATTACAAGCTCTAGAATTGCTAAAGAATTTTCATAAGATGATTCTTACACAATTTAATAAAAGAATCAAAACAATTAGGAGTGATAATGGACCTGAATTTTTAAGTGAACAATGCCAAAGTTTTTTCAAGGAAGAAGGAATAATACACCAAACTACTTGCACTTACACCCCACAACAAAATGGTGTAGTTGAAAGGAAGCATAAACACCTATTACAAGTGGCAAGATGTCTAATGTTTCAAGCTAATTTATCCAAGATGTTCTGGACAGAAGCTATTTTAACATCCACCTTTTTAATAAATAGAACACCTACTCCTATATTAGCATGGAAAACCCCTTATGAAGTTCTTTTCAATAAACCTGTTGATTATTCATTATTTAGAACTTTTGGATGCATGTGTTTTTCTGCTAATAATCAACCACACAAGTCTAAGTTTGATGTAAGAGATATAAAATGTGTTTTCCTTGGATATACTCCTAATCAAAAGGGATATAAAGTCTATGATCTTAATAAAAGGACTATGATAGTGTCTAGAGATGTTATTTTCAATGAGAATGTTTTTCCTTTTGCTAATCATTCTACTGATCCTATTAGTTGTTCTTTGCCTAATATACTATCTGATGATGATTTAAGCTATCATGTGGAACATCAACAAGAATCAGACATAATGGAAACAGATAATGATATTAATACTAATGAAGTACAAGAAAATGAGACTGACCATTTACATGTTCCCAGAAGATCAAATAGACACACTAGTAGACATATTAGATTTAATGATTATGTATGCACTCATGCACAAACAGAAACTGATATACCGGTTGTTTTATGTTCTCCTTACCTGCATAAATGCTTTCTTACTGCTGCTAATAACCCAGCATAGCCTAAAAATTTTAGTGAGGCCATTAAAACAAGAGAATGGGTTGATGCTATGGATAATGAGATTAAGGCCTTAGAAGATAATCAAACATGGGAAATTACTGCACTTCCCAAAGGTAAAAGGGTTATAGGATGTAAATGAGTATACAAGGTGAAACTTAAACAAGATGGGACTATAGATAGATATAAAGCTAGGCTTGTAGCCAAGGGATACAACCAAATAGAAAGAGTAGATTATCTAGATAGTTTTTCACCCGTAGCTAAAGCAGTAACAATTAGAACCCTACTTGCTGTACCTGCAAAATATCATTGGCACTTACACCAACTAGATATTAATAATACATTCTTGCATGGATTTTTGGATGAAGAAATTTATATGTCACCACCTGAGGGTTATTCTGTGCCTAAGGATCATGTTTGTAGATTAAAGAAATCTTTGTATGGTCTTAAGCAAGCCTCTAGGCAATGGAATAAGAATTTACTTTACAATTAGAGAAATATGGCTTCAATTAGTCTAAACTTGATCATTGTCTATTTACTATAACAAATTGAAAAAGATTTCTTTTGTCTACTAGTTTATGTAGATGATGTCTTGTTAGCAAAACCATGTGAAAATACTATCTCTGAAATCAAATATTACATGCATAATCTGTTTACTATAAAAGATCTGGGAGAGGCCAGATTTTTCCTTGGTGTTGAAATCTGCAGGTCAAAAACGGGCATTGTCTTGTTCTAAATGAAATATATCAAGGATATAATTGATGATATTGGGCTATCAGAAGCAAAGGCAACTAGTACACCTCTACCTATGGGAATAAAACTCAGCAGCTCAGAAGAACAGCTGGAAAATCCTGAAAGTTTCAGGAGATTAGTGGGAAGATTGTTGTATTTGGGATTTACCAGGCTGGATATTTGTCATGGGACACAACAACTAAGCCAATACACCCAATTCCCATGTAAATCACACTGGAATGCAGCACTTCACCTGGTTAGATATCGCAAAGGAACCATGAACAGAGGACTGCAACTCAACACAGATGGCAACTTTGAACTTAAGGCATTCTGCGATGCAGATTGGGCAAGTTGCAAGGACTCAAGGAAATCACTCACCGGATATTGTCTATTTTTGGGAGGATCACTTAGCTCCTGGAAAACTAAAAAGCAAACAACCGTGTCAAGATCGTCAGCTGAAGCAGAATATTGGAGTATGGGAACAACCACATGTGAACTCATATGGATCTTTGACTTGCTGCAGGATTTTAAAATCATCCCTCCTACACCTATCAAGTTTTATTGTGATAATCAGGCTGCATTATATATCACGGCTAATATGATTTTCCATGAAAGAACCAATCATATTGAGATTGATTGCCACTTGGTAAGAGAAAAATACAAACAAGGATTCATTAATCCTATGCATATTTCCTCCAAGGTACAGCCCGCAGATGTATTTACTAAAACCTTACCAGGGCCAAGATTCATGTTTCTTATTTTCAAGTTGAATCTTGTTAATATCTCAACAAGCTTCACTTGAGGAGGGCATGTTAAAATTCATCAAGCAATTCATAGCAATGCTGCAGAGTTTGAGCATTCTTCTTCAAAGGAACATCAGACTTACAGAAGGTGATGAAGAAGCGTGAAAGGGGCTTCGCACCTTTATTAGTAGTTTATGCGATTTTATAAGTTGCAGCAGTAGAATAGAAGTCGCAAGTGCTATTTCGTTGTAACGTTTTTATTAGAAAGCTAGCACGACAGTTATAGGCAGTTGAAACCTGAAATTCTATATATACACTTGTATCCAACTTCTTTCACAAGAAGCCAGAAAACAGAGCTGTAACATTCTTCTGAAATTCATATAGATTGCTTCAAGAATTCAAACTCCTATATTCAATAATGATTTGTAGACCCTTCTCTATCTCTTCTACTTCAGTTTTTACAATGTTAGTATCCGACCTTTGAAAAATATCTTGATTACTTGATATGTCATTACTACATCCACTATCAAGATACCAAATATCTTCTTTTTCATGAGAAATAGGTTGAGAAGCATAAAACAAATTTTCTTCTCGTTATTGTTCTTAAAATTTCGCTTGTTCCTCGACTTTAAGTCTGCAATTTTTTTCAGCATGATTAAACCTATGGCAGATATAACATATTGAGGCGTACCTTTATGCCAACAATCATCATTGGTGTGATTATTTCTCTTGCAAATCTTCCATGTAACTTCAAACTCCTGTAATTTTTCGTGCCTTCCCTTTTCTGAGACTCTTGTTCTTTCTTTTTTCTCCAATTTGATCTTTTGTGGGAGCCTTCTTTTGGCTGAAATTTGGTCTGGAATGTAGTGTCATTTGATTGGTTTGCTTGTGACAATCTTCTCTTCTCGTGCGCTTGAAGAGATCCAATGAGTTATCCTATTTTTAGCGCCGTGAGATCCTTGGATTGCTCGATAGCAGCAAACACGTACTCATATTTTCCTGTTAGGCTCATCAAAATTTTCTCTACAACAAGCTGAGCAGTGATCTTTTCGTCATACATCCTCATTTGGTTGACGATGTCATCACTCTAGTTTGATACTCCGGATATTTTCAGAATCTTTCATTTTCAAATTTTGAAAATCTCGTCGTAGAGTTTGAAGATTGATAGTTTTCACCTTTTCGTCACCATGAAACTCTTGTTCCAAAGTGTTCCATGCTTCCTTTGTTGTAGGCGCATTTGATATCTTCAAGAGATGGGTTTCCCATAGCTCATGTGAATTTTGCTGAGGACGCATGCATCCAAATGTCGTGCTGCATCAAGTTCATTCTTTTCAACGGTACTCATTCCAGCTTCATTTTTAGGCTCATTGACGCCCTTCTCGACTGATGTCCATAGTCCTTCAGCATTGAAATGTCCTCATCTTGATCTTCCAATATTCGTATGAATGGAACCAAGGAGAAAGATGATCCCGTACTGCTTGAGACATTCTTTTACTTCCTAGGATCCAAAATGCTCTGATACCAATTTGTAAGTGCAGAGAATATTTTCTTTATTAAGCTACTTGGCTTTCTATCTTGCAAACTATGGTGTACAAGCCAATTTATAGGACCTATTGGATAAATCTAGAATTACCAAATATTAGAAAAACAAATAAGAAGTTTCAAGGTCTATATAGATGCATTGTCTCTCCAACACAATAAACATCATAATCAAATTAAGGTTACAAGAAAAGAACATACAGAAGTAAATAAATTAAAGAAATTTCCACACCCACTGAATTTGTTTTCAGAATATTACAACAAAATTGAGTCAGATCAGCAGAACTGATGAAGAAATTGTCAGTCATGAAATTCTTTTCGGAATCCTATGCTGCAACCATGAACGAATCTTCGATGCACTCTTTATCATACAACACATAAACAAAAATCTTGAATTCAAGAACCACCATTTTGATACTCATGACTCTGAAGCGTGGGCACAGTCCTCGTACCAGAAGCTGTAAAAGCCCTGACATGGCCGACCATCGAAACCTGCAAAGCCTCCTCTTGGTAAGCCCTCCTCTCCAACTCATCCATCCTCTCCTTCTTCTTCTTTGCATTCACCAACATCGCTATCATCAGCAAACTCAAAAGACAAGCCCCTAACGCACCTCCGATCGAGCTCACAATCACTATCTTCCCTTTGCTCACAACCTTCCCTTTCAAGGGCACCAGGGTCGACTCCACCACCAATCCAAAGTGTCCGTTCTTTGTTGCAACACAGACATTAGTCTGCGTTTGGTTTGATAAAATGACTTTTCCATCATGCTCGAAGCTTGCGCATAAAGGGATGATTCCTGATGCAATAGCGAGCAAGTTTGTGCTGCTAAAGTCTATAGTGATGGGCTTTTCTCCGGCCTCAATTCCAAGATCAGATGGAATCGTGCTGTAGTTTCTGTCAGCAAAACTGTAAGCAAGTAGGCCTAAGACAGGTGAGATGAGCTGATAGCCTGATAATTCGTAGCTGTTGTAGTACACAGACGACCATTCGGATCCAAGATTTTGTCGAACCAGCATGACTCGTTCCACACAGGGATGCACGTTCGCACCGATGCCTAAGTAGAATTCCTTGATTCTTGCACCATAACGTTGGAGACTGCCACAACGCAGCCTTATCGTGTCCACGTTTATGCCTGAAAGATTTGCAGGTAGGTTGATCTGCTGCAGTTTGCCTGTTCTCAAGAAGTTGCTCTTGTTGTATGATTTGAATGTGTAGTCTCTGATGACAAGATCAAGAATACGAGCCGATTTGATCTCTTGAGTACCGGGCTTTACTGCTTCTGGAGTCGCCAATGAGAGGAGCATGAGAGTGAGAGTGAAGATGAAGTCCATTTAAGTAAAGAGTTTGATCAAAGGATTGTTTAGTAGGGTGAGATTTCAAGCATGAAAAAAGGGGCTTGATTGTGTCTATGTAGTTGAAAGTTAGCTGTGTGTTAATCAGCTTCTTGTGCTATGTTAGTGTGGGAAACTAGGGACTGACTGCTGAGGGATATGTGAGATTCTGAGTGGCTTTTCTTCTGTATTCAAGGGTAGTGGAAAAGGAAGACTATTTTCAATTTAAAGGTGCACTGTACACCAGTCGGATTTTCTGTTTTAATTTTATGATTTATCTTATATCACAAAATTAAATGTATAAACTATTTTTTTAATGTAAACTGCATGTATGGATACGTAGCATTATAAATAGAGTGGAACATGAGATGAAATATAAAATTTTAATGGGTAAATTAAGCAGAGTTTTTCTTAAGTTTGACATAATTTGGATATTCTTCCATTACTTGAAAAATTACAAATATTAGTTGATGTTTGGGGGAATTATGTAATTCTTGGATGCGGCTTCAAATTATCAATTTTGTCATTACTGTATTTTTTTTCTTTTTACAAAAATAAAAAATTGTGAAAAAAAATCGGACAAGTGGACGTAAAATTCAAAATTGCAAAGAATTATTCACTTAATCCATAATTTCAAATAATTCTAAAAAAATAGGTAAAAAATATAATTTATAATCCACAAGGCCACTTTATTTAGTAGTTCATCAAGAAAAATAGATGAATGCCTAACAGAGACTAACGGATTTGGACTAAGTTTTAGACAACCGTTGAAATTAAAAAAATACGTATTGGTAACTTTTCAAATCGCATTAGAATATTTTTAATTGTATCAATTTTCAAGTGAATTTTGTTGTAATTTACCCCTTTTTTTAATAGAAAACTTAATTTTTTTCCATGATTTCATTCCACAAATACAAATATAATATGCACATCTTAACATCTTAGGTAGTAATTTATACTCTAGAATATAAAATATAACAAAATATTAGAGGTAATTCGATCACCTTTATTGAGATTTGATATAATTATATGTAAATTTTTTATGATTTAAAAAATTATATTAATATTTCCTGACATTTGTCTCCATCTAATAAAATGACTCTTTCATTGATTAAATTTATCAAATTTGTTGATAGTAAAAATAAATAAATAAAAAATTAACATTTATCCAATTGACTTTATTAGGATATATTCACTTAACCAAATGCAAGCAAAAAACTTCCTATTTTTAAGAATGATTCTCTTAAAATGCAGTATTATTATGAGCTATTTTTTTTTTCTTATAGAAAATACGATGTATTATTAAAAAGCATTCATAGAAAATATGGCAGAAAGTATTATTATGAGTTAGGGAGGTCGGGGTGATGATTTTTGGAGCGTGAGGTAATAATGGTGATTGATTGAAGTCAAAAGAGGTCAGAAAAAGTGGGAGACGATGGCGTGCTTGGATTAGTGAACAAGACATAGCCTTCTACCTTTGGACCTAAAAATAGTCTAAAATAATAACTTGTGTGTTGATTACATGTCTCCCACTCCTCACAAGCCACCCACATCAATCAACAATGCCCTACTCGACGGGGACCACATAACCCTTTCATTGTTCCTTCACTTATTTTTTTGCAACTATTCCCTCGGTTTTTCTTTTTTATCAGACACTATAAATGAGTTGCTCTCTTGGATCTTGGTGATGGTGTCACGAATTTTTCATGAATTGAAGATATAGAATTTGAATGGTTTATTTTTTTAATATGATGTGTTTTTAATATAAAATTATGAGGTTTGTATGAAATTAGAGCGGACAATCTTATATAACGATGAATCGATCATGTCTCACACGGCATCAACTCTTTGTCTGCAATCAGTTGTGGGGTTTGAGAAACAGTTTAACACTAGCATAATTTAAATAGTTGATTTACTGAATAAAATATTAAATTTTCAAAAGTCATTGAAAAAAAAAAAGAATAAGAGAAATTTGATTACATAAAAAAGCTATTTAAATTACTGAATAAAATATTAAATTTTCAAAAGTCATTAAAAAAAAAAAAGAATAAGAGAAATTTGATTACATAAAAAAGTGACTAAGTATAAATTTAATGATAATAATTTTTTTCATTTCAATAATGAATTTTATAATTTCAAAATAGTGATTATCATTTTATAGAATTAGTTTGCTATTAGTAAAAATTAGTAGTAAATCTAGTGCATAAAATTATTACTATGAATAATTTGACATATATATAATGACAACTTAGTTACAATAAATAATTGATGTCATTATATTTTATTATTATTTAGTTATTATAAATGTATCACTAATTATCCATAGTAATAATTTCATGCACAATTCTTGACTCTAATATAATTATGTAATGATAAGATCAAAAATATTATCATTTAATATATTTTTTAAGTGAAATTTTAAAATTATTACTTATATTTTATTACTATTATTATATTTCTTTGTATTGAGTTTTAAATTTGTAGAATAATAATTGCAAATTAAATGAAATATATAAAGAAAATATAAATAGTAAAAATTCTAGAAAGTAGTATTTTTTTTGGGGGGAGGGGAGGGGGTAGTATATAGAAATTGGTGAGTAAGCCCTATTGGCCGCTAGGGCTCAACAGTGGTTGGGTTTAACCGTGTCTGCAATTGATGTAGGATATCTGACAGTATCATTTGTGAAATTAAAGAGGATAATACCTCACTTAACGAGATCAATTGCATCGCGCATGTTGCATCAAGCTTATAGTCAGAATTGATGCAACACACTTGACGACATCATTTGTGAGGATAGTAATTCGCAAAGCACAGCACCAATTGCATGTCACGCTGCATCAACTCATCTGCGATCGATATGGGATGCGAAACATCTTCAGTGAAGTTAGAATGCATGATACCTCCAACAATAGCCTCAATTGATGCAACATGCAATGCAATTGTTGTGAGCTCTTCGACTAGAATTAATATGGGATACATGACAATATCATTAGTGAAGTCAGGAAAAGATATTATGGTAAGACGAGGTATGTCCGATCTGATTTCATATTTGATTAATTGAATTGGCCTAAATTATAAAATGGTATGGCCTTTGTAGCAGAAGAGCATTCATTCCTTAACAGGTGTTATAAAAAAATTGTAATGACTCCAGGCAAAGTCTTTCCAAATTGTGCCAAATGTTTTTACGATCAACACCATTAAAATAATTGATCGAATGCAGAAATTAACTTTGGTACTATTTTAGGAACGACCTCTTTGAATTTTGTTGGAATGGACATCGTAACACATGGTTATAAGTATATATCCAGTTTGGAATGGCCTTTTGAACTTATTTGCGATGGTCGTGCCTTTTTTGCTATGGTGTCTATACCTCATCTTGTAATATCAATGCTAGCACATATTGTAACGACCTTGGGACTCCTATTGTGGATGTTTTTGTAGTTTTGAACGGCATCTGAAGCGACTTTTTATCCTATTTTAGTAACATCTTTTTAAATGGAGACATACTAGTGTTTGTATCTCATTTTGGTACTTTTTTGGACAGATTTTCGTAATGGTTAGATGAATATATTCGAGTGGCTTTAAGAATAGATTTCAGGTTTTGTGATAATGAAGTGTATTTTTAAAATCCTTACAGAAGCCGTTACAAATGTAGTATATTTGTATATAATTTATTTATATTTAAATTATAATAATATTTATTTTTTCAATACTTTGTTGATCTTTTAGTTATATTTTTTTTTTGTTGAATTTGTTAAATGTGAAATATTATACAATTTATCTAGCAAGAAAATAGTAAAAACATAATTAATTAAATTTAAATAGCATTTAAAATTTATATTCATCATATACATACAAATTTAAAAGAAAATAAAAACAGAAAAACTACCCTAATCTAGATCATGCTCCCCGTCGGTAGTGTTGCACTGTGCTCTTCCCATCATCAAGCGTCGGGGTATCAGTTGGAGGTTAGACAGTCGGAGAGGCGAAGGGTCGGGAAAGGTGGTCGCCTAGTGCTCCAGTGTCTCCTCGAGCATCGTGACCCGATCATCGAGGACTGGGAGTCACAAACTGTGGTGTCAGGGGCGGTACAGTAGTGAACGGGTTAGGGTGTGATGGTCCAGCAATTGTGAGGTGGGCCTCAAAGTCGAGATTGAATACACGCCCCTCGTCCAGCTGCCCGCTCCTGACATCCACAACTATTGCTCGGTGACCAAGTTTTAAGAAGATGATGGAGGATCTTGTTGGTCATTCGATGGCTGGGATTGTTGTTCTTCCATCATCCTCTGGAATGCCTGCTCTAAATAGATTAATGGATTAGTAAAATAAAATAAAATCAAGTTCAGTTGAAAATAAAAAAATTACGACTGATTTAGTCTACTTACCACGACTTCCTCTGCCCTCGGTTGGCTCCATTGCTAGTCCTCCTTTCTTTTATAAACTTTCTCAAACCCCTCTATCTGTTTGACAGTGCGACCTAGTAGTTCCTCCTGTCCAAGACCAACATAAAAATGATTACTGCATTAAAATAATAAAATAAAATTAAAATGGATGATCCACTGCAGTAAACAATAGCTGCTAGGGTCGGGTTAGCTGCCCAGTTGACCTTATTCTTTGCCGACTAAGTCTTGAACTCTGGACTTGCCCATATCCTAACAGTTAGCGCCAAATCTGATCGGCCAACCACAACGATCAGGACATTGAGCTCGGGCGTCCTCGAACTGCTTCCGCAGGTACCTACCAGCTTGCCACTTAAAGACCTTGAACATCGATTCATTCAAGTAGCTAAAACAAAAATTGTAAGTAATCAATCAAAATCAATATTCACATTTGAAAACATAATTAAAAATTTGGAACAACTCATGCCTATAAATTATCATTCAAGAGGAGCTGGTACTCCTATTGAATTTGCCATATAGATTCCCAGGGATGAGGATATTAGTTGTGCACTATAGAATCGATCGCATTGTGAAAATTTCTATCTGCACTAAAAAAATAATTAAATATTAAAAATAAAAAAATGGAACAAAAATAATTAAATAATTTTTTTTTCGTTGCCTCAATAGCTAATAGTGACATACCGACAGTGGTAGCGCTGGTGGTGGTGATGCATCCCACAACGTGGGGGGGGCCTGTGAACTGCTCACCCCCGCAACGGATGACCTTGCTGTGGCTAGATACACTGACGTGGTCTGCGGCATGGACGCAGGCCCTGGTGGTGGAGGTGGTGAAGGTGCTTCTGCATCTACAACAAAAGAGGAGGACTACGTGAGCTACGGCAACAGCCTCGACCTGGATGGGGCGGACCACCGATTGTTATAGATCTATAACTTAAAAATTATACAATTAAAAACTATTAAATTTAATTTTACTTAATATAATAAAGTATAATATTATAAGTATTTAAAATTATTATTATATTATTATAGATTTCGTAAGTTATTATAAACTCTACTAATCGGACCATTTTTTCTAAAATGACACTAAAACCCAATAATTATCTTAAAATGTGTGCTAAATTCAATTATTTTTTTAAAATTTGCATTAAATTTCATAGTTTTTAGAAAATGTGGACTAAATCTTAATCATATTTCCTAAAATGAGACTAAAACTCAACATTTGTCCAAAAATGTGTACTAAATCTAAATAATTTTCCGAACTTTTCTATTTTTTTGAATTATCCTATTTTTTTTATTTTCTAAATTATCATAAAATGTCATAAAATATAAAAAAAATTAGTAACAAAATATTTCTGAAAACTGCATAAAAATATCCCGGAAATTGCATACATGTCATATAAGTAAAAAAATAATCATAATACATAAAAATACTCCAAAATTCGAAAACATCTTTAGAAAAATGGCATAAACTTTTTCTATAAATACATACATATTTTTCATGAAATTGCAATCAACATACAACATACATACATTTTAATCCCAAAAGTTAACAAAAAATAAACGAAATAAATAATTATATCATTCTTATCATCATCATAAACAATATTATAAACCCAACATTTCGTAATTAATCAAAAATTAGCCAATAAATATTCTTTATCAACTAATATTACCCAATAATTCATGACCAATATGCATGCGGTTTAAAATTAAAATTTTTTGGGTAAATGTAAGTTTTATTAAGTAAAATAATAGTACAGTAAAACTAAAATTATTGTAGAATGCCCAAAAGTATCAGAAATCAAGAAATAAAAGGATAAAAATTGAAGAAAATATTTTTCAGAGTATTTTTGAAAATTTTATTATTTCATAAAAACTGAAAATTTGAGAAAATTTTAATATTTCTAAATATTTGTGAAAATTTCAGAAAATATTATAATTTCAGAAAAATATTAAGTATTTCAAAAAATATTTCAATATTTTAGAAAATATTTTAATATTTAGAAATTTTCAAAATACTTAAGAAAAAAATTGAAAAATATTTCATACTATTTCCGAAAAAACATTTGAGAATATTTATGAAAACTTCAGAAGAATTTCAAAATATTTTCTTAATACTTCCGAAAAAAATACTTCATGATATTTATGAAATTTCTGAAAAAAATAATATTTCGTATATGCATTTTTAAGTACAGAAAATCAAAAAATTGCAACAAAAGTCATAAAAATTTCAACAAAATTTTACAAAATTCTCAAAAATAATAACAAAAATTAGACATACATATTTAAAAGTAATAGCAACAAGTTGGAGGTGCCTACCTGGTGGACCGAGGATGTGGTGGTGGCAGGATAGGGAGCTTGAGAGTGAGAGAGGTGGTGGCGGTAGAGGTGGTTGGGGGAGAAGGTGGTGACGATAATGGTGGAGCCGAATGGCAACAGTGCTAAGAAAGGGGGATTGGGGTGGGGTGGCGGAAGTGGTGGGTTGCTTTGGAGAAGATAAAGGGAATGAAAAAATTCTGCTAAGTGTCGTCGTTCCAAAAATCGTTAAAAAAGAGTGATATGTCAGAATTCTGGAGGATGATCAGTGGTTGCGATCCCGACGATCCGTTCTCGATCTTGTTCAATCCGAGGATCAGAAAACACGTCAAGCTAGTCAGGTCGGTCCCCAACGAAGGCGCTCCGACGCTCAAGTCAAAATACAGGTCAAAAAGATATAATTGCGAGTATTAAAGTGACATAAAAATGTCAAGATTACCTCTCTCAGTCGAAGTTTTGCATATTTATATAACTAGAATTTGTCAAAATGAGCTGCCGCATGTCATGATCATGGGGACTGAATCTTTTAATCGGACGGCCCATCGCTAATCAAGCGCATGGATCGTGCCTAGGATCAGGATCCACGATCTCCTTCATAAATCACGCTTCTGGATTTTCTCTTGCTATATTTGCTGATAAGTTGACTTAGAAGGGTGACATTCTGCTTTTACCCTTAATGAGGGGTACATGTGTCATTTAATATTTTTCCTCATCATTACTCCCCCAGTTCTGAGGTGTAATTGATTACACTAAAGAAGTCGAAAGCTTTCTTCTGGTCTGTCAGTACTGTCGTCTCGGTTTGTGGGATAATACGTGTCCACTGATAACTGGTGTATCGATCTGCGAGTTGCCACGCGTTGCTCTAGGGATGGCTTTCTTTGTGAAGTACATGCCCGCCTCCGGCTTATATATATAGTCACCTTATTCGAAAAAACTTGTCGACTTTGTCATCTGCCAGTGATCGCTGCCTTCAACCATTCGATCCAGCTTTTTGTCTCCAGTTTCAACATCCTCATCCTCAAGGTACCATGTCCTCCTCTAATTTTGATTACAATTCTGCTTCAGTCTCTTTTTCTCCTAATATCTTATGAAAATTTTTAGTCTATGTTAGAGCATAGTCCTTCGACGGGTATAGTTAGTACTGTTAAGTTAAAGGTCCAAAGCATAAAGGATAAATTCTTTATTCCCAGTAGTTATGAGGTCATAATACCTAAATCGTTTCATCGCATGGGTATAGTTAGTACTGTGCCTTTTCTATCCATCATTTTCAGGCTGGGTTACGCTTACCTCTAGCTCCCTACGTAGCCCAAATTCTTAGTTGTTTAGGCCTGTGTCCCATGAGTTGTCGCCCACTTCTATCCGCCATATTATTCTTTTCATAATCATCATGAGAGTCCACCGTTTTGAGCCAAATTTCGATAACTTCTGGTCACTATACTCTTTCAAGACCTCCAAAAGATCTGGGGATAGGGATTTCTTTTATTTGTCTAGCCGGAATGACTTAGATATCTCGACCCCTTGACATCTAATATTGGTCCTTGTAAGAAGAAGTTTATCTTCATTCGACCACCTCCGGGTCGTGAATGGCCCTTCTCGTTAAATTGGAGTTTAGACAAGCCAAAACCAGTAATTGAGGGAGGGGGGCTGGAAGGAGATCAAATTACTAGCCTTACCTCCTACCGATATGACCTGAAGAGGATTCTGGTAGAGGAGATACTCTTCCTGGCACATCTAACTCCAGCACCTCTCCAAGTTGAGGGTTCCTTAGGTGAATCATTTCTTCGTTTATCGCTGTATTTTCTTTTTACTTAAAAATTTCTGATTTGGACTACTTTATGCAGACGGTATGGTTATTCAGGCTCGAATTACACAGCGAATAAGGGCTCCACCCAACCTCAACCTCAACCTTCGAGGGCTCCACCCAACTTGAACCGGCTGCTTTGGCGACTCCTGAGGCAGTACCTCCCCTAGCTCTTATGACGATCGAACTGGGATGCGAGGATACAAGGTCTCAGAGATTTTGGGTGCCGAGGAGGAGAGATCGCGAGATCGATCTCCTGTCAATGACGGGAGCCCCAGCGAAGCATTGAGGAAACGCAGGCAACGTGGCAAGTCTCCTGTGAGGTATGATAGACAAGTACGATCTCGATCAGCTGGTTTTGATCATTCTGAAGAGGCTAGGGTCGAAGAGGAGAAGAACATGGAACTTCTACAAGGGGTGTCCGAAGCAATCCCCATCATCAGGCGGCTCGATTGGAGGGTGAAAAGTTGGTCCCAGACAGGAAAATTTCTCCAAATAGTACTATTTTCAAGTCTTAATCTGGTCAGGACTCTTGGGAATTATATAATGCGGGTTGTTTACCTCGCGACCAAGCCGCTCTTCTGTAGACTTTGTTCACCCGGATTGAGGAACATTGTGCTCATTCTCTGATACAGGTAATTTCATGGTTTTAACTCTTGTTCGAGCTATTTCTAATTCTAACTCGGATTTCCTTTTAGGCGGCCAACTTCGTTCGAGGCCTATCTCTTAAGTGCGCCGGTTTTTGACAAATTAGATTGTTGAGGAGCCTAGGACAGGGAGCTGAGGAATAGAATCTCAGAAATTTCTAGTCGGGAGGAGGACTGGGAGAGGCAACGATCGGAGTTGGAGGCTCGCATCAAAGACTTGGAAGAGAAGATGGCCTCTGAGGTGGCTAAACCCAGTGCCACTGGAAAGGAGATCGGGTTCGAGGCCGGTCATGCCGCAAGGAAGATCATTGGAATGATCAAAGGTCGTAAAGATTTTATTAAGTCTGAAGAGTTCGCGAAGTACGTCTTCAAGGTGATCGTAATTTCTTAAAAGCTCCAGCGTTCGAGTCGGCAGTAGAGACGAAGGCGACGGATTATCTAATGCAGGGCTTTGATAGATGCAAGGCCGAAGTGACTACTCTAAATGAATTTGTGCCTGATTTTGACGCCTCCGACTAGATCCTGGCCTTGATGCGAATCTCCAACCCTTTCCCGAGGAAGAAATCCCACCAGCCGTTGAGGATGAGTTCACTGTGCTTCTGGAAGATATCGAAGAGGATTGAACTCTATTGTAGCCTTTTGTTTTTTTACTTTCTACGACCTTGAATATTTTGTTGATCAAACTATCAAACTGTTGATTCTATCAGACTGTTGATTCGACCAGATTACAGTATCTTTTTCAGATGCTTCTTTGTAGATTTGTTATCTTTCACAGATCTAATATGTGCTGATCGCGCTAGATTTCTTGATATCTTTTTCAAATCTAAAATCCTTAGATACGGTCTTTCACAGATATAGGCTTTGTTGATCGTTTATAATCTCTTAAGATCTTTCTTAGATCTCGAAAGTTGGATGTGATCTTTCACAGATTTACTTGGACCCTTTTTAGATTCTACTGTTGATCGTCCGTATTTGACCTTTCTCAGATTCAAGTAAAAGATAAAACAAAATACATCGTGATCATATTTAATTTGAACGATCTTTCTCAAATTCTTATTCATGATCGAAACGAATACATAGAACTTCAATGGATCTTTTACAGATCATTTTCTATTCGTTTCACAGAGTATAATATCAACATCATCTTTCTCAGATACAATGGGGTTCTCTCATACTTACCATTTTTCAGGCGTCCGCTTTAAGATAGAATTTTTTGAGGTTTTGGATGTTCCATGGTCGGGGCAAATTTCTTCTGTGCATATCTTGAAGCTTGTATGTCCCTTGTCCCACGACCTCGACCACCTTATACGGTCCTTCCCATCCTGAGTCAAGCTTCCCCACATGTTTCGAGAGCTCAACTTTTTTCAAGACTAGAACGCTTACTTGTAAAGGTTGGGGTTTTAGTCTTTGGTTGTGGTTGCGTAGCATCATGCCTTTGTGATGTATTATTTTTGCGTAGGAAATATCTCTTTTTTCTTCTACGACCTCAAGGTCAAAGATCCTTTGTTCCTCATTGGTCGCTGGGTTGTAGCTTTTAATCCTTTGAGATTCTTCTCCAATTTATGCAGGAATTATAGCTTGAAAACCGTATATTAGACAAAAAGGGGTCTCACCTATAGTCAACCGCAGGGTCGTTCTATAAGCCCACAATATTCCAGGTTGTTCTATAAGCCCACAATTTTCGATCCCAATCTCGATTTCAGATGCTGGAGGATGGTTCTGTTCGTCACCTCAGTCTATCCGTTCGCTTGGGGGTGGCCTACTGCCTTGAAGTTCTACTGAATCTTTAATTCTTTCAACCATGCTGTGATTTTTCGCCCCTGGAGTTGTGTTCCGTTGTCGGATATCAAGATTCTAGGAATCTAAAACCTGCATATTATATTTTTCCAGATAAAATTGATCTTTTCCTTTTAAGAGATTTTTGCCACGGCCTCTGCTTCCACCCACTTAGAAGAATACTCGACCGCCACAATAATGAACTTTTTCTTTGCTCGTGCTGGGGGTAGTGGTCCCAATATATCGATGCCCCACTGGTCGAATGGGCAAGTAATCTGAAGTGGCTTCATTGCTGCCGCGGGCGCATGAATTTGGGAAGCGTATTTTTGGCAGTTTTCACATTTACGAACGAAATCCTTGGCATCCTTCAGCAGTGTTGGCCAGAAGTACCCTTGTCTCGTTATTTTCTGTGCGAGCGACCTCGCCCCTGAATGGTTGCCACAACTTCCTTCATGAATCTCTTTAAGAACATACGTAGCTTGAGCTTCATCTAAACATTTCAGCAGGGTGCCATCTATCATCATTTTGTACAGCTGAGATTCGATCAGAGTAAATCTCGGGGCTTGAATCTTATTCTTCGTGCTTTCACAGGGTCGTTTGGTAGAGTCCCCTCTTTTAAATAATTCATTATCTCTTCTTTACATATGCATGGTGGGTCTACTTTGCGACTATCACAGTACTTGAGATTGATGGTCGTTCTCTAACCATCACTGTTATTTTGCGATTTTTTATACCTGTTAGAATAACCCCAAATTTTGACAAGGCATCGGCCCTTTCGTTCTCGCTTCTTGGGATTTGTGGAATGGAACATCTATTAAATTGCTGCATAAGGGGCTTCGCCTTCTTTTGGTACAATGCCATCGATTTTTCTTTTACCTTGTAGGTTCCCTCGATCTGCATTGCTAGGAGTTGAGAGTCGTAAACCTCGAGGTTGTAAGCTCCAGCCTCGTATGCTAGCTCTAATCCCAACAACAAGGCTTCGTATTTTGCCTCGTTATTTGTGGTGATAAAAGAGAGTTTTGTGGCGACCTCTATCTCAATCTTACCTGGCCCTTGTATTAATATCCCTGCTCCTCCAGTACTAGCATTGGATGAACCGTCAACATGTAGCATCCATGTACCTGGCTCTTGGGTTGGTTCACTGGAGAGTTCTGTCACAAAATCTGCTACGATCTGCGCCTTTTCAGTAGTTCTGCTCTAATATTCGATGTCAAATTTGCCTAACTCCACTTCCCATTTCACCATTCTTCCTGATGCTTCTGGTCGCGAGAGGATGCTTCTCAATGGTCGATTGGTTAGCAAAACAATTTTATGCGACTGGAAGTATGGTCGAAGCTTCCGAGTTGTTACTACCAAAGCTAAGGCTAGCTTCTCCATCTCTATATATCTTTTCTCTGCTCCTTGTAGCATTCCACTCACGTAATAAACAGGGTTCTGATTTTTTCATTTTCCTTAACCAATACTGAGCTAACTGCATCACTCGAGACAGCTAAATAAAGATATAGTGTCTACCCTTCTCTAAGGTTCGCTAATAGTGGTGGCGAACTCAAGTATTCTTTTAATTCGTGAAATGCTTGTTCACATTCTTTAGTCCAGTCGAACCCTTTTGCTTTTCTCAGAATTTTAAAGAAATGCAAATTGCGATCTGCAGATCTGGAAATAAAACGACTAGGAGATGCAAGTTTACCTGTCAGCTTTTGGACTTCTTTCAGCGAACTTGGTGACTTTAATTTCAGGATCGCTTCAATCTTTTCTGGGTTCGCTTCTATCCTGCGATCACTGACCATAAATTCCAAGAACTTTCCTCCTTGGACTCCAAATGTGTATTTGCTTGGATTGAGCATCATCCCGTAGTTTCGCATGGTCGTGAAGGTTGTCTCCAAGTGTTATAAGTGGTCCTCCGGTCTCTGGGTTTTGACGAGCATATTGTCTACGTATACTTCCATTGTCTTCCCGATCTGATCCGCAAACATTCTATTTACTAGCCACAGGTATGTAGCACCTGCATTTTTCAATCCAAAAGGCATTACATTATAATAATAAATTCCTCAATCGGTTGCAAAAGAAGTTTTTTCTCGATCTTCGACCGCCATGAAGATCTGATAATACCCTTTGTACGCATCCATCATAGAGAATACTTCGTATCCTGCAGTCGAGTCCACTAACAGGTCGATCCTTGGTAATGGGTAAGGGTCTTTGGGCCACACCTTATTGTGAGGTCAGTAAAGTCTGTGCACATCCCCATTTACCCCAGGCCTTTGGTACCATCACCACGTTTGCCAACCATTCAGTATAATGGACTTCTGATACGTAACCAGTTTTCAATAATTTGCCCACCTCTTCTTCGATCACGCGGTTCTTTTCTGCTCCAAACGTTCTTTTCTTTTGCTGCACAGGTCGCATGGTTGGATCTACGTTCAATCTATGCACAATTACTTCAGGATTTATTTCCTTGATGTCAGAGGGATCCCATGCGAACATATCCACATTATTCCTCAGAAATTCGATCATGAATATTTTGAAATTACCTATCTTTGTCCCTATCCTGATGGTCTTTGTAGGGTCCCCTTGTATCAATTCCACCTCTCTATACTTATCCACTGGCTCAATTCGCTCGTTCTTCTCCTTTGGCCATTTAACTCGACCTGAATCTTCTGATTTTCCTCTTCTTTGTCATTTCTCCCTTTTTTAGGGACAGGTTGTAGTATTTCCTTGCCTCTGCTTGGTCGCAAACTACCTCACCTATCCCGCATTGGGTCGGGAACTTCATTTTGGAAGAGTTAAGTCCGGTTCTCCCCAATATAATATTGTAAGCGAAAGACGTGTCGACAAAGAGGAACTTTACCATCAATGTCTTTCTCCTTGGTTCTTCCCCAATGGAAATGGGTAGGTCGAGTGTGCCGAGGGACTCGACCTCACTCCCTCCAAAGCCGAGTAAAGGGGTCCTCACTGGTTGTAGGTTAGCGTTCTCTAATCCCATCTTCCTCAGCACCTCTTTAAGGATGATGTCAGCGGAGCTCCCATTATCTACTAATACTTTGTGGACGTGTAGTTAGCAATGTCCATCTTGATGACCATTGGGTCGTTCTCCATTCCGACCCTCTCCTTAGCATCGCGATCTCCAAACATAATCTCCTTAACTGTGGCCATATTCATGATCTGTTTTCTTTTATTCGACTTGCTCTCTCTCTCCAATCTTTTTCTCGATCTATTGGAATGCTCGGCCGAGCCTCCCGCTATTGTATAGATGGTGCCTTTCACAGGCGCATTTTCTTTTGTTCCTTGTTCCTTCCTTTCTCCCTGCCAATTTTGCCTACCATCCCTGCTCCTCGATCTGCTTCGTTTGGCTTCTTTCCTATCCACATTTCGACTAACCTGGTCTTTGAAGTATCCTTTGAGCACAAGACGTTCTATCTCGTGTTTCAACTGGCAACATTCTTCTGTATCGTGGCCCCTCTCCTTATGCAATCGACAGTATTTGTTCGAAAATTTCTTTGCAGGAGTAAATCTCGTGCGCCGTGGCCATTTTAGCACATCATTCTTTTCCACCATTAATAGCGCCTTAGCTCGCGTCATGTTTAATGGAGTATACCTGTGGTACTTGGGTTGGTAAGCTGGCTCTCTTACTTTCTCGGGCTTTGGGATCACCATCCCCATCAGCACGATCTCTATTTCTGCGATCCGCCGTGATACTCCATTCTTCATCTTTCATCGCGTTCATCTCTTCCTCGTCAATTTATTTTTGTGCTAATGCCATTAGCTGTTCTACGTCTGCAGCAGGGTCTCTTGCTAGTGTTCATGCGAAGGCTCCTTTCTTCAGTCCATGGATTAGAATACTAATCATCATATCTATCCGCAGATCTTGCACCTCAAGTGTTTCGTTGTCGAAGTGCCCCATGAAGCCTTTTAAAGTTTCGTTCTCTCTTTGTCTTATTGTGAAGAGATGAGTGGCGTATCGCTTCTGCTTTCTCTTGCTTGCAAAGTTGAAAGTGAACTTTTGTATTAGCTGCTCATGCGACTCTATGCTGCCGGGAGGTAGATTAGTGAACAAATCCTGAGTTTTTCCTGTCAAGGTAGTGACAAAAAGTTTAGCATTAATGGGCCCAGACTGTCCATATAAATTCATTACCAGGTCAAACGCTGCCACATGTTCTTGTGGATCTTTAGTCCCGTCGTATTTGGGAAGGTCGGGCATCCTGAAACTTGGATTGACGATCTCTGTCAAAATTCCGTTACTGAAGGGAGAGTTTTCGATTGTGAGATACGATCTCCCCCCTTTTCTTGAGTTCATCAATTTGCTTTCCCAACATAGCAATCTGCCCTCCCACATTGTCGACTTCGGCACGTGAGATAGCCGGTCCCCGTTGATGACTTGTGTCGCGACTGCTCGATCTGACCTTGGATGGTGTACAATATCCTTTCTCCATTTCCTTTCTACTGGTTCCTTTCGATGCCTTCTCATGATCCTTTTCTTTGAACAATCTTTTTTTGGCAACTTCCTATTTAATGGGAGTTGTCGTTCTTCGTTCATACGCTACAATAGCGTTCCTGCTTGCTTCTTCCATCATCTGTTGTAGTTCCACTTGAGTCAATTGTATTGTTCGCTCTTCAGTACCTAGTGCTGTCTCCAAACCTGGCATGTTTCCTCTGGAGTGTTCCTCCATAATGCACTATCCTCGGAAAGAAAATGTTCCCACAGACAGCGCTAAATGATCGAGTCAGAATTCTGGAGGATGGATCAGTGGTTGCGATCCCGACAATCCGTTCTCAATCTTGTTCAATCTGATGATCAGAAAACACATCAAACTAGTCGGGTCGGTCCCCGACGAAGACGCTCCGACGCTTAAGTTAGAATACAGGTCCAAAAGATATAATTTGAGTATTAAAGCGGCATAAGAATGTCAAGATTACCTCTCTTAGTCGGAGTTCCGCATATTTATATAACTAGAATTTGCCAAAATGAGCTGCCACATGTCATGATCATGGGGACTGGATCTTTTAATCGGACGACCCATCGCTAATCAAGCGCATGGATCGCGCCTAGGATCAGGATCCACGATTTTCTCCAGAAATCATGCTTCTAGATTTCCTCTGGCCATATTTGCGGATAAGTTGACTTAGAGGGGCGAAATTCTGCTTTTACCCTTAGTGAGGGGTACATGAGTCATTTAATATTTTTTCCTCATCAAAGAGTTCCAACATTTAGTGGACCATTCTGAAAAGAAATACAATATATATACATACACAATTTTTTTAATTGAGAATTTGTATACAAAATCATTCTAAAAGGACTTCCAACATATAACATTTATCCTTAAAGTAAGCGACATCATATTGACATTGTACATATAAATCCGTTCTGAAAGGAATTCTAACATTTATATATATTATTGGAATGACTTCTAGTACTAATTGTGGAACAACCTTTGAAAATTGGACTCCCCTAACTTTTTAGAATTTGGAACGACCTTTCCACACTTGCTGTTCCAAACTTTCAATTTCCCTCCACATTTTGAACTGGAGTAAAAAAAGATCCATCAAATTTGCGGATGACCTTTGTAACACATATTTTTAATTGCTAGCCATCCAAATATTATTTTTTAATTTTATAAAAAAATAAAAAAATTCATTAAATATTATAAACTTAAATATTTCATTACAAAAAACTAGAAGATCAAGCATCATTTTCATCAATTTCGTACTCCTCGAAGCTATCTTCGTCATTCTTGTCTTCTTTAATATCCTTGTGACCATGGGGCATTTGGGATGTTCTTGTTCCTGTTGTTGTGCCATAGAAAGATAAAAAAAAAGTTGTATACCATCAGGACCATGCAAGTCGTATGTCTAATTGTACGTAGCATCTTCAGGGATACGTATGAATTCCTCTTGTTGATATGCGATATCGATCTATCGAGACTCATTAACTACTCTCCGTGCCTTGGTTTTATAAACAACCATCCAATCCGCTTTATCTCTCTTTATACTTGGGTACTCTGTGTAGTAAATTTTGTACTGCTTGTTGTGTTAGTATAAATGGCTCATCCTTTGGATGCAACTTTTTAAATTAACATCAACGAGGTGTTAACCAGTGTCTGCCTTTTCTATGCCACAATTGCAATAACTCTTCGGTGAATCGTTGCAAGTACACATTGATGAAATGCTTCAAATTAGAAGAGCCGGAGATCACAATCATCAAGAACATATACTCAAAACTCACGCACATTTCCTTAGGAGATTATACGGTGTAAGTATAATAGGCTAACATGAATAACTACAACCGTATTGCCCATGCGACGCAAACCCGTCTGTGGACAGCCCCATCCAAACATTACGGGGCTCCAAAGCAAAATTAGGATATGTATGGTCAAAATGTCTCCAAACCTTTGCATTGGATGGATGATACATGGAGCCCGCTTCCACTTCTTTTTATGATTCAATTTCTCTTGCTTGGGTGAAATAGGTTATCTCGATGGGGGGAGAGAATGGGCCCATATGACCCAATATATCTGACAATTTATACTGTATGTCAACCCACGATGCATCATCCTCTCCAGGAATTCGTAAAGTATTTTTGGGACACCAATAGGCATGAATTGAAAGACTAAAGAACTAAATACTATATTTTACTTTGTTATGGAAACATAACAATAGGATTTTATTGTCTTTAAAATATTGATTTTATTATATTTATTTTATCCATAGATTACAAAAATTCAAAGGAGAGACAAAATAAATAAAGGAAAATTTTTATGAATAGCCCTTCTAATGATAAATAAGGATAGACATATTTACTCATACAAAATGGTATCAATCCTCCATTGCGTATTGGTGCTTATCGAGTATAGAATAAATCTGCTTCATGTGTGGCATGTTACGTCATGTGCTCCGAAGTCGCTCTCGAATCATACAATCTTTACAGATGGGGAGTAAGCCGTAGATGCATAAAAACGACATATAGGGACTTCTTGAGGTAGAGGTTTCGCTCCCTAGTCTGTTTGTACCTAGTGTCTCCATGAAACCTGCAATATTCTAAATTAATCTCATCCTTCCAGTACAACCATTTTTACACACATCAAACTTTTCAAGGGGTAAACCCAAATCCCTTATCCACTTCTCCATACTGTAGTAATTGTTGGAATGGGTGACCAAAAGCCAATTGGATTGGCGGTTTTAAGAACCATTTAAGTAATCTTTATTTAACCAATGTTGTTCTGATGAATGTGGTAAGAATTTATCGTCGGCACACGTATCTGTTATGCTTACTGAATTACGTCAAGCACTGCTTGGACGTCACATCAGATGCCCACTAGCCACTTTAACAACCGTGCAACGGTTGGACTGGGCATTAGATGGCGGTCATGAAATCAACTATTTACAATTGGATCTGAAATGTTCCAAGTCCAGGACCTCGAGACTGGACATCGAGAGTCCTAATGAGACTTGCATTAAGAGTCACATTAATTAGATGAGTATCGTGTTTCATCGGCGACAGACGTGGGACATCTATGCGATCTTAATGGATCAATTGTCTAGGTATCGAATCGATTGAACCAACTTGCGAAGATCATCATATGGAAGCCTTGTAGGCTTGGTCAGTATGACATGAGTTCCTAGATCCGATAGTACGGGAGTAGTCCTCAAACGTGAGAGGTGATGTGTCTCAGACATGGTCATCATAAGCCTTATCTAGTGCAGTCAAAGTATGTAGCGAGGACGGTGAGTTCCAAGAAGAGGATCCGTCCCCTGTCAAAATGTGACAGAAGTATCTCCTATACACTTGGAGATGCGTCTACGCTCTATAAAGGTATGGCCACAGTCGTTGGTTTTAGGAAGAAGAGGTTCCAATGTCGAGCAATTTGGCGTAATGCGATCTCAAGTATTAAGCATAGACACCTAGTCCAGAATGAGAACCGAAGCAAATTCCATGCCCTAGACTAAGGCCGGGGATGGTAGACGGAAGGACCGTACCCATATGGACTCCGGAGCTTAAAAGTTCAATAGATTTTCCGCTAGTCTCTAATGACATGGACCGTTGCTAGATGGTCACCCATGGTGACAAGCTTTCTTTGATCAAAGGTTAATCAAGAATTATTAATTAAATTATATTTAATTAATAATAGTGTTGGACACTGGTCCAAGTCTAGTTGAAAGGTGAACCGAAAGAGTCAGACACAAATATCCAAAAAGGAACGAGGAATTAATTTAAAATTAATTCCATAAGTAATTAGATTACTTATATATGAAGGCGATCAATTGGATGGATAAGTGCAAGGATAAATTAATTGGAATAATTTATATTAGGCTTGCCCATTTTATTTAGTAAGTTCGAATTATTATTTAATAAAGGGTTATTGCGCTCATATATTTAATTGGATTAAATATATGATGGACTTAATTAAGTGGGCCTTAATTAAATTGGATCTAATTAATTGAGCCTTGTATTTTAATTAATTAAAATCAGCCCAAGCCTATTAATTAAGTTGGTGCAAATGATTTGAGAAGGAAATTATTGACTAACAAATTCACTTTTGGCAAGTGCCATGTTAGTAATCCTTTATATGGAATAAAGGATTTAATTACCTCATGGATGGTTAAATGAACCTAGACATGTTTTAATGCATCCATTCAAGGTATATATATGTGTATTAGTTATTTGGAATAACTAATGAATGAATGAATATATAATACACAAAATAATTTCCTACACCCTAACTCCACCTCTCCGCCGGCCCCTCTTGGAAACACAATTGATGTGTATTTTTCTCCCTAATTGTCATCTAGCAAAGAGAATTGAGGGATTAGATTCCGTTGTGGTGATGCAACTTTAGAGGGTTTCTACGTTGAAGCCTTGGGTGAACAAATCAAATGAAGGAGGTGTGAAATAAATCAAAGAGGTAATTTTAATTTAAAATTTTTGAACCTCTCATTTTCATTCAACCAATAGCTCCGTTAATTTTATTATTGTCGTTTATTATTATTAACTACATCGAACGTCCGAAAACTCCAAGGCTACACTCATTGGGATTATTGTTTCATTGCGTTTTGCTTGCTGGGAATTCCAAGGTCAACGCAGAAAGGCATTGCATGCGCTTGTTGGCGCAGGCAGCGCGACCAGGCGCATGGTCGGCTGTGCGGCGGGTACGCTGCTGCTGCTGCTGACGCCCGAGGCTGGCCGTTTTTCGCCGTTTTTTTGAAAAATTGGATTTTTTAATTTCTGCATTTTTCTAAAATATATTAATTATTGTTGATTTAATTTTGGAAAAAATTGAATTTTATCTAGAATTAAATTGCTTATATTAATTTTGCTTATTTGCATGAATTCTATGTACGAGGCTTAATAAATTAATTTGGCTTATTTGCGTGCATTGGATGGACGAGGCTTGATTAATTAATTTGGTTTATTTGCGTGTATTAGATGCACGAGGCTTGATCATCCATTTGAGTTGCAAATTTTAAGTTTATTATTTTCTGCATATAATTGTCTATCGTGATGTTGGACATCTCAATATTTTTGTGATGTTCATTTCTTGTCTAGCATGATTAATTATTATTATGTGCTAAAATGAATTTGGATGGATGATCACGGATCCCTAAACAGCATGTATGTCTGTTAATTTTTGTTGGATGGGCCTGTGTGCCCTTGTGATTTTATTTTCTCCCTCATCCTCATTTTTAGCTTTGAAATAATAAGTCTTGCTATCTCCCTCCTAATATACTCCCCTCAACTTTTGATCGGGATTTCTTATTCAATTGTAATGAGAGTAGTATAGGACATTTTTCATTAGGTTTTTATTTTAAGCAAGTCTATGGAGAAAAAGGTCCATGGAGAAGAGAGCCCACGGAGGATGAGGGCCACGGAGAAGGAGCTCCACGGAGAATTCGGCCCATGGAGATATCACTAGGTTCATCTATATGTTAATGGGTAAATTACTTTTATAATAGCATAAGACCACCCTAGACTGACCATAGACTCACTTCGGGCTCAATAGGTCCCACAAGTTGGGCTCATAATCATCTAACAGGGGCATGCTAGGTTTCATTGCTGTGACGCATTTGTTAAATGCTTTAATATTTGACATTCAGGCATGCAATGTTTATGTGTGATGAGATCTCGGTCAAACAACTCATAATTAACTCTCACTTGGTTGGACCAAGTTGAAGTCTTAGGAGCCGTAAATGGACTTGGATCAAAATGGTTTAATATGTCCAAGGTTTCCATCTACAATAACGTGGTGAGGATGCTGCGAAAACCTAAGTGTGGTCTCACGAGTCATGGCACATTTGGACTAGAGGCAACCTGCACTATTATTGTGAGCAAAGGAACACGCTCATTATTTTTCTTTCTCACGAGTCGTGGGGGCAACGATTGAGGTGTGATTTCATTGATTGGTTGAGCCCAATCAATGAAATGTGGTCTCACAAGTAGTGGCACATTTAGAATAATAGGCGAGTTGCATTATTATTGTGAACAAAGGAATACGCTCGTTGTTTCCCTGTCTCACGAGTCATGGGGGGAGATAATTGAGGCTATGGCTTGATTGACAAGTCGGGCTTAACACCGAGTAGCACGATTTACTTGGAGTCCTGGGGATCATGTGAAAGTGAGGCAAAAGATCTTGGGAATCTCATGGGATGAGAATGGTATTGGATACCTCTCACGAGGCTTTTTCCATGTGAATCGTAAAATAGGGACATGAAAAATTCGCCTGTGGGTCCCTAGCCCACTAGGAACAGATATCCAGAAACTCCACTTGAAAGTGATGGAATTTTGTAGAAATAGTTGGAGAAGTTAACGACTAAAGAACCAAGTCTTAACTCAACTCAATATTGCTATAATCTACTTGTTGCTTTTGCTTTGCGTTTAGAATGCATCTCTTGGGTACCATTTTCAAATTTTTCTTTATACTTGACATTTATTTAAAGGAACACAATCGATTAAGATTGACTGGAAGTCGGAGGATTGTCCTCGATTTTCAAACCTAGGCTTTTGTCATTAAAAAACTACTTCTATCAGACTTGCAAAAGGAGTCCTTGCTTAAGGAACGTTTGACGTTCGGGATTAAGGCATAAGGACAATCGCAAGATCTGCAGGGTCATACCTGTTTCTCTCATTCATAAAGGGTATGACAGGCTAGATGTTTATTGGTTCAATAAATGCTCCACATAAATCATTTTATGCAGCGTCGAACCAGCATAATGGATATGTCATGATGGAAACATTTTTTAAGCCAAGATGACTGAGGATCGTCTGTACATAAACATGCGGTTGAGATGTTATCCCTTGTGCAAGAGCTCGGTAACCTCAATATTGATCTCAAAGGGAGATGTACATTGACATCATCCTTCAGGTCCCTTCATCCCTCCTTAGACTTATTTGTCATAAACTCTAAATGGGCTTGAGAAGATCATTTCATGAGTTGATAAAATGGTTCGATCAATATGAGGCAACGATTGAAGAATTTGTGCCGTCGGTATTGGATTTGGAAGCCTCAACCTCAAAAGCATAAGGCAATGGAGCCGAAGCAAACTTAGCTGTTGCAACTGCTTTGAGCGCTCATGTCACCTTGATGGCGAGGGTGAAAGGAAAAATGGAATAACGGTTTGGCAGTCAAAACTACTTATGATGTTTTGCATAAAATTTCCAAAGGGCATTTGAAGAGGGATTGTCGTGAACTCTCTTTCACCTATCTATGGTATGTGTTGAGTAAACATGATTACCGTTCTTATTTCCAAGTGTTGGACACTTGCTTTTGAAATACATTTTTGTTGGTTTGTAGAAACGAAAAGGAATAGAACGCCAAGACAAGTAGTTTTAAAGCTAAGGAATGGTTAGGCAATTACTGGAAAGCAATAAGACTAAATGAACTTAGCTAATGGCATTCATGTTGAAACAATATACAATTATGTAACCCAGCATGATCAAGTCGTTAGTCAATTGTTGGACAAAGTGGACTACAAGTTTGGTCAATAAAAGATTTTTATGAGTCTGCTAAGTTATTAAATAGTAGTACTGCATAATTGGATTATGCATGCTCAAAACAAATGACGGATGGTCAAGAACACAACTTACAGAGAATGACATGCATGAGCTGTTGGAATGGTGACCAAAAGCCAATTGGATTAGCGGTTTTGAGAATCATTCAAGCAATCTTGTCCGGATGAATGTGGTAAGAATTCATCGTTGGCACATTTACCTGTTGTGCTTACCAAAATTACGTCAAGCACTGCTTAGACGTCATAACAGATGCCCACAGATCACTTTAACAACCGTGCAACAGTTGGACTGCACATTGGATGGCGGCCATGAAATCAACGGTTTAGGGTTCGATCAGAAATTTTCCAAGTTAAGGACCTCGAGACTCCTACAAGGACTTGCATTAAGAGTCGCATTCATTTGATGAGTGCAGTGTTTCATCCACGACAGACATGCAATCTTAATGGGTGGATTGGCTATGTGTCGAATCGACCGAACTGACTCGTGGGGATCGTCATATGGAAGCCTTGGAGGCTTGGACGATATGAAGTGAGTCCTCGGCTCTAATAGTAAGAGAGAATTCCTCAAACTGAAGGAATCACGGTAGTCACGTACAAGCAATGATTGTATCTTAAATTTGTGCAAGAGGTGATCGTGTCTCAGAAATAGTCATCATAAGCCCTGTCTAGTGCAGTCAAAGTATGTAGCAAGGACGGTAAGTTCCAAGAAGAAGATCCATCCCCTATCAAAACATGACAAAGGTATCTCCTATGCACTTGGAGATGCGTCTACGCTCTACAAAGTTGTGGCCACAGTCATTGGTCGAATAGGAAGAAGAGGTTCCTATGTCGAGTAATTTGGCGAAACGCGATTTCAAGTATTAAGCATAGACGCCTAAATCAGGATAGGAGTCGATGCCCGATTCCATGATGTAGACTAACGTCGGGAGATGATAGAAAAAAAGAACCCTACCTTTATGGACTAACTTTATGGACTCGGGAGCCTAAAAGTTTACATGAAAATTCGCCTAGTCTCTAGTACCGTGGACAATTGCTAGATGGCCACCCATGGTGACGGGCTTTCTTGATCAAAGGTTGATCGAGAATTATTAATTAAATTGAATTTAATTAATAATTGTATTGGACACTAGCTCAAGTCTATCTGAAAGGTGAATCTAAAGAGTCACACACAAATCACCAAGAAGGGACGAGAATTAATTCTGTGAGTAATTGGATTACTTATATATGGGAGGGATTCATTGGATGGATAAGCTCAAGGACAAATTGATTGAATTAATTTATATTGAGTTTGCCGTTATTATTTAATAAGTTGTACTTACTATTTAGTAACGGGGTTATTAGGCTCACATATTAATTGGATTAAATATATGATGGACTTAATTACGTGGGCTTTATTTAAATTGGATTTAATAATTGGACCTTCATTTAAATTAATTAAAATCGGCTCGAGCCCATTAATTAAGTTGGTGGAAATTATTGAAAAAGGAAATTATTTACTAATAAATTCACTTTTGGAAGGTGCCATGTTAGTCATTCTTTATTTGGACTAAAGGATTTTATTACCTTATGTATGGTTAAATGAACCTAGATATGTTTTAATCCATCGATACAATGTATATATGTGTATTAGTTATTAGGAATAACTAATGAATGAATACACAAAAATAATTTTCTACACACTCTCCACCGCTTGGCCGAACACCTCTCTTGCATACAAACATGGTCTGTAGTTTTCTCCCTAATTCTCTTCTGACGAAGAGAATTGAGGAATCTCGATACTGATCTGGTGTGGATGCAACTTTAGAGGGTTTCTACGTTGAAGCCTTAGGTGAACGAATCAAACGAAGGAGGTGCGAAATAAATCAAAGAGGTAATTTTGATTTACATTTTTTGAACCTCTCATTTTCATTCAACCAATAGCCCCATTAATTTTATTATTGTCGCTTATTATTATTATTAACTACATCGAATGCTCGGGAACCCCAACGGTGCACCCATTGGAATTATTGTTATAATGCATTTTCGTTTTAATTTACACATTTTGTTATCACCGCTTCCGCTTGAGCGGTCCCAGGACGATCCACTCGCACTTTTCGATGCTTTCATTAATAACCTATGTAGTTTGTCTGCGCATTGGATCATGACTATGAAACCAACTTTTGAAGGTTGGTCTGAAACGTTCCAAGTCGAGGACCTCGAGACTGGACATCGAGAGTGGTATCAGAGCCCAATTCGATGTAGGGGCTATGGTTATGTGAGAATAAGCAAGACAAGATGTTCTTTATTTCTTTTGAACCATTATATATTTTTTTCTTATTCTTGAACAACTATGTGAGAAAATTAATTGGTTTACATTTTGCAATTTTGGATGATTATTTTCTGAAAACTGGATTTTCTAGTAAAATAGTTGTTTTTAATTTCAGTTTAATATGTGAAAATCCAAAACAAAAAAAAAAAATGTGCACTGTCGACCGGTAATGCACAACAGTGCGCGTAGGCGGGTGCGCAGGGAGTGCGGCCAGCTGTGTGGCCACTGCGCTGCTGCTGACGGCCGACGGTTGGTCCGTTTTTCGCCATTTATCCAAAAAATTGATTTTTAATTTCTGCACATGTTCTAAAAAATATTAATTATTGCTGATTTAATTTGGGAGATAATTGGATTCTTTTTAGAATTAAATTGCTTTAATTAATTTGATTTATTTGCGTACATTGGATGCACGAGGCTCAATTAATTAATTTGGCTTAATTGCGTGCATTGGATGTACGAGACTTAATTAATTAATTTGGTTTATTTGCATGAATTGAATGCATGAGGTATAATTAATTAATTTTGCTTATTTGTGTGCATTGGATGAACGAGACTTAATTAGTTAATTTAGTTTATTTGTGTGCATTGCGTTGACGAGGAAATCATCCATTTGAGTTGCAAAGTTTAAGCTTACTGTTTTCTGTATATAATTATTTATCGTGATATTGGATATCGAGATATTTTTGTGATGTTCATTTCTTGTCTAGCATGATTAATTGTTATTGTGTGATAGAATGAATGTAAATGGATGGTTACGGAGTCCTCGACCGAATGTATATCTTTAAATTTTTTTGTTGGGTGGGCCCGTGTGCCTTTGTAATTTTAATTTCTCCTTCCTCCTCTTTTTTAGCCTTGAAATAATAAGGCTTGCTATCTCCCGCCTAATGTAATCCCCGACTTTCCATCGAAATTTCTTTTTAAACTGTAATAATAGTAGTATAGGATATTTTTTGTGAGGTTTTTATTTTAAACAAGCACAAAGGAGGAGGCTCGTGGAGAAGGTGGCCCATGGAAATATCAAAAGGTCCATATATATGTTATGGGTAAAATATTTTGTGATAACATAAGGCCACCCTAGACTGATCGTAGATTCACTGCGGGCTCAGTGGATCGCATATTTTGTCCTCGTGATTATCCAACAAGGGTGTGCTAGGTTTCATTGTATGTAATGCATTTATTTAAATGCTTTAGATATTTGATATTTATGCATGCAATATTTATATGTGATGATGTCTCGGTCAAACAACTCATAATTAACTCTCACTTGGTTGGACCAAGTTAAAGTGTTAGGGGTTATAAATGGACTTGGATCAAAATGGTTTTATCTGTCCAAGGTTTCCATCCATAATAATGTGGTGAGGAAGCTACCACTATCCAAGTCTGGTCTCATGAGTTGTGACACATTTGGACTAGACGCATACTGCACCATTATTGTGAGCAAAGGAACACACTCACTATTTTCCTATCTCACGAGTCGTGGGGGCCGACGGTTGAGGTGTGATTTGATTGATGGGTTGAGCCCAATACTAAACAAACATTAAGCCCATAAATCGACTTGGATTGAAATGGCATTTCGATTTGTCCAGGCTTTCCATCCATAGAATATCATGAGGAATCTACTGCTATTAAAATATGGTCTCAGGAGTTGTGGCACATTTGGAATAGTAGGCAAGCTGCATTATTTTTGTGAACAAAGAAATACACTCGTTATTTTCCTGTCTCATGAGTCGTAAGGGCGACAATTGCGGTATGATTTGGTTCATGGGTCGGGCTTAATACCGAGTAGCATGATTTGCTTGGAGTCCTCGTGTAGCACCCCCTTCGCTACAAGGGCTATATCTACCCTAAACGTCATACTTATAGTAATCCCTGTGTTTATAAATATAAATGCACATAATAATTTAATCCACATATATACGTAACCCCAACGTCATAACAAGCGAAATCAACCTACAACATCATATATGCACATCAAACACCACAAGTAGTCTATCATAGGTAATCTCCATGCTTACGTTCTCTCTATACAACAAAATGTGATTTGTACTCTAACTGACAAAGAGGAGAAAAAAGCATACTAGCCCGACCTGCCTGAGTATAGCGCGTGGAACTTCTTCAACAGTCAGACACCTCAAAGTCTATTCCTGAAAGAAAATGTCAGCAGAGGAATGAGCCTGCCACTCAGTAAGTAAATAACCAGCCCTATCTATATATGTATATCAAACACAGCCCAAATAAGATAAGTAGGCAACATGCATGGAATACAGTCAATTTAATTCCAACATAATGAGTTGTAGTACACCAAATAGCTATCTCACAATAAAATAATCAATTAATTTTTCTTTTTTCATAGTTTGCTTGCCACAAGGTGATTTGTGTGTCTCCTGTCAACTTAATCTTACTGTTATATAAGTTCAAGTGAATCCCCTTGACAGCCGGCTCATCAATCTCATTTTGCATTATTGCTCTTTTATTTCGCATCACAGCTCTTTTATATTGCAGTGTCACTCTTTTCATGTCACAGAAGTTCAAATGAATAGTACCTCTTGTCATCAGAAGGGGAAGGCCACGGAGATTCCGAAGCCGAAGTCCAGAGAAGTTCTGATTATCGTATCTATCAAATTTATAAAATAATGGAGGTAACAAGAGCAGATCTATCAGATCTACAAGAATTGGCAGAATACTTTTCCCAACTCGAGATTGTGGATTTAGTCAATATCCAAACAAATGAAATCACTCCAACACTACCATCCCCGAGCGAAGTACATATTCTAATGATCCTCCACAGGTCAACCAATGAGAGAAAGTGAGGATTTCCACACTAATGCCACTCCAATATTTGTCGAAACCAGGCTAAAAGAGAATCTAGGAAGAAATCCAAAGATAGTGCCTGAAAATACACCTTGGGGAAAGACCATGCTCCAGCCCTTACATCCATACCGCGCTCTACTTAACCTGAATATTATCGATTTTGATAATATCGAGAAATTGATAGACAAATGGGTCGCAACCATCAAGATAACAGCAACTACCGTAGAGCTCCACAAGGAAAACTTCATAAAACTTGTTGAGTTGAGTTTGGAGCGATCTGTGAATATTGGATGGGATAATACCCCAAAAGATACCAAAAACAGCATCCTAGCTTGAGATTCGAAAGGCGCAATAGCTGACCGGCTTATCAAGATACACTTCATCAGAGATGGATACTTCTAAAGAAGTAGAGCAGAAAAGGCTAGAGAATATGCACAGGCTCTCTTCAGCCTTGAACTAAGGAATATTTGCTCTGTAGATGAATACATCTATTGGTTTTGTAAGTACTTCTTCCAGAGCGGAGTAGCAACGGAAGTAGCTGCTCTAATGTTCTTTGCAAAGATATGCAATCCATGGAGGAGAATGTTGATCCAATCATACAAAGTACCTGAAGGACAGCTGGATTCAGTGGAGCGAAGAATGTCTTTCCTTGAAGACAAACTAAAGGATTGGTGTTATCAAGCATCCATCCAGAAGAACATGAAAAGACTGAGAGGAAAAATCAAACGAACTCCTCTCTATTGCGATAACAATGATTTTTCAACCATTATAGGAGAATCAAGCGAGCCGAGGAAAAGGAGAAAGCAAAATAGTGACTCCTACCCCAGGAGTTCCAAAAGAACCTTTTCCCGACAGAGATCATGGTGGTCTAAGTCCAAAGCCAGAACATACAAATCTGGAAAGAGAACAGGACCAACAAGGGCTTCATCCCAAGGATCTAGACAAAAAGACGCAAGATCTACAAGAAGAACCCCAACAAAAAGGACTTTCAGAAGAGCCCATACACAAGCCAATGAAAGTTTCAAAGACGGAAATTGTTGGACCTGTGGAGCCAGAGGACATATATCTCCCGACTGCCAGCAGAAACGTGGTGAATTACGAAAATTTGAAGCCACGGATGACATCTTAGATGCAGTCTACTATGGCGATTCGGTACCCATTTACCAATTTGAAGACCTTCCGTCAGATGAAAGCGTCTATGAGGAAGAAATAGAGACGGGTTCGGATGGATCTTCAATCGAGTCAGAATAACTATAACGAGGGTGATAGGCTTCAAACCTCCAAAACCCTGTTAGGATTCTTTTCCAGAATGACGGTGTCCAACAAAACTATGAAAAGAATCATGCGACAAGATTCCAGCCTCAGCCCATACGATGGATTTAGGATTGCAGGAATTGTGAAAGTCTTAAACCAAATAAGACTGAACCAAAGGAAGTATCACATAATATACAAAGTAAGTTCAGGTGAATTTGCTATACCCATGGAACTTACTGGTAATGTAATGGAGATGCAATTAATTCCTAAAGAAGAAATTCTTGAAGAATTAAGTAAGCTTAGAGAAGAAGTAGTTGTTACTATGAAATGGATCCTTATAGGGACTATTGAAGTAGTAATAAAAGCAACTTTTAAGGAAAGAATTGATTCAGAAATACATTTATCGATAATGGATAGAAGAATCAATAACTTAAGAGATGATTGTCTTGGAACAATGATAGGTAATCTGTATGCAGGAAAATTGATATTTGACATTCATCCTAAGATTGCATACAACCTAGAAGACTAAGATTTCAGTAGAGTCTTAACCCTTAATCAAGATTTTAAGAGAAAAGATCTAATAAAATAAGGTAACAGACCATATTTTATAACTTATAAAATAGCTTATGCCCTTTCCAATACGCATCATTCAGATTTGTTTCTTAGGAAAGAGTATATTGAGATTTCTAGAATTTTCAAGGAATTCGCCAAGATATGACACCAGATGCAGTAAGGATACCTATAATAGGTGGTGTCGATACCGTCGTAAAAGATCACCTGGTTTTAGATGAAACAGTTAGCTCTAGAATTGAGTTTAGTAGTCGGATGTCCTTTTCGGAAGATAAGATTACAGGCTACAGAGGAAAGGAGAAAGAGTTATTAAAAGCTTTAACTCCTCAAGAGATTATGGTAGATAACGTAAAACTTAAATGCCCTAAAGGATGGAAGGAAATACAAGTAACATTTGACATCACTAAGAAAGAAAAACTTTTCCCTTGTGATGACTTATATCATCTGTAGATATGAAGGCATGTTGAAAATAGCAGGCCATGAAATTTTAGTTGCAGGGGTTGCAGAACGAGAAAACATGAGTATGACTTTGGGGTTAAGTTTCCTCGAAGATCATAAACGATGGGGAAGAAAAGGTAATGGAATGGAATTCAGTCTTGATGGTGTTACCATAAGGATTGAATGAAAAGTCCCTTTTCTATATACAAATCTGTTAGTATTTTGTATAATCACTATAAGACAGAATATTTTGCATCTTATATTGATTTAGGATCAGATATTTGCATAGCAAAACCTGGAGTTTTCCCTAAGGAAGCAAGGAAAACCTTACCCGTTATTGCAGGAAGGGATTTTTCACAAAAAAAATCCTGATACTCAATAGGGGAATACGAAAAGCCAAGATCATGATCGGAGGAGCATTTGGATCACCCTGGTTTAGGGTAAAAACACCTCCTATTTACTTCCATGATACAGATGTCGATATCTTGCTAGATAACAATTTCATTCAAACATTTTCAAGATATATGTAGGATAATCAGAAGAATCTGTTAATCTTTACTACTAATTGTGTAGTGAGATACAAGTGTTGCGAAGAGAAAAGACATTTAACAGGATAATGCCTATTAATTTTCGCAGCAAACTGAAAGAATAGGTATGGCCCGTGAATGCGATGGAAGGGTGAAATAAAAATTTTAAAAAAATGGTTCAAAGGGGTGTTCCCTTTGAAATTCCAAGGCGTTCGGTGTTTATCAAAAGTATAATAATAACCATATAAACATGCTAGACATGTGGCTAGAGGATGAAACAAAAAGTACAGAAACATAGTATGAAATTTTACCTTTTGTTTCATTAGAAAACTGCAACGTGCGTTGTTCCCTTTATGTTCTTCCATTCCGTTCACTTGAGAATTCAAACTAGAAACCTGTAAGTTCTCCACACCACAAAATTAAAAGCTCAAGTTCTAACAAAAATAACCAAGAAGAAAAACAACTCCAAACACAACACTATTGTTTAGCGCTTTTGAATTATTTTTTGTGTTCTAATTTGAATCGAATTCAAAATAGAACCAAAAGGAGAATATTTTTTAGAGAAAATGGAGAGAAAAATCAGTGGCTTTTGTGGTGGTTATCATGGATATGTGTGTAGTTTTGTATATCACATATAATTGAATTCAAAATTCAATAACTACTAAGTTTGCCTCCAAGACAACCTATACAACCATATCCATATAACCTCCAACCATGATAAAATAACTCCTCCATCATGTTCATCATGGTGAGGACCCTCAAATAGGCTTCGACTTCAAATATACACCGGGCTCGATTTAATCAAATTAAATCAAGCCCAACCAAAGTCCATTGATTCATTTGATCCAATTAAATAAATCTAAGCCCAAATACTAATTAATGGATCCCATCAATTAATTAAACCAAATCCAATAAATTAATGAAATTAATTTGAAGGTGTTAAGCCAAAAAATTAATTAATCTAATTAATTAATTCTTGAGCCATCAATCAAATGAATTGCTAAATAAATGATCCAATTATTTATATATTCTCCTTGAATTAATTTAATCCAATTAAATTAATTCATTTCTTCTTGAATTAATTTCAAATTAATTCCACCAATTCCATAGTGATTTGTGTGTGACTCCTTAGGTTCACCCTTAGCTAGACTTGGGCTTGTGTCCAACACAATGATTAACTAAATCCAATCTAATTAATTTATTTCCAATTAACCATTAATTGGAAATTCCCATCACCGTAGGTGGCTGTCTAGCAACGGTCCATGGCACTAGAGACTAGGTGAACGTTGGCGTGAGCATTTAGGCTCCCGAGTACTATACGGGTACGGTCCTTCCATCATCCATCTCTGATCTAAGTCTAGGGCATGGAATTGGGCGTCGGTTCCATCCTGGACTAGTTACTATGCTCGATAACTCAATATGTGTTTGCTCTATTGATTGACGTAGGAAACCATTCCCTACTCAACCAATGGTTGTGGCCACAAACTCTAAGAGCACCAACTATCTCAAAGCGCATAGGAGACTCGACTATCATATACTGACAGGTGACGGATTCTATCTTCGAACCCATCATCCTCACTACATATTCTGATTGCACTGAACAGGACTTATAATGACCACATTCAAGATACGGTCATCTTTCATCAAATCCAAGATACAACCATCACATGCATGCAACTGCCATGGTTCCTCAAGTCCAAGGACTAATCCCGTACTATTTGAGCCAGGAAGATCTAGTCATACCGGCCAAGCCTCCAAGGCTTCCATATGACGACTTTCCGCGAGTCAGTTCAGTTGACTTGACAACCTTGTCAAGCACCCACTAACATTGCATAGAAATCCAACGTTTGTCGCCGATGAAACACAACACTCATCCAATGAATGCAATTTTGGTGCAAGTCTCAATAGGACTCTCAATGCCCAGTCTCGAGGTCCTTAACTTGGAACATTTCAAACATAACCTTCATAAGTTGGTTTCATGGCCGTTAGTCAATGCGCAACCCAACTACATAGGTGTACAATTTGGTTTGTGGGCTTTGTTGTGATGTTAAGCCTATAACTATAATCTGTGAGCAGGACAAATACAATTGTTGCATAATGAATACTCACTTTATTCATAAATAATGTTACAATTACACCAAAATTGTCTGAGAGGATTACGTATAGGCCAATCCAATTGGCTTTTTGGTTATCTATTCTAACACAAACATGGTAATTTTGATGCCAAATTAACTCATCCAAAAATGCAGGATAAGAGAAATTTTGGTAGGGTTCTTGTCTTTCAAACAACAGGGACTCATTGATAGCGATAGCTTCTATAAGGAATCCGAGGAGGAAATTAGAAACCTTAAGATCGCTAGATATCAGCGAGGAAAGCGGGCTTTCTCTTGAGAATGTCAAAAGGCTCATCCAGAGGAACTTCAACGAAAACCCTCTGGCATGGTGGTATAGGAACAAGATCGAAGTTACTCTAAAGCTCAAGGAAGAATCTAAGTACAAGAACATTTGATACAAACCTATCGAGATGAACAAGGAAGAAAAGAAAGATGTGCAGATGATTATCAAAGAGCATATCAGTTCTGGACTCATCGAACCTGGAATCTCTACCTACAACAGCCTTGGTATTCTAGTAAGAAACCATGGTGAGATTAAGAGAGGTAAACTCAGGTTAGTATTAACTAACAAAGCATTAATAAGATATTAGAGTTTGATGGTTATTACATTCCTAGTAGAGAACACTTAATTCATTTCATTAAAAGAGCAAAAGTATTTTCTAAATTCGATTGTAAATATGGTTTTTATCAGATTAAGATGGAGAGTGTATCAAAAAATTTACTGTATTTTCCACACCACGGGGACAATATATCTGGAATGTACTTCCAATGGGTTTAGCTAATGCACCCCAGATATTCCAAAGAAAGATGGATAATCTTTTTAAAGATTATTTTGAATTCATGTTTGTCTATATTGACGACATATTGATTGTATCTAAAAATATGAAAGAACATATCAAACATCTTGAAATATTTTCTGATGCATGCCATAAAGAAGGTTTAGTACTTTCTGAGAAGAAAGCTGCTATTGTTGTCAATAAAATCGTTTCTGAAATTCTTATTGACGAAATAGGAATTGAGTTACAAGATCATATTGTGGAGAAAATCCTCAATTTTCCAAACGTGCTCAAGGACAAGAAGCATTTGCAGAGCTTCTTGGGAGTTGTTAAATTTGTAGGTATCTTCATTAAGGATCTTACATGATACAGGAAATATTTCCGACCACTTTTTAAAGAAATAGAAAGTTCAAAGTGGAAATAGGAAGAAATCCACACAAAAAGGATTCGTGAGCTGAAACAGGTATGAAGTAACCTGCCAAAGCTTGCTATAACACAAGACGGGGATGAATTGGTATTCTACACAAATGAAAATGATTATAGATAGGCAGCAGTGCTCGTGAAGAAGGCAACTATAGTGGAAGAACATTGTAGATATACAGGAGGGTTGTTCTCAGAACAACAAGCCAAAGTTTGGCACATCAATGAGAAAGAATTCTTGCGGTTTGAAAGGCTTTTAAGAAATGGCATTATTTTTTACTTGCTAAAGAATTTACTTTAAAGGTCGATAATACCAATGTTAGAGATTTATTAAAAAATACATTAGAATCAAAGATAGAGAAAGCTCGTATTATTAGATGACAAGCTGAATGCCAATATTTGTTATAATATTTTCGTTATAAAATCTCATGAAAATTTTCTTGCAGATTTCCTGACGAGAGATGGAGGCATCTAAAGCAAACTCAGTCATGTTGAGACTCAGGCACCTTCGGGAAAACCTCGAGGAGCTTGACAGGAAGTTTGGACAGCTAGCGGTGAATGCCCAAATTGCCGGACAAATTCAAAGAGCTGATCTTGACATAGTCCAGGTCGCAATAAGGAGTTCCTTATTAGCATCCACCTCGCATGGAACGACTTATGAGAACTAATTTGGAAGGCGTCAACTTCGAGGATGACTCAAGAGTTGACGGAGCATAACCCAAAACATGCCTTTAGAGTGCAGGGCTCTAGACCTGTAGCGTCAGATTCAAGTAAAGATTGCACAAGGCCATCACCAGACTCTGCTGAAACGACAACAATTGAGTCACAGGAAGCGCAAGCTCCTGTAGATTCAAGTCAACCCAGCACCTCCGGGATTAAGGAGGGAGAGATTGGCTTTAGGCCAATGACAGATACCTCTAAGGCTAATACTAACGAATTGATATCTTCTTCTTCTTGGTAGGAATATCAGCGCAAGTGGGAAAAATTAATTTCCCTTAAAGGAGTGAACCCAGGCAAGACATTATCGAAGCATCCGAAAAATATAACAGGATTTGGATGTTAGAAGGGTCGAAACCAGAAGATGTCTGAGAATGGTATGATTTTGGAGCTCTTGCTTTAATTCATACTATGTCACCAAGTTTTTCAAAGATTTCTAAACTGCTGGAGTGGATAAGTGGGGCAGTCTTTGATTCATGGCAAAATAACTCCTGCTTAAAGAGAGGTGTTGTTCTGGAGATAAAATTTTTATCAGTTGCTCCAGAAACAGTAGGAAAAAGGTCTCATCCAGCATTTCATTTCATGAAGTTGCAGAGCCAGATATGGTAGCTTCCAATAAAATTAAAACTGCCTCAGGAAAAGCTGCCCTGGTATTAGCCATCAAGGAAGATAAGATCCCTACCAAAAAAGCTTGAGGATTATGGGTCTGTCTGATTGAGATGGACAAAGTTAAGTATCCACTCAAAATTTTCTCCAACAAAGTGAATGGATCATTCTTATTACATTCCATAATAGGAAAAAGCATTAAGTTCGCAAAGAGCTTATTTAAAAAGAAAAGAATGTTAATTTGGGAGAATAAGCTGCCGACGATCGAAGTTACAAGGATGAAGACGTGCAACATGTTGCATGTTGGGCAATAGCATAATCATTTATGCCCTTGCTGTGAAAAATAGAAAAAGCCCCTGTTCGGGACAAAAATTCAGGTCACAAAAAATAAACCCGAACCAGACCAGGACAAGGGAAAAAGAAAAACTTTTACAAAAAGAAGTAAAAATTAAAAAATATAAAAAAAAGCAAGGATAAGACTGTCGACAGAAAACGACAAAGGCCAACAGTCAACAAAGTAGGAAAGCCAGCTGGAAATCACGTGACTGACAAGCCATTATGACCAACAGCTGGAAAGGACGAGGCAATGACGAACGCAGTGACGTAATTTGAAAGAGACAAGATGATAATGAATGCAATGACGTCATCACAAACAAGTTTGGAATCCAAATTTGAAGTCTGGTGATGCCTATAAATAAAGATGCGATGAAGCAGAAGGGGATCATCAGAAAACTTCTCCTACTCTTCAAAGCATTAGAAATCTGAGTCTTTTCAATCTCTTGTAGTATTTTAATTTTTCAGTTTATGGGGGTTTCTCCAAAGAGTCAAGTCCTCTAATATGAGAGGCTAAACAGTTGTCTCCTTCAATGTAGGAATAACAGCTATGTAATATTCTCTATATTTCTTCAATAAAAGTTAGGCTTCTGTTAACTTGTTTATCCAAATTCTATTAAGTCTCTGTATTGGAGTTCCTTTTACGCCCTAAGGTAGGAAATGAAATAGGGTTGTGTTGTTTGTTGCTGAACGAGCCAAGTGCCTGCGAACCATCTATTGCGGTAGTGTGGTTGGAGGAAGTCCGTAAAACTGAGGACTTGGAATATCTGGAAACAAAACGGTCAAAGCAAGATATGAATTTATGGAGTCTTAATTTATCTCGGAAGCATGTTGGGCCTATTTCTTAGCATAAAGGGTAGATTATCTAATAATGGCAAAAGGATTTGATTAAAGGACCAATACTGTTAAAATCTCGAAACTAGAGGACCATAAGTGTCGACCATGAGAAGCGTGGGACTAGAAGTGATAACGGCCTTATCAAAAAAGACAAAAAATGCAATTTTTCCTTTTATATATATAAATATATGTAGTAAATCTTGGCATAGATTATGAGAAGCCAATTGGATTGGTGGTTTGTGAACTATTCAAACAAGTTTTATTCAAGCAATATTGTCACAATAAATATGGTGAGTATTCATCTTTGGTTTATATGTCTGTTGTACTTACTAATTACGTTAAGCATCGCTTGAATGTCATAATAGATGCCCACAGACCAATTAGATAACCCATGTAGTAGGATTGAGCATTGGAAGGCGATTATGGAGCCAACTTCTGAGGGTTGGTCTCAAATGTTCCAAGTCGAAAACCTCAAGCTAGGGATTGAGAGTCCTATTAAGACTTGCACTGAGTATTGCATTCATTGAATAAGTATCGTGTTTCATCAATGACGAATGTTGGATGCCTATGCAATTTCAGTGGGTGAGTTTACTAGGTGGTCAACTGACTGAATGACTCGTGGGGATCGCTATATGGAAGCCTTGGGGACTTGGTTAGTATGATCTGAATTCCAGAATTCGATAGTACGGGAGTATAGTCCTCAAACTTAAGGAACTACGCCAGTCACGTGCACATGATGGTTGTATCTTAAATCTATGCAAGAGTTGATTGTGTCACAGACACGATCATTATAAACTTTGTCCAGTTTAGTCAGAATGTATAGCGAGAACGGTGAGTTTAAAAAATAAGATCCGTCCCTTGTCACTATGTGACAGCAGTATCTCCTATGCACTTAGTGACGCATCTATGCCGCAAAACATCTGTAGTTATAGTAGTTGATCGAATAAGAAATGATTTCCTATATCGAGCAATTAAGTGAAACGTGGTTGCAAGTATTAAAGCATAGATACTGAAAGAATCGGTATGGCTTGGGAATGCCATAGAAGCGTGAAATAAAAATTTAAAACCAGTTCAAAGGGGTGTTTCCTTTGAAATTTCCGGGCGTTTGGTATTTGTCAAAAAAATAATAATAACCATATAGACATGCTAGATATGTGGTTAGAGGATGAAACAAAAAGGTATAGAAATATAATATGAAACTTTCCCTTTTGTTTCTTTACAAAACTGCAACGTGCGTTGTTCCCTTTATGTTTTCCCGTTCCGTTCACTTGAGAATTCAAACTAAAATTTTTCTAAATTGTCCATACACAAAATGAAAAAGGTAAAGTTCATGTTCTATTGCTAGATAGAACAAAGAACAAGAAGAAAACAACTCCAAACACAATACTATTGTTTAGTGCTTCTGGAATGTTTTATATTCTAATTTGAATCAAATTTAAAATAGAACAAAAAGGAGAATATTTTTTAGAGAAAATGGAGAGAGTATTCGTGGCTTTTGTGGTGGTTATAATGGATATGTGTGTAGTTTTGTATATCACATACAATTGAATTCAAAATTCAATAACTACTAAGTTTGCCTCTAAGCAACCTATACAACCATATTCATATAACATCCAACCATGATGAAATAACTCATCAATCATGTTCATTATGGTGAGGAGTTTCAACTCCTTCTCAACTTGCTTCAACCACCCTCAAATGAGCTTGTACTTCAAATATGCACAGAACTCGATTTAATCAAATTTAATCAAGCCCAACCAAGTACAATGATTCATTTAATCCAATTAAATAAATTTAAGCCCAAATACTAATTAATTGATCCAATCAATTAATTAAGCCAAACCTAATAAATGTATCCAATTAATTTAAAGGTGTTAAGCCCAAAAATTAATTAATCTAATTAATTAATTCTTGAGCCATCCAACAAATAGATTGCTAAATAAATGATCCAATCATTTATATATATTCTCCCTGAATTAATTTAATTCATTTTTTCTTAAATTAATTTTAAATTAATTCCATCAATTCATAGTGATTTCTGTGTGACTCTTTAGGTTCACCCTCAGCTAGACTTGGGCTTATGTCCAACACAATGATTAATTAAATTAAATTTAATTAATTTATTTCCAATTAACCATTAATCAGAAATGTCCTTCACCGTGGGTGGCCGTCTAGTAACGGTCTATGGCACTAGAGACTAGGTGAATGTTGGCGTGAACATTTAGGGTCCCAAGTACCATACGGGTATGGTACTTCCATCATCCATCTCCTGATCTAAGTTTAGCGCATGAAATTGGGCGTCAGTTTCCATCCTGAACTAGATACTATGCTCGATAACTCGAGATGCGTTTGCTCTATTGATTGACGTAGGAAATCATTCCCTACTCAACCAATCGTTGTTGCCACAAACTCTAAGAGCACGGATTCTATCTTGGAACCCACCGTCTTCACAACATATTCCGATTGTACTAAACAAGACTTGTAATAACCACATCCAAGATACGGTCATCTTTCATCAAACCCAAGATACAACCATCACAGGCATGCAACTGCCATGGTTCCTCAAGTCCAAGGAATAATCCCATACTATCGGAGTCAGGAAGATCTAGTCATACCGACCAAGCCTCCAAGAATTTCATATGACGACTTACCACGAGTCAGTTCAGTCGGCTTGACAACCTTGTCAACCACCCACTAACATTTCATAGACGTCCAATGTCTATTGCTAATGAAACACGACACTCATTCAATGAATGCAATTTTAATGCAAGTCCCAATGGGACTCTTAATGCCCAGTCTCGAGGTCCTCGACTTGGATCATTTCAAACCTAACATTCAGAAGTTGGTTCATGGCCACCATCCAATATGCAACCCAACTACATAGGTTGTACAATTTGGTTTGTGGTCATTGTTGTGATATTAAGCCTATAAACATAATCATTGAGCAAAATAAATACAATTACGGGATAATGAATACTCACTTTATTTGTAAACAATGTTACAATTACACCAAGATTGTCAGAACAGAAAATGCCAATCCAATTGGATTTTTGATCACCTATTCTAATGGATACCTAGTCCGAGATGAGAATCGACACCAAATTCCATGCCCTAGACTAAGGCCGGCAGACGATAGATGGAAGAACTGTACCCATATAGAATTGGGAGCCTAAATGTTCAAACAAATATTCACTTAGTCTCTAGTGCTATGGACTATTGCTAGACGACCACCCATGGTAGTGGGCTTTTCTGGATCAATGGTTGTTCAAGAACGATTAATTATATTGGACTTAATTAATAGGTAGTGTTAGACACTAACTAAGTCTAGCTGAAAGGTGAATGTAAAGAGTCATACATAAATCACCATGGGAGGACAAGGAATTAATTTCGAAAGATGTAAATAATTGGATTATTTACACATGGGATGATCCATTGGATGGCTAGCCAAGATTAAATTACTTGAGTTAATTTAATTGGCTTGCTTCAATCAATAAATTGAATTTATTAATTAAAGAGAATTTATCTTAAAATTGGGTGTAATTTAGTTAGATTTTTATTAAATTATATTTAATTAAATTCATCGGACCTTAGATTTATTCTAATTAGATTAAAATAAAACTCAGTCCACCAAATTAAGGCTTACTAGAGTTGACTTCTATTAATGAAGGAGGGTTGGTCAAATTACACTTTTTAAAAGTGTAAATTTGACCATATTTAGAACTCTTTTTATATGGCATGATTTGATCATACTATATAGGAAGGGGGTTGCCTTATAGGTAGTGGAATGTTTCTAGACACATTTCCACCTTTCCATACAAAGCATATATATGTGTTATATCATCATTATTCATATGACAACACATAGTGAAAAGTATAGAAAACACACACTTCCCTCCAAGCATAGAATTTGGCCTTCTCTCTTTCTCTCCCTCTCAACCCTCTAATCCTCAAACTCTTTATGACCTAGGATCAAATGAAGAATTCTAGAGAATTTTTTGATGAAGAGAATATGCTAATTGATAGTATAGTTCTTTCGATTATTTATTCCAACCGATTTTGATTTTTTCTAGTAAAGAGATCAAAACCTTGTTGCCGTGGTGTGGTGTGGATCATCTCTAGATGACTCCTAAGTTGGAGTTTAGGGTGAACAAGGGGTCGAACATGCATCTTCGGTTGAACGAAAAACGACAGAGGTAATTCATTTAAATATTGTATCTCTTTTGTTCTTTGTCTATAACTTTGTATATTGGATCCATTGTTTTATTTTTAATCTAAATACTACATCAAATACCCAGAAACACCAAGGGTACACCCCTTGGTTGGTCGTAAAATAAATTTAATTATGCATGTTACCGCTTTATTTTTTCCACGCTTTTGCTCACGCGTTCCAAGGCAATCTGCTTTCCCTTCAAGTGGTATCATAAATCGATTCGATGTAGGGCTATAGATTGATATCTGTTCTTTATTTGATCAGCATGAAGAACATGTTTACTAGCTTTTAAAGCATGATTTTATTGCTTTATTTAGGTGATTATATGTTAGAATTAACTTGTTTAAATTTTGCAAATATTTTGGACATTAAGTGTATTTAGGAAAAGTGAATTTTCTGTAAAATACATGGATTTTATTTGAGTTTAATATACAGAACAAAAAAAAGGAGTTACTATAGCACATTGCCGGCTGGCACAGGCCAGCGCGTGCGCGAGCAAAAGTATGCACGCAGACTGGCCAGCCGATAGCTGTTTGTGCCTGCTGCGGGCTGATGGCCGAACGACTGGACCCTTTTTTTGCCTTTTTTTAGAAAATTGAATTTTTTGGATTCCTGCATATTTTATGAATAATTAATTCTGCTAATTTAATTTTTGATTAATTATTGAATTAAATTAAATTTTTTGTGAAATTAAATTGCTTAATTAATTTGTATATTTTGTGCATTGGATGCAGAGAGAGAGATGAAGTATATTTGTATGTTCAAATTTGTTAGTATTACACAAATGTAACTAGCATCTTATATTATTGTACTGCATCGCCTAATCCAACAGTTATATATAATAAATAGACAAAAGAATACGTTTGATGAAGGTTAGGATATTTTTAGTACACAAATATCGAGATATCACATCTGGTCCGTAATGAGCGAGATTCAAAATGGTGCAATCTTCAAGTAGACAATGTTATTTTAAATCAAACCGTCGGATATATTCAAACAGGTAGAATCTTATACGTGTTTAAGTTTGAAAGTAATCCGGCTCATAGATGATGAGATATCATAACCGGAACTAGAAATGTTCTATACATATTTTTGAACAGCTCTAAGTAACATTTGGAATGATCTAAATAATTTGTAAAGTGGAGTGCTTGGTGAATACAATTAGGAGTAGTTACTTACTAATATAATTAGGAATGATTTAGAATAATATAATCGCTCCAAGTTTTAAATTTCTCACCTATTTTTCAGAAGGCGCCATACTCAATTATGTTGAAGCTGGTCTTGGAACGGTGAAACTAAAATGCCTGTTGCAATATTTGAATTTTTCTCTTTTTTTACAGGAGGCGCCATATCTAATTTAATTGTGGAACGGGTATTGGAACGGTGGACTTCAAAAAAACTTATTGCAAGTTTCACAAAAATACCGTTCAGTTTTTATTTTTTTTTAATTGAAACCACTTGGGGGTGGAGGGAGCTTTTTGGAGTCCCCGATCCTTCTTTATTAAAAAAATGTGAGCAAATCTACAGTGGGGAGTGTTGACTCCCTATCATTTCTAACAAAGCTGTAAAATCAGGAGTACTACTCCCTTACAAATATTTGCCCAAAGCATAAACAAGAAGGACTACTCCCTTACATTAAATTGCAAAAGCATAAATTAGGAGTACTACTCCCTTACAAAAGTAATATTAGCTAAAGTGGTATACAAAGTTGGAGACGATAATCCAGTGTGTCAAAAAGTTTCTGCCACTACACTTGAATCATCGATTCCAGCTAGCATTTGTAGATCAGGCTATACAAGCAATCCAAAGATTGTCACCAAAAGTGATGCATCATCACCAGTTGTAATACAAAAATAGGGGAAAAGCTGACTGAATATTAGTCACATGAATCCTCAGCTTTCAAGTCAAAATGATGGAGCAAAACAAGTCAAAGTATGAGCAACAATGCAATATCAACGTGTGTACCAAATTGTGGCACAATCTAAGCATACTCAGAAGACAAAAAGAGATGAGAATGCACCATAGATAACAACCAAAAAATAGAAGCACACAATTAAGCTATAGAATAGGCAAATAACAATGCAGTAGCAAAAACAATAAAGCAGCCTACCCAGCATTCATGCGAAACTAAGGCAAGGTAACAAGTAAGCTACTCAATGGGGGTCAACAACAATTTTGAATCGAACGTGTGGGAGGCCACATGAGTCAAGGTTAACAATACCTTTCACTTTACCTGGGAGGTATTTCTTGGTAAGGATGCTAAGTTGTTGAGATGTACATGCTTGATTGGCTAGAAAGTCCGCCACTTTGTTTCCTTCTCTAAAGATGTGAGAGATTTTATATTCAATTTGCCTCAACAGGTTTTGAATGCTTTGAAGGGTGATCTGATGGTCCCATGCCCCTTGTCGTGGTGAGGAGATGAGCTTGATAATAACCATTGCATCCGTTTCGATCCAAATATTGTGAAATCCCTTTTCGATGCATATTTTCAGTCCTCTGTGTATAGCTCGAAGTTCAGCCTGGGTGTTAGAAGTAATGCCAAGAGGCTCTTGAAAGGCAAAGATAACTTGACCGAGATGATCTCTAAGGATTCCGCCCGCGGCGGAAATACCTGGGTTACCTTTAGACGCTCCATCTGTATTCAGTTTGTACCACCCTTCTTGAGGCTTTCTCCAATGGACAATAAAAGCTTTCTGCCATTTAGTCTTCGGCTGAAGAGGGATATTGATAGTGTTTACAGCGAAAAAATCCCCTTGCATGTGCTCCGATTTTAGCAACTCACTTTTAATGAGGTTGTGCAGGTACGCCAGTGTTTTGTGAATAATGGGGTTGACCTTGAATTCAACTCCCCTGTGCTTAGCATCATTCCGAAGCTTCCATATGTTCCAGAGAATCAAGATTGGGATAATATCTCTAATGTGTGGTTTATCATCTATTCTATTTTTCTAGGATTGGATGAGAATAGTGATGTCATTTGTTTGGGGGATATTAATTTGGAATTTAGCTGCGAAATAACCCCAAGCTTCCAACGATTTATTGTTATGTAAGAAGAGATGCGGTATGGTTTCTTCTGCTTCACAACAATAGCATTTGGAGGCCATTGTGATCCCCTTCTGCTTAAGCCTCTCATCGACAGGTACCCAGTTATGAATCAATCTCCAAATAAATACTGAGATGTTAGGGATAATCAGTTTGGACCAGAGAGTACGATAGAAGAGCTGAGGAGATTGATGGCTTCTAATTTCATTCCAAGCTGATTTAGTGGTAAACGTACCATTCTTGGACAGTTTCCAATGAAGACAGTCAGTTTGGCTGTCAGTAATAGGGACATTCATGATCAAATCGATTATGTGCTGTGGAACAGCTTGTTGGTGTTTGTTGGCGTCCCACGCAGAGTTGTTCCAAAACCAGTTAACAGGGACATGAAGATTGCAGTGAGTGCCCCAGATATTCGCTATTGTGCCTTCCGGTAGCCACCAGTCACGCCAGAAAGAGATAGTACCAGCCCCTAGGCTCCAGAAGATATTTGTTTGTGCTTCTGTTCGAATTTTTCCGAATCTTTTCCAGGTACTTGAATCAGTCATGAAGATTTTGGAGAGCGGTTGGAAAGTATCCTCCACAGTATTTACTTATGGAGAATTTAGACCATAGAGAATTGTTGAGTCTCAATCTCCACCACACTTTGTAAGAGAATGCTGTAGTCATCTCCCGAAGGTTCCTAGTTCCAAGTCCGCCTTCTTCGATAGGATAACAAATGTTTTGCCACTTTGTCCAGTGGATTTTTCTTTGTTCTGATATGCTACCCCAGAAATATTTAGCGAAAAGTTGTTCAAGTTTCTGTATGGTTCCCACCGGAGGGTTTAGAACTTGAAGGAGGTAGATCGGCATAGAAGAAAGCACGGTCTTGATGAGTTGAAGTCTACCCCCATAGGAGAGGCGGCAGTGTTCCCATCCCGCAATTTTGTTTTTGACTTTATCGATCAGATTTTCATAAAGAATTTTCTTCTTGTTTCCCTTGTATAGAGGGGCACCTAGGTATGTAATGGGAAGTGCCTTCCTAGAGAATCCGGTGATATGTTTGATTCAATGTGCCATGAGGTTAGCTTTTTTTCCAGGAATGAAGGCACTCTTAGCATGATTGATTTTTTGCCCGGAGGATTCCTCGAAGTTATGCAAGAATTGCATAAGCTTGGTCAAACTTTCTTCCTCACAATTCGTGAACAGGATGACATCATCTGCATATGAAAGATGTGATATCTTAACCTCACAATTAGTGTGATAGAACATACCCGGGTTCTCATTAAAGAGGAGATCGAGGCCTCTTGAGAGAGCTTCTGCTGCTAGAATAAAGAGAGCTGGGGAGAGTGGGTCCCCTTGTCTTAAACCTTGGGATGATTTGAAGAATCCTGTCGTTTCTCCATTGACAAGCACAGTAAACCAGCAGTTTTGGATGGCATGCTTGATAAGAGTGAGGAATCTATGAGGGAATCCTTTCTTCTGCAAGACTGTAAGGAGGAAATTCCAGTTAACTATGTCATACGCTTTAGACATGTCCAGTTTGATAACCAGGTTGCCTTTCTTATATCTAAGATCAAGCTGGTGAATCATCTCTTGAGCCAAAAGAATGTTGTCTCCAATAAGTCTTCCTGGAACGAAGCCGCTTTGAGAAGGGGAGATAAGGTCTGGAAGTGTGTTGTGAAGCTTGTTGTAAATGAGCTTGGATAGAATTTTATTGGTGATACTACACAAGGAGATGGGTTTAAAATCATTCCAGGTCTGAAGGGATTCGACTTTAGGGACAAGCATGATTGTTGTGGCTGTGAAGCTCTTGGGCATTGGGGTGCCATAAAAGAAGTCCTTGACTGCCTCAAAAATATCTATAGCAATGAAATCCCAGCAGGCTTGATAGAAAGCTGATGGAAAACCGTCCGGGCCTGCTACGCTGTCCTTATCTATGTTGAATACGGTATCTCTAATCTCTTCGTCTGTTGGTAGACTACCGATAATGCGAGTGCATTCTTCTGATACTTGGAGAAATTGAAATGGGAATTCTGGGGCATTGTTTCTAGCCGGATTACAAGAGAGTAGGTTTTTGAAATATGTAACTTCTGAATAGTAACTTCTTCATTCTCTTTCATGATTCTGTGGATTGTGGACTTTAGCCTTTTTTTCTTCACTAATGAATGGAAGTATTTTGTGTTCCTTTCCCCTGCCTCGAGCCACTTGCAGTTACTCTTTTGCTTCCAATATTCAGATTCTAATGTGAGTGCATGAACAAGAGCAGCATTACTTCTCTTGAGGTCGATGAGGTTGGCTTTGGAGGGGTCCATATCGAATCTTTTTTCTGCTTCAGTGGCATTTTGTTTTGCCTGTTCGACTGTTGTGAAGACGTTTTCAAAAGTATCCTTGTCCATAGATTGAATAAGCTCCTTAATTCTGTAGATTTTCTGTTGTAGCTTGTACATCCCGTATCCTTCTATTGGTAGGCACCATGATTGCTTAACTGTGTCTAAGAAGGTATGGTGTTTCAACCACATATTTTGAAATCTAAATGAAGAAGGCATTTCGTCCTCTACGTTAGCGGCATTGATGAGGAGTGGGTGATGATCTGATAGCCTTCTAGGAAGATGTAAAACTCTAGTGGTATTGAAACTTTCAGTCCACTCCTTGGAATAGAGAACCCTATCCAGTCGCCTCCAAAATTTATTGTTTGTCCAGGTAAATGGTTCCCCTTCAAAGCCAGCATCAATCAAGCCGGTGTTGTACATCATATCGTTAAAGTCGTCCATGGATCCAATTCTTCTCATATCTCCACCTTGGTTTTCATTCGGATGTAAGATAGCATTAAAGTCTCCTCCTACCAGCCATGGTACGTTCTGATGAGAAAGTCGTGTCAATTCATCCCAAAGAATTCTCCTCGGGGTTCTGTAACACTTGGCATAGATGAAAGTACAAAAGATGTCCTCTGGAGAGCTCCTGAGTTGACCTTAACATGCAAAAATTGTGTGTGATCCTGAATAATCTGGATGTCAACACCAAGCTTAGCAAAACACCAGATCTTATTGTTAGAGTTAGAAAACACAGAATGGAAGGCAAATTTGCGAGTAAAGTAAACGGCATCTAACTGTACAAAGGGTTCAAGCAGTATTAACATATCAGGTTTGTTTTCAAAAAGAAAATCTGAGAGAATTTTTTGTTTTTCCAGTTTACCTATACCTCTGACATTCCAAATGATGAGTTTAATCATTAAAATTGTAGAGAGGAGGAGGAGGCGGACCTTGTTTTGCGTCTTGTGAGTGGCTTAGGAGAGATGTTACCTTTGAATTTTTACCTTTACCTCCAGTTTTGGTGATTTTGCTAATATGGTGTTTCCTTCTACGGACTTGTTCCTTTTGTGCTTGTTTGAAGCTTTGGAGTCTGTAAAAATGACTTTTTGTTGTACTTCTTGCCCTTCTTGATTGTGGCCATCCATATCACTCCTGATCTCGAAGGTGTGGGTGATATTGATTGTTTCATTCCCTCGTTCCAATACATTAGCGTCAGCGGGATGTGTGACGTTCTGCATGCTTTCAAGTTTCTGCAAAGTGTCCTCCGTTTCTAGGTCCTCCAAGCTTTGGAATCGATTAAATATGGGAGTGTGCTCATCTTCTCCTTCACTATCTAAGGGAGTTGTCTGTACCTCGTAGAATGGCTGTTTTTTGGAATGCTCCATCCTGTTCCTTTGTCTGCTAGTTTCTCCATGAAGAATCTTTTTAGTTGATCCGGACGCCTGTGGTGTTAATTCCTTGGATTGGGGTTTTGGGATCTCAGTAATGTGTTCGTGTTGAGGTTATCAACTGATTTCATGCTGTTCACTTGAATTGTTGATAGCTTCCACATCATCGATGTTTATGGGATGCCTTTTGTTTTGGCTTGTTTTGTCAGCATCCCAATCTTTATCAAGTAGTTCAGCAATCAGAGGATCTTCATAAGTGAGGTCATTGGGGCTGGCCACCACAGTCTTACCCTCTAGGTTGTTCTCAGATGTGATAAGTGATTCAGGTACATGTACATGCGAAGTAGGAAATTCAACAGCATTAGCATTAATAGGAATATCATTAGAAGATAATTTCCTAGTTTTTTTGGTGTGTAGCTGATCACTATTTTGATTAATGTTCGAAGCTGCAGCAGAGTCATTAGCAATTAACACATTCTTTCCCTTTCTTTTGTTATTAATTATTTCTCTAAGATCCCTAATCTCCTCCGTTTGATTCGAAAATTTATCCGGGAGCATTGGTTCCAAATCAGCTCGACTTTTCTCATTATTAAGTTTAACGATGCAATTAGCAATGTCATGTCCAAGATGATTGCATGAGGAACAATAAGGTGGGCAGTTTTCATAGAGGATTTCTTGTCTATAGGTTTTTCCCTCAATATTCAGATAAACGACATGCACTTTAGGAGCTGTAAGATCTAGTTCGACACAAACACGAGCTAAGTCTGGCCTAGAGAGGTCCGCAGTTGGTTCATCCATTCTTAAAGGTTTACCAATTTTAGAAGCAAGGGTGAACAAAGCATTTTTTTCAAACAGATGGACAGGAAGTTCCGGTAATCTAATCCAAACCGGTGCAATAGCTGATTCAATTTTGGGACCAAAGTTAGGAGTCCATTTAAACACTCTCATATGAAAGCTATCAAATGTCCATTCACCTCTAAGCCAAATTCTAGCAAAATCTTCTTCATTAGCTACTCGAATCAAGACATGCTTAAGGTTAAGTCTATCTACAGTCACATTGCCTTTCAATCCAAGTCTAATAATTCTAATACGCAAAAAATTAAGATTCGGGAGGCTGTGGGAGAACTTACCGACCAACGTGAATTTCAACCTGGAAGCTAGATGAGCCGTTTCCTCAGAAGAATAGATAATACCTGGTTCGCCCTTGTAGCTAGAGTCGGATCCAATCGTGTGGATTTCATTATCTTGGAATGTTTTCTTTGCAGCTCGCGCTGGGTCGTGCTGAAAATGCGACGCCGATGGATTTTGAACAATCTTGGCGTAGGTGGTCCTAGGGGGTTGCTCTTTGACTGCAATTTGAGAAGAACTGGGGATGGAGAGTGTTGGAGCAGCAATTTGAGATTACGTCATATACAGCAATGAGCAAACAAGCTTCCAACAAGAGAGAGTTTCCGCCGAGACAGTTCAAAGCGGACCCATTTGGTGTATAGAGTGATGGGTATGAAACTGAAGGTAGAGAGAAGAGGTGGTGTTGGTTCGAAAAGTAGCAGAAAAGGTTGGAGACAAGTAATGGTTGTTCGAAGGTCAAACCGCCGGCGAAAGGAGGGTGGAAATTAGTGCAAGAGTGAGGAGATTTGAATGCTGGCCAAAGCAATCGTCACCGGTGCCGGGCGGCAGAGATCGGAGGTTGTAGGTTGAGCTAAGAGGGAAGGGAGGTGCTGCAGTCCATGGCGCGTGCGAGTGCGTGGGCCGCTGGCAAGGAACGCTGGCGGAGGAGGGGAGGTCGCCCGCCGCTAGCCTTGCCGGCGATAATGGCTGAGAACGACGATGCTGATGGGTGTGTGAAGTCGCACACAGTGGAGGTGAAACCTGCTGTCTCGCTCAAAGAAACTGAAAAAATCCCAAAAAAGAGGAGAAAAAGAGAGACCCAGATGGAATCGAGTCTCACGAAGACAGAGATGGATGTAGTTTCGCAGCTAATTCTACTCAGAAGCGAATTCACCAATGATTTCCAGCTTTTCCCGATAGTGGAAACCCTCTGCTTCTTTTCCCCACTTTCGTACCAGATCAACACTTATTTTGGAATAGTTTGGAATAGTTTGTGTAATTATATTATTTACATTCATAACCTTGCAAAACTATTTTATTTTTTAAAAATATATAATTATAGAATTTATAAACTTAAACTTTTCATTACAAATTGGAACGACAACTAAACACTAGACACTCAATCATGGTCATTTTCAGTCTCATGATCCTCAAATTTATCTTCTTCGTCTTCATCATTCGATTCATCATTTGCCGAGCGGGATGTATCTGCTCTCTATTAATGGGCCACAGAACGATCAACAATTAACTGTATACCATTTGGATCATGCAGGCTTTATGTTTGATTATCTGTAGCAACTTCTGGAATCGGTAAAGCTTTCTTTAGCTGATATGCAACTTCGGTCCATCAAGAGTCATCAATTATTCTTTGAGCCTTGCTTTTGCATACAGTCATCCAGTCAGTTTCTCTCTTTATGCTTGGGTACTCCGTGTAGTAGACTTGTATTGTTTGTTGCATCGGGACGAATGGTTCATCCTTTTAGTACGTCTTTTTGAAATTTATTTAATGAGGTAATAACGAGGGTGTATCTTCAAACCTCTTTTCGGATCGAAATGCCTCCATACCCAGTTTAACATTACGGGATTCTATTGCAAAATTGGAATATATTCGACTGAAATGCCTCCATGCCTCTACATCGGACATATGACATATGGATCCCTCATCCGTCTGATGGTTGGCATCCACATCATGTGCTCGGTGGTCACTTTCGAAGCATACAAGTCGAAGGTTAAGCACCAAGTACCTAAGAATGGCATATGGGTCTTCTTACGGCTAGCACTTCGCTTCCTGGTCGGTTTGTACCTAACTTCTCCACAAAACTTGAAGTAACCGTATCATTTTCGTCCTTCTAGTACAACACGTAGTCATTATTATATTCATCGATTTTCTTAACAGGTAAACCTAAGTCTCTTATCAATTTCTTCGTACTATAGTAACTGAGGGGCAGGGTGTGATCATGGAGCAATATATTATTAGCCAACTAGGACACCTGATCATAAGCTCGTTCGAAAAAATTATTCTCAGCCTTCATATTCACCAAACCAGCAACCGTTGCCAACTGAAATTGGGGGTAACCATTCCACAATTGCTGGTTGGCAGGATGCACCATATCCAAAAAACAATCTGACAATCCGCACATATAATCATTGGGCCCCCCGCGGTAATATGAACTCAGCCCGACATCAGTAGGAGAGGATTTTATACCATCATCAGGCACACCCTCGTGGTTATAAGAACCCAATCCATCTGTGCCGCATCACTTTAGCGCGTACTACCCTCCTTCTGAGCAGCTGGAGTTTGCTCCTCCTACATGGGGGGGGGGGGGTTGACGGCATCAAAGTACTCCTGCACCCTCTCTTCGCCAATTTACCTCATCCGGTGTTTTCAAAATTTTATTTTTACACTTCTAACGTGGACACTTAATCTTCTCATTGTTCATATAGGTTTGTTGATACTTCACCCATTCTAAAAATGTAGTGACACCATCCTCAGACTCTAGTATAGGACCTGCCCTCCTCGGTAGGTTCTCCTCATACTTTCATCTCCTTAATTATATTAATATGATAAGTCATACACATACATATACTTATGTATATGATTACAAACAGGCATTTTAATTGACAAAAGTAGAACAAATATAACCAATTAATAAGTACTGCATACATTTTAATTGACCAAAAAGAATTCAAATTATTACCTGATCAAAACAGTTTCATAGATCAACGAAAATTATAGAGAGATTGATGAAATTTACTATCAATTGTATAAAAATGCAAGAGAGAGTGTGAGAATAAATGAAATAGAATCAACATATATAAGAAAATTTGGAACAGGCATTAAAATGATATTTGAAACTCCACAAATAGTTGTTAGAATTTAGTCGTTAAACCATATTTAGGAACAGAATCTAGCACACGGTTTGAATGCAAAAATCCCCATTGTAATGTATTTGAAAATGGTCTTGTATACAACATTTTCTATCTATTAAACTCGTACCAAATTATAACTCACTTTGCAATGGTACTTAGAATACAAATTACATCGCACATATACCATACTTAAAAATGGGTATTGTAATACAAGCAATTCTAAGAACTAAAATCGTCTCAAATTGTACCTGATCCTTTTGGAACAATTTTTTCTGTTCTCCTTATTTCAACAACCATTAGACTCCAATTTGTAACGGTACTCATGTACCATTGGCGGGCCGTTCCAAAGGCTGAAAAAAAAGTGTTCCAAACTTTGTTATAATGTTTTACCATTTCGCTTTTGGCTCGGTAATAGAAATACAACTTGTAACACAATAATTAAAATGGTTATAATAACATACCAATTGTTCCAAAATTAAAGGATAGAATATAAGAGAAATATAACATCAGCGCCGTGGTTCCATTCCTCAATAGCTCCACTAACCATTCCTACTAAAAACAGGTTTTGGATCGGCCATTGTATTCAATCCAAATCTCGCGCTTTTTGTAATGTTAATTAAATATTTCGTGATTTATCTCATAACTTTCTTTTATGTTAAGGTAAATTAATAACATAATTTTTTATAGCATACTCAAAATTTGGAAGTTAAAAGTCAAGTTATTATGTTATTAATTGTTACAAAAATCATAATTTTGGCAGTCGGGTATAACATGGGGCACACACAATATACTTTTTAAAATTATCTCCATGCATAGCACGGAGCACACACTATTTAATATTCTGTTATATTTGTACTCCTATAATAAGTTATTTGTTAAGTTTTGTAAAATTCATCTTTTTTTCGTTTCAGAAACAATTTCTTAAAAGTAATGAGAGCATACTGTTATCTTAATGATTGAAGATTATGTTGTAAAGTAACATTATATAATAAAACGAGGTAATATTGATATGCAAATTTGCTATATAGGTAGTAGTATAAATTCATTATTTTATTAAAATAATTTATGTTACATCCGAAAATTAATTAGAAAAGTCAATCAAACTTAAAAATTAATCCAAATTTTAATTTTAATGGATTATATCTTTTGATTCTTATTTGGATGACTATAAATGTTTGTAAATTTTATTGATATTGATGCATTATAGTTTGGAGAAAAATTATTTCTGTATTATTGATCTCATTTTTTTAAAAAAAGTTCTGAACTAACTTCACATAATTTATAAATTTTATAAAATATAATTTTAGTTATAATTAAATTAGATCCGTACATAGCACGGAGCACACACTAGTATTTCTAAATAAAAACAAAAAACTAAAATATATAATAATAATTTTAACATGTATAATAGGGAAAATTATGCTCCTCTCCCATGAGGTTTGATGTAATCATACATAGACCTCCTATTATTTGAAAAATTACATCTAGCACCCTAAAATTTGCTTTCATATAACAAATTGGTCTCTTTATTAGTCAAAATTCACCAAATTTATTAATATAATAAATATATATATATATATATATTTACCCTTGATTGACTTAAGATTGGCTCACTGTAGGTTAAATAATTCTTCTTATAATCAAATTACCCTTATATGTCTTCATGTGTTAACGTATATGAGGAGGTATATTTCAACGTTATAAGGGTAGTTTAATTCGGAAAAAAATTTTTGACCTACAATAAATCAGTAATAAGTCAACCATGGGTAAATATCAATTTTTATTCAACTTTTATGTTAATATCACCAAATTCAATGAATTTTGGCTAAAGGGGAGACTTATTTGTTGGAGGAAAGCAAACCTCAAGGATGCTAAATGTAACTTTCCAAACCACAAGGGGTCTCCGTGTACCAAACCTCATAAAAGAGAGTGTAATTATCCCTATATATTAAACTGGAATTAATTGCAAGATATCCCATTTCTTTTAAGAAATTCACCAAACAAAAAAAAGATCGAGGTACAAAAACGTATATATCGAAGTGTGTGTCTTACATTACATGCAAGAAAACACATTGCATTAATTAGGACTAAATGATTTTCTCTTACAAGCTTATATGTATAATGATGATGATGATCAATACATATGATCATCAATGGAAGTTGACATTGGCAGTGTAAGTCATTCCCACTTGCCAATTAGCGGGCGCGACATTGTAGGCAATGATAGTCTCGTGGGAAGTGTACGATGTTATCTTGAAAGAGAGGGCCTGACCGCCGAGCGTAGCGAACGCCTGGTACGAAGCCCCCCAGTTGTGACTCATGCTTATCCACCCCGTTTTGCTCCCCTTCACCCACATGCTGGCGATGTCGCCACCGCCGGCCACGTTCATCGCGTAAACCAACAGCCAGTACCCGTTGCCCTGGAAGCTGAACCGGATGCCGCCTTGGCGCATGCATGGTACTCTATGTATACCAAAATGAGGGAGGATCAGAAGTTCTCATCTTTGGTTATGTTTTAGTTCTTAGTCTTTAAAGTCGATGGGAAATGTGAATTCTCAATTTTGAACAGATTTTCGTATGAAAAATAAAATATAATTTGATTAGTTGATTAAATTTATATTTGGTTTTATTACATTTCGCTATTCGAACTAAGATCATTTTTATACTTTTGCATCTATACTTTTTTTTGTGTCAATTTACCATCTCAACTTTATGAAACTTTGCACTTTGCCATTTATAACTATTTTTTCACCAAAGTTTAAATATCAAAATATAACAATGAGCATAGTTAGATGGCAAAATGTAATTTACCCTTTATATTTTATGCTGTTAAAGATGTCATATTAATATATATATATATATGTATATTATTTTAATGAAATCAAATCTTTTAATTTAATTGTATCATAAAATGCTAAAAAAAAAATCAAATTTTCATTTAATATTTTAAATATCAAGATCTTAATTATTAGGATAAATTATATTGACTTTCATTAAGGTGAGGTTTAAATGAACAAACATCCCCATCTTTTATAAAATTATAGATACACCTGCTTAGGGGGCGTTCGTGTATTTTGTACAAACTTTTGTCATTGTATAAGGAATGTACTTATAATTGCAACTACAAAATCTCATAAGTTAGATATAATTTTGCAAAAAAGAGGATGTCTGTATATTTAAACCTAAATCAAGGAATGTCAATGTAATTTCTCCTAATTAAGATAGCAAAAAATTAAACACATTTAATAATTTATTTTATTTTCTTGTCTTTTAACAAGGCAGAAATGGGGATATGAATTACCTGCGGAACATAACGGGTACAATGCCACCATTCCACTGCGCAATCTTCATGAAGGCGGGCTTAGCCATGTCGAAGTGGCTGCGCGGGGGATTGCACCAGCCGCCGTTGTTGGTGTCCTGCGACCAGTTGGGAGGGCAGAGATTGGTGGCCGTCACGGTGGCGATGGGAGACCCTTTGTAGCACCACTTTGAATTTATGCACCGGATCTGGAAGCACTGCCCACAACTGTAGCCATTGTTGAATAGCACTGTGCTCAAAGCCGCCGTGTCCGTCCCGTATCCGTTGGCAAACAAGTTCCCGTATCCGCATGCTCCACCTTTTTAATCAATATGTATATTTTTGAGATAGGATGATTTTAATTAAATGTTCATGACATTATAGTTGTTATATGCAATTTAAAGTGATATAATTAGCCCAACTTTACAGGTGTTTTTCCGAAATATTTTAGATGTATATTTTATTGGTTATTAAGTGATCAATATGAAAAAAAATATATATTATAAATTTAGGGATAGTTACATCCCCTCCCTTTAGATTTAATGTAATTACACATAAACTTGCTATGATTTGAAAAATCACATCTAACACCCCTGAGATTTGATTTTGTCTAACAAATAAGTCCTTACATTAGTCAAAATTCATAGATTTCCTGATATTAATAGAAAAATAAAAAAGAAAAATCTATATTAACCTCTAATTGTCATATTACTGACTTATGGCAGGTTAAATAAATTTTTTTTTATGATCAAATTACCCACATATATCTTCACACGTTAATACATATGAGAGGGTATATCTCCACCGTTATAAGGATAGTTTAGCCAAAAAAAAATTATTTGAGCTGCAATAAGTCTGTAATCAATCAATCGAGGGTAAATATAAATTTTTATTAGTTTTTTTTGTTAACATCAACAAATTCAGTGAATTTTGACTAACAGAGGGACTTATTTGTTAGACGAAAGCAAACCTCATGAATGCTAGATATAATTTTCCAAACCATAGGGATCGACGTGTAATTACACCAAACCTCAGTGAATGAAAATATAATTATCCCTAAATGTTATATTGGAAGAACACTGGAGAAATTGTACTTTTTGTTCCATGATTTAGGTTCTGTATACTTTTAGTTTCAATGCTTATATAATTCTAAGAAATAGTTCTATAACATGAAAAAAAATTCTTACTTTCAATTCTCCTACCAACTTCTATTAGGAAATTGACAACAAAAAGTATGTGGTTGTTTCCTTCCATTTTGAAAAGATAACGACACGTAACTTACATATGATTTTTCTGTCATTTTTCCAACTTAAATTAGCTTGAGAATTGAAAAATAACAAATCTCATAACTAATAGGATTGAATAGATATTGAATATAATTTTAGGGGATTGGACAAATATAATTTTCTCAATGAAAATCTATTAGGGTGTTGATAAAATGTAAAATATAGATAAAGAGTAGAAAGATAAACGTAAAATATAGTTTACAAGGTAACATACCCATAGTAGCAGAAGCCGTATCATCACCATAAAATGTGGCATAGGCATTTTGCCACGCAGTGGCACGAAAAGCCGGTGGGGCATATCCACCAGCCGCTGCTCTGGCGACGACCACCGCCAACACCAAGAAGAAGCTAAGGCAACATGAATGAAGCAAAGCTGCATCCATGATCGTCGACCTCTCGTTAGTTGCTAGCTACCTGGCTATTATTAGCTAACTAGGACTCGCTATGTGTGTGCAAATTGCAGTTCAAAAATTGACTTGGAAATGCGACATTTATATAGCTTTGATGAGTATGTGGAATAAGTAGTAATGTATCCTTCGTGACCTTCACGAACATGTTGCAATTCTAACAGGGTTGTCTTCTACCACGCATTTTAACACAAATCTTTGTTTAAGTCCTAAAATGTGTGGAAACGTGCGGGCAGGTATAGCTAAGTGTTTGGCCTTACTTTTTGATATAATCTAAGTAGTCATAGAGCTGGCAAAATGGGTGGTCGGATTGGGTCGGGTCGCACCCAAGAGTCGTAGAAATGGGTTCAATTGTTGATTGTATTAGATGGAATGGATTGGTTCAAGTTGGTGTATTAAAAAATATTACTTTTGCTTATATTTCTACTTTTTGTTTGTCAATAATATTCAATAAAAAAATAATAAATTTTATGTCGATTAGTATATTTCATATTTAATTTTTTAAAGTTATTCATAGAAAAATTGAATATTTAATTTAATAATGTTTCAACTAAGTAATGTAATTGTTGATTTGTACACAAGAATTAAACTCGCATGATTGAAAAAAAAAAGTATCATTTTATTAATTGCCCATATCCATTTAAGTTATATTTTTAATGATATAGGAATAATATAATTAGATAATATAGTAAATAAAATATAAAAATTCTAAAATATTAAATATGTGAAGTATTAATTTAATTATTTTTAAGTTATTCAAATTATTTGAAAACTCCAATATTAACTTTAAATATGTAATTTTCAAATAAATTAAAAACGATAAAGGTAAATAAGATTAGAGATATAATCATACTCCCCCTCTCCTGAGGGTTGGTATAATTACACATAAACCTCCAGTAGTTTGAAAAAATTCATTTAGTACCTTGATATTTGATTCTGTCTAATAAATAAGTTGCTATATTAGTTAAAATTCACCAAATTTATTGATATTAACAACAACTGAATAAAAATTTCATATTTACTCTTAATTGACATATTACTGATTTATTATAGGTGAAATAATTTTTTTTATAACCAAATTATCCTTATACATCTTTACACATTAATGTATGTGAGAAGATATATCTATACAATTTTAAGGGCAGTGTAGTTAAACTAAAATATTTGTGTCAGAACAGGTAACCAAAAAGCCAATTGGAATGGCCATTATGTAATCTGTTGTGATAATTTCGGTGTAATTGTAACATTATTTATGAATAGAGTGAGTATTCATTATTTGAAAATTGTATTTATTGTGCTAGCTAATTATGTTTATATGCTTAACATCACAACAAAGTCCACAAACCAAATTGTACAACTTATATAGTTGGGTTGCGCATTAGATGGTGGCCATGAAATCAACTTCTGATGGTTAGGATTGAAATGTTCGAAGTCGAGGACCTTGAGAATGGGCATCAAGAGTCCTATTGAGACTTGCACTAAAATACATTCATTAGATGGATGTTGTGTTTCATCGGCAACAGACGTTGGACATCTATGCTATTTTAATGGGTGGTTGATAAGGTTGTCAAACAGACTTAACTGGCTCGCGGAAAGTCGTCATATGGAAGCCTTGGAGGTTTGGTCAGTATGATTAGATCTTCCTGGCTCCGATTGCAAGAGATTAGTCCTTGAATTTGAGGAATCATGACAGATGTATGCATATGATAGTTATATCTTGAATTTGACGAAAGATGACCGTATCTTGGATGTGGTCATTACAAGTCTTGTTCGCAATCACAATATGTAGTAAGGACGGTAGGTTCGAAGATAAAATTCGTCACCTGTTAGTGTATGACAGTCGAGTCTCCTATGCGCCCTGAGATGGTTCCTACTTTTAGGGTTTGTGGCCACAGCGATTGGTTGAGTAGGGAATATTTCCTACGTCAATCAATAGAGCAAACGCATCTCAAGTTATTGAGCACAGTGACTAGTCCAAGATGGGAACCGACGCCCAATTCCATACCCTAGACTAAGATCGAAAGACGGATGATGGAAAGACCGTACTCGTATGGTACTCAGGAGCCTAAATGTTCACGTTAACATTCACCTAGTCTGTAGTGCCATGGACCGTTGCTATACAGCCACCCATGGTGACGGGAATTTATGATTAATAGTTAATTAAATATAAATGAATTAAATTAGATTTGATTAATCATTGTATTAGACACAAGCCCAAGTCTAGTTGAGGGTGAACCTAAAGAGTCACACAAATCACTATGAAATTGGTGGAATTAATTCGAAAAGAAACGAATTAATTTAATTAATTAAATTAATTCAGTGAGAATATATAAATTATTGGACCATTTATTTAATAATCCATTTGATGGGTGGCTCAAGAATTAATTAATCCAATTAATTTATTTTGGGCATAATTCCTTTAATAATTGGATTAAGTTATTAGATTTGACTTAATTAATTGATTGGATCAATTAATTAGTATTTGGGCTTAGGTTTATTTAAGTGGATTAAATGAACGCTTAGACTTAGTTTGGCTAAAATTGATTTAGTTAACTATTGTCCAATGGACTTTGTTTGGACTTGATTTAATTTGATTAAATCAAGCCCGGTGCATATTGAAGTCTAAGCCCTTATGAGGGAGGTTGGAGCAAGTTAAGAAGGAGTTGAAACTCCTCACCATGATTAACATGATGGAGGAGTTATTTCATTATGGTTGGAGGCTATATGCATGTGGTTGTTGTAGCACACCCTACTCGCTACATCTAATTATCACTATTTTATCCTTTCTTTAATTAAAACTCATTCTATAAGTAATTTTCTTTCAACTCGTAAAATAAATTATAATTTTATCAATATAATATATATCACAAAAGGTAATAGATACCTCCAAAAGTTTATATTAACCCTCACTAGATGACCTCATGTGCATAACCTAAAAAAATAATAGTACCACAACTTTAAACACCAACCCGATAAGAGACTAGAATATTTAACAACCTAATAGCCAAAACTCCGATTTCAGATGTCACGACTGACCCACCTAATAAAGACGATGGCATAGCTCAAAGTCCAATGTGATTAATCAGTTTGACCTATTCTCTAAAAAGTACGTGGCAAGGAATGAGCTGCCTACTCAATAAGTATACCTAATCAGTTTATATATATACACACAGGCAACGATTCACGTACATGCAGTCACATCGACTAACAGTCATTCGTCATATAGCAACATCAGATATAAGCAGTTATACATACTCACAACTGTAAATCAATCCACGACATAACATTTGATGTTATCGTTTATTAGCTAAGGGCCCTACTTACTCTAATTGGAGTACATCAATCAATGGTTTCACCGGCCATCATCATCTCATCGTCATATCATATACAACACAGGATACCCGTTGTATGTGATGTCTCCACACTCTTTTATTCCAGCTGTGTAGTAATATCAGCACAGGACATCACAACAAACATGATATCCCCACACGACCCCAATGTGTAGCTAACAGCACAAGATATTCCCCGCTGCCCGGAATAACCCGGTACCCTACGCGCCGTGGTACCTAGCTTAATTCATATATTTTTTCATATCATATTATCAATCACATCATCATCAATCATATTTTCATAAACCATTGACTATGTTCCAACTAGATAAGCATCATCTTTTATTTCAAGTTACAACGAAAATATTACTAGTTCATCATTATCTTCTCCATATTAATTACTTACTCAGTAATAGCTTCTCAATTCGATTTTATGCAACAATCCATTATACGATCACATAATCATACCACTCTCACATCCATTCATTACAAACACATATGACACATAGTAGAAATTCCACCGATATTAAAGTAATCCAACAAATAATCTACAACTACTTATACAAGAACCAATATATAAAATCCAGGTATATAAATATAAAGCCAAGTTCACGATCAAATATAAGAAACCAATATATATAATATACAATACCAAACATATCAATATATATAAATTCAATTAGCTATACTTACCTTAAATCCCAAAATATTTTGATTTCACGAGGGACTGCTCAACCCACTACTTTGTTGTCACGTCCCATAATAGAATATTATACGTATAATCAATATATTTATATAGAATATCATAAACTCTAAATAAAATATAATATAATGTTCGTACATTTTTCACCAATCTTTTAATATTCTATTTATATTAAAGTCCAAACTCCTGTTCCATTTTCTTTTAAATAACTACCTTTTTTAAACTTCTCAAACATATATTTAATTTATCAACCAATTCATAAGAATTCCTTTAATCAAACCCCTTATATATTTATAACTATCTTTTTCAATAACATCCTTAAATGAGATCATCATTAAAAATTCATCTTCCCTTCTTAATAACATAATATTTCTTAAATATAATTTTTCGAGACATTTCTATGAATTTTCTGTCAATTTATCGTTGCTATACAATTTAAGTAAATAATAATACATAGAATTACATATTTGGTTAATCATTCCGATGGAATTGTGTAAATTAACTATATTAATAATTAAATCTAACAAAATTTAATATTTTAATTAGCCAACTATATCATTTTTATATCAAATGTGATATTTACTTCGACACTAATTTAAATAGCCAAAATTATAAAATACTCTGGTTAAATAGTACATCGCTTGATATAAATAATATTTAATAAATGGACTAATTAAATAATATATTTATATAAATTATTATAATTTAAAATACAAATTTTTATACCTGTTCTTTCGTCGAGAGGAATGCAGTTTTCAAATGTTTATTGTTGTTGGTGTATATTTATATGTAAATGTGTGTGAAGGTTATGTATGTGCAATGAAAGAGAGGAGAGAGAAGTGAGGTGGGCCGCCACTCTCATCCACTCTCTCTCTCTCAACATTTTATTTATATATATATATATATATATGATAATATATGTTTATATATTATATTATTTTATATATTTAATTAAACTTTTCTCAAATATTCATTACGTCCTTCCTAATTTTCTTAATTAATATAATTTGCCCCCAAATATTATAACGAACTCCAATTTAATCCATTCAAGTTTTATTATATCCCAAATTCAATTTATAATTTATTTACTAATTAAATTTAAATTTCTAAGAATTACCAATTAGTCTCCCAATTATGTGAAAAATTCTACGGACATCACAGTTGTATAGGTTGCCTTGGAGACAAACTTAGAGCCCGTTTGGTTGTGTTTTTATTTTTATTTTTAGTTTCCAACAATTGAAAATGTGTAAAAATGCTTTATTGGTTTTTGTGAGAAAATTGAGAATATGTTTGGATTAGTTGTTTCCAAATATAGGTATATAGGTGTGAGAATGTTGAATATAGGTATATGTATTTTTGATATGACAGAAAGACAATTATGACAAGCCCATGTGACCTATATAAATTTAAAATTGAGAATTAAAATGGGAATGCATTCTCATTAAAAATGGCTTGACCAAATAAATTCCCACCTACCCAAATAGTGAAAAGTGGAAAAAATCTCATTGAAAACACAACCAAACAAGCTCTTAGTAATTATTAAATTTTGAATTCAATTGTATGTGATATACAAAACTACACACATATCCAATATAACCACCACCTAAGCCACATATTTGCTCTCATTTTTTTCTAAACAATATTCTCATTTTCGTTCTATATTGAATTAGATTCAAGTTAGAATATAAACAATCCAAAAGCACTAAACCATAGTATTGTGTTTGAAGTTGTTCTTCTTCTTGTTCTTTGTTGTATCTAGCAATAGAAAAAAAACTACATCTTTTCTATTTTGTGGTGTGAACAACTTAGAGGAGTTTGTATTTGAATTCTCAAGTGAACACAATGGGAGAACAAAAATGAAACAATGCACGTTGCAATTTTTCTAAAGAAACAAAAAGGTAAAGTTCATTATTTCTATACTTTTTGTTTCATCCTCTAGCCACATGTCTAGCATATTTATATGTTTATTATTATACTTTTGACAAACACCGAATGCCCGAGAATTTCAAAGGGAACACCCCTTTGATCGATTTTAAATTTGATATTTCATGCTTCCATCGCATTCCCGGACCATATCAATTCTTTCAGTGGTATCAGAGCCCGATTTGGTGTTGTGACTTTAGGATTAACATGTTATTGTGTGTTGAGAACATGTTTAATATATTTTTGGAAAGCATGTTTTATGACTTTGAAGTATGATTGTATGTTCAGAAAATATGTATTAATTTTGCTTTTAAATTATGGATATCTATGCATTTTTTGAAAATTGAATTTTCTGTAAATGCATGATTTTATTTCAGTTTTTTAATTGCATAAATTAAAAAAAATAAATAATGGAGCACTACAGCCGTTGCTGCCCTGTCGGCCGGTCACTGACCAGCAGGGCACGCGGGCAGGCATACATGCTGGCAGGGCGGCAACGTGCGGCATGCAGGTAGGGGAGCCCAACGCGCTCGCGCGCGGTCGGCAGTAGACGGTCGTCTATTGTTTCGAACGGTTGTGCCGTTTTTTTTTGAAAAATTGGATTTTTCTTAGTTGTGCAATTTCTCTAAAATTATTAATTTTGGCTAATTTTAATTGTAGTTAAATTATATTTTTCTAAAATTAAATTGTGTCATAAATTAATTTAGAAATAGTTTCTAAACAAAAAAAAAAATTGTACGTTAGATGTATGGTTGATATCCATTTTTAATTGCTTTATTAGTTTGTTATTTTCTGCATTTAGTTATGTTTTTAGTATTTAATATTGGAAATCTATTGTTAAATACATGGACCGTATTTATTTATTTAATATATTCATATTTGATAAAAATATGTTAATTATTATTTATTGGATAACAATGGGGATGATCACAAACCCATTGACCGAATGTATGGTTTATTTTTATGTTTGATGAGGCCTGCTGTGACACTCCAAAGATTATCATACATAATTTTAGGATTAATTGGCCAAATCCTTATGAAACTTAATTAATTAATAAATAAATTATAGGTCACAATTGGAATGTAATTTGAATGGATTAAATTGGAATTCGTTATAATATTTGGGGCAACTTATATTAATTGAGAAATTTAGGAAGGACGTATTAGATATTTTGAGAAAAGTCTAATTAAATAAATAAAAATAATAATATTATATATGTTAGTAAATAATATATATATAAAAGGTGGAGAGAGAGAGTTGAGAGTGGGAGGTGGGGCCACCAACCCAAACCGCCTCACTCTCTTTCCTTTTTCTTGCACAAATAATACACACATACACAACACACACAAAACACACACCAAATTATAAATTGCAATTCCTCTCTCGACGGAAGGAAACTGACGTACGAAAATTGCAATTTCAATTTATATTAATTTACATAATTATATTATTTAATTAGTTCGTTTATTAAATATTAATTATATTAAGTAATGTACTATTTAATCGTAATATTTTACGAATTTGACTATTTAAATTAGTATCGAATTGAATATCACATCGGATATATGTTAAAGTTAGAGCGCAAGGAAGCAGTAAGCTTGGACGAAGGAAGAATGGAAATTCATGGTGAGATATCTTTGATAAACCAGAAAAGATACAGAATTGAATTGATAAGCAGTTGTACAGAGTCTGTATATAAAAGTAAAGGATAACAGATTAAACTGCCCAGAACAAGAAAATAAAGAAGAAGAAAGAAAGAAGAAAGTAGCCAACGGATAAGTAAAAGCGCATTTGATGAAATGCGCTTTTATAAGTAAATACGAGACTAAAAAATACAAAAGGGCCACAGTTCATCATCTTCAATTCTTCAGCATATTGCAACCTTCCTCCATTACTCTACAACATTGGCCTTCTTCTAAGTCTTCAGAATGAAAGTTAACAGCCTCCCTGCAAATTGGACTTGCATCAAATGTGATCAAGCCCAATTTGGAGACCAGAAATAGGAATGAATTACTGGGAAGCGATTTGGTGAACAAGTCTGCAAGTTGCTGCTTTGAGCTAACATATGTAGGTAAAATAAGGCCTTCCTTGTACTTGTCTCTTACCACATGACAATCAATCTCAACGTGTTTTGTTCTCTCATGAAACACGGGATTTTCTATGATGTGAATAGCTGTTTTGTTATCACAGTAAAAGGCCACTGGAGTCTGAACATTGATTCCCAAATCCTTAAGCACATTATTAATCCAGGTAATTTCACATACGGTAGATGCCATACTTCTGTACTCTGCTTCTGCAGATGACCTGGATACTGTGTTTTGCTTTTTAGTCTTCCAGGATACAGGACTAGCTCCCAACATTATGCAATATCCAGTTGTAGATCTTCTTGTAAGTTGACATGATGCCCAATCTGCATCAGAGTAAGCTCTCAGTTTGAAGTCATTATTAACAGGGAAAAACAAACCTGAAGAATGAGTGCCTCTGAGATATCTGATCAGGCACATAGCTGCATTCCAGTGTTGTTTGCAAGGGTGCTGGATGTGTTGACTAAGCTGTTGTGTTGCATAGCTGATCTCAGGTCTTGTGAAACCAAGGTATAGAAGTCTTCCCACAAGCCTTCTATACCTTGAAGGATCCTGTAATGCTCCTTCAGATTTTGTCACAAACTTGAAGTTAGCAGGAAAAGGAGTAGATACAGTTTTTCCTGTTTCAAGGCCTATGTCTTTGATAATGTCTAAAACATACTTATTTTGTGTCACTACTATGCCTTGTTCAGATCTAGCTAACTCCAACCCCAAGAAATACTTAGCTTCACCTAAGTCCTTTATGGTGAACAACTCATTTAAATATAGCTTAACTTCTTGTATAGAGTTCATAGTGGCAGCAGTAACCAAGATATCATCAACATACACTAGTAAAGCTACAAAATCAATACCAATGCCCTTTGTAAAGAGACAATAATCATATTTGGATTGAATGAATCCTAAAGCCTTGATCTTTTCAGTGAATTCTTCATTCCACTCTCTTGAAGCTTGCTTTAAACCATAAAGAGACTTCTTAAGTCTACATACTTTTCCTTCAGGCACATGATACCCTTCAGGGGGTTGCATGTAAATGTCTTCATTCAAGTTTCCATGAAGGAATGCATTATTGACATCTAGGTGGTGTAATAACCAACCTTTTGCAGCTGCTATAGCTAAAAGAAGTCTTACTGTAACTGTTTTGGCTACAGGGGCAAAACAATCAGTTTAGTCAATTCCTTCAATTTGATTAAAACCCTTTGCTACTAACCTGGCTTTGTGTCTCTCAATGGATCCATCAGGTTTCAGTTTAATTTTGTATACCCATCTGCATCCTATGGGTAATTTTCCTTCAGGTAGTGAAGCAATTTCCCATTTATTGTTCTTTTCTAATGCATTGATCTCTTGCCTCATAGCAACTCTCCACTCTTCCTGTTTTTGTGCCTCACTGTATGTTTTAGGTTCTTGTATCAAATTTAGATTTTCAACAAAACAGCTGTAATTGGAGTTAATTTTAATGTCAGTAGGCAATGTCATTCCTGTAACTTTATTACAAACAAAATCATTCATCCACATTGGTTTGTTTGAAGGTCTGGTGGATCTTCTAAGTTGTATAGGGGAATCAGTAACAATATGTGGCTCACCATCCCTTTTAACATCAGTTTCTTGATCATTAAAAATCACTGCAGGTAGGGGGCAAGGTACACTGTCCTGTTCTTCCTTATGAAAAGGAAAATTCTGTTCATGAAAGATGATATCTCTTGTAACAAATACTTCATTAGTATTAAGATTCATAACTTTACATCCCTTTCTTCCTTGAGCATATCCTAGGAGAACACATTTAACAGCTCTTGGCTCAAATTTTCTTTTAAAAGGGTTGATATTAGTAGCAAAACAAAGACACCCAAAAATCCTAAGGTGTTTATAATTTGGTATTTTCTTATGCAGTAATTCATAGGGTGTCTTCCATTTCAGCATTTGAGCAGGCATCCTATTTATTAGATATGCTGCTGTTAATAGTGATTCAACCCAAAATTTTTCTGGTAATTTAGCAAAAAATAGAAGAGATCTAGCAACCTGTAACAGATGTTGGTGTTTCATTTCCATAATGCCATTCTGTTGTGGACTGTAGGTGCATGTTCTTTGGTGTATTATACCTCTATTTTCAAAAATGTTTTGGCATTCTTGATTAGTGAATTCAGTCTCATTGTTAGTCCTTATCCTTTTATCCTTTGAATGAAACTGAGTATCAACCGTTTTACAGAAATATTCAACTTTCTGTGGCGCTTGTGACTTGTGATGCATCATATATATCCATGTAGCCCTACTATAGTCATCAACTATAGTAAGCATATAGTTGCAGTTGCTAATGGAGTATTGCCTATATGGCCCTCAAACATCTACATGAATGAGATCAAATACCTTTTGAGATTGAGATTCACTAAGATGAAAGGGGAGCTAATGCTGTTTGGCCAAAGGAAAGGTTTGACAATCTTTAATGCATTGTATATTCTATTTACAACAAGGCAAATGTAACATAACATCTTGACTAGCATGTCCTAGTCTATTGTGCCAGAGTTTCCCATTATCTACAACCTGTCTTTCAGCCTTTTCTTTATTCTGAGATACTGCATAACTCTGGAGAATGCCTATGTGTTCAGTCTTTTCCTCAGTCTTGTGTCTTTGGTCAAGAAGGTATAGCTTTCCTCTTTGTCTACCTATTGCAATGACCTTCCTAGTCACAAGGTCCTGCACAAGACATTGCTCTTTAAGGAATATAACACTTAAATAGCCTGAAGCACACAGTTTACTAACAGATAAGAGGTTGTAGTTAAAAACAGGAACATACCAAACATCTTCAAGTATAATATGCTGAGATATGTCAATGTTACCAGCATGTTCAACTTCACAGGAGGAACCATTAGGTAATTTGATAAAACTCTTATTTTTCAATGGTTGTAAAGATTTAAAAAGACTTCGATTTATGCACATATGTGTTGAAGCACCACTATCTATAATCCAAGAGCAATTATCAATGTCATTGAAATTATTGAGGGAGAATGAATTACCTGCAAAATCTTCATAATCCACCAGGTTTGAAAGGTCTTGGCGTAGTTCTTGATTCTGAAGTGCTTTCTTGAGCTCTTTTCTGAAGATCTCAGATATGCTATTTTCATCAAGAACAGTATGACAACTCCTTTCTCCCTTTCCTTCTTGCATATTCAAGGCTCTGTTTATGGGTTGCTTGCCATTTTTCTTTCTCTGTTCGATTAGATCCTTATACCAATCTGCGAATCCCTTTAATTCGAAACAATTATCCTTGATATGACCATTTTTTTTGCAGTATTCACAGTACATTTGTCTCTTATCAGCAAAAGATTTTCTTTTCATGAATCCCTGTTTTCTTGAGTCTTGAGTTTGTACTGTCATAATTTCTTCTCTATCGAAACCATGGACTCCAGAATTAAGCTGTCTTTGATTTTCAATTCTAGCAATCATGGAATAGGCCTTACCAATAGAGGGTAAAGGATCCATCGAGAGTATCTGATTGCGCACATGATCATAGGCATCACTGAGACCTACCAAGAACTGTATCAACTGTGTTGAAATAATCTTTTCTGCTATTTTCTTTCCAGCTCCACAACTGCAAGAAGGTATTGGATCTAGAGCTGCAAGTTCATCCCCCAGCCTCTTTAAGTTGGTGTAGTAGACAGTTACTGAATTGTTGTTTTGTGAAATGGACCCTATTTCTCTCTGAATTTGATAGAGTAGGGGACCATTACTTTCTCCAAATCTAGACTCAAGTTCGAGCCATGGATCTCTTGCAGATGTAGTGTATAAAAATGCCTCGACAATATTTTTTGATATGGAATTCAGAATCCATGTAATCACCATACAATCTGTCTTTTGCCATTGCTCAATCTCAGCCTTATCCTGAGCAGGTTTTGGACAAGTACCATCAATGAAACCAATCTTTTGTCTATCCCCCAGTACAAATATCATAGATCTTGCCCAAGAAAGATAATTGCTGCCGTCTGAGGGGGCGGATACCAATCCTAAAGTTGAATTTTCTGCACTCTGAAGCTTCAACATATCTATTAGCTACTGTGTCTTTGAATCTTCCATCTTGACTGTTTCAGTCTTCTTGTCAGTCATGATGTCGTGAAGTTTTGGTGAAGAGACAAATATGTGGGATCTTTACCTCTCTGGTACCATGTTAAAGTTAGAGCGTAGGGAAGCAATAAGCTTGGACGAAGGAAGAATGGAAATTCATGGTGAGATATCTTTGATAAACCAGAAAAGATACAGAATTGAATTGATAAGCAGTTGTACAGAGTCTGTATATAAAAGTAAAGGATAACAGATTAAACTGCCAAGAACAAGAAAATAAAGAAGAAGAAAGAAAGAAGAAAGTAGCCAACGGATAAGTAAAAGTGCATTTGATGAAATGCGCTTTTATAAGTAAACACGAGACTAAAAAATACAAAAGGGCCACAGTTCATCATCTTCAATTCTTCAGCATACTGCAACCTTCCTCCATTAGTCTGCAACATTGGCCTTCTTCTAAGTCTTCAGATTGAAAGTTAACAAAAATGATATCGTTGGTTAATTAAATTATTAGATTTGTTATATTACTATAGTTAATTTATATAATTCCATCGGAATTATTAACCAAATACGCAATTCTACGTGTTGTGGTTTAATTAAATTATATAGTAACGAGGGATTGACGGAAAATTCATAAAAATATTTTAGAAATTATTTTTAAAAAAAATATTATGTTATTAAAGAGAAAAAATGAAGTTTTTAATAATAATCTAATTTAGGAATGTTATTTAAAACGATAGTTATAAACATATAAAGGGTTTGGTTAAATGAATCCCTACGAATTAAATGATAAACTATAAGTATTTTTATGAAGTCTAGAGTTTCTAGTTATTAAGAAGAACTAGAACGAACATTTATATTTCGATAGAAATGAAATATTAAAACATTATTAAAAATTGTGCGAATAATATTTAATATTCTATTTAAAAATTATGATATTCTCGATATAAGAAATGAAATATTAAAGGATCTTTAAAAATAGTGCGAATAATATGTAATACTCTATATAAAAGAAATTACGATATTTTTTATATATTAATCGTATGTGGTATAACTCATTATAGGATACGGGTATAAGGTGAAAGGACTGATAATTATCGATTGGATAGATAAAAGCATTGCAAGGTCGAGATAAGTAAATAATTAGTATTATCTATATATGTTTCCTTTATTTGTGGTATTACTGTTATATAAATTTGTGATTCATGTTGAAGCTGGTTTATCTGAAATACATAAGTGGTGAATAATTTAATTTGATTGAGGATATTGTGTACGTGAAATGAGAAAAATACGTTGAAATATTTTATTTGTTTTATGATGTATTGTGGGTTTCTGAAAATGATAATGTATCGATATATGGTTTTATGTTACTAGTTGCTTACAAGAATGGTGATATGTGGAAATGAGGAAGTGGTGGAAATTCAATATAATTGTGATGTGAATACCCCTTGATGTTGCTGAAAAGTCTGTAAGGCGAAATGAAACGAAAAGAGCTATGTTGCGATATGAGAAAGAAATAAAATAAAAAGAGTTTTGATGCGATATGAAAAAGATGTGATATGAAAAGGGCTATGATATGGAATAAAAGAGATATGATGCGAAATGAGATTGATGAGCCGGCTGTCAAGGGGATTCACTTGAACTTATATAACAGTGAGATTAAGTTGACGGGAAAAACAAGATATCACTTTCTGATAAGCAAATTAGGAAAAAAGGAGTTTTAGTTGATTGTTTGATTGCGAGTTAGCTGTGTGGTGTAATAAAGCTGATTATATTGGGATTAATGACTATATTCTATGTATTACTTATCTTGTTTGGGGCTATATTTGATATACATATGTAGATAGGGATGATTATTTGCTTATTAAGTGGCAAGCTCATTCCTCTGCTGATATTTTTTTTCAGGAATAGATTTTGAGATGTCTACTTGTCGAAGACTAGGTCCAAATGCTATATTCTGTTAGGTCGGGCCAGTACGCAGTTTTCTCCTCATTGTTGGTTAGAATACAAATCACATTTTGTTTGTATAAAGAGAACGTAAAAGCGTGGGGATTACTTGTGATGAATCACCTTCTAGTGTTTGATATGTATATATATATATACAATGTTGTGGGTTGATTATGCTTGTTATGACGTTAGGATTACGTGTGCATATCAATTAGATGATTATGTGCATATTTATATATATAGATACAGGGGTTACCTTAAGTATGACGCTTAGGGAAGATATAGCCCTAGTAGCGGTAGAGGGTGCTACACCTGTATGCATCTTTGTTTTAATTCCTTCTTTCGTTTTTAACCTTGGAATAATAATGCTTGCTTTCTCCATCCTTTTGTACTCCCCCCAACTTCTGATTGGGGTTTCCATTTTCAGTTGTAATGAGTGTAGTTAGGAATGTGAGGTTTTATTTATTTTAAATAAATGTATGCTTTCAAGGAGATGAAGACCTAGGCCTGTTAGACGGAGCTCACGACGGAAGAAGAACAAAGAGGAATGCCCATTAGAATTATAATGGGTTACTATTATGTAATAGTTAGGCCACACCCTAGATTGACCATAGACTCACTAGGGGCTCAGCGAGTCACTTAGGATTGGGCTTATGATCATCCAACAGGGGGGGTGCTAGGCTTGTTTTTGCATGTGGTAAATATTTTATTTTTTTAACGTATGATGTGTTTGGAATGCATTCATACTCAATCATTACAAGTTTGTCATGCCAAAATGTTATAATGATGAGGTCTCGGTCACAACAAATTTGAAATCTCACTTAGATGGTCCAAGTAAATATTAGGCCCAAAATGAAATTAAATCAAATGGTTTTATAATTCCAAGCCTTCTATCCACGATACTGTAGTGTGGATGCTACTTCTACCCTTTTGTGGTCTCACAAGTCGTGGCACATTTAGGATAGAAGAAAGCTACATTATTATTGTGAACAAATGGAATATGTTCCTATTTCCCTGTCTCACTAGTCGTGGGGGGCGACAGTTGAGATATTCATTTGTTTGATGGGTTGGGCCTAACACTGAGTAGTCGGATTCGCTTGGAATCCTCTAGGTCACATGAAGAGGCGAGGCAAAATATCTTGGGGATCTCATTGGATAAAAATGGTAATGGTTACCTCCCACAAAACTTTTTTTCTTGTGAATCGTAAAAGCGAGACATGGAGAATTGTGTTTGTGGATCTCAAGCCTAGTAGGAAATAGTTTTTCGGAGACCCCACTTGAGAGTGGTAGGCTTTTGAAGAAATATTGGCAGCGGTCAATGACTAAAGACCAAGTCTTAACTTGTTTTTAATGTTACAATCAATTTGCTAATTTCTGCTTTACACTTTGAATGTAGATGTCTAAGAATCCATTAACCATGATTTTGGCTTTGAAATCTAAGGATTGTCCTCGATTTTGGGAACCAGACTTACATTCTAGATAAGTCTCTTCCTAGGACCTTATCAGAGGGTTCCATATCTAAAGAACGTGTGACGTTTGAAAGGTGGCAAGAGAACAATCCGAAGGTCCGCAGCATCGTACTGGCGTCGATGACAAATGATATCTAGAAACAATACGATAGGCATGATGATGCCGCGTCATAATGCTTCGCATGAAAGATGTTTATGCGGTTCCGGATAGGCATATTAGATATGCCGCAACAGAAGCATTTTCCGGCACCAAGATGCCTCTGTGCAAGAGTATGGAATGAAGATGCTTTCCCTCATGGAAAAGCTCGAGGATCTTCAAGCTAGGCTATGTACATTGACGTGATCCTCCAGTCACTTTTTTCCTCTTACGACACGTTTGTCGTAAATTACAACATGAATAGGATTGAGAAGACCATACACGAGTTGATTAACATGTTGGTCTAATACGAGGCAACGACCAAAAACTCTGCACCGTCGGTGTTGGTTGGTGAGGCTTCAACCTCTAAAACGAAAGGCAAGGGGGCCAAATACTGGAAGAGGAAAAAGGGTAAGGAAAAAGCCGCTGTAAGCGCTTCAACGCTCCTGTTGCCCTGGTGGGAATGGGTAAAGGTAAAGAGAAGGTGGGTTCCAAGTAAATAAGGGCAAGTGATGTCTGTATGCATTGTCGGGAAAAGGGTCATTGGAAGGGAGCACCCCAAGCTCCTCTCCAGTACAGGTTTATTTGTTGTTAAGGTTAATATGATAATTAACTCTGCTTCTTCGGTATTGGATACCGGCTATGGAGCTCACATTTAAATGATTGCAGGTGTTGGAAAGAAACAGAAAGCTAAATAGAGACGAGGTGGTCCTGAAGCTTCGCGATGGAAAGGCTATTGTTGCTGAAGTTGTAGGGATAGTCCACTTAGTTATTAGTGATCAAGTTAGGATAGAATTGAAAGATTGCTATTATGTACCTAGCATGATTAAGAATATCATTTTCATTTCATTGTTGGACAATGTTGGTTTTGAGTTTATGATCAATAAAAATTATTTTTATTCAATGAAGAATGGTTCTTCACATCTACTAGGCAAACTCATAATGGTCTTTATATTCTCGAATAACATAATTTTGTCATGGCTGCTCAAAATAAACCTAAAATGGAAAATCAAGAAAACGGACAAATCTAGCATGTCAGGCAAGGTCACATCTCTCAAGATAGAATTAAAAGGTTGGTAGACTCAAAAAGTCTAGAGATAGATAATTTGGATCACCTGCCAGTCTATGAGTCTTGTCTGAAAGGGAATATGACCAAGAAGCCTTTTGCAGGATAAAGTACGCTTGCCAGTGGTATGTTGGATTTGATCCATTCAGACGTCTGTGGGCCACTGAATACACAAGCCAGAGGTGGATTTTCCTACTTCATAACCTTTATCGATGATCACTCACGGTATGGTTATGTTTACCTAATGAGGTACAAGTCTGAGGTCTTTGGAAGGTTTAAAGAGTTCAGACATGAAGTCGAAAACCAAATTGGTTGAAAAATTAAAACCCTCCGATCGGACCAAGATGGTGAGTATTTAAGTGGGGAATTACTAGATTACCGAAAAGAGAATGGAATTCTCTCTCAGTGGACTCCTCCTGGAACCACAACGTAATGGGGTCTCTAAAAGGAGGAATCGAACCTTGTTGGACATGGTTCGGTCCATGATGAGTTTTATCGAACTGCCCTTATCTTTCTGGGCATATGCTCTTGAGACGGCGGCCAAGTTATTGAACATGACGCCTTCTAAGACCGTGGCCCAAATGCCATATCAGATATGGCACGGCAAGCCTGCGTCCTACAAGAGACTAGTGGGGGACAAACTGGACTCTTGGTCTAGTTTGTGTAGGTTCATGGGTTATCCTAAGGAAACTATGGGGCATTATTTCTATGATCTCTCCAAACAAAAGGATTTTGTCTCCCAAAATGCAGTGTTCTTGAAAAAAGGTTTTTCACATATACCCAACTTGAGGAATTGCTCCTTGAGGAATCTAGTAGGGCAACACCTCAAATGGATGTAGTGACATCCTCTGTTCCTATAGTTCCCACTAAAGATATTCATGCCCTCCGAAGGTCGACCGGATTGTCCCAACAGCTTGAGAGGTATGGATTTCTGGGTTTGACAGGTCAATTGAATAATGATCCAAAGATCTGTGGAGAAGCAATGTCGGACATCGATTCAAAAAAATGAGTTGAGGCCATGAAATCCGAGATGGACTCTATAAGTTCAAATAAGGTTTAGACCTTGGTAAACCCACCCAAGGGTGTTAAACCTGTTGGGTGTAAATGGGTCTACAAGCGTAAGTTTTGAGCTGATAGGGAGATTTCTACCTTAAGACCAGGATTGTGGTGAAAGGGTATACTTAACGATCTGGGGTCGATTTTGAGGAAACCTATTCGCCCGTAACCATTGCCAAGTCCATTCGGATTATGCTTGCCAGAGCTACATGGTATGACCATGAAATATGGCAGATAGATGTGAAAATGGCTTTCCTTAATGATTTCGTTGAGGAAGACATCTATATGGATCAGCCGGAGGGTTTCACATCTGTTAGAGAAGAGCAGAAGATCTGTCATCTCCAAGGGTTCATCTATGGTCTCAAACAAGCTTTCCAGAGCTGGAATATCCATTTTGATGAGGGCATACGGGTTTATAATTTCATCAAGAATGACTTTGACCCTTGTGTATACAAGAAGGTCAGTGGGAGCTCAGTTGCGTTTCTAGTGCTTTACATGGACAACATCTTGCTCATTGGAAATGATGTCAAGATGTTAGGTGACACTAATGCATGGTTGTCCACACAATTCTCCATGAAGGATTTAGGTAAGGCTTCCTACATCCTAGGCATCAAGATTATCCGCGATAGATCTAAAAGGATGTTAGGAATGACTCAAACCTCGTACGTTGAGAAAGTTTTGAAGAGATTCAAGATGAAAAACTCCAAATGAGGATTCCTTCTTATGAGGCATGGGGTTAAGTTGTCCAAGAAGCAGTCTCCCAAGATTGATGAGGAACTTAGAAAAATATTTGACATATCCTATATTTCAGTCGCAGGTAGCATACAGTATGTTGTGCAGTGCACAAGGCCAAATGTCTTTTTTGCTTTGAGTGTAACAAGAATATATCAGGTATGTGCTGATGAGGCTCACTGGACTGCAATCAAGACCATACTTAAGTACCTGAGAAGGATTAAAGATATGTTCTTGATTTACGGTGGTGGAGAGTTAATTCTAAAAGGTTACAATGACGCTAGCTTCCAATCTAATGAGGATGATGCCAAGTCTCAATCAGGATTTGTATTCAGGCTAAATGGTGGTGTAGTGGCTTGAAAAAGTTCCAAGCAGGATGGCACAACAGATTCCACCACTAAAGCTGAGTATAAAGCGGCTTCTCAAGCAGCTAAGGAGGCGGTTTGGATGAAAAACTATATCCAAGATTTGGGTGTAGTGCTTATCATTGCCGAGCCGGTGGTTATCTTATGTGATAACAACGGGGCTATAGCGCAAGTGAAGGAACCGAGATCTCATCACAGATCTAGAAACATTCTTAGACGCTACCATTTGCTTAGAGAGATGGTGGGAAGAGGTGACGTTCGGATGGACTGAGTCACATCAGCAGAAAATATAACAGATCCATTAACCAATCCGGTGTCATAGATTGCTCATGCTCAGTATCTTGGAAAGATGGGTTTGAGGATAATGAGTGATTGACTTTAGTGTCAAGTGGGAGTTTGTTAGAATAGGTGACCAAAATGCCAATTGATGGCCGTTGTGTAACCTGTTCTAACAATTTTGGTGTAATAGTAAAATTGTTTATGAATAAAGTGAGTATTCATTATTCGACAATTTTATTTGTTGTGCTCACTGATTATGTTTATATGCTTAACATCAAAACAAAGCCCATAAACCAAATTGTACAACTTATGTAGTTGGGCTACGCATTATATGGTGACCATGAAACTAACTTTTGATGGTTAGGTTTGAAGCATTCCAAATCAAGGACCTCAAGAATGGGCATCGAGAGTCCTATTGAGACTTGCGCTAAAATTGCATTTTATTGGATGAGTGTCGTGTTTCATCGGCGACGGACATTGGACGTCTATGCAATTTTAGTGGGTGGTTGACAAGGTTGTCAAGCCGACTTAACTGACTCGCGGGAAGTCATCATATGAAAGTCTTGGAGGCTTTGTCGGTATGATTAGATCTTTCGGTTCCGATAGAATGGGATTAGTCCTTGGACTTGAGAACCATGGCAGTTGCATGCATATGATGGTTGTATCTTGGATTTGGTCATTACAAGTCTTGTTCAATGCAATCAGAATATGGAGTGAGGATGGTAGGTTTCAAGATAGAATCTGCCACCTGTCAGTATATGACAGTCGAGTCTCCTATGCGCTCTAAGATGGTTCATGCTCTTAGAGTCTGTGGCGACAGCGATTGATTGAGTAGGGATTGGTTTCCTACGTTAATCAATAGAGCAAACGCATCTCGAGTTATTGAGCATAATATCTAGTCCAAGATGGGAACTTACGCCCAATTTCATGCCCTAGACTTAGATCGAAGACGGATGATGGAAGGACCGTACCCGTATAAGACTCGAGAACCTAAATGTTCACGCCAACATTCACCTAGTCTCTAGTGTCATGGACCGTTAGCGACCCATAGTGACGGAAATTTTTTATTAATGGTTAATTAAAAATAAATTAATTAAATTGAATTTAATTAATCATTGTGTTGGACACAAGCCCAAGTCTAGTTGAGGGTGAACCTAAAGAGTAACACAAAAATTACTATGGAATTAATAGAATTAATTTAGAATTAATTTGAGAAGAAACAAATTAATTTAATTGGATTAAATTAATTCAGTGAGAAAATATAAATTATTGGACCATTTATTTAATAATCCATTTGATGGATGGCTCAAGAATGAATTATTTGGATTAATTAATTTTCGGGTTTAACACCTTTAAATTAATTGGATTAATTTATTAGGTTTGGCTTAATTAATTGATTGGAATTAATTAGTGTTTGGGCTTACATTTATTTAATTGGATTAAGTGAATCATTGGATTTAGTTGGGCTAAAATTAATTTAATTAATTATTATCTAATAGACTTTGTTTGGAGTTAATTTAATTTGATTAAATCAAACCCGATACATACTTGCAGTCGAAGCCCGGTGCATACTTGAACTCCAAGCCCATTTGAGGGAGGTTCGAGCAAGTTAAGAAGGAGTTGAAACTCCTCATCATGATGAACATGATGGAGGAGTTACTTCATCATGGTTGGAGGTTATATACATGTGATTGTATAGGGTGCCTTGGACGCAAACTTAGTAGTTGTTGAATTTTGAATTCAATTTTATGTGATATACAAAACTACACACATATCCAACATAACCACCACCTAAGCCACAAATTTGCTCTCAGTTTTCTCAAACAAATATTCTCCTTTTTGTTCTATGTTGAATTGGATTCAAGATTATAACATAAAACAATCCAAAAGCACTAAACCATAGTGTTGTAGTTGGAGTTATTTTTCTTCTTATTCTTTGTTCAATCTAGCAATAGAAAAGGAATTATATCTTTTCTATTTTGTGGTGTGGACAACTTAGAGGAATTCTAGTTTGAATTCTCAAGTGAACAAAATGGGAGAACATAAAGGGAACAATGCACGTTGTAGTTTTTCTAAAAAATAAAAAGATAAAGTTTCATCTTATGTTTCTATACTTTTTGTTTCATCATTTAGCCACATGTCTAGCATGTTTATATGTTTATTATTATTTTTTTGACAAACACCGACACCCGGGAATTTTAAAGGGAACATCCCTTTGAACCGGTTATAAATTTTTTATTTCGTGCTTCCATCGCATTCCCGGGCTATACCGATTCTTTCAGTTTGACCTGCAATAAGTCAATAAAAAGTTAATTGAGAGTAAATATTAATTTTCATTCGATTGTTTTTTATTAACATGAACAAATTCAGTGAATTTGGCCTAACAGAATAACTTATTTATTAGACGGAAGCAAGCCTCAAGAGTGCTAGATATAATTTTTCAAATCGTAGGAGGTCTACATGTAATTACAGCATACCTCATGAAAGCGGAATGTAATTATTCCTTAAGATAATAATACAAGGGTAAAATAGTAAAAATGAAGTTAGATTTATTTACAAAAAAGTCAAAGCAACTGGAAGCACCCCCAAGGTGCTTCGAGCTTTTAGCCTAAATGCTTTTCTTAGTAATTTGAGAAACAGTAGCTAGCATCCCAAATACCTCAAAAATGCATTTTTAGAGTCGGAGCTAAAAAGCATTTTTTTTTAAAGCTCTTGTAGACACTCTTTAAATGATATAAAAAATTACATTTAATTAACACTCGAAATACAAATTTGACCTACTAAATCATAGGCCAAGAGTGCACTATAATCGTGATGGAAATAGGCATCCTCAATTACCTTATAGTCAGGGGTGGGTGACGGATCGGGATTTTTAGGTTCAGGTTTTTCTGGTCGAATACCAAACAATTCAAATACAGTAAAACTCTATAAATTAATACTCTATAAATTAATAAACTCTCTAAAATAATAAAATCTTCCAGTCCCGACTTGGGCCTTTGTAAAAAATCATTAAATTCGATAAGATAATAAGATAATAATTTTTCAAAAAATTCCTTTATAAATATTAGGTCCCATTAAAACTCTAAATTAATAATTCATAAATATTATAATTATAAATATTATGGTAATTTGCTCAATTATGAAGTCTGTAATGCTTTACGCATTGGACCATTCATGGATGATTTTGCGATGCTTTTAGATGAGAAGATATGGTTGGGTGTTATGAATTATTTAATTTTCATATTGAGATTTATATAGTATATGTTTCATTCATCATAACCTAAATATATTAAATTGGCTATAATAGTTATTTAAGTGCAACGAATTAATGTAAATACGTATGTTTAGGTAATTTCAATTAATTGATACATGCATCTATAAATATAATAGTTAATTGTATAAAATGAATTGATATTATACATGAATATATTTAATTAATTACAAAAAATTGATTGATGCATGAATATAATTAACGAAATATATATGAATTCATTTATTTTCAGTACATATGTACTTTTTGTTGAATTTAAAAAGTCTCTCTTTTAATTAATAAAATATTAATTTATCGATAAATTAATATCTCTCTAAATTAATAAAATTTCATGGTTCCAATGTTATTAATTTATAGAGGGTTTACTGTAGTGTAAAAAGGAACCAATCCCGAACCCCATTAAATTGAGTATCCAACTAATCGGGTACTTGTCGGTTCGATTACCCAATTAGTCGAGTTTAGGTAATTTTTTTTAAAAAATAATTATTTATTTTTTCATTAAAAAATAAAGTCCAATCAAATATATTGAACAAAAAACACTACACTAAATTTGAAAGTAAAACATTTAAATGTCAAAACAAATATATATATACAATATGTATATATAAAGAACTCAAAAATAAATAGATAACTACCATATATATATAAATAAACAACTCAGAAATGTCAAAACACTATAATATATTTATTTATATATATAAAGAACCACAGCTTTTGGTCCACAAGTGCTCAAAAATCGACATTCCCACACCCACCATAAGGGGTCAACTCTCCCTCTTTGTTCTCCATTTCTCGTTTCTCACTTCTCCTTCTTTATTCTACATTCAAGTTTTCAATTCTCCATTTTTTATGTTCTCAGTTTTCTAAATTTGATTTCAATACAAAAGCAATATATATATATATATATATATATATATATTTAAGACTTAGTGTTACTCGGAAACAAGGTGGCCGAGATGGCGATGACGAGCGCCGCCGCTGACAATAAACGGCAAGAATGATGAAAGAAAATATTTTCTCTCTCTAGAGTAAAAAAAAGGGATGAAACTTGAAGTGAAATGTAAAAAAGAGGAGAGAAGAAAACTGTTAGGTTAATTCGGTAGCTGCCTAGACGGCAGAGTTGAGCTGAAGAGTACATAATTTACTTTTTTTTTTTTTTTTCTTTATCGGGTACCCAATCGGGTATTTAGGTAGCATTATCATACCTGATATGCGACCCCATATTGCTTAATTGGTTTTCGAATAAAAGCAAAACCTGACTAATTACCCAAAATGCCCGATTTGTTAGATCCGAATCCAATTGTGTCGGGTCGGGACACAAAAACCCGATCCAAATGCCATCCCTTCTTATAATACGCTAAATGGAGGTACCGACCTAATCATCAATTTTATTATAAATAAATAAATAAATCGCCATCTAACGACCACAAACGTGTCTTAATCAAACAAGTAGAATAATACGTAAATTGTTTCTTTTTCAAGTTATTTTTTAATGATTATACTTTTTCAAGTTAATAATTAATGATTATATTTCTTTATAATATCAATAATAATTCAATTAAGTAAGAACGATTAGTAATCAATTGACTTAAGCTGAACCACCTCTCTTCAGACAAACATGTAATAGATATATATACGTATCAACACAACTCATGATACAGTTCCCTCCAAGCATACAAACATTCATGCAGTGCCAACATCATCTCGGCACTGAAATTCTTTCCTTAAATCCTTACATCTACAGTAACTATACCTTCTTCATCCACATTCAATGGGTGCTGCCGTATGTCGAATTTTTTACCACAAAATCCTGCAGCCCGACAAGTCAAATAAAACAGATTACTTGATATGCATATATAAAGAATTTACAGCTTTAAGGTTGTTTCATGCATGGTTCATATACAGTCGATAATTTTGCAGATATCTGTTCTAGATTGTCTTAAAATCCTAACGTGTAGCGATGGTCATGACTGCTTGATATGGCATGGATGCAGCACCAACACGATCGATGGTCAGATACCGCAAGTGTTATGATTTTTTCATAAGTTAAAGGGTTAAATAAAATAAATAAAAATAAATCATAAAATTGATTGATAATATAGTATGCCCTCGTATAATGTCTGTAGATTATATTAACATACGTTGAAAATATAATAACTAGTACGAGAATCTTTCTCATTATAATGTCAAATATAAACTACAAAAAACTGAATTATTCCCTACATTTTATAAATGACTAAAGCTCACAAACCATGATAAATCATACTATCTACCATGATCAAACAAAACCAATGCAGAAACGTAACTTATGAAGTTAATCAATATTTATCATAAGTTTAACTATGACAAACATTTGCAATGGTTTTTAACAGATGTTTTGGCCTTGCAGGTAGAAACGAGTAGCCATTGTGCAGTTGCTTCTATATATCATTTGCCAATTATATACATTTGTATGTATATATGTCTGTGTATAATAAACGTGTACTCGATATGTATGTTCAAACCATGTTGTGTCCTAAAATATTTAAAAATTGCATGTCGCGCTGTCTGTTTTGTGTCCTGCTTCTGTCCTCGTGTCCATGTTCATGCATGACGAATGTAAATGCAGAGGTGAGAATATGGTACCTGAACTCATGCCTCGCTTCCTTCAGGCAATGTAATCAATCGGCTCTTAGAATCATACACCATCTGAGTCTCACAACTGAAAACAATGTTGTAATAGTAACAATTATGAAAACAATGTTCTAATAGTAACAATTATGAAAACAATGAAACAGTTGCTGAAATGCCAACAAAAGATTTCCGAAAATTCCTCTTACTACCAAACTTACTTTGAGCATTTTACTGTATTGACAGAACCCCCACTAGATACTGACAATATGGTGCCAAAGAACGAAGTGTTTTCCGTGCCACAGTTTGGACATGGGCCCTGAAACATTGAATTTCATCGACTCAACATAAAGATCATGTAATAGAAATTTTGTTTCCTGATCAAATTTTCGCGGGACAGCCTTACCACTAATATCAGAGAATCTTTAACGATGATGTTTGTAATCGTGAAAGATAACCACAGTATGAAGGGCAACGCTGCAAACCATGTGAAGATGAAACTGAATGGCTCTGGAAGCTGAAAAGACAATATATATGATTAGACTAGACTGCAAGCGCTAAACTTCAGATTTATCAGATAAACAAACTTCACTTTGATCACTCCAGTTCAGACAATGCAACTCGGCACACGAAATGTTAGAAAACGCCTTGCGGCTGCATTGGAGTGCAATACTTATGCTGGAGTGTGAGCGGGACTTCTATGAGTACCCAAAAGGTACTTGGGGAAATTGGATTATACGACGAAAAAAGTAGTAAAATATTATTATGATTAAAAACCCAGAAAATATATTTTTGAATTACCTCTAAGAGATAGGTGATCTCAAATCCAGTCAAATCATCGAGAAAGAAGAACCTAAAAGAGATAAGATGGAGTTTAATTTGTTAGCTAGAGTATAAATTGTCGTCTCACCTCAAAGAACATTAACGCTTCATGTAACTACTAAAAAGCACGTCACTTACAATCCTAACGCAACAACTGCAGCTGGAACATTCAGAAGAAACATCTTGAGGTAGTCGACAGAAAGGTCACTATAAACCTGCAATATAAAAATATAAATGAGCTCGAGATGGAGAACACGCAAATGCTAAATCAGTGTCATTATAATTGCACCAACTATGTGAAAAGGACATTAATAAAAATTTAAACTCAAATGCTTGAAAAAGAATTATTCGACTGAAGTTGTAAAAATTTACAAAGTTATATTTCTAAAGTGAAGACAAATGACAAGAACCACATGGTACAAAGAGCTTTTGATAAAGTCTACTTGTAGTAGGTAAGAAACATCCTTAATATGGCTTCTAAACAATGGTGTTAACTTCCCTGGGCTTGGAAGGGTTGGAGCAACATAGATTTTTTAGAAATAGTACTCAGGCATAAATATGTAAAAATAAGGTAAAGCCGCTAACCTTTCTAGTACGGAGACTGCATCGAGGACCCTCGACCACTATCTCGCTCCCATCAGCCTACAAGATGCTAAAGGTTGGAGATTAAAGAATGTGTAGAAGCCCGAAACATAAGACTACTATAATGTAATAAAATAAGTTTGTAAATACAGAGACAGTTTTGAAAGTAGCAAAGCCAAACTAAATGCACATAAGTGACAGCATGATGATAATTGGTTTTATGTTCTTAGTAACAACTGAGATCTGCTATAATTACTTTTATCTGTCTTAAGTATTATTTTTTTTCCTTAAAATGTTGATAGCAAATATCAGAACTACTTTAAACTATCAAAGTACCTTAAGTTTTTGTTTCAGTTCATCAAACTCTTCATCGGACAAAATTGGATTCCCAGATACATAAGCCATTGAAGCTTCCAGAAACCTCTGTTCATCAGCACCTGAGTTGCAATGAAGAAGTCAAAGGAAAAGCAAATTCATCACTTGATACCCAAGTTCTGGCCAAAATCTAGATATGTAAAATCATAAGTTAACAGATTGAGGCTTTTATTACTTAGCATAACAACGCTGCTTCCCTCCCACATTAGTTCTTCCTTGAGATTATCAAACTCTTCATTTGACATGATAGACTTTCCTTCATAATAGAATGCCTGTAAGATAAAGCAACAGTAACGAACATATTAGATTATATGAAACAACAGACAACAGTTATCCATTAAGAAAGTGAAGACGACCTGTTTTAAGATTGTACAGACAGGAGCTCCAGGATAAATAAAAATATATCATTTTGTAAAAAACAATAAGGTACCTGTCTTGTAATCAAAAGAAACAATCAAAGGGATAATGGAGACTCTGTGTTATAACCTGAAGTGCTTGAAGAAAGTCTTGTTCCATCTCCCCCAAAGACTTCTTCTGCTTTTTATCTAGGCTGCAATACGGCAAGACATTGCTGTCAACAACTTCATCTTCTTGTACCTGACCTGAATTGAACAAGGGCTTCAAAACAAAGCAGCAAACATAGAGATTCCTGAACATAACTTCATTTCTGAGTACTCAAATTAGATATCTTTCTGTACCCAGTTGGTACTCAGACAAGATACTTTATGCATACGTGCGGCTGTCAAACTGTTGATCCAATCATTTTTCACAGTGGGATTGGGGAACTGGATAAGTCTTAACTCAGGGAACTCGAAGAATTGAACTTCACAAGTTTAGTTGCCATTCGCCATGTCTGCTAACAAGTTCAAACGATTTCGTGGAACAATTAATTCTCATAGTACTCTGTTTATTTTCTTTCCTGCAGGCCCTATTGAACACTAATCAAAAGCTATATATGCTGGTGACTTGACACATAAACCCCAGGAAAATAAACATCAGAACATCTCTAAATTAAACTGGTCCTGTTCAGGCGCCGGAATGGCTATCGAATAATGCAATTTTCTCTAACTCAACTATGTTTGAGTCACCTATATCATACTTGTAATGAACTACAGTTACATATAATATAGAAATCCTACGAGAGAACAAAACAACCTCGGCTAAGTCACTAGAGCACCAATCAAAGCAGAGAAATCAATTTTGGATCATCATCATTTGTTTCAGACCCGAAACCTAACCTGGCTGATCAGTGGTGGCCTTAGGAGAAACAACCACCAGTCTGCGTCGAAACGACAACTTCCCAGCACCAAAGTGAGTTGAGAGAACTCCAGAAGCCGCAGATGGTAGGGAAGAGATAGAAATGAAGGGCTTTTTAAGCTGGGCTGTTAAGAAACTCGATCTTGCTAGCGTCAACCAAGCTTTGGTGGCCATTTCCGGCGCGGCGGCGGCGGCGGCGGAAGTGGAAGAAGAGTAGTGGAGTCTGGGATTCTGGAAAATGGGCGCATTTGAGAATCTGCACAGGCGGGGAATTTCATGGGTATGGTGGAAAGAACGGACAGCTCAAAGATAAGGCTAAGTGACGAATCTGTGGAGGGAAATTTGAGAAGGGTTCTTGAGTTTTGTCTTATTTCGAAGATAAAATCTTGTCAGTTAACGTTCGTTTTCTAATCCATCTTCCTCGGATGTTGCTAACTCGCCGTGTGGTACTCCTGGTTTGTGATTGTCCCTGTTGGTGATGCACGTGGTTTGACCGTTTGTTCATGTGTTGGTCACGTGGATCTTTGGCTCGAACCACAGGGGGACCACCAAATGTTTCAAGATAATATACTTTTTTATATATGCTAATTACTTTGAATAGTAGTATTCAACAAATCTATATATAATAAAATAGAATTATTGAAACTATCCACCTCAGCATTATATATATAAATGTGGATAGTTTTGTTGATTTTGCAATTAGAGGAGAAAGACAACAAGTATGCCATCAGAGAAGATGAGCCTTTCATTGCTGCAGGAAAAATGTATATTTCTGTTACAGAGGAATGAAGAAGACAATCCAGCTATATATACAATGCTTAGCCAACTAACTGCCACGTAACTAATTAACTAAAAGTAGGTAAAGACATGGACCAATAGAAATACATATAAATGACGCAGCTGACATGTCATGAATAAGCAACAAAAGATAAAGAAATCGTGCTTCCAAAATGCGAATTTCATCCAGCATCAAGAAGCTCAACACTGTCATTCTCAACGTCTGCTGCAAGACTCTGTTGCTGTTGCTGCTGTTGAAGATGTTGTACTCCAACAGCCCCCCCACAAGTGGGACGGGGATCGAACGAGACCAGTCCCAACTTGGAAATCAACAAAAGGAACACCTTTAAAGGCAGAGGCTTGGTAAAAGCATCAGCTAACTGCAGTGAACTAGGGACATAGGATGGGAAGATGAAGCCTTCCTTGTAGGCATCTCGCACCAAATGACAATCCAGCTCAATGTGTTTCGTACGCTCGTGAAACACGGGATTAGCCAATATATGAATCGCAGCCTTATTGTCGCAAAATACATCAATAGGAAGAGATAAAGAAATACCAAAATCAGAGAGGATATAAGACATCCAACGAAGTTCACAGACAGTTGAAGCTAAGCTACGATACTCCGATTCTGCAGTTGATCGAGATACCGTGGACTGTTTTTTTGTTTTCCAAGACACAAGGGCATCACCAAGGAAGATGCACTAGCCCGTGAGTGAACGTCTGGAGTCCAAACAAGACGCCCAATCAGCGTCACAAAATGCACGGAGAGCAAAGGAATTCTGTGCTGGAAAGTAGAGCCCCTTAGAAGGGCAACCCTTCAAATAACGAACCACATGTAAAGCCGCCTTCCAGTGTGAATCACAAGGTTGATTCAAGAATTGACTGAGCTGCTGTACGGAGTGAGAAATGTCAGGGCGAGTAAAGCCCAAGTACAATAACCTGCCAACAAGACGTCTATAAGAATCTGGGCGAGAGAGTGGTGCATCACCAGCAGCTGTTAACTTTAAACCGGGAGGGAACGGACTGGAAGCAGTCTTCGCCTGAAGCATTCCGGTGTCCTGAATTATATCCATCGTATACTTAGTTTGTGCAATGTAAAGACCGGAAGAACTACGAGCGATCTCGAGCCCAAGGAAATATCTGGCATCGCTTATATCCTTGATAGTAAACAACCGATGAAGATAAGCCTTAACCTGCATAATATCATCAAGAGAAGGACCGGTCAACAAGATGTCGTCAACGTATACCAAGAGAGCCATAGGACCTGAAGGAGACGACTTAATAAACAAGCAATGGTCATGCACTGACTGGACAAAACCAAAAGCAGTAAGCTTGATAGTGAATTCGACGTTCCACTGACGAGAAGCTTGCTTGAGGCCGTATAAGGAACGTTGTAATTTGCAAACCAAATTAGGCTCAACTGAGTAACCTTCAGGGGGCACCATATAAATCTCCTCTTCTAGATATCCATGGAGAAATGCGTTGTTTATGTCCAGTTGTTGGAGTGGCCAAGCACGTGCAGCAGCAATGGCAAGAAAAAGACGCACCGTAACAGTTTTTGCCACAGGGGAGAAGCTTTCTGTGTAGTCTACGCCCTCAATCTGGTTGAATCCTTTTGCCACCAAGCGCGCCTTGTACCTTTCCACCGATCCATCAGCGTGAAGCTTCGTCTTGAACACCCATTTACAGCCAATCGCGCGTTTTCCCGGTGGCAGAGGAGACAACCTCCAAGTATGATTAGCCTCCAAAGCTTGTATCTCCGTATGCATAGCATCCCTCCACTCTTTATGCTGAACAGCTTCTGAGAAAGATCGAGGCTCCTGCAAGACAGACAACGAGGCAACAAACGATATATATGCAGGAGTGTTAGGATGCAAAGAGGTTGGATGTTGAGCAGAACAAACGAAGTCCCTTAACCAAGCAGGACGTTGGGTGGTTCTAGTGGATCGCCTAAGAGGAAGTGATGACGAGTGAGGAGTGTCTAAGTGTGAGGAAGGTGGAGATGAAGAAGCTGGAACATCAGGCTCACTTAAGATAGGAATATTAGTGTCAGAAGAACATGGGACAAGAGGTAGAGGACACGCAGATGATGAAGAATCAGAGGCATCTGCAGAAAAAGGGAATATATGTTCGTGAAATTGAACATCCCTAGATACAATGACTCGATTATTGTCTAAGTCAAAGAGCTTATACCCCTTCTGTGTCATACTGTAACCCAACAAAACACATTTGACAGCCCTGGGTTGAAACTTTGTCTTATGAGGATCTAAGTTAGTGGCGTAACACAAACTCCCAAAGGCACGAAGATGTAGATAGGTAGCTGGGGTACCAGTGAGTTGTTCAAAAGGCGTTTTCCAGTTGAGAATTTTGGTTGGGGTTCTGTTAATCAGGTAAGTGGCAGTGAGTATGGAACCCCCCCAGAATTTAAGAGGCATGGAAGCTTGAAATAGCAGGGCCCTAGCAACATCTAAGAGTTGTCTATGTTTACGCTCAATTCTGCCATTTTGCTGTGGGGTGTAAGTGCACGAGGTTTGGTGGATTATGCCCAATTCATGGCATAGAAGTTGGCAATCTTTATTTAAAAACTCTGATCCGTTGTCTGTTCTTATCATCTTAATATTTCTGGAATATTGAGTCTTTATCATGGAAAAAAATGACTTAAGAATGGGAGTGACTTGAGACTTGTGCTGAAGGAGATAAGTCCACAAGGATCGTGTATGGTCATCTAAGATGGTTAATATGTAGCTGCAATTAGAGATGGTATATGTGGTGTAAGGACCCCAAATGTCAAGGTGTAGTAGATCAAAAGATTCTTTGGAATGCTTGTCACTGGAATGAAAAACAAGTCTGGTTTGTTTAGCTCTATGGCAGACATCACAGGGATCATTCGAATTAATAAAAAATGGAGAGATTTCTGGAATGTGTTTCATTACTGCTAAAGGTATGTGCCCCATTCTATGATGCCATGTTTGAATATTACATTGAGATTCTTTTGAATGAACAAAGGCATTACAGTGTATAGAAGTGGACAGAGGTTTGTGTGAGATAGATTGTCTAACTACATAGAGATTTCTGATTAGAGTTCCTTCAAGTAAGCATCTCCTATTGACTTGGTTCTGCAAGAAGCAAGATGTTTCAGTAAACTGGAAATTAAAGGAGTTGCTACGACACATTTGACTCACGGATAGCAAATTAACTGAGAAAGATGGGATGAACAAAACTTGAGTGAGAGTGATGTGCTCATTTAAAACCACAGTACCCACATATGTAGCAGATTTGTTGGATCCATCAGGTAAATGGATATATTTAGGATGCAAAGGTGTAGTGTATGAATGGAAGAGTTTAAGGTTTGCACATATATGGTTAGTAGCCCCGGTGTCTATAATCCAGCAATCTAAATCAATCTCAGAAGTTCCAGAAATGTTACCTGCAAATTCGACCTCTTCATGACAAACGAAATTGGAAAAATCCGTAATAGGATCAGTGGTCAAATTGCCCTTCTTCATCAGTTTGATCAAGCCTGCCATCAACTCTGTCATCTGTTTAGTAGTGCCATCGTCTGCAGACTCTGGCTTATCATTTATCGATGTAGTTGCTGCAACAAAAGGTCTGTTGTTTCCTCCCTTTTTCTTCTTATCATTCAAGTTTCTATACCAATCAGGCACACCAAATAACTGAAAACAAGTATCCTGTGAATGTCCAAGCTTGTGGCAATGTGAGCAGACCATATTTCGCTTGTCTACATAGGACTTCTTTCGATTCTGGAACCTCTCCCCTCCATCTTTCCTTCCTTCCTTTGTCTGAAGTTGATATGCCATGTGTCTAGGAACCTCTCCAGTTTCAGATTGAATTTGTCTCTGGTTTTCTACTGCGAACACCATGGAAAATGCACGTTCCAGGTCCGGCAAAGGATCATGCATCAAAAGTTGACTCTTTTCGTTGTCAAAACTCTCATGGAGCCCCATGAGAAATTGCATCAGCTGAACATTCTCATTTCTCTCTTCAATTGCCTTATTCACTCCGCAATTGCAGCCACCACAAGTACATTTCGGATTAGGAGATAGACACAGCAACTCATTCCAAATTTTCTTCAACTTAGTAATGTATGCGGTTAAAGACAAATCACGTTGAGATATAGAAGATATCTCTCTCTGGAGCTTATAGATCATCGGACCATTACTTCTCCCATACCTATTTTGTATCTCAAGCCAAAGCTCACGAGACGAGGAAACGTACATGAATGATTCAACAATATCTCTAGATATGGAATTCCATATCCAAGACGTCACCATCAAGTCTACTCGACGCCATTGTTCAAAGATTGTTGAATTTGCTACTGGCCTGGGAAAGGTGCCGTCGATAAATCCGAGCTTCATCTTTGTTCCCAGCGCCACATAGACAAAACGGCTCCAAGGTAAAAAATTGGTTCCATCCAAAGGAGATGACGACAGTGACAAACTCGAGTTTTCTGCAGGGTGTATATAAAGTGTATCTCGTTCCAATTGCTCTGCAGCAACTCCGCTGCTCGAGCTCAAGTCAGCCATAGCTCAATCGTCTGGCGTAGGCACAGTGATCAGAATCTGCTCCCAGAGACCTTCATACAGAAGGCTCTGATACCATGTTGATTTTGCAATTAGAGGAGAAAGACAACAAGTATGCCATCAGAGAAGATGAGCCTTTCATTGCTTCTCTGAGCCTTTCATTGCTGCAGGAAAAATGTATATTTCTGTTACAGAGGAATGAAGAAGACAATCCAGCTATATATACAATGCTTAGCCAACTAACTGCCACGTAACTAATTAACTAAAAGTAGGTAAAGACATGGACCAATAGAAATACATATAAATGACGCAGCTGACATGTCATGAATAAGCAACAAAAGATAAAGAAATCGTGCTTCCAAAATGCGAATTTCATCCAGCATCAAGAAGCTCAACATTGTCATTCTCAACGTCTGCTGCAAGACTCTGTTGCTGTTGCTGCTGTTGAAGATGTTGTACTCCAACAAGTTTCAATTGAATTTTATTCTGTCAAATAAAATTTAATAATTTAAAAAAAAAGTGTATTGGTATTCATTCAAAAGAATAAAATTAATATTATTTGCTTACTTAATTTTCTAAGTAAATTAAAATATATTTTATCCAATATATATGTATTTATCTTATAGATAATAGTCAATAGTTTACTCATGAAGGAATTGCATCTTTTTAAAAAAAATAATTAAAATATAACTAAAAGTACATTTCTTTTAAATATAAAAATTAGTAAATAATAAATTGAATTAAAATTAAATTAATTAATAAGTACAAAAATACAAAAGTATACTGAATGCTAAAATGAATTTAGATTAATATGATAATGATAGAAAATAAAAATAAAATATTAAAAGATATGGAAATAAGTTTGAATTTTATATTATATTCGTAACCAATTAATCTGAACAAATTTGTAAATCTTTTTGATAAAATTGGAAGAGACACGGGAATATTTTAAAAAAGTTAATAACTTAGTTATATTTTATTATCATATAGAGATAATATTTTATATGTAGCGATAATATTTGATAGTTAAGCGATAAAAGATAAGTGATTCAATTTAAGTGATATAGTATAAAAGATAAGTCACTATTATATATCAAATTTTAACTACTTTGTCATTTGAATTTGTTAAATATTTGGTTGGGTTAGTGGACGCGTGACCTGATATGCATTTATATTTGAGATAGAGTTTGAGTCTCCGAAACACATATTAAAGTTTGTAGTCTTCCAATTATGTATTGGGATATGAACTCCTCTTTGGAATAGGGTCGTGTACACCTATGAATAGGGTACATGGTTGTGATAAAAGACACAACACAGAAACACAAATGTGATGCAATGAGTTGATTACAATACTATCTCCAAATTCTCTCTCTCTACTTTTTGTCTTTATGTTCTTAATTGGAGCATCACCATAGATTTCTCGAATTTGAGGGGTATAAATGAGTGTGTTACTCTGGTGGTAATTCACTAAAGCTGAAAGGATTGAGTGGATTGGCCCAGGAACGCAGGAAAGAAAGTGGTAACATAAAACGCATATAATAATAAAAATTAAAGCGTAAAACAACGAGTCCAAGGGGTGTACTATTGGAGTTTCAAGGGGTTCGATGTAGAATAAATATGAAATAATTACATAAAAGGGGTTGAGGTAACAAAATAAAGAAACAGGAAAAAGGAATCAAGGGATGAAATTTTTATCTTTGTTAGAATCCAACTACTTTAAACGTTCACGTGATGCTCCAAATGCAGGAATCCTCTAATTCGTCCACACCACACCAGTACTAGAATTTCAATGCTTTCTTTGCTAGAAAAAAAAAAAGAGAAAAGAACTCACGAATTGGAGAGAGAGAGAGAGAGAGAGAGAGACTAGGGAAGGAAATTTTTTTTGTATTGTATTGTTTTGTAATAATATTATTTTCAATAATATCATAAACAATAATATACATATATATGCCTTGTATAGATGTACAAAAATGTGTCTAGGTACTTTTATCCGTCCACAAGATAAGTCTTCTTAATTCCAAATCAAGAAGATGACTAAATTTGTACTTTTTAAAATTGCAATTTGCTAGCGAATAATTTCCTTCCATAAAATTTTCCAATGTGCTCAATTAGGGATGTGTTGAATTTTATGACTAAAAATACAAGGCTCAATGAATTTTTATTTAAATCCAATTTCAATAAAACTCCACCAAATTCAGCCCAATATGTATTTAATCTAATTAAATACATAAGCTCATTGTCTTCATTAATTAAGAAGGTCCAACTTATTAGATAATAAGAACAATATAAATTTAATCTCATTAATTTATCCTTGGACCTTCCATCCAATAGATCTCTCATTTACAAGTAATCCAATTATTTACGAAATTAATTCTAAATTAATTCCTTGTCCTTTTGGTGATTTATGTGTGACTCTTTAAGTTCACCTTTCAGCTAGACATGAGCTTGTCTAACACTATTATTAATTAAATCAAATTTAATTAATAATTCTTGATTAACCCTTAATCAAGAAAGCCCGTCATTATAGGCCATCTAGCAACGGTCTATGGCACTAGAGACTAGGTGAATGTTTGTGTGAATTTTTAGGCTCTCGAGTCCATATAGGTATGGTCCTTCCTGAAAGCACTGCAAAAATGCGAGTCGATAGACCCGGGAACGCCAAGCGGAAGCGGTAATATAAATTATGTAAATTAAAATGAAAATGCAATAAAACCGCGATTCCAAGGGGTGTACCCTTAGAGTTCCCGGGCATTCGATGTAGTTAATAAAATAAACAATAATAAAATTAACGGGGCTAATGGTTGAATGACAAACTAGGGGTACAAAAATTGTAAATCAAAATTACCTCTTTGATTTATTTCGCACCTCATTCGTTTGATTCGTCACCCAAACTTCAATGTAGAAACCCTCTAAAGTTGCGTCCACACGACACTGGAATTGGGATCCCTCAATTCTCTTTGCTAGAAGAAATTAGGGAGAAAAAATGCATATCAAGTATGTATAGAAAAGGGGCGGCCAAATGGAGTGTATTAGTGGAGGAAATTAATTTTCTTGCTTTGTTATGTATTCATTAGTTATTCCAAATAACTAATATACATATATATACCTTGTATGTATGCATTAAAATATGTCCATGTTCATTTAACCATCCATAAGGCATTAACCATCTTAGGCCTCTTGGACGGAACTCACGACGGAAGAAGAACAAAGAGGAAGGGCCATTATAATGATAATGGGTTACTATTTTATAATAGTTAGACCACACCCTAGATTGACTATAAACTCACTGGGGGCTCAGTGGGTCGCTTAGGATTGGGCTTGTGATCATCCAAAAGGAGTGTGCTAGGCTTATTTTTTGCATGTGGTATGTGTTTTAATTTTTGACGTATGATATGTTTGGAGTGCATTTATACTCAATCATTGAAACTTTGTCATGCAAAATGTTATAATGATAAGGTCTCTGTCACAACTAACTTGAACTCTCACTTGGATGGTTCAAGTAAATATTAGGCCCAAAATAGAATTAAATCAAATGGTTTGATAATTCCAAGCCTTCTATCCACGATAATGTAGTGTGGATGCTATTTATACCCCTTTGTGGTCTCACGAGTCGTGGCACATTTGGGATAGAAGAAAGCTACAGTATTATTGTGAACAAATGGAATATGCTCATGTTTCCCTGTCTCATGAGTGATGGGGGCGATAGTTGAGATATCCATTTGGTTGATGGATTGGGCCTAACGCTAAGTAATGTGATTCGCTTGGAGTCTTCGGGATCACGTGAAAAGGCGAGGCAAAATATCTTGAGGATCTCATTGGCTGATAATGGTAATGGTTAGCTCCCACAAAACATTTTCCTAGTGAATCATAAAAGCGGGAAATGAAAAATTATGTTTGTGGATCCCAAGCCCACTAGGAAATGGTTTCCCGAAACCCCACTTGAGATTGGTGGGCTTTTGGAGAAATAATGGGAGCGGTTAATGACTAAAAACCAAGTCTTAACTTGTATTTAATGTTACAATCAATTTGCTAATTTCTGCTTTACGTTTTCAATGTAGATGTCTGAAAATCCATGAACCATGATTTTGGAGACAAACAAGTTTAATAGAATGAACTACAATGATTGACTTAGAAATCTAAGGATTGTCCTCGATTTTGAGAACCAGACTTTACATTCTGTATAAGTCTCTTCCTAGGACTTTGCCGGAGGGGTCTGCATCTGAAGAGCGTGTGACGTTTGAAAGGTGGCACGAGGACAACCAGAAGGTCCGCAACATCGTACTAGCATCGATGCCAAATGATATCCAGAAATAGTACAATAGGCTCGATGATGTTGCATCGATAATGCTCCGCATGAAAGAGGTTTATGCGGTTCTGGATAGGCATATTAGATTTGCCGCCACAAAAGTATTTTTCAGCACCAAGATGACTGAGGAATCCTCTGTGCAAGAGCATGGGATCAAGATGCTTTCCCTCGTGGAAAAGCTTGAGGATCTTCAAGCTGGGCTTGATAATGACACGTACATTGACATGATCCTCTAGTCATTTCCTCCCTCTTACGACCCATTTGTCGTAAACTACAACATGCATGGGCTTGAGAAGACCATAAACGAGTTGATTAACATGTTGGTCCAATACGAGGCAACGACCAAAAAGTTTGCCTCATCGGTGTTGGTCGGGGAGGCTTCGACCTCTAAAGTGAAAGGCAATGTGGGGATGGGCAAAGGTAAAGGGAAGGTGGGTTCCAAGTCAATAAGGGCAAATGATGACTGTATGCATTGCCGAAAAAAATACCAATGGAAGAGGGAGTGCCCCTTAACAAAATTCCTTCTTTTCACACCCCGCCCGCAATCGATCGACTTAAAATATAAACCCATCTCTGGCTCCACTGCTGATAACTTGACAACAGCCTGTCCTTCCGCTTTCTCTCGCTGCTCTTCCTCTGTCAGCTCTCTCATTGAGGTTAACATGTTAACTAACTCTACTTCTTGGATATTGGATACTGGCTGTGGAGCTCACATCTGTAATGATTTGCAGCTGCTGGAAAGAAGCAGAAAGCTAAGCAAAGACGAGGTGGTCCTGAAACTTGGCGATGGCAAGGCTGTTGCTGCTGAAGCTGTAGGGATAGTTCGCTTAGCTATTAGTGATCAAGTTATGATAGAATTGAAAGATTGCTATTATATACCTAGCATGATCAAGAATATCATTTTCATTTCATTGTTGGAAAATGTTGGTTTTCAATTTATGATCAATAAAACTTGTTTTTATTTGAAGAAGAATGGTTCTTCACATCTTCTAGGCAAACTTCATAATGGTCTTTATATTCTCCAACAGCATGATTTCGTCATGACTGCTCAAAACAAATGTAAAATAGAAAATCAAGAAAACCCACAGATCTGGTATGCAAGGCTAGGTCACATCTCCCAAGATAGGATTAAAAGGTTGGTAGACTCAAAACGTCTAGAGATAGATGATTTGGATCACCTACCAGCCTGCGAGTCTTGTCCAAAAGGGAAGATGACCAAGAAGCCTTTTGTAGGACAAAGTACGCTTGCCAGTGGTCTGTTGGATTTGATCAATTCAGACGTCTATGGGCCACTAAATACAGAAGTCAGAGGTGGATTTTTTCCTACTTCATAACTTTTACCGATGATCTCTCATGGTATGGTATGTTTACCTAATAAGGTACAAGTCTGAGGCCTTTGGAAGGTTTAAAAGTTCAGACTTCAAGTTGAAAATCAAACTGATCGCAAAATTAAAACCCTTCGGTCGGACCGAGGTGGTGAGTATTTAAGTGTGGAATTCTTAGATTACCTAAAAGAGAACGGAAGTATCTCTCAATGGAATCTTCCTGGAGCGCCACAATTTTATGGTGTTTCTGAAAGGAGGAATCGAACCTTGTTGGATATGGTTCGGTCCATGATGAGTTTTACGAACTTCCCTTATCCATCTGGGGATATGATCTTGAGATTGCAACCAAGTTGTTGAACCTGGCACCTTCTAAGAACGTGGCCCAAACGCCATATCATATATGGCACGACAAGCCTACGTCCTACAAATACTTGAGAGTGTGGGGTAGCCCTGCATACATCAAGATACTAGTGGGAGACAAATTGGACTCAAGGTCTAGTTTGTGCAGGTTTGGGCTTCAATCCAATAAGCAAGGGTGGTCGTAGGTCAGCTGACAAGTGTTTAGCCCTATTCAACAAATATTTGTTTTAATAAACCGCCTGCTCGATTCTTGAAGAAAGCTCTTCGAGCTTTCCTCGTATAATAATGCAAATATGTGGGTATTGGGACTGCTTTGCTCCTTCTCTGATAGAAACTTCCTCTTATTCGATCTTATTGGCTTAGCTTGGAGAGTTAGTTGATGCTGATTTGGTAGTTCAAAGAAGCGATTCTCAACAGCTTCAACAGTCGAGATTATCAGGCATGAAAATAAGATGAAGGTGGTGGGATGAAGCAGTCTTTAGAAACCATGGGCAAAGGCATCTTAAAGCTAGTAGTTCCGGGTGTGATGAAACGAACAGAAAAGAAAGATAAAGAATAATAAGAAAAAAGATAGAATTGAACAACCGTACGGCCATCAGTTTTTGTGCAGGCTCGATTGGATGGCATGGGTAGAGCTATCTTGCCTTCCTCCACACAGTACGACATGCTCTCGTCACCCCTAGTGGCACGGTATATTTTCGTTGATCTGTTCTTACAATACAGATGAATGTCTCTTTCTCCCTTGAAATGCAATCTTTTGTCTTTTAATTTCTAAAAAGCCAAAATTGAAAAATCAAAGAAAATAATATACTTTTATAAAGTATAATAATTTAAAATAAATTAGTAAAGGGGCGGATGTAGCCAAGTGGATCAAGGCAGTGGATTGTGAATCCACCATGCACGGGTTCAATTCCCGTCGTTCGTCCATTTCTAAAAAAAGAAAAGGATTTTTTAATATCCAATGAACTTGGAACTATGGTAGCTTACTTATGCACCTGGGGCTTTATGCTTATCTAGTGACTCTATAAAGGTTAAAAAAGAGATAGCAAGGAGGGACCTTCAAGTCTGTTTTATGTTCATTGTAATTAGCCGTGTTCAACCCTCGTGCCCTTCCATTGCTGGATGCTTCGTTAGGCGACATAACGGTGTGAGTCATAATTATTATGGAGAACCCGCATGGCCTAATGATGTTTTATATATTTTTCCAGTAGTAATTCTAGGTACTATTGCATATAATATAGGCTTAGGCAGGAACGGGCTATTGGCAAGGGAAGGAAGTGTCTTTCCTGACTCCTAGCCAGTTTTCCATTAGCCCAAAAGCGTTAGGGGAACTGGCATAGCTGAGGTGAAGGTGTTTCTCTCCCAAAGAGGGGAGCTAAATCGAAGGAGAGAGTGATCCTCAGGTGAAGAGCACAAAAGATTGACAGAAGTTGTGATCGAAGCAAGGCTGTTATGCACGCTGAGGTCTATCTTGTAGAGGTACTCAAATTGGATCAGTGATTGATTTCTAAGTTTCGTCGTAAACCTAATTGGGTACTGCCAATTACGTAAATCAATAATTCCAACCACACTCAAAGTTAGGGCATTTCAGCTCTCCATAGACATGGAAATATAGACTTTTTCTTCTATATATGATATGTGGTACGATTTTTCTTAAAAAGTCTTAGCAAGACAGCATCTTATAATACATAAATAGTATCTATATAATAGAAAGAAATAGCAATATATAAACGAATAACTTTTTGAATCTGTATCTTCAAGTGACTCAATAGGATAGATTAAATGATTTTCTACTTTTTGTGATAAAATCTCTTGAAGTTGTAGCTCTTTAAGGTAGCTGCCCCAAGGCTTTACCTTAAATTTAGCTTTTGATGACCCGAGGGAAATAAAAATCCGCCGAAAGGGGCGGCGAGAGCTTATCCACAGAAGAAGCTCGAAGCTAACATCTTGAGGAGTCAAGGGGCGAGCTTGCCAGTATGCACTGCTTGAATTCACGGTGGATGGCTTCCCAAACCTAAGAGTGTGGTGAACGAACAATCACTGGCAATAAAGTATTGAATTCACAATGGATCAGTAACTAAAAGAACTCATCTACGACAAGAGCAACTGCTTAACTCAGTTGAAAGCAGTCCCGTAGCGGTCCCTTGATAAGGAAAGTTTAACACCATTCTCGTTTTACTTTATGGTCGAGCGACTTTCTCTTCGATGCACCGGGAGTTCTTTCGGATGGGCAGCGACCTTCTGGGAGCTGGCTTTTGATATGTGCTAATCAACCTTCTGATGAAAGCATTGAAGAGGAACTAACTGGAACATGGGTGGAATATAGATGAAAATGAGTCTTATCTATACCATAGTCACCTATTTCATAGAAGAGTTTTACCCGCCCTCAAATTCTTTTGCACGGATATCCTCTACTCCGTATGGCCCCAAGCAATAGACAATGAAGAAGCTTCCCTTTCTCCTATGAGCTAGCACATCAGTCTTAGTAGGACGATTGCTCTTAGAGTATTTCTTAACAATGTCTTTGTAATTTGATCCAATAGCGTTCCGTTAGATAGGATAGAGTCGATAAATACTAATAACTCTCGGATAGAGTATTAGAATGGAAAGATCCATTAAATAATGAACGAAGCTTTGATACCTTCTTTCACTCTAAGCCCGATCACACGTAAGAAAATACGCCTTGGGAAAGCTCTGCCTGACAGGAAGAAGTTCTTCCACTCACCTAACACAGGACCAATTGGAAAAAGGAAGTGAAGGGCTAAAAAATTTTAGAGGGGAACCCATTCCCTCGATGCCTTGCACAGCCGTCTTAAGGACGGAATCCTTTTGAACAACCCATTATACTCCGGAAGGAAGGTAGATAAATTCCTGGATGATGAACAAGATGTATTGCAGCAACAATAGTAAGTCACTTTGGAACGACCCGGGATCGAGGGTTCGCCGAGCCTTCTCTACTGTACTCCCTAATCGCACCACCTGGGAAACCAAGCGAAAGAAGACAAGATCAAATTGGAAAGCACTGTCTCGTGCTCGTCTCCTTGAATGGACACAAAAAACTGCTTTCTAACAAAAATAAAGCTAAATATGAATAGGAGAAATGGGTGTAGGATTGGTAAGCTTTGTCGGAAAGAAGCTACTCAGCTTCGGTTTGCTTTCTAATAAGGAAAATACATCTCATGCCATGGTTATTGTGAATGAAGCAAAAGCTCATAAGTGCCTAGACGTTTATGGAGATTCCATTTTAGTTATCAATCAACTTAATGGTACGTAAATGTAACTCGTTGCTCAAACAACTACTCAGAGTTCCTAAAACTCCTTGTAAGGCTTGTTGGAAAACCCGTTGTCAGACTTGATTAATCGCCCTTTGCTGTTCAACTGAATCGTTTCAGTTTTGTAATTTTATAATTGTTCCAAAGTCTTATAAGTTGAATTAATCAAACTCAAATACTTTTGTTTTCACACTGAAGGGCTCTTAACAAAATTTATGTTATAAAAAAATAAGAATGCAAAAAAAAACAGGATTTTTCCTTTTTTGGATGGATAAAAAAGATCGAGAAAGGTCATGCATATATTTTTTCAAAAATGATCAGCGCTTTCATTTATGCTATGCCCTGCATCCTGTTCCTGTGTGTTTATTGAGCTTTCTTCACTTCAGTGCATGCTCTTTGCTTCGCTTTATAGAAGAGAGAGACCCTTTGAGAGTGAAAAGCAAGGGCAAGCAATCCTTTCATGAATATTTGTGAACAATGTGATATCATTTGGAAATGAGTAGTTCAGAAAGAATCAATATTTTGATCGTCCCCAGTACTTGGGATCCTATAGATGAAGACATGGTCTCAAGCAAATCGCAAAGCGGTCAGCAATAGGGGAGGTGCTACTATCTATAAGGTTTGGTTCTTCCTTCTACTGCACTCCTCCTCAATACCCCCGAGTGGGCTTTCAGCGCCTCGTATCTTCAATTGAGTATTTGCCATATGTCCCCAAAGCTTCATTGATTCAAGTACTTTATGGAAAGTAGGAGGTTGGGAAAAGGGGCATCGACCACCTTCAAAACTATAAAGGTGACTGAGGCAAAGACTCTCCTCCCTGTAGTAGCAGAACATAGATTCAGTATAAAGTATTTTCGGAAAATAAAGGTCAAAAGTCCCGGTAGAGTCAGCAGCATCGGGAGGCGGAGGTGAACAAGAAGGACTCTCTCGCGCCTCTCTATCTTTCTATACACAAAAATTCCCCGGTGGAATAGTCATTCCCTCCAACTACTACTTGTTGTTCGTGCTCTTTTGCTTATCCTTATCTCGATCAGCCGAAAACAAAGCTCTTATTTTCTATTGAGTAATAGTTCGAGTAAGTCTTGAATGAGCCCCTCGAAAACTTGATGCAAATAAAAAATATCACAATGTGATAAAAGAATCAATTAAAATTACAAAAGATCCTCTAATTCCAATTAAGAATTCGCTGGGGCCTTTAGGTACAACCTTTCTAATTGAGAATGTTTATTAATTTTACCATTTAATAACTCATAATCAGATCTTGGTAAATAACTATTTCATGGAACTATTATCGAGATTCTGTGGACCATATTTCCTAGTATCATCCTGATGTTCATTACTATACTATCATTTGCTCTCTTATATTCAATGGACGAGGTAGTAGTAGATCAGCCATTACTATCAAAGCTATTGGACATCAATGGTATTGGGAGCTTCTATGGCTTGCATAAGGTTAAAACACTTTACTAAACCAAGCTTTCAGAGATTTATGTTATGATTGACACTCGATATAACGCTTCTTCGAGGCTTAACAAGGGCTGCAAGCTTGATCCCAAAAAGTTCCACTCAACTTGAGACGTTTCCCCCCTTCTTCTCCAACTTCAACTATAGAGGCTTATCCTAGGACTTCCAAGGGAAAACCCCATGGCTTATAGGACACTCCTAATTCAATGGCTAGCCGGGACAATATGCCCTCTTAGAGATGAAAGAAAACAAACGACAAAAAGACCTGTTGATTCTATTCTACTCCTAAAAAAATTTAGATCTATCCATTTTTTTTTATAAAAAGAAATGTAAATAATCCAAAGAATTCGATATCCTCTTTGGATGCCTTGCTAAGTACCTTGCCAGCTTAATCGTTTTGGTAGATTTCTCCTCGGTCGTCTCGATCGATTACTTTTGGTTAATTAGGTAGGTGTCCATAGTAGCAGAACCCATTCTTTGGTCCATACTACGAAACAAGCAAAATATGACCTTTCTTTCACTAGATAGTAAAACGGCTAAGTACCGTAAGGACGCGCGCTTGTCCAATTTTTCTGGGATGGCTTCATCAATAAGATCTGTCACCGGAAAGGTTTTTACATAGGGAACCTTTTAAGTAAGTAAGCCTGCATAAATCAAATAGGCATCCTGAAATCATGCTAAAGCAAGAGGCTGGCTAAGGTAATGAAATTCAACACTGGACATGGTACGAAAGTGATCGTAGAGAAAGAGAGCAGGATAGTAATTCTAGGCATTCTCTTAGCCCATTTGGAAGGATCTGATCTCATAATTATCCATGACTGTTTATGTCTCTAGCATGACCACTTGATGAAATTGGAGGGAAATGGAGTAAATGCTCGATACTACTGGAAGGATTCCTTTTTGGAGAATAGGTACTGTAATTGGTATTCTTGTGATCTATTTAATAGGTATTTTCTTTTACTGTTCATATTCAGGTTTAGGTTCATCCCTGTAGTAATCGGATGAATTGAGTTGTAGACATGAAAGCGTAGGAACTCAACGGGATTCCCTTCTTTGTTTGTCTGATTCGATGGGAAAGGGCCCGTTGGGTTCTTAAGAATCAGAGTCTTTTTTTCAGCTAAATGACAAGGTGGATTTCTTTTTCTACTGTTCCAAAAAACTCCATTCTATTCTTTCTGATGATGCTTTTGAAAAATGAACTTCATTGATTGATTCAGAACACCTCTTCCTTGATCTTGATAGTATCTATGAGTACTTTCCAAGTTAGAACAAAGGATGAATCAATCAATTTCCTGGATTATATATATTTCTGCAGATTATATATATTTCTGCAGATTATATATTGTACATATATTTTATATACTCTTACCCTATTTATTTTAGTATCTCAGAAAAATGTAAATTTTTTATAAGTTCTATTTTTTATTTGTCCACTACTTTATTGTACGTAATAAACCGAAAAAAGGTTTTGATACATCTAAAAAATCGAAACCAAGACTAGTAAATTTTTACGAACAGGATAAAAAATTATTACTCTTTCGACACAAGAAAAGGAATTTTCTAGACCTATTCTTGTGTCGAAGACTAGGAAAACAAATAATGCCCCCTACAATTATTTGTTCCCCGCATTTATAATTCGTTCTATTACTCGCTTACTTATTGGTTATACTAATATCTATCCCAATTTTATTCTATTTCAAATAGAATAGAATAAAATGGATCCATTTTCTGACATTGAAATCTGGCAATAGTGACATAGTCATACAAATTCAATTTGCCTAAGAAAAAACAAAGAAAGAGGTGGTAAAGTCATAAAGTCAAATAAAATAGTCTTCTTCAAAGAAAAATCTACCTATTATGACCAGGAATGCGGTACAAGGGATTCCCCGAAGCTCGTAGAAAAAGAACAAGTAAATAAAAGATTTTTCAGAATTGATTTTTTTTATCATACATAATTGACAACAAGAATTTTGTTCTTTTTACGAACCTGATGTTGATAAATCTACGAGTCTAGAAATTCATTCAACCAATTGAACCTTCTCGAACTGTTTTTTTTTTAAGAACCAAAAAGATTTGTGCCAAAATAACCAATGCCAAGAAGAACAAAAGACCTTGGACACGTAATGGATCTTGAAGTACTATTTCTGCATCTCCACCCACTTGCCCTATGTTGCTATTGCCTCCCTGTCTTGTTGCTATTTCTCCCTTTCTTCATTAGCTTTTGAGCCCTTCCTTAGTAGCTAAGGAGCCGTTGCAACCTATCTTCTTTTAGCTTTTGGTTCCAGGTTAATTTTTCACAAAGAAAAAGCACCACTATCCCGTATGGAGCCATCTTTTTCATCCGACGTACCCTTTTTGGTCTCAACTCCAAACTCAAAAGTGAATGTCCTGGGGAAAGAGCGGTATTCAGCGAGCCCCTCAATCCTTACTATCATAGCTCCAAAAATACCAATCATAGTCGTCTCGTCTAGTATCGATGCTAACGCTTTATGGTCCACTGATAGGCAAGTGAGGCTAGCCCTACTTTCCTCATTCGTTAACAGCATAAATTCATCGAGTTTTTCCAAAGGATCAAAGCGGCCTGTTATTAATGGAATTCCTTGTCGGCTCTCTGTGAAATACTCGTTTGGCCGAGGGCTTCCAAATACATCATAAGCTAAACCAGTACTGATGAATAACCAACCCGCAATGAATAGGGAAGGTAAGTTAGGAATTCTGAATGGTAATAGAGACTTCCTGGCATTGTAACTCCAAAAAAGAAGAAAGATATATTAGGTAAAGAAATCCTATCTATTATTATCCTTCCTTCCCATTTGATAGACTCCTCCAAAAATAAAGGAAGAATGTTACGGTTTCAAGAAAAGAAGGGCAGGGCTTAAAGCAGCTCGTTCAGAGAGGGTTCGAGTCAGGAGCGGTATAAGAGGTCCAGGGCAGTCCTTTCTTCTTTCAATTCAATAAGGGATCAATTTGACCGTCAAAGGAGAGAAACTTATGTAGTAGTATGCCTCGACAGGAGTATGCTCTTTCCCAACATCCAACTCTTTCCTTTCTATTTCCATTTCCCACATCTAATTGGTTCGAGTTCCTGGTGAATCTATTAGGCTTTCTAGCCAAGTCCACTAGAAAATGATTCTTGAACAAGAGCAACGGAGATGGATTTTTTATCTAAATAATTTCCTGTATCCAACTTTCAGACATTAAGATACGTTTCAAGCGCGGATGATTATCATAAGAGATTCCCAACATATCATAAGATTCTCGTTTTTGAAAATCCACGCTTTTCCAAATCTAGAAAACGGACGAAATTCTAGGATTCCTCTTTGAGGCAAATACTTTTATGCATACCTCTTCTGGTTGATCCACACCATACTCTATTCTGGTAAGATGATATACACTAGCTAACAGTCCGCCCGGTGCTACATCACAGCCACATTAGGAGCGTAGATAATTCGATAAATAGAGACCCAACACTAAAGAGTGTTTTTTCTTGGTTTTGACGAATGCACCAATGGCTACATAAGGAAGAAAGGTGCGATAGCAACAGGGTGAGATAGCAAAGAGAAGGAAGAAGGCAGAAGGCAACAAGATACATGGATTACTTTTTTTTTTAGCTTAGTGCAAAGCAATGTATGTGTGGGTAATGATGATTTATTTAAGGAAAAGAAATATACAAGACTCTATCTACGATAGAAAGAAATAGGAACAAAAAAAAAAAAAAAACTTACGATATTAGAGAGTTGTCAAAAAAAAAGAGAAAGAGGTCTAAAAGATCTTTTTCCTAAAATTCTCCTTTCGTGGGAAGAATTCTCTCACCTATTCTTCGAATTAATGCTTTTGTCACCTAAGTCTTTCGAGTCCTTTCCTTGTCCGTTATTTCTGTCTGGTTGATTTTTCTGTTCTCGCATGGGGGCCGGGGGGGGGGGGTGTTGTCACTAGCTTACGCTCTGACCAGAGTAGCATGGGACATGTGGAATCCCATGTGAATCAGCAAGGACCACCTTGCAAGGCTAAATACTCCTGGATGACCGATAGCGAAGTAATACCGTGAGTTAAGGGTATGGGAACGCTGCTCATATGGTTTGGGAGAAAGTTAAAGCTTGCAGAGTGGGCTTGATTACTTGGAGTAAGTCTGCTTTTGGGAATCGTAAGAAGAATTTTTAGTAATTAAAGGAAAAAAAAAATAGATTGGAAGAGTCCGACTTACTAGGTTTAGGATGATATCAATTAGATTGATATTCAAATATTTCTTCTTAGAACGTATTGATTTGACCCCATAAGCGGGACCAAACATGTTTCTGCCAGAAGTCCATATTTCTTCTAGAGAATCTCCTAATTGTTCCAGAGCAACTAGAAAGAGATTCTTTAACCAGAAAGAATTCGGTGCAGATGTAGGATACCTATCCAGAAGTTTTTGCTACTTAATTATAGATGATGGAATCATCAAGGTATATTTCAATCAAAATTTATTGGATGCGTTTGAACTCGAGATGACTTGCAAAAAAAATGCTTTATAGGGTTGTCTTGTGTGTCCGAAAGAAATGGTCCATTTATTGATGGGCAAACGATGGGGATTTAACCAGCGGGTGGTGGATTCACAAACCACTGCCTTGATCCACTTGGCTACATCCGCCCGGCATACTATGTGTAATGATTCCATCATTCACGATAAATAATAAATAAAAAAAATCCATTCCAAAGAGCCACACCCAAGTTCCATAGCTTTTGGTCTGCTATCCTGATCATCATTTTCCTACCCCCAGAGGTAAAGGTACTTCCCTTTGAGGAAGCCCCGACCAGACACTTTCTTTAGCCACCCATTAGTAATAAACCTCCCAAATCTCCTTTCCTCCATTCCTTCCTCTTCTTTCTGCATAAAAGGAAGCGTTTCAAAGCAAGGCTGGTTTATGGTATATGAGAGAGATCCAGCTTCCATGTTTTTACATCAAAGCTGCTGCGCCAATGAATGTCTGTGAAAGGTGAGTAAGCCGAAACCTATACCTCTTATTAGATTAGGATGATGAAATAGCAAAGCTGGGGGTAAACAACAACTAAAGAGCAGACCATACAAGTAATGTAATATACCTGCCGTTGGTGAATACAGAAAACAACCAATTGAGATTTATCGCATGGAAGACAGAAAGGATTGTGTTATCCTAAGAAAACTGCGAGGTATTATTTCTATGATCCCTCCGAACAAAAGATTTTTGTCTAGCGAAATGCAGTGTTCTTGGAAAAAGGTTTTCCAGTGGATACCCAACGTGAGGAATTGCTCCTTGAGAAATTCAGTGAGGCAACACCTCAAATGGATGTAGTGACATCTTCTACGCCTATAGTTCCCATTGACGATATTCCTATCTTCCGAAGGTCAACTAGATTATCTCAACAGCCTAAGAGGTATGGATCAGTCGGAGGGTTTCACATATTTTGGAAAAGAGCAGAAGGTCTGCCATCTCCAAAGGTTCATCTTTAGTCTCAAACAAGCTTTCCGAAGCTGGAATATCCATTTTGATGAGGTCATATAGGGTTATGATTTCATCAAGAACGACTTTGACCCTTGTGCATACAAGAAGGTTAGTGGGACCTTAGTTGCGTTCCTAGTGCTTTATGTGGAGGACATCTTGCTTATTGGTAATGATGTCAAGGTGTTAGGTGACACTAAACTATGATTGTCCACACAATTCTCCATGAAGAATTTGGGTGAGGCTTCCTACATCCTAGGCATCAAGATTATCTGGGATAGATCTAAAAGGATATTAGGAATGACCAAACCTCGTATGTTGAGAAAGTCTTGGAGAGATTCAAGATGGAAAACTCCAAATGAGGATTACTTCCTGTGAGGCATGGGGTTAAGCTGTCCAAAAATCAGTCTCCTATGACTGATGAGTAGCTTAGAAAAATATTTGACATACCCTATGTTTCAGCCATAGGCAACATACAGTATGCTGTGCAGTGTACAAGGCCAGATGTTGCTTTTGCTTTGAGCGTAACGAGTAGATATCAGGCATGTGCCTGTGAGGCTCACAGGACTGTAGTAAAGACCATACTTAAGTATTTGAAAATGACTAAAGATATCTTCTTGGTTTACGATGGTGGAGAGTTAATTCTGGAAGGCTATAGCGACGCTATCTTCCAATTTGATGAGGATGATGCCAAGTCTTAATCAGGGTTTGCATTCAGGCCGAATGCTGATGCAGTGGCTTCAAAAAGTTCCAAGCAGGATACCACAACGGATTCCACCACTAAAGCATAGTACATAGCGGCTTCGAAAGCAGCGAAGGAAGCAGTTTGGATGAAAAACTATATCCAAGACTTAGGTGTAGTGCCTAGCATTGCAGAGCCTGTGGTTACTTTTGTGATAACAATAGGGCTATAGCGCAAGCGAAGGAACCGAGATCTCATCACAGATCCAAGCATATTCTTAGACGCTACCATCTATTTAGAAAGATGGTGGGAAGAAGTGACGTTCTGTTGGACCGAGTCACATCAGCAGAAAATATAGCAGATCCATTCACCAAGTTGGTGTCGTAAATTGCTCATGCTCAACATCTTGGAAGGATGTGTTTGAGAATAATGAGTGATTGACTTTAAGGGCAAGTGAGAGTTTGTTAGAATAGGTGACGAAAAAGCCAATTGGATTGGCCTTTAAGTAATATGTTCTGACAATTTCGGTGTAATAAAATTGTTTGTGAATAAAGTAAGTATTCATTATCTGGCAATTGTATTTGTTGTGTTCACGATTATGTTTATAGGCTTAACTTCACAACAAAGTCCACAAACCAAATTGTACAGCCTATGTAGTTGGGTTGCGCATTGGATAGTGGCCATGAAACCAACTTCTGAAGGTTAGGTTTGAAACATTCTAAGTCGATGACCTCGAGATTAGACATCGAGAATTCTATTGAGACTTGCACTAAAATTACATTCATTGGATGAGTGTTGTGTTTCATCAGCAACAGACGTTGGATGTCTATGCAATGTTAGTGGGTGGTTGACAAGGTTGTCAAGTCAACTGAACTGACTCGCCGGAAGTCGTCATATGGAAGCCTTGGAAGCTTGGTCGGTATGACTAGATGTTCCTGGCTCCAATAGTACGAAATTAGACCTTGGAGTTGAGGAACTATGGCAGTTGCATGCATGTGATGATTGTTTCTTGAATTTAAGGAAAGATGGCCGTATCTTGGATGTGGTCATTACAAGTTTTGTTCAGTGCAATCAGAATATGTAGCGAGGACGGTTGGTTCCAAAATAGAATGTGTCACCTATCAGTATATGACAATCGAGTCTCCTATGCGCTTTGAGATGGTTCGTGTTCTTTGAGTCTGTGGCCACAGCGATTGGTTGAGTAGGGAATGGTGTCCTACGTCAATTAATAGAGCAAACGCATTTCAAGTCATCGAGCATAGTACTAGTCCAGGATGGGAATGGACACCCAATTCCATGCCCTAAACTTGGAGCGGGAGACGGATGATGGAAGGACCGTACCCATATGGTACTCGAGAGCCTAAATGTTCACCCTAACATTCACCTAATCTCTAGTGCCATATACCATTGCTAGACGGTCACCCATGATGGGAATTTTCTATTAATGGTTAATTAGAAATAAATTAATTAAATTTAATTTAATTAATCATTGTATTGGATACAAGCCCAAGTCTAGCTGAGCGTGAACGTAAATAGTCACACACAAACCAATATGGAATCGGTGGAATTAATTTAGAATTAATTCAAGAAGAAATAAATTAATTTAATTGGATTAAATTAATTTTAAGAGAATATATATAAATGATTGGATCATTTATTTGGCAATCCATTTGATGGATGGTTCAAGAATTAATTAATTTTTGGGCTTAAAATCTTTAAATTAATTGGATTAATTTATTAGGTTTGACATAATTAATTGATTGGATTAATTTATTAGTATTTGAGCTTAGATTTATTTAATTGGATTAAATAAATCATTGGATTTAGTTGGGCTAAAATTAATTTAATTAATTATTGTCCAACGGATTTTGGTTGATTTTGATTTAATTTGATTAAATCTTATCCGGTGCATATTTGAAGTCCAAGCCCATTGGAGGGTGGTTGGAGCAAGTTAAGAAGGAGTTGAAACTCCTCACCATGATGAACATGATGGAGGAGTTATTTCATCATGGTTGGAGGTTATATGAATATGGTTGTATAGGTAGCATTGAAGGCAAACTTAGTAGTTATTGAATTTTGAATTCAATTGAACGTGATATACAAAACTACACACATATCCAACATAACCAACACAAAATCCACGAATTTGCTCTTTTTTCTCAAAATATTCTCCTTTTTGTTCTATATTGAATTGGATTCAAATTAGAACACAACAATCCAAAAACTCTAAACAATATTGTTATGTTTGGAATTATTTTTCTTCTTGTTCTGTGCTCTATCTAGCAATAGAACAAGAACTTTACCTTTTTTATTTTGTGGTGTGGACAACTTAGAGGAATTCTAGTTTAAATTCTCAAGTGAACAGAATGGGAGAACATAAAGGAAACAACTCATGTTGCAGTTTTCTAAAGAAACAAAAGGTAAAGTTTTATATTATGTTTCTATACTTTTTGTTTCATCCTCTAGCCACATGTCTAGCATGTTTATATGGTTATTATTATGCTTTTGACAAACAACAAACGCCCGAAAATTTCAAAGGGAACACCCTTTTGAACCGATTTTAAATTTTTTATTTCATGTTTCCATTGCATTCCCAGGTCATGCCGATTCTTTCAAGAATGAAATGCATGAGCTAAGCCATATGCCTCTATTTAGGATGAGTTGGTTGGTGGATTCAAAAAGTCTAGCAATTGATGATTTGAGTTTACTAACTTATGAATCCTTTATGAGATAGAAGAGAGCCATGAAGCACTTTATGGGATGAAGAATGCTTTTCAAAAAGCAATCTATTAGATTGGATCCAAAATAGACATCTGTAAGTTACTAATACGCAAATACCGGTAGAGGGTTCACAAGTCTAAGTACTTTTGGGAAGTTTAGAGAAATTAGACCTGAGGTGGAGAACCAAACTGGTTATAGAGACAAACCCTTCGATGGGATCGAGGTGGTGCGTATTTAGTGGGAGTTCTTGAAGCATCCAAAATGAGAATGGATCCGCATTCAGTGAAATTCCTCCGGATTTGAACTGTCTGTGGTATAGGAAGAAATTAAGACCTCGATTAGACATGGTTCGATCGGTGGTTCACTGAATCAATTGGACCGTCTGGATGTGAACTACAAAAAATCATCCAGTTGTAAAACGTGGCGTTTTGTTAACTCGCAATCCAGACACTATATTTGATATGGATTGACAAACCTGTGTCCTACAAAAGGCTTGAGTATGAGAAAAGGTCCTGCATACGTCAAAGGACTAGTGTGAGGAAAATTAGGCTCGAAGTTTAATTTTTACAGGTTAGTTATGGAACAATGCAAACAACCTGCGCCCTACAATAGTCTTGAGTATGAGAAGGATTAGTGGGAGGAAAGTTAGACTCGAAGTCTGATTTATACACGTTCATTATGGAATAATGCAAACATCACTTGTAATCGAAACTTTAACTGACCATGTCTTAGTTCTCAAAAGAACGATTAGAAAATGGCGATTACCCAAGAGGTACGAGTTTCTAAAATCGAACAAGGAGAAGAGATATAGGACATCATACGGATAAATGGCTTGGAGCCATAAAATCTGCTATGGAGTTCAAACTGGGTTTGAAAGTCCCACATACTTGTTTTGACAAGATCATGAGGTGCATGACTTGGTCAAGAACAAGGTAGAAGGTCAGTGGGAGCTCAATTGTGTTCCCAGTGTTTTAGATATTAAACGTCGTTGATCATTTTGAATGATAGAAAGATGTTGCGGAAGTCTAAAACATGAAAGTTATTCGTAAAAGTCTCAATAATAGGAATTGGATTCCTATTTAGGGATAAACTGTACAAGATTCAATCATGGTAGACTGATGAGGAGCTTAAATGTTTGACATCCCCTACGTCTTTGCTGTAAGCATGGAATGTTGTTTGGTGTACTGAAACTGATGTTGTTTATGCTTTTTGAGCATAACAACGGATATCAAATGTGCACCAACGAGGCAACAGATTGCTATTAAGGGACTATCTTTAAGACCTAAATAAGGATTGAATAAGAGCCCTTGACGTACATAAATGGAGAGTTGATTCTGGAAGGTTATAGCGATAGTAGCTTCTAGGATCATATGAATAATAGTTAATCTCAAAACAAACGTACATTCAAGATTTATTATAATGTGGTAAAATTAAAAATGTTGCCAATGGAATACCACAAGGAACTTTATCATAGAAAATTGAATGTATGATAATTTTAAAGTTATACTGGAAAACGGTTGGAACCGAAAAACAACGCCCAAATCGTTGGGTGCGCTGTCTACCATAGCCGCGCCAGTAGTCACCTTGGAGGATGACAACTGGGCTATGGCACAAGGTAAAAGGCCCGAGATCTCATCACAGATCCAAGGAAAAATCTTAGACACCATTATCTGCTTGGAGCGATGAGAGGAAGATGTAGCGTGCCGTTGGACTGCAGGACATCGGCAAAAATGAAAAGTAGACCCATGAGACCTAGTCGACTGCTGGAATGGGTGACCAAAAGCCAATTAGATTGGCGGTTTTGAGAATCATTCAAGCAAAATTTATTTAAGCATTGTTGTCCAGATGAATGTGGTAAGAATTCGTCATTGGCACTACCAAATTACGTCAAGCATTGCTTGGATACTTGGATGTAATTCCAAGTCGAGGACTTTAAGACTGGACATTGAGAGTCTATTGCGACTTGCATTAAGAGTCGCATTTATTTGATAAGTGTCGTGTTTCATCGACGATAGACGTGGGACGTCTATGCAATCTTAATGGGTTGATTGGTTAGGTGTCGAATTGATTGAACTGACTCGCGAGGTAGTCCAGTTGATTTGGCATCTAGTCAATCGACGCACTAAAATCGCATAGACATTCCACGTCTATCACCGATGAACACGGTACTCATCAATTGAATGTGGGTATTAGTGCAAGTCCCCATAGGACTCTCGATGCCCAATCTTGAGGTCCTCGACTTGGAACGTTTTAGCACCAACCTCTTGACAATTGATTTTATGACCACCATCTAATGCGCAGCCCAACTGCACGGTTTCCAATTGGTCTGTGGGTTTTGTTATGATGTTCAATTAGATGCAAACATAAAGAATCAGCACAGCAAAGTAAATGTCAAATAAGCGAACACTCATTTTATTCACTTAAAATAATATTACATAATATCGAGTATTTGTCAGGATATAATACATCCAGGCTAATCTAATTGGCTCGATCATCTATCCTAGCAAAGGTGATTTAAGGTGTGTTCATAGTTTGCATAAGATTTAGAGCAAGACCCAACATGGGGTTAAAATGTTATTGAGAGATCTTGATGATGTTTGTGGGAGATCTCGAATCAACGAGAAAGATGATATGATCATGATCCAGTCAAGGCATGTGCTCGTAGACAAGGCTGATCCGTATGTGTGGATCGACATGCTTCCGATACTTAAGGTTAATTCGATCCACAATTATGAGCCTATGTGATTTTATATTTGTGTGTAGATAATCGTCTAATTATATGATAGATATATTTATGAGATAATTATGAAAATTATCCATTATTATTTTCCAACAGAATTTACAATAATTTAAAAAATAAAAAGTTTGTATCATTATAATAATGTGTTTGTAGAAATAAATCACAAAAATAAATCACAGAGCTGTAAATCTCTACCTAACATAGAGAATTCTCGCATTATTCATATTCTTTCAGTTTATTGATTGAGTACGAATAGGTACACCATATTTATTAATTTAATTTGTCTGGTATTTTTCTTCCACTTGATGATTTAATGAGATTTCTTTTTTTATTCCTTGGAATTTGTGATCTTATTAATGATTATAAATGTGATTTTGTAATTTGTAGGAAAAGAATGAGAAATTGCATGTATATGTAGCAACCCACTAAAAATTGACAAATATCAATGCGATCAGCAACAATAGCCCAACTGGTTGCAATCTTTGTTGCTTCCTCTAAAGAACATCAAGTAAAACCATCAATGAAAAAGCCGAACATTAAAGAGTTTTATAATATTAGATGGCTGAAATACTTGTACACTTATGTTTATCAAGGTAAAGGATTCCAATAAGTATATGAAATATACGGATAATTTATCCAAGGAAGCCTCAATATGTTCATTTTTAATTATTAATTTTATATAATCATGTTTTTTTAATACTATATTTTTTTGTCTTTACACATGCATCAAAAGATTTCAAAAGTTTGGAATGCAATTATCAACAAATTGAAGACGAAGGAAACTCGACTCTTCCAGCTACACAAAATGAGGGCGAAAGGCTGGAAAATATTTAATAAGTGTTTAGAAGATTTATTTTTTTAATTTTATTTTTCACTATTTTTGATGAACTTCATATGTACTAGTAGTTTGAACGAAATTTAGCAATTTTCATTTCTTAATAATTTTAGGCTAGCTTAATCTCACTAATATTTCAGATTGTTAAATTATATATATATATATATATATATATAATTTTTTTGTTCAATCTTACAAGAATATGTTGTTAAATATTATTACTATGTCTCGACCTAAATTGGACATACAGTAAAACCTCTATAAATTAATAAACTCTCTAAAATAATAAAATCTTCCGGTCCTGACTTGGGCCTTTGTAAAAAATCATCAAATTCGATAAGATAATAAAATAATAATTTTTTGAAAAAATCCTTTATAAATATTAGGTCCCATTAAAATTCTAAATTAATAATTCATAAATATTATGGTAATTTACTAAAATGTGAAGTCTGTAATGCTTTACGCATTTGATCATTCATGGATGATTTTGCGATGCCTTTTAGATGAGAAGACATGGTTGGGTGTTATAAATTATTTTATTATCATATTGAGATTTATGTAGTATATGTTTCATTCATCATGCATGAATATATTTAATTGGTTATAATAGTTATTTAAGTGCAACGAATTAATGTAAACATGTATATTTAAGTAATTCCAATGAATTGATACATGTGTCTATGAATATAATAGTTAATTGTATACAATGAATTAGTTATAAAAAATTGATTGATGCATGAATATAATCAATAAAACATGTATGAATTCATTTATTTTCAATACATATGTACTAAATTTGCTAAATTTAAAAAGTTTCTTTTTTAATTAATAAAATATTAATTTATCGATAAATTAATATCTGTCTAAATTATTAAAATTCCATAGTAGAGGTTTTACTGTATCTACCCGTGACATAAAAATATAATTATTAAATATGTCCATAACAAGAAATAATTTAATGAATAATTAATGTGAAGACAAATATGGACTTGACGTTACGAAATTTAATGTGAAAACATATAAGTATGTACGAAATTCTCTCTTCACAATCAAATTTTAAGTTATTATAAATATACAGTAATAAATTTACTTGAAAACAATTTAAAAACATAATAAATATTTAAAGTAAAACAAATAGGGAAAAACTAATCTGCTAGAGCGGAGAAACGGTGTGAATGGAGGAGAGTCTTGACAATTGTTCCAGAATTATAAAACTAAATGAGGAGAAGGCAAGGGGCCAGTACGATATGTTTCGGGCGGCGCCGTCGACTACGCGTATGGTGGTGTCGCTGCTCAATTGCACCAAAATAGCAAGTTTGGCTATTGCTAGGGGCGACACCATGAGCCGCAGCTGCTCGGTGAGAAGGAACGAGATTAGATTGAAATCACTGCAGGATGAGGGGGATTTGTTTCACTTGCGAAGGAAATCGCGGCAGAGGGGGATTTGTTTCACTTGCGAAGGAAATCGCGGCAGAGGGGGATTTGTTTCACTTGTAAAGGACCATGCCGACAAATTAGGAATTTGTTTCACCATCCCACAGAGAAGGAAGTTGATTGAAAAGAATTTAGGGGAATTTGTTCGATTGCAAAGGAAATCGCCGTAGAGATGAGGACCATGCCCACAGATTAGGGATTTATACAGGATTGTATATAAGGTTATTGTTGTTATGGTTGGAGATAGTTTCAGAAAAATTTAGAATTGGGGGTGGGAAAATTAAGAGAGAAACAGAGAGAGATGAGGAAGAAGAACTTGATAATTTCATTCATAATAATGTTCAATGAGCAGCCATTGCTATTACATAAAATGGGGACAAAAACTTCTAACAAAAAGCGGCAATTACAATTAATGATTAGCAGAAAAAAGAACACTACAACTCTTCCTTGCTCTATTCCCATTGCCACTCTTCTTTCCCATAAGGACACAAAAGGCAGTAGCTGTTGTTTTTCTCAGTGAGGCGTGCTCCTCAGCCCAACACATGGCCTCTTTTGGTTCGTCAATTCTCGCAGCCTTCAGACAAAAATTCCCAAATCGCAATGTGCCCTAATCTTCCTCAAATGGCAACGTTTCAAGCTACGATAGTGCAATTTTGCCCCAATTTAATCCCATCTTTAATCGCACGGTCCTCTTTAAACTCCCAGATCGAACGGTCAGCTCCAATTGTCGCATTTCCAGTTGCAAACGCGAAATTACCCTTCCCTTTTTGAGATCCTTGTCCCCAAGGATCGAACCCAAGAAATCGAGCTGCCACTTCATAGTAATCCTCCCAGGTTGCTTGATCTGGGGAAGAATGAGCCCATTGGATCAACACCTGAGGAACTCTTATGCTGTTTTTGGGAATCAGACGCCTTGCAAGAATTGTTGCTGGGTAAATTTTGAACACCTCATCCTCAAGCTGTGGTAGGTTCATTGAAGGGAAGTATTTAGCTCCTATTTTCTTCTTTAACAGTGAGACATGAAAGACTGGATGTATTTTTTAGCCTTGGGGAAGTTCCAGCCTATAAGCTACCTTTGCAATGTGTTCCACAACCTTGTAGGGGCCATAGTACTTAGTAGAGAGTTTGAGCTTTTTTCTCAGGGATACTGAGGTTTGCCTATATGGCTAAAGCTTCAGGAAAACTTCATCCCCCACCTCGAATTCTCTTTCTATTCTTTTCTTATCAGCGTACTGTTTCGTTCTTTGCTGGGCCTAGTGCAAGTTATCCTTCAAAAGCTGCAGAGTTTTTACTCTTTCCTGCATCAATTCATCTATCCCTGAGTGATGACTTTTCAAGTATGGTCCAATGGACAGTTGCTGGGGAGGGTACCCATATAGTGACTGAAATGGTGTTGTCTTTAGCCCCGTATGGAAGTTAGTGTTGTACCAAAACTCTGCGAGAGTTAACCACTAAGCCCACTTCTTAGGCCTTTGATGACAAATGCACCTTAAATAACTTTCCAAACACAAATTCATTCTCTCAGTTTGACCATCACTTTGACGATGGTAAGCTGAGGACATGTCTAAGTAGACTCATGACAAAGTAAACAGCTCCTTCCAGAACATGCTTGTGAAAACCTTGTCTCTGTCTGTGACTATGCTCACAGGTAGCTCGTGCAATTTGTAGATGTGATCAAAGAATAGCTTATCAATTGTAGTGGCAGTATAAGGGTGCTTGAGTGCTATGAAATGTGAGTACTTAGTCAGTCTGTCAACCACCACCAAGATAGAATCCTTACCTTCGGAATTTGGAAGCCCTTCAATGAAATCCATAGAAATGCAAGACTATGATTGGTCTGGAATAGGTAGAAGTTACAACAGGCCTGGATAAGGTAGGTGCTCATGCTTTGCTCTCTGACATATTTCCCATTCTTTGACCCAAGTTTCAATGTCACTACTCATGGTAGGCTAGTAGAAGAGGGATTTGACCCTCTGATAGGTCCCATTGATACCAGAATGTCCCCCTATTGCAGCATCATGTAAAGACTTGATGACTTTCTCTCTTACTCTCCCATGACTTCCAATACAGATTCTACTTCCTCTCCTTAGGATTCCAGTTTCTAGGTTATAATCAGGGTAAAAGCAGGGATCCATCACCTTTGCTTGAGGATGGTTTGGAACAAGGTGTTCCCGTCATACCTATTCTGCACTTCTTGCATCCAAACTGGAATGTGGGTAGTGACAGCTTCCAAGCTGGCTTCTTTGTTAGATGTTGTTATCCTAGAAAGAGTATCAGCAGCACGATTTTCCTTCCCCTTTTTATACTGAAGTTCATAGCTGAGACCAAGCAATTTGGTTACCCCCTTCTATTGCATTACTGATTCAATCCTCTGGTCTAGTATATATTTGAGGCTTCTCTGATCAGTTTTGATAATAAGGTGACTCCCTTGGAGGTAATACTTCCATTTTGTTATGGCTAACAATAAATCCAAGAACTCCTTTTCATAAATGGATAGGCCCAGATTCCTTGGAGCTAGGGCCTTGCTAAGATATGCTATGGGCCGACCTTGCTGCATGAGTACTATCCCAATACCATTGCCACATGCATCAGTTTCCACTGTGAATGGTTGAGAAAAGTCTGGCATGGGTGTTGTTGTCATATCTTTCTTCAGCTGATTGAATGCCATTTCTGCCTCTTCATTCCATTTAAAAGCATCCTTCTTCAACAAGGCTGTTAGTGACTTGCTAATAATTCCATAATTCTTAATGAACTTCCTATAGTATCCTGTAAGCCCCAAAAATCCCCTTAGTGCCTAGTTGTAGGGGTAGGCCAGTGGATCATACTTTCTATTTTTTGAGGGTCAGTAGCAACACCTTCTAGTGAGATAATGTGGCCTAGATATTCTACCTTCAGCTGAGCAAAGGAACATTTGCTTTTCTTAGCATAAAGTTGATGTTTCTTCAATAATTCCATAACCTCCTTTATATGGCCCAAATGCTCTTCCCATGTCTTACTATAGATGAGGATATTATCAAAGAACACAAGGACAAACTTTCTAAGATAAGTCTCAAAGATGTTGTTCATAAGGGCTTGGAAAATAGATGGTGCATTACACAATCCAAAAGGCATAACCATGAACTCATAATGCCCACTATGAGTAATAAAGCTAGTTTTGGGAATGTCCTCCCTCTTCATCCTTATTTGAAAATAGCCTGATCTCAAATCAATTTTAGTGAAGTATTTAGAACCATGTAACTCATCCAGAAGTTCATCAATCACAGGTATAGAAAAATTGTGCTTAATTGTGAGTTGGTTGAGATACATGTAGTCCACACATAATCTCCACCTACCATCTTTCTTTTTTACCAATAATACTGGGGAGGCAAAAGAGCTCTGGCTTGGCCTAATAATCCCATTGTTGAGCATTTCTTTAACAATCCTCTCAATCTCTGTCTTCTGCCCATAAGCATACCTATAGGGGTGTTGCTTCTTTGGGATGGCTTCATGTATCAATTCAATAGCATGCTCAATACTTCTCTCAGGTGGCAAGGATTTGGGTTCTTCAAACACTCCCTCATACTGCTGCAATATTTTCAGTATTTCAGGGGCTTCTTCCTCAGACTTGATTCCCTTATTGCTCCTTATTACACCATCTCTAGTCACTGGGGTCACCTTCCTCAATTGTTGTGTCAGAGAATATGCAGTCAATGTTCTAGTTAAAGGCTCTTGAGGTAAAGTCTCAATTACCAGCTTTTGGTGGGGTAAGGATATAGAGACTCTTAGTCTGTGGAAATCTAGTTCAATGGGGTTGTAGGTGCTCAACCAGTAACACCGCAGTACCAAATCATACCCCCCTAACTTCAGCAATCTTACAGGGTGAGTAAAGTATATCCCTGCATCTCCCACTTGAACCCAGCACACACCAAGTCACTGACAAGTCGACTTCCATCTGCAACTCTTACTGTCATAGGCATAGTGTTTTCTAGTTTGAGATCAAGAATTCCAACAATTTTCTCATCCAAGAAGCAGTGTATGCTTCTAGAGTCTATTAAAATGAGGATATCTTTATCCTTCACCTTCCCACAAACTTTCAGAGTTCTGCAGCCAGTGCTCCCTCTCATTGCATGTAATGACACTAACACATCTTCCTCCTCATTCCCTTCCTATATTGCTGGAGTTTCTGTTTGATCTTCCTTGTCATCCCCTTTGTACTCTTCATCATTTAAAAGCATATACACTTGCTTATACTTGCACCTATGTCTTGGGACATATGGTTCATCACAGCGGTAGCATAAATTTTTTTCCCTCTTAGCTTTCACTTCAGCTTCTGTTAAGAACTTCTTTGGGTAGTCAAGGTTTTTAGGAGGTGGGTTCCTGGTCTGAGGCCTGAATGGGGGCTTTGGAGCAGGGTTCTTATGAGTTTGGTGGGCTCTTTTGAGAATAGCATTCATAGTGCACTCTTGCTTCCTAGCCAAGACCACTGCCTGATTTAAGGATGTAGGATCACAGGTTGATACAAATGACTTTACTTCCTCTTTCAATCCGCTAATAAACTTCATCATGAAGAAATCCTCATCAAGATTCCTGTTAAAAATGAGCATTTGGTCCTTGAGTTCCTCAAACCTCTCCAGATATGCATTGACAGTAGTTTCATGTTGAAGTCTATTGAAATCTGTTGTCACCCTTTCTCTGTCCAAATCCCCAAATCTTTCCAGTACATTCACTACATATCCATCCCACGTATGGAATTTTCTCCTCTCAACATACCCCTGAAACCAAAGTTCTGCTTTACCTTGCATATAGATTGAAGCCGTTGCAACTTTCTGATCTTCAGGGATGGGGATTAGCTGGAAGTATCTGGTGCATCTTATAATCCACCCCCTTGCATTTTCCCCATCAAAGTAGGAAAACTCCAATCTATTTAGAGCACTGTGATTACCATAATTACTTTGTGTCTGTGTCTCATGCCTGGGGACATTACTAGCTTCATGCCTGAGTGAGTTGTGCACTACAACTCGCGATGAGGATCCCTTCTCCATTGATGCTATCAGGCCCTCTCCTAAAATAGACTTGTTTCTATTGTAATGTTGCAGTTGCTCTACCACACTCTGCAACTGTTGTTGTATAGTTAGGACAGTAGCTTGCAAGCCTTCTTGTGCCTCCATCATCTGATCCATCCTGTTGTGTAGCTCGTCCTCAGTTACTTGCCTCCTTGCTCTTTCATCCATGACAAGGATATCAGTATTCTTCTGGGCTTCTTGTAATTCTTTTAAGTGAGTTCCGTCAGCCATTTATGTTTTGTATAATCTTTTAGGTCCGAGGATAGAGTGGCTCTGAGGCCTAATGTTATGGTTGGAGATAGTTTCAGAAAAATTTAGAATTGGGGGTGGGAAAATTCAGAGAGAAACAGAGAGATGAGGAATAAGAACTTGATAATTTCATTCATAATAATGTTCAATTAGCAACCATTGCTCTTACATAAAATGGGGACAAAAACTTCTAACAAAAGCTGGAATTACAATTAAAGATTTGCAGAAAAAAGAACACTGCAACTCGTCCTTGCTCTACTTACATTGGCACTCTTCTTTCCCACATGGACACAAAAGACAGTAGCTGTTGTTTTTCTCAGTTAGGCGTGCTCCTCAGCTCGACACGTGGCCTCTTTTGGTTCGTCAATTCTCGCAGCCTTCAGACAAAAAATCCCCAAATCGTAATATGCCCTAATCAGCGACGTTTCAAGCTAGGTCAGTCCAATTTTGCCCCAATTTAACCCCATCTTTAATCGCACGGTCCTCTTTAAACTCCCACGGTCACCTCCAATAGTCGCATTTCCAGCTGCAAACGCGACAATTGTTTATCACTCTAGTTTGTATTATTTACTTATTGCTAATATTAGTATAGACTCGCATGTTTACTTAACTTTACCATAGTGTGAAATACTATCTCCTATTTTCCCTAGTCTCTGATAGACATAACTACAGTGTCCTAGATCCACTAAATTCTTGAAGTAGTCTTAATCTTTTCACGCTTTGATAATGTCAGAATTTCATATAAGTTTTCTTCATCTTTCACACTATGGTAAAGTTAGAATGTGTCATACAAGCTTTCTGCTAAGAGTTGTTACACAGAGTACATTTTCTTTCTTGGAATTGTTTAAACAATAACTACAACCCTTGATTTTATACTTTCACATGGTTGCAGGTTCGGTGATAGCTGCTTCAAGTAAACAACTATTTTTGGAGGTTTTGAACCTCCAGGTATGAAGAGTTTTCTTGATATTGTTTATCCCAAGGATGTGTGGTAATATAAGTGTGAGATTATACATAGTTAAAAATCACAAAGTTTGTCTTTCAGTTATTGATTTGCCACTTAAAATAAGTAGTAATATAATAATGATATTCTAAGAGATGCAGCCATGCAGGACTACCCATAAACTCTATTCTTTTTTCTGAAACAAGAAATCAGCTATATAATTTTTTCATAAATATTACTAAATAATTGAGAGGTATATATATTTGTATCTATTGAGAAGATTTTAGTTTGATTAATGCCCAACAGTGTGATTGTCCAAGTTTTAGTTGTCTTATGAAAGTCTTGGTACATCTGAAATATAATAATATCCAAGACGGTGTTAATGAGTGTGAGAGGAATTGATACGTTATAGTTTTTATCTAAGTGCTTTGCTATTTAAACTTTCATCTTTAATGTTCTATGAAATTGGTTAAGGGCCTTTGGTTCATCTCAGTTAACACCGTAATGATGCATTATGGTGTTAAGACTAATTGAGATTGTTTCTACTTCAAATCATTTAACCTATTCCTAATATGGTGGCCTTTCTTGGTGATGAGTATTTTTTCTTTTGCTTTAACTGGTATGGTGGTGACTAAGTTATTACCTACAGTTGGAAATAGTATTGATATTGATCTAATCACTACTACTAAACATGGTTGCAAGTTCGATGACAACTGCTTGAAGTAAATAACTTTTCCAAGGGTTTAGACCTCTAGGTATCCAGAATTTTCTCTTGATTTATCCCAATGGTGTGTTACGATTTAAATATTCAATAAAAATAGTTGAAGATCATAGAATATATTTTTCAGTTGTATGTTTGCCACTTAATATACAGACGTTGAGATAATATTGAATCACACCAACATCAATCCACCAATTTTGAGAGCGTCAACTTTGGGCTATAAGGCACACCAATATTGTATCTCAATCTATAGTAAATGACGACGGTTCAATTAGTACTTTAATAATGTAGATTGAAGATAGTCCTTCCAACTTATTGCATAGGGGATACTATTACCCGTCTATTTGCCATATAATTCCTTATACTTTCACATCTAAATTATGGTCTCAGCAAAATTTGCCAATTCCATCTACACCTAACCACCATCATGTCCTAAATATTAATCCTCATATTTCAACACTGCATGCATGGCTGCAACCAGGTGCTTCAACTTCATCTTTCCCCTATACTGTGATCAACAATCTTCCATTTTCTGAAAACATTGGTCTACCAACTGAGCGTCAAAGTTTAGTCGCCAATCTACAATTAGTGGATGAATCTAGCACCAGACATGGAGTTATGCCACCTAGTTGTTGTGCTTATGATTCCTCATGTCAAAATGTGCATAGGGAAATGATCCCAAGTTAAGAGAGTATCACGAATTTGGAAAAGATCCTTCCTCACTTTATCCAGGGGAGTGTGATGGTGATGTTAACTCTGACATCACAGGTAAAGTCTTCATTTTACAGGTTTTAAATGTGACCTTATATTTGCTACACATGTTTTTCACTAACCAAGTTAAGTAATTATTTTACCACCCCGTATTTGTGGATTTTATAATATAATTTATTTATTGCAGATGATCTAATGGATGATCCCCCATTGAATAACAACAATTTGGAAGTTTCTACAAATTTGTATCCATGATTATTATGTATGGATTACCTAAAAATAGTTGCAAATGTTAAGTTTAATATTTAAACATATAACAATAAACTATCTGTAGGAAAGTTCACTGAAACATGGAATTTTGGACCACCAAATGAAATTTTTTGCTATTTCAAAGCCATCTTATGGTATGAAGAAAGATCTGTCATGTTTAGAAATTCCACTTTAGCAAAGTTCTCTATTTATTGTTGCGAGGGGAAATTAAGGTTACTGCTTCTTAGAGATGCTCCAAACTTCTTGTGAGGGTTGCTTGACTATTCAAGGGGTCGAAGAACTAGAAAGTTCAAGAGAATATCAGACCTTCCAACTTGATGTTTGCATTCACTTCTACTGGCAGAATTGTACATAGGGAGATAAATAATGGAGGCGGGCCGTACGTATACCGTATAAATAGCCAGAATCATCATAGAATTGGCTCTATACTTCCTCCAGCGGGTAGAAATGTTAGCTTTGCACAATTATATATATATGTATATATGACACTCAAAATGAGATAAAGAATCGCATGCTTGCTGTAATTCAATTGAAACAGCTTAGATCCTACCATCGTTTGAGGGTTAAGAGATGTGGTGGATGAATTTAATCCACTTCCTAAAGTATTTAGGATGGCTAGAGATCGTTTCCGGGGAAGTGATTTTGTGCTGGTGAGTATTAGATTAACTGGGTTAGGAAATCATGATGGACGTCAAGATAATCTACCAACAACTTCATAAGTTGCAGCACTTATAGTCGGAGATGGACACCAATCTATTAAAAATAGAGATATAATTGTAGAAACACAAAATAGGCATCTGCATAGAATAACTAAGTTGCACCCGAATTTCATGGCAATGCAATATCCAATTCTTTTCCCATATCCAGAGGATGGCTTTCCAACAGGCATACCGAGGAGTATAAGTAGAACAACCAGAATATTGCTAAGAGAAAATGGGTTAAAATACGGGCAGAGTTATACAGAGGATTGTGTAATATAGTTGTAGGAGGAGATACAATCCCGTCTTCTACTTGTAGAAGTTTTATCTTGCTGCCAATCTTTACTGGAGGTCCAAGATATAGGTTCTAGAACTATCAAGATGCAATGGTCATATGTAAATGGATAGGCCCATCAGATATCTTTTACAACCCCAATGGCCATTAATATAGTTGTTTTTGAAATTGGTATCGGATCAAAAGTATGAGGACAGGCCAGACATGCGAGTCTTCAAAATAAAATTGGAAAAAATAATTAAAGACCTGCTTCAGGGCAAGCATTTTGGTAGAGTTATGGCAGATATTTATTCTTCCCATGTCGTATTAATTTGTGAATATTTTAATTTTGAGTCTTAAGTTGTACTAAAATCATCTGATGATAATGTTATCCAATAATTGATTCTCATTAAACTATTATAAATAATTTTATCTTCTAACATAATAAGAGTGGATACCAGACAAATATTTTTAGCATTTTTCATGAACTAAGTTTAGAATTCTGTTGACATTAGCTTATAACTATAATGCATTTTGTTTTTCCTGATGTTTCTTCGAATATGAGTCAATAACAATTGTCACTTCCTCTTTTGATGGCATCACTGTTGCATCTTTGTATTCACTTATGTATACATATCCCATTAAATATTGCATCAATTTCTATTATATATTTGTCATGAAAATGTATTACATTTTACATTTCATATTGGGATTAAATGCAATTTTCGTCCTCTAACTATAACCCAATCCCATTTTAGTCATTTATCTATCTAGGATTTGAATTTGGTCCTCTATGTAATTAAATTGCTCAATTTGTTTTAGTCCTATTTTGGCCGGAAAAAAACCAAGACCGTCGGAAATTTACACGTGGCTCCTACGTGGACATTTAAATTGGGGCTGAGATCTCATTGGTTGAGATTTAAATGACTTGGCAATTTTTGAATTTAAAAAAAAAAAAATTACATGGCCAAACACTCAGCAAACGGCCGTCCGACGGCGGCGCGACGGACAACGACGGCGAGAAGATGAAAATTGCAAGATCTTTGCACACAGTTGATGAAAAACGACGGGATTGGTCTCAAACAACTCGCAACGACGAGAGTAAGCGAACAGTGGTGGTCCGCGACCGTGGGTCAGCGTGAGGATGGAGAAAACGGCGGCGGAATGTGGTTTCACGGCGACGATGATCGAGAGCTTCAAGTGAATGTATCTTTTCGCCTAGTTGATGAAAATTAATGAAACTAGTACCATTAGAGCCGCAATGAGTAGGTGAATCCAACGGTACCAGTCCGCGACCGTGGGTCGGCGTGAGGGTGGAGAAAACGACGGCAGAATGTGGTTTCACGGCAGACGATGATCGAGAGCTTCAAGTGGATGTATCTTTTCGCCTAGTTGATGAAAATTGATGATACTAGTACCATTAGAACCGCAATAAGCAGGCGAATCCAACGGTACCAGTCCGCGATCGTGGGTCATCACGACAGCAGAGAAAACAGCGGCGGAATGTGGTTTCGCGGCAGACGACGATCGAGAGCTTCAAGTGGATGTATCTTTTCGCCTAGTTGATAAAAATTGTTGAAACTAGTACCATTAGAACTGCAATGAGCAGGCAAATCTAACGGTACCAGTTTGCGACCGTGGGTCGGCGTGATGGAGGAGAAAACAGCGGTGGAATTTGTTTTCACGGCGGCCATGTAATTTTTTTTTTTTTAAATTCGAAAATTGCCAAGTCATTTAAATCTCAACCAATGAGATCTCAGCCCCAATTTAAATGTCCAAGTAGGAGCTACGTGTAAATTTTCGGCAGCCTTGGTTTTTTTCTGGTCAAAATAGGACTAAAATTGAGCAATTTAATTACATAGAGGACCAAATTCAAACCCTAGATAGATAAAGGACTAAAATGGGAATGAGCTATAGTTAGAGGACGAAAATTGCATTTAATCCTTTCATATTGTGGTGTAGTTGTATCTGTTGGAGGAAAACTTCTTTTGGTTTTCTTTCTCCGTCTCCTGATTCAATAATATGCTTTAACATGTTTTAATTTCATAGGTTATTTCTTATAATTTCATGTATTGGTCATGAAAGTATATCACATTTTTATAGTATACATTGTGGTGCAATTGCATCTGTTAGAGAGTAACTTCTTTTGGTATTCTTTCTCTATCCCTAATTTAGTAACATGCTTTAAAAATTTTGATTCCATAGGTTCGTTTATCATGATTCCATGATTTGAGTTGAAAGTATATCACATTCTTACACAGTTCATATTATGGTGGAGTCGAATCTGCTGGAGTAATAACTTCTTTTGATTTTCTTTTGTCTCATAGCATGCTTCAATAATTTTTTATTCCATATGTTTTTTCTCATGATTAACTTCTGCTTATGTTTAATTATATGTTAATGCTATAGGTGACCTTCAAGTATTAATCTTCAATATGGATTGACTGTGCTCATGATCATTATTTGTGGCATATATATATGATATTGAGTCTCAAGCTTCCTGATCCTATTATTAATAAATTGATTGATAGTTTTGGTTATGGGGACATAACAGTATGGTGGAAGGAGAGGGCTTTGATTTGGAGGGATTAAGAATAAACTTCGGTTTTAATGCATGTTATAAGAACAACCTGAAAGAATTGGTATGGTTCGGGAATGTGGTGGAAGTGTGAAATAAAAAATTATTTAAAACGGTTCAAATTGTTTCCTTTGAAATTTTTGAGCGTTTGGTGTTTGTCAAAAGCATAATATTAAATATATAACTATGTTAGACAAGTGACTAGAGGATGAAACAAAATTGAAACCTTACCTTTTGTTTCTATAGTTGAGCAGCAATGTACATTGTTCCCTTTACATTCTCCCGTTCACTTTAGAATCCAAATTAGAACCCCTCTAATTTGTCCACACCACACTAAGGAGGAGATATAGTTCTTGTTCTATTGCTAGATAGAACAAAGAACTAGAAGAAAAACAACTCCAAACAAATATTATTGTTTAGTGCTTTTGGAATATTTTATGTTCTAAATTGAATCCAATTCAATATAGAACAAAAAGGAGAACATTTTTGGAGAGAAAAAGGGAGCAAAATTTTGTGGCTATTATTGTTGGTTATTCATGATATGTGCGTAGTTTTTTGTATATTACATACAATTGAATTAAAAATTCAATAACCACCAAGTTTGCCTCCAAGACAACCTATACACACACATGCACATGACCTTCAATCATGATGAAAATAACCACTCCATTATCTTCATCATGGTGAGGAGTTTAAACTTCTCCTTTACTTGCTCCAACAACCCTCAAATGGGCTTGGACTTCAAATATGCACCGGACTTGATTTAATCAAATTAAATCAAGCTCAACTAAAGTCCATTGGACAATAATTAATTAAATTAATTTTAGCCCAACTAAGTCCAAAGATTTATTTAATTCAATTAAATGAATCTAAGCCCAAACTCTAATTAATTGATCCACTCAATTAATTAAACCACACCAAATAAATTAATTCAATTAATTTAAAGGTGTTAAGCCAAAATTAATTAATCCAATTAATTAATTCGCGTATTTAGTAACTTACAGTATTTGGAGAATCTTGATAACAATTCTCCACTACCGTAAATCAATAAGATATCTTTAGTCCTTTTCAGGTACTTAAGTATTGTCTTGACTGCGCTCCAGTGCGTCTCCACGGCGCATGCCTGATATTTGCTCATCACGCTCAAAGCGTACGCGACATCGGGCCTGGTGCACTGGATAGCATACTGAATGCTTCCTATGGCTGAAGTATAGGGGATGTCTGACATCCTTTTAAGTTCCTCATCAGTCTTGGGAGACTGCTTCTTGAACATCTTAATCCCATGGGACGGAATCCTCATTTTGAGTTCTTTATCTTGAATCTCTTCAAGACTTTTTCAACATACGCGGTTTAGGTCAACCCTAAGATCCTTCTAGATCTATCCCCATAGATCTTGATGCCAAGGATGTAAGAGAATCACCCATATCCTTCATGGAAAATTGTGTGGACCACCATGCTTCAATACCGTCCAACATCTTAACATCATTTCCAATGAGTAAGATGTTATCTACATAAAGCACAAAGTACGCAACCGCGCTCCCACTAATTTTCTTGTATACACAAGGATCAAATTCGTACTTGATGAAATCATAACCCCGTATAACTTCATCATAACGTGTGTTCCAACTTTGGGAAGCTTGTTTAAGGCTATAGATGGACCTTTGGAGACGATAGACCTTTTGTCCTTCTCCAATGGAAGTGAGACTATCGGGCTGATCCATATAGATCTCTTCCTCAATGAAACCATTAAGAAAAGCCATTCTCATGTCCATCTTCCATACATCATAGTCATACCATGCTGCTATGACAAGCAGAATCCGAATGGACTTGGCCATGGCTACAGGCGAATAGGTTTCCTCAAAATCGACCCCAGGTCGTTGAGTGTATCCTTTTGCTACGAGCCTAGCCTTAAAGGCTATAACCTTCCCGTGATCTCCAAGCTTACGTTTGTATACCCATTTGCACCCAACAGATTTAACAACTTTAAGTGGGTCTACAAGGGTCCAAACTTGATTTGAACCCACCGAGTCCATTTCGGATTTCATGGCCTCAAGCCACTTATCCGAATAGATGCCCGACATCGCTTCTGTATATATTCTTGGATCATTATCCAATTGACTGGTCAATCCCAGAAATCTGTACCTATCAGGTGGTCGTGATTTCCTGGTCGACTTACGGAGGACTGGAGCACCATCACTAGGAACTATAGGCTCAAATGATGTTCCTTCGTTCTGCTGAGGTGTCTCACTTGTTTCCTCAAGTAGGACCTCATCGCGTCGGCTATCCGTAGGAAAACGATTTTTCAAGAACACTACGTTCCTTGAGACAAAAACCTTTTGCTCAGATAGATCATAGAAGTAGTATCCCGTAGTTTCTTTCGAATATCTGACAAATCTGCGCAGACTAAACCTCGAGTCCAGTTTGTCTCCCACTAGCCTTTTGACTTATGTGGGACTACCCCACACTCTCAAGTACTTGTAGGACGCAGGCTTGCCATGCCACATATAATATGGCGTCTGGGGCCCATCTAGATGGCGCCATGTTAAGTAATTTGGCTGTCGTCTCAAGAGCGTGACCCTAGAAGGAAGGGTGCAATTCCGTAATACTCATCATGGATCGAACCATGTCCAACAAGGTACGATTCCTCCTTTCAGCCACGCCATTCAGGTCTGGCATTCTAGGAGGAGTCCATTGAGAGAGAATTCCATTCTTTTTTAAATAATAATTGAATTCACCACTAAAATACTCTCTGTCTCGGTCTGACCAAAGGGCTTTAATTTTACGGCCAGTTTGATTCTAGACTTCAAGTCTGTACTCCTTTAACCTTCCAAAGGCCTCAGACTTGTGTAACTCATTAGGTAAACATAACGATACCTGAGTGATCATCGGTAAAGGTTATGATGTATGAGAATCCTCCTCTAGACGGAGTATTTAATGGTCCATAGACATCCTTATGGATCAAATCCAAAAGACTGTTGGCAAGCGCACTTTGTCCAACAAAAGGTTTCTTGGACTCTTTGAGTCTACGAAATCGTCTACCTCTAGATTCTTTGAGTCTACCAACTTTCTCATCCTATCTTTTTAGATATGGCCTAGCTTACATGCCATAATTGTGCGTTTTCATGATTATTTAATTTTCATTTGTATTGGGTAGTCATAATCCGATTAGACTGTTGGAAAATATAAAGACCATTTACCAATGTACCAAGCAGATGATAGTTATTATCAATCATCAAATAAAAACTATGTTTATTGATCGTAAATATATAACCATCATTATCTAAAACAGGAATGAAAATAATATTCTTCATCATGCTTGGTACATAATAACAGTCTTTTAATTCTATCCGAATATGATCACTAATAACTAAGTCAAGAGATCTCACGGCTTCCGAGCGACGGCCTTCGCATCGCCTAGCCTTAGAATCATCTCATCCTTACTTGGCTTTCTGCTTCTTTCCAATACCTGTAAGTTATTGCAAATGTGAGCTCAACAGCCGGTATCCAATACCCAAGAAGTAGAATTAGTTATCATATTCACTTCAATCATAAATGCACCTGGGTTGGAGAGGAGTTGTGGGCACTCCCTCTTTCAATGCCCCTTTCCTTGGCAATGATTACAAACATTATTTGCCTTCGACTGCTGAGAGCCGCCAACCTTCCCTTTCCCTTTGTCAATTCGCACAGGAGCAGTAGGGGGCCTCTAAGCGCTAGCAGTGGCTGCAATGGCTTTTCCCTTGCCCTTCTCCCTCTTCCAGCGTCCGGCCCTCTTGCCTTTCGCTTTGGAGATTGAAGCCTTAGAGGCTTGGTCGGTATGACTTGAGTCCCCGGCTCCTATAATACGGGAGTAGTCCTTAGACTTAATGAATCACGACAGTCACGTGCATGCGATGACTGTATCTTTGACTTGTGCAAGAGGTGATTGTGTCTCAAATATGGTCACCATGATCCTTGTCAGTGCAGTCAAATTATGTTGTTAGGATGGTGAGTTCTAAGAAGAGGATCTGTCCACTGTCAAAACGTGAAAGAGGTATCACCTATGCACTTGGAGATGATTTTCAAACAAAAGAAAAATTGTAAATTGGATGTATGGTTGATATCTATTTTTTAATTGCATCATTAATATATTATTTTCTGCATTTAATTATGTTTTTAGTAATTGATATTGGATATCTAGTGTTAAATATATCGATTGTATTTATTTGTTTAACATGTTTATATTTGATATAAATGTGTTAATTCTTGTTTATTTGATAAAAACTAGGAATGATCACAAAGCCCATTCTTCGACTAATTCAATTACAACTAATGTTTGCTACATTTGATTGAGGTGTCTCTCCACTTGATTTCTCATGGAGCTACTCCTTACGTCAGTTATCCAATGAAATCCAATTTTACTTAGGATAACAAATAAACATGTACAAACCTAGTTTGTCTCCCATTAGTCCCTTAATGAATGTGGATCATCCCATATACTGAAGTACATTGTAGAAACAGGCTTCCCATGCCACATGGGCCAAGGTAGTTTTGTGAAGGAACAATCGAACCAAGTCCAACAAGGTTCATTCCCTCCCTTATCAGAGACACCATTCAATTATGGCACTCTAAAGAAGAACTCTCGAATGCCTGTCATTATAGTTGGCGCAACCAGTCATTTTAGTTGGTTCTGTTAAATTTATTAGCCTCAAGAAATAATCCCCCCCCCCACTAATGTTCCAAAAGCCCACCACTCTCAATTAGGGTTTGGGAAAACCATTTTCTAGTGGATTTGGAGTCCACAAACGTAATTCTCCATACCTCGCTTTTACAATTCACCCGAAAAACAGCTTTGTAGGAGGTAACCATTACCATCCTCGGTGTTTATCCAATAAACAATAATTAACATACTTATATCAAATATAAATTGTTGGCATAGATGACCAGAAAGCCAATTAGATAGCACTGGACGTAATCTGTTTTGACAATACTCGATATTATGCAATATTATTTAGTGAATAAAATGAGTATTCACTTAATTGGCTTCTTTATTTGTTGTGCTCATTCTCTATGTTTACATTCACTTGAACTCACAACAAAGCCCACAGACCACTCAAAAACCATGCAGTTGGACTGTGCATTGGATAGCGGTAATGAAATCAACTATCCAAGGATTGGGTCTGAAACGTTCCAAGTTGAGGATCTCGAGATTGGTCATCGAGTGTCCTATGGAAACTTGCACCAAGAGTCGTATTCATTTCATGAGTGCCACATTTCATCCTTGACAGACAAGGTGAGTCTATGCGATCTTAGTGGGTTGATAGGTTAGGTGTCGAATCGACTGAACTGACTCGTGGGAATCGTCATATGCAAGCCTTTGAAGCTTGGTCAATATGACTTGGATCCCCAGTCATGATAGTATGAAGTAGTCCTCAGACTTGACGAATCACGGCAGTCACATGCATACAATGGTTATATCATGGATGTACGCGGGAGGTGATTTTGCCACAGACATAATCATCATAAGCCTCATCCAGTGCAGTCGGAGTACATAGCAAGGACGGTGAGCTCCAAGGAGAGGATCCATCCCCTATCAGCATATGATAGAGGTATCTCCTATGCACTTGGAGATGCGGTCAAGCCGTACGAACCTGTGGACACAATGGTTGATCAAATAGGAAAAGAGGTTCCTATATCGATCAATTAAGCGTAACGTGGTCTCAAGTATTAAAGCATAGATGTCTAGTCCAAGACAGAAACTGACATTGAATTTCATGGACGATAGACGGAAGGACCGTACTCGTATGTACTCGAGAGCCTAAATATTCATACGGACATTCACCTAGTCTCTAGTGCCATCGACCGTTGCTAGACAGCGACCCATGGTAACGAGCTTTCTCAATCAAAAGTTGATCAAGAATTACTAATTAAATTTAATTTAATTAATAATAGTATCGGACACTAGCTCAAGTCTAGCTGAAAGGTGAACCTGAAGAGTCACACACAAATTCTCGAGAAAGGATATGGAATTAATTTTGAATTAATTCTATAAGTAATTCGATTACTTACAAATGAGAGATCGATTGAATGGAAGACCCAAAGGATAAATTAATGACATTAATTTATATTGGGCTTATCCTTATTAAATAAATTTGGATCATATTAATTAATAAAGACAATTTAGGGCTTATGTATTTAATTAGATGGATTTTGTTTAAACTGAATTTAATTAAAATTCATTGGGCCTTGAATTTTATTTAATAAAATAGGCCAACCCAATTTTTGAGCGCATGGAAAAATTCTTTGGAAGGAAAAATTGACCAACAATTTGTATTTTTGGAAAGTGCAATTTTGGTCATTAATGGGATCCTCTTCATGTGGAATGAAGAGAAAAGTACCATGTAGATAAAGGAACGTATCTCGACACATTCTTATTCATCAATACAAGATATATAACACATTATTATACAACACAAAAAAATCCGTCCTCCTTCCTTAGCCAATTCAGCCGCCCCTCTCTCTCTCTCTCTCTTCACTTGGAGTAAATTTTTCATTTGTTTTCTTCTAGCAAGGAGTTCAAGAGATCCTAGTTTCAGTATGGTGTGGACGCACTTAGAGGGTTGCTACGTTGGAACCTTTGGTGAACGTTTCAGTTAACTAAACGAAAACTAAAAGGTATCATCTTCACCCTTTTAATTTTCTCATTTCATACCAACAGTTTCATTTGGTTTTATGTTTTTCATTTTCATACTACATCGAACGCCCGAGAACTCCAAAGGTACATCCCTTGGTTCGTTGGTTTAATTTTTTTTTTATTTTATGCATTTACGCTCCACTTCCGCTTGCTCGTTCTCGGGTCGTTCCCCTTGTTTCTTCAAGTGGTATCAAAGTCCGGTTCGATGTAGAGACTATTGGATTTGGGTGATTGACATGTTTATGTGTCTTTTATGGATTTTAAAGAATATTTTATGCTTTTTCTTATTTGTAATTCTATGAAGAAAATAACTTGTTTGAATTTTGCATTTGATTGGATGGATTCAAGTAATTTGAAATATTTGTATTTTCTGGAAACACTTGTATTTTGATTTGGTGAAACAATTTCTTTTTAAACTGCAGCAACAGCGCATGATATATGCGCGACTGTGCACGCGCAGGCAGCATGCACGCATAGGCCGCTCTTTCTGTCCAGGCAATGCGTGCGAAGGCAGCGTGGGTGCTCTGTGGATGTAGGCCAACAGCCTATAGTTAGGCTGTTGTTTGCCCAATTTCTTTGAAAATTGGATTTTTTTAATTTTTTAGAAATTATTAATTTTACTGTTTTAATTTTAGAATAATTTCAATTTTTTCTAAAATTAAATTACATGATTAATATGGTGTAATATATGCATTGGATGCACATGGTTCATGGATCATCCTTTTAATTGCGAATTTCAAACTTGTGTTTTCTTCATATGATTTATTTTTATGATATTGGATATTATTGGCCTATGATTTTACATGGAATGTATGTTATGTGATGATGGATGATCGTGGAGCCTTCTTGTATGCTTATGTTTATGGGTGGGCTTGTATTCCCTTGTAATTTTTCTTCTCTCTTCTTCTCATTTTTTGCCATGGAATAATAAGGCTTGCTATCCTCCTCATTATGTACTGCCACCAACTTCTAATCGGGGTTTCTTTTTAGTTGTAATGAGAGTAGTGTAGGAGTTTTGGTGAGAATTTTTATTTTTGTAATAAAGCAAACCCATGGAAAAGAAGGTCCACGGAGAAGGAGTCCCACAAAGGAGTTACAAGGCCCATTTATATGTTAATGGATAAATTACTTATGTAATATAATAGAGCCATCTTAGACAGACTATAGAGACTTACTGCGGGCTCAGTGGGTCGCATAGGTTGGGCTCGTGATCATCCAACAGGAGTATGCTAGGTTATTTTGCATGCGATGCGTTTAATGCTTTTTATATTTATTATGTTATGAGGTCTTCGTCAAACACTCAAACCTAACTCTCACTTCGTTGGACCACGTTCAATATTAGGCTCATAATGGACTTAGATCAAAATTATTTCTATCTGTCCAAGCATTCCATCCACAACAATGTGGTGAGAAAGCTACCACTACCCAAATGTGGTCCCATGAGTCGTGGCACACTTGAACTGGAGGAAAATTGCACCATTGTTGTGAACAAAGGTACGCTTTCATTATTTCCTTGTCTCATGAGTTGTGGGGGGCAACGAATGAAGTGTGATTTGGTTGATGGGTCGAGTCTAACACTGAGTAACATGATTCGCTTGGAGTTATCAGGATCATGTGAAGAGGTGAGACAAACATCTTGGGAATTTCATGGAACGAGAATGGTATAGGTTATCTCCCACAAGGCTCTTTCCATGTCAATAGTAAAATCGGGACATGGTAAATTGTTCTTGTGGATCCCAAACCCACTAGAAAATGGTTTTTCCGAAACCTATTTATAATGTTGAAATTATTTGCTGATTTCTGCTTTTAATTTCTCTTATGTAGAACAATGTCTAGGAATTCTTTAACCATGATTATGGAGACTAACAAATTCAATAGCACGATCTACAAAGACTAGCTTAGGAATCTTAGAATTGTCCTAGATTTTCAGAACTAGGGCTATGTCTTGGACAAGTCACTCCTGACGGCCTTGTCTGGAGGGTCCTTGCATGATGAGCGTATCACGTTCGAAAGTGACATGAGGACAACTGCAAGGTCCACAATATCATATTAGTTTCAAGGACCAATGACATCCAAAAGCAATATGATAGGTTGGAAGATGTTCCCTCGATAATGCTTTGCATGAAAGAGGTTTATGCAATTCCTTATAGGCATATTAGATACGCTGCCACAAAAGCATTCTTCGGGACTAAGGTGACTGAGGGATCCGCTGCACAAAATCATAGGTTCAACATGCTAACCCTAGTGGAGAAGCTTGAAGACCTCAAAATTGGGCTTAATAATAGCACGTACATCGACGTGATCCTTCAATCACTTCCTCCATCCTGCAACCCGTTTATTAACTACAACATGAATGGACTTGTGAACTATATTCATGAGTTAATTAACATGCTAGTTGAATACGAGGCAATAACTCACAAGTTTGCCCCAACTGTATTAGTAGGAGAGGCTTCGACCTCCAAGGCGAAAGGCAAGAGGGCAGGATGTTGGTAGAGGAAGAAGGGAAAGGTAAAATTGGCCACTCTAACGGTTCGGGCCCCTTGCTGCCCCAATGGGAAAGGGCAAAGGCAAAGGTAAGGATGGCGGTTCACAACGATCAAGGGCAAATGATGTCTGCATTTATTGTATAGAAAAGGGCATTGGAAGAGAGAGTACCCACAACTCCTTTTACCCAGGTATGTTTGTAATTGAAGTGAATATACAAATTTTGCTTCTTGGGTATTGGATACCGAGAGCTCACATCTGCAATGATTTGTAGGTGCTGGAAAGAAGCATAAGGCTGCGTAAGGATGCGATGGTCTTAAGGCTCTGTCCTGGCGGCGATTGATGCTGAAGCCGTGGGATCTCTCAACTTAGCTATTAATGATCATATTCGGATATATTTAAAGAACTGTTATTATATACCAAACATGATCAAGAATATTATTTTCATTCCTGTTTTAGACAATGATGGTTATGCATTTACAATCAATGATAATGGTTTTTATTTTATGATAGATAACAACCTTCATCTGCTTGGTAAATTAACTAATGGTTTTTATATTCTCCAACAGTCTAATTGGATTATGACTACCCAACATAAATGAAAAATAAGTAATCATGACAGCACACAAACTTGGCATGCGAGATTAGGCCACATCTCCAAAGATAGGATGAGAAAATTGGTAGAGTCGAAATGTCTAAAGGTAGATGACTTGGATAATCTACCAACTTGCAAATCCTGTCTGAAAGGGAAAATGACCAATAAACCTTTTATTAGGCAAAGTACGCTTGTCGATGGTTTGTTGGATGATCCATACGGACGTCTGTGCACCAATGAATACTCTAGCTAAGGGAGGATACTCATACTTCATAACCTTCACCGATAGTTAATCATGGTACCGTTATGTTTACTTTATGAGGTACAAGTCTGAGGCCTTTGGAATGTTTAAGGAATTCAGACTTGAAGTTGAGAATTAAACTGGCTCTAAAATCAAGACCCTTCGGTCAGACCGTGGTGGAGAATATTTAAGTGGTTAATTCATGGATTAATTTAAAGAGAATGGAATTTTCTCTCAATGGACTCCTCTTGGAATGCCGTTTCTTAATGGTGTGGCTAAAAGGAGGAATCGGATCCTGTTGGACATGATCCGATCCATGATGAAATTTTACCAAACTGTCCCTGTCTTTTTAGGGATACGCTCTTGAGACGGTGGCCAAGTTGCTCAACATGGCACCATCCAAAACAGTGCTCCGGATACCATACAAAATATGGCATGGCAAGCCTGCATCCTACAAGTAATTGAGGGTGTGGGGTAGCCCCGCATATGCCAACAGGCTAGTGGGAAACAAACTAGAATCTAGATCTAGTCTATGCAGGTTTGTTGAATATTCGAAAGAAATTGCGGGGTACTATTTCTATGACCCATCCAAACAAAAGATTTTTGTCTCAAGAAACGCAGTGTTCTTGGAAAATGGTTTCCTGCAGAAAGCCGACGACATGAGGTACTACTTGAAGAGTCAAGTGCGACACCTCAGCAAAATAATGCGACATCATCTGAACCTATGGTTCCCATTGATAGTGCTCTAGTTCTCCATAGGTCAACTAGAGTGTCCTATCCACCTGAAAGATACGGATTCTTACGGACGACTGCCCAATTGCATACTAATCCAAGGACATATGGAGAGGTGATGTCTGACATCGACTAGGACAAGTGGCTTGAGGCCATGAGATCCAAAATGGACTTTATAGGTTCAAACAAAGTTTGGACCCTCATAGACCCACCTAAAAGAATTAAGCCCGTTGGATGTAAATGGGTCTACAAATGTAAGCTTGGAGCTAATGGGGAGGTTACCACCTTCAAGGCAAGGTTCATGGCAAAAGGATATACTTAACAACCTGGGGGGACTTTGACAAAACCTACTTGCCTTAAGCCATGGCCAAGTCCATACGGATACTGCTTGCCATAGCAGCGTGGTATGACTATGAAATATGGAAGATGAATATGAAAATGGCCCTCCTCAACGGCTTCGAGAGGAAGAGATCTATATGGATCAACCGGAGGGTTTCACCTCTGCTGAAGAAGTGCAGAAGGTTTGTCGTCTCCAAAGGTCCATCTATTGCTTCAAACAAGTTTTCTGAAGTTGGAACATGCGTTTCGATGATGTTATACAGGGTTATGACTTCATCAAAAATGAACTTGATCCTTGAATATACAAGAAGATCAGTGGGAGCTCAGTTGCGTACCTTATGCTTTATTTTAACGATATGTTGCTCATTAGAAATGATATAAAGATGTTGGGAAACAAAAGCATGGTTGCAATCACAATTTTCCATGAAAGATATAGGTGAAGTTTCGTACATCCTTGGCATCAAAATCTATAGAGATAGATCTAAAAGGATGTTAGGATTGACCCAACCCTCTTGTATTGAAAAAGTCTTGAAGAGATTCAAGATGAAAAACTCAAAACGAGGATTTCGGTGAGGCATGGATTAAATTGTCCAAGAAGTAGTCTCCCAAGACTGAAGAGGAACTTAAGAGGATGTTGGACATCTACTATGCTTCAACCATAGACAGTCTTAAGTATGTTGTTTAGTGCACTAAGCTCGATGTCGCGTACGCTTTGAGTGTGACGAGCAGATATTAGACTTATGCCGGGGAGGCCCACTCGAGTTTTGTATTAAAGCTGAATAGTGGTGTGGTTACTTGGAAAAGTTCCAAGCAGGCTACCAAAGTGAATTCCACCACAGAGGCTAAATACATAGCAGCTACGGAAGCGATTTGGATAAAAACCTACATTTAAGAGTTGTAGGTGACTAGCATTGCTGAACCAGTACTTATCTTCTGCGATTACAACGGGACGGCAGCACAAGCAAAGGAACTGAGATCTCATCACCATTCCAAACACATTCTTAAACGCTGCTTAGAGAGATGGTGGGGAGAGGTGACGTTTGAATGGACCGAGTCAGCTCAACAAAACACACAACAGATCCACTTACTAAACTAGTGTCGCAAATTGCTCATGTCAACATCTTGACTTTAGGTCAAGTGGGAGATTGTTAGGATAGACGACCAGAATCTAATTTGATTGGCCTGGATGTAATCTGTTTTGACAATGCTTGGTATTATGAAATATAATTTAGTGAATAAAATGAGTATTCACTTAATTGGTTACTTTATTTGCTGGGGATAAAGAAAACTTTAGTCCTTTATCTTTGTCGCGGATTAATTTTGGTCCTCTAACTTTGTCAGTATTAGATTTAGTCCTTTATCTTTCAATTTGGCATAAATCTGGTCCTTTAGCCTATTTTATGATCATTTTACCCTTTCAAAGGAAATAGCTTAATAATCTATTTTCATGCTCTTAAAAAGGCCCAACATGCTTCCGAAATAAATTAAGACCCCATAAATTCATATATTGCTTTGACCGCTCTGTTTTCGGGTATTCCAAGTCCTCGTTTTTACGGACTTCTTCTAACCACACTACCGCAGCAGATGGTTCGCAAAACCTTGGCTCATTTAGTAACAAAACAGCACAACTCTAGTTCATTTCCTACCTTAGGGCGTAAAAGGGACTCCAATATAGGGACTTAATAGAATTTTAGATAAACAAGCTGAACAAAAGCCTAACTTTTATTCAAAAAATATAGAGTATATTACATAGATATTATTCCTCCGTTGGAGGAGACAACTATTTAGCCTCTCATGGTGTAGAGGACTTGACTTGTTGGGAAAACCCCCATAAACTTAAAAGCTAAAATACTATAGAAGATTGAAAAATACTTAGAACTCTAATGCTTTGAAGAGTAGGAGAAGTTTTCTGATATCCTCCTTCTACTTCATTGCATCTTTATTTATAGGCGTCCGCGGACTTCAAATTCGGTCTCCAGACTTGTTTTATGATGACGTCATTGCATTCGTCATCGCCTCATGATTTCCAGCTGTTGGTCATAATGATTTGTCGGTCACATGATTTCCAGCTGTCTTTTCTACTTTTCTGACTGTTGGCCTTTGTCATTTTCTACCGACAGTCTTATCCTTGCTTTTTTATATTTTTTAATTTTTATTTATTTTTGTAAAGAATTTTCTCTTTCCCTTGTCATGGTCTGGTTCGGGTTTATTCGTGACCCGAATTTTTGTCCCGAACAGAAGCTTCTCTTGTTTCTCACAGCAAGGGCATAAATGATTATGCCATTGCACAACATGCAACATGTTGCACGTCTTCATCCTCGTTGCTTCAGTCGCTGGCAGCTTATTTTCCCAGATTAACATCCTCTTCTTTTCAAATAAGCTTTCTGCAAACTCAGTGTTTTTTCCTGTCATGGAGTTTAATAGGAACGATCCATTCACTTTATTTGAGGAAATTTTGAATGGATCCTTGACTTTATCCATCTCTGTGAGACAGACCCATAATCTCCAAGCTCTCGTGGTAGGGATACTGTCTTCACTAATGGCCGATACCAAGGGAGCTTCTCCTGAGGCAACTTTGATCTTGTTGAAAGCTATCATATCTGGCCTCTGCAGCTTCATAAATTGGAATGCTGGATGAGACCCCTTTCCTACAGTTTCTAAAGCTATTGAAATGAATTTTATCTCCAGAATGTCGCCTCTCTTTAAGTGGGGTTGTTTTGCCATGAATCAAAGACCGTCCCACTAATCCACTCCGGAAGTTTTGAGATTTTCGAGAAACTCGGTGACATAGTATGAACTGAAGCAAGAGCTCCAAAATCATACCATTCTCGGACATCTTCTGGTTTAGACCCTTCTAACATCCAGACTTTGTTATATTTTTCAGACGTTTCGATAATGGTCTTGCTTGGGTTCACTCGTTTGCGGGAAATTAATTTTTCCCACATACGCTGGTAGTCCTGCCAAGCAGAAGAATATATTAACTCGTTAGTATTAACCTTAGAGGTGCCTATCATCGGCCTAAGGCTAATTTCTCCCTCTTTAACTCCAGAGGTGCTGGGTTAACTTGAATTATCAGGAGTTTGCACTTCCTGTGACTTAATTGTTGCCGTTTCACCAGAGTCTGATGATGGTCTTGTGCAATCGGTACTTGAATCCGACGCTATAGGTCTAGAGCCCTTTACTATAAAGGCATGTTTTGGGTCATGCTCCCTCAACTCATGAGTCATCCCTGAAGGTGACGCCTTCTGAATTGATTCTCGTAAGTCGTTTCATAGCGAGGTGGATGCTAATAAGGAACTCCTTATTGCGACTTGGACAGTGTCTAGATCAGCTCTTTGGATTTGTCCGGCAACTTGGGCATTTACCGCTAGCTGTCCGAACTTTCTGTCAAGCTCTTCGAGGTTTTCTCGGAGGTGCCTGAGTCTTAACATGATGGAGTTTACCTCAGATGCCACCATCTCTCGTCAGGAAATCTGCAAGAACATTTTTATGAGATTTTATAACGACAATATTATAGCAATAATATTGGCATTCAACCTGCCATCTGATATACGAGCTTTCTCTATTTTCGATTCTAATTTATTTTTTAAGAAAGCCTTAACATTAGTATTTTCAACTTTTAAAGTAAATTCTTTAGCAAGTAAAAATAAAGTCCATTTCTTAAAAGTCTTTGAAACCGCAAAGAATTCTTTCTTGTTAATATGCTAAACTTTGGCTTGTTGTTCTGAGAACAACCCTCTTGTTTTTCTACAAGGTTATTCCCCTGTAGTTGTCTTCTTCATGAGCACTGCTGCCCATCTGTAGTCATTGGCGTCTGTATAGACTACCAATTCATCCTCATCTTGTGGTATAGCAAGCTTTGGCAGGTTACTGCAAACCTGTTTTAGCTCTCGAACCCTTTTTGTGTGGATTTATTCCCATTTCCACTTGAAACTCTCTGTTTCTTTCAAGACTAGTCGGAAATCCTTTCTGTATCTTGCAAGATCCTTAATAAAGATACCTGCAAAATTAACAACTCCCAAGAAGCAATTGCTTTTGTCCTTGAGTACATCTGGAAAATTGTGGATTTTCTCCACAATATGGTCCTGTAACTCAATTCCTGTTTCGTCAAGAAGAATTCCTAGAAATTCAATTATATTGACAGCCATAGTGGCTTTCTTTTCAGAAAGTACTAAACCTTCTTTATGGTGCATCAGAAAATATTTCAAGATGTTTAATATCTGGGGTGCATTAGCTAAACCTATTGGAAGCACATTCCAGATATATTGTCCCTGTGGTGTGGAGAATGCAATAAATTTCTTTGATTCACTCTCCATCTTAATCCGATTAAAACCAGATTTGCAATCGAATTTAGAAAACACTCTTGCTCCTTTGATGCAATCAATTAAGTGTTCTCTACTGGGAATGTAATAACCATCAAACTCTAATATCTTATTAATGCCTTGATAGTTAATTACCAACCTGGGTTTACCTCTTTTCATCTCGCCATGGTTCCTTACCAGAAAACTAGGACAGCTGTACGTAGAGACTCCAGGTTCAATGAAAGACTGATATGCTTTTTGATTATCATCTGCATATCCTTCTTATCCTCTATGTTCATCTGGATAGGTTTGTATCGAACATACTCGTATTTGCATTCATCTTGGACCTTCAGAGTAACTTCGATCTTGTTCCAAGCCAAAGGATTTTCACTGAAGTTCCTCTGGATGAGCCTCTTGACATTCTCAAGAGAAAGCCTGCTCTATTCGCTGATGTCTAGCGATTTCATTTCCAGTAGTGCTTCTTTAAGGTTCAGAATTTCCTCCTCGGATTCCTTATAGAAGTTATCGCTGTCTATGAGTCCCTGCTGCCTGAAAGATAAAAGGACCTTACCAAATTTCCTCTTATACTGCATTTTTGGATGAGTTAATTTGGCATCAAAATTACCACGTTTGCTGCTAAAATTTATTGGCATTTTCCTGTTAAATGCCTTTTCTCTTCGCAACCCTTGTATCTCACTACCATAGTTAGTAGTAAAGATTAACAGATTCCTTTGATTATTCTGCATATATCTTGCAAAGTTTGAATAAAATTGTTACCTAGCAAGATTTCGGCTCTTGTATCATGAAAGTAAATAAGAGGTGTTTTTACCCTAAACCAGGGTGATCTAAATGCTCCACCAATCATGATCTTGGCTTCTCGTATTCCCTTATTGAGTATCAGGATTCTTTGCGAAAAATCCCTTCCTGCAATAACGGGTAAGGTTTCCATTGCTTCCTTAGGAAAAACGCCAGGCTTTGCCGTGCAAATTCCTGATCCTGAATCAATATAAGCTGTGAAATATTCTTTCTTATATTGATCATACAACATACCAACAGATGTGTATATAGAAAAGGGACTCGTCATTCAATCCTTATGGTAACACCATCAAGACTAAATTCCATTCCGTTACCTTTTCTTCCCCATGGTTTATGATCTTCGAGGAAACTTAACCCCAAAGTCATACTCCCATTTTCTCGTCCTACAACACCTGCAACTAAAATTTCATGGCCTGCTATTTCTAGCATGCCTTCATATTTTCCAACAACAGGTTGCTGCAAATGGTATAAGTCATCAAAAGGGAAAAAATTTTCTTTCTTAGTGATGTCAAATATAACTTGTATTTCTTTCCATCCTTTAGAGCGTCTAAGTTTTATGTTATCTACCCTAATCTCTTGAGTAGTTAAAGCTTTTAATAACTCTTTCTCCTTTTCTTTGTAGCCTATAATCCTATCTTCCGAAAAGGACATCTGACTACTAAACTCAGTTCTAGAGCTAAGTGTTCTATCTAAAACTGGGTGATCTTTTATGAAGATATCAACACCACCTATTCTAGGTATCCTAATAGGATCTGGTGTCATTACCTTGGCTAATTCCTTGAAAATTCTAGGAATCTCAATATACTCTTTCCTAAGGAACAAATCTGAATGATTAGTATTGGGAAGGGCATAAGCTATTCTATAAGTTATAGAATATGGTCTGTTACCTTCTTTCATTAGATCTTTTCTCTTAAAATCTTGATGAAGGGTTAAGACTCTACTGAAATCTTGGTCTGCTAGGTTGTATGCAATCCTAGGATGAATGTCAAACATCAATTTTCCTGCATACAAATTACCTATCATTGTTCCCAGACAACCATCTTTTAAGTTATTGATTCTTCTATCCATTATCGATAATGTATTTCTGAATCAATTTCTTCCTTAAAAGTTGCTTTTATTACTACTTCAGTAGTTCCTATGTGGATTCATTTCATAGTAACAGCTACTTCTTCTATAAGCTTACTTAATTCTTTAAGAATTTTTTCTTTAGGAATTAATTACATCTCAATCACATTACCAGTAAGTTTCATAGGTATAGCAAACACACCTGAACTTACTTTGTAGATTATGTGATGCTTCTTTTGGTTCAGTCCTATCTGGTTTAGGACTTTCCCAATTCCTCCAATCCTAAATCTGTCGTATGGGCTGAGGTTGGAATTTTGTCGCATGATTCTTTCCATGATTTTATTTGATACTGTCATTATGTAAAAGAATCCTGATAGGCTTTTGGAAGTTTGGAGCCTATCTCCCTCGTTGTAATTATTCTGACTCGGTTGAAGATACATCCAAATCAGTCTCAATTTCCTCCTCATAGACGCTTTCGTCTGAAGGAAGATCTTCGAATTGGTAGATGGGTACTAAATCGCCATAGTAAACTACATCTAAAGTATCATCCGTTGCTTCAAATTTTCACAATTTACCACGTTTCTGAGGGAAATCGGGAGATATATGTCCTTTTGCTCTGCAAGTCCAGCAATTGCAGTTTTTGAAACTTTCATTGGCTCGGGTATGGGCCCGTCTGAAAGTTCTTCTTGTAGGGGTTCTTCCAGTAGAGCATCTGTTCATCTAGATCCTTGGGATGAAGCACTTGTTGGTCCTGTTCTCTGTCCAGATTTATATGTTCTGGCTTTGGACTTAGACTACCATGATCTCCACGGGGAAAAGGTTCTCCTGGAACTCCTGGGGTAGGAGTCACTATTCTGCTTCCTCCTTTTCCTTGGCTTGCTTGATTCTCCTATAATAGTTGAAAAATCGTTGTTATCACAACAGAGAGGAATACGTTTAATTTTGACTCTCAGTCTTTTCATATTCTTCTGAATGGATGCTTAATAACACCAATCCTTTAGTTTGTCTCTAAGGAAAGATATTTTTCGCCACACTGAATCTAGTTATCCTTCAGGTACTTTGTATGACTGGATCAACATTTCCCTCCATGGACTGCATATTTTTGCGAAGAACATTGGAGCTGCTACTTCTGTTGCTACTCCACTCTAGAAGTAATACTTGCGAAACCAATAGATATATTCATCTACTGCGAAAATACTTCTTAATTCAAGGCTAAAGACAGCTTGTGCATATTCTCTATCCTTTTCTAGCTCTACTTCCTTCGAAGTATCCATCTCCGATAAAGTGTATCTTGATAAGCCTTCCTAATCGGTCTGCTATCGTGCCTTTCGAGTCTCCAGCAAAGATATTGGCTTTAGTATCTTCTAGGGTATTATCCCATCCGATCTTCACAGATCCCTGCAAGCTCAACTCCACAAGCTTTATGAAGTTTTCCTTGTCGAGCTCTAGGGTAGTTGCTGCTATCTAGATTGCTGCAACCCATTCATCTATCAATTTCTCGATATTTCGAAAATCAATAATATTCAGGTTCAGTATAGCGCCATATGGATGTAAGGGCTGGAGCATGGTCCTCGCTTAAAGTGTATTCTCCGGCACTCTCTTTGGATTTCTCTTTGGATTTTCCTTTAGCCTGGTTCCCACAAACGTTGGAGTGGCATTAGTGTGGAAATCCACACTTTCTCTCATTGGTGATCCTGTGGAGGATCATTAGAACATGTACTTCCCTCTGGCGGTGGTAGTGCTGGATTGATCTCATTTGTTTGGATATTGACTTCATCCACGATCCCGAGTTGGGAAAAAGATTCATCCAATTCTTGTAGATCTGATAGATCTGCTCTCGTTACCTCCATTATTTTATAGATCTGATAGATGCGATAATCAGATCTTCTCTAGACTTTGGCTTTGGAATCTCCATGGCCTTCCCCTTCTGGTGTAGAAAGGGTACTATTCAAAGGGCGTCCCTGATTTGCTCCTGTCTGGATCTAGATGTCTCAAGGCTCTCCCTTTGATTTCTCTTTAGATCTGTAATTTCTGCCTTCAGATCTGTAAGATCCTTGTGTAGATCGGGAAGGATCTTAAGGACTTCGTCCACCTTTTGGCTCAAGGATTCTATTTTCATAAGTATATGGATTAACCTATATCCATAGTCTTGAACTGTCTTTTGTATCTCCCTTAGATCTTGGGAGATTTTCGATGTATCCGGTTCGAGTTCCTTCCAATCAGTCATAATTTTTAGAACTGAAATTATATAGGAATTTGTCCGTTCCGCTTCTTCTAGTTCGGATTCTACCATGGACATTAGTAGATTGTAGACGCCTCACTGCATTTCCTGGTAGTACTTGTCAAACCTAAAAATTTCTGAGCCACTCTTGTTCTTCTTCTGACGTGAGAAGTTTTGGATCAATCCTCTTGGGACCATTGTAACACTTGTCAAGAATTTCCACAAGAAATTGTCTTGTTTGTATTTCCAGAATCTGGAAATATTCCCTGTTTTCAGAGTAACTCGAACTTTCGTTCGGTTCCATTTTCTCTTAAAGAGTCTCCTCCGTTAGTGGATAAATAATATCAAAATATAATATAATCTTATATTTCTTCAATAAACCTAAGCTCTAATACCATTTTCGCGAGCATGGATAAAAAAAAAAGATTTTAGTGTAAATGGACTAAAATAGCTTTTTAAAACTGTTTGAGGGTAAAAATATCCAAAAATCCGTCTGTGGTCCCGATTTAAGCCATTTTGAAATTTACAGGATTAAATTGAAACTGCGCAAAATTAAAGGACTAAAATTAATTGTATGAAAACTTAAAGGACCAAATTGATCTTTCTCCCTTATTTGCTGTGCTAATTCTATATGTTTACATTCACTTGAACATCACAACAAAGTCCACAGACCACTCAACAACCATGCAGTTGGACCACGCATCGGATTGCAGTCATAAGATCAATTGCCTAGTGGTTGTGTCTGAAACATTCTAAGTCGAGGACCTTGAGATTGGGCATCGAGTAACCTACAAAGACTTGCACTAAGAGTCGCATTCATTTGAGCAGTGCAGCATTTGATCGGTGATAGACGAGGTGCGTCTATGCGATCTTAGTGGGTTGATGAAGCCTTGGAGGCTTGGTTAGTATTATTGGAATGGGCGACCAAAAAGTCAATTGCATTGGCAGTTTTGATAACCATTAAAGCAATCTTTATTTAAGTAATATTGTCTTGATGAATGTTGTAAGAATTCATCGTCGGCACAAGTATTTGTTGTGCTTACTAAATTACGTCAAGCACTGCTTGGACATCAACACAGATACCCACAGACCACTTTAACAACCATGCAACAGTTGCACTGTGCATTGGATGGCTATCATGAAACCAACTGTTTAGAATTGGGTCTGAATTGTTCCAAGTCGAGAATCTCGAGACAGGGCATCGAGAGTCCTATTAAGAGTCGCATTCATTTGATGAATGTCGTGTTTCATCGGTGACAGATGTGGGACGTCTATAGGATCTTAATGGGTCGATTGACTAGGTGTCGAATCGACTAAACTGACTAACGGGGATCTTCATATGGAAGCCTTGGAGGCTTGGTCGGTATGAATTGAGTCGCAGGCTCCGATAGTACGGGAGTAGTGCTCAGACTTGAGGAATCACGGCACTCTCATGCATGCGATAATTGTATCTTAGATTTGTCCGAGAGGTGATCGTGTCTTATACATGATCATTATAAGCCTTGTCTAGTGCAGTCAAAGTATGTACCAAAGACGGTGAGTTCCAAGAACAGGATCCGTCCCCTGTCAAAACGTGACAGAGGTATCTACTATGCACTTGGAGATGCGTCTATGCTCTATAAAGTTGTGGCCACAGTCTTTGGTCGAATGGGAAGAAGAGGTTCCTATGTCGAGCAATTTGGCCTAACGCGATCCCAAGTATTAAGCATAGATGCCTAGTTCAGGATGGGAACCGACTCTAAATTTCATGCCCTAGACTAAGGGAGATGGTAGATGAAAAGACTATACCCATACGGATTCGGGAGCCTAAAAGTTCACATGAAAATTCGCCTAGTCACTAGTGTCATGGACAGTTGCTAGATGGCCACCCATGGTGACAGGCTTTCTTGATCAAGGATTGATCGAGAATTATTAATTAAATTAGATTTAATTAATAATAGTATTGGACACTAGCCCAAGTCTAACTGAAAGGTGACCCTAAAAAGTCACACACAAATCACCGAGAAGGGACGAGGGATTAATTGGAAATTAGTTCCATAAGTAATTAGATTACTTATATATGAAAGGGATCCATTGGATGGATAAGCCGAAGGAATAATTGCATTAATTTATATTGTGCTTGCCCTTATTATTTAATAAAGTATTATTGTGCTCATACATTTAACTAGATTAAATGTATGATGGACTTAATTAAATGGGTTTTAATTAAATTAGATGTAAATAATTAGGTCTTGTATTTTAATTAATTAAAATCGGGCCAAACTCATTAATTAAGTTAGTGGAAATTATTAGAAAAGGAAATTGTTGACTAACAAATTCACTTTTGGAAAGTGTCATGTTAGTCATCCTTTATTTGGAATAAAGGATTTTATTATCTTATAGATGGTTAATGAACCTAGACATATTTTAATGCATCCATTCAAGGTATATATATGTCTATTAGTTATTTGAAATAACTAATGAATGAATACACAAAAATAATTTCCTACACACTCTCCACCACTCGGCCGAACACCTCTCTTGCACACATACTTGGTGTGTATTTTTCTCCTTAATTTTCTTTTAGCAAAGAGAATTGAGGGATCCCAATTCCGGTGAGGTGTGAACGCAACTTTAGAGGGCTTCTACGTTGTTGCCTTGCGTGAACAGATCAAATGAAAGTGGTTCGAAGTAAATCAAAGAAATACGTAATTCTTGATTTACGTTCTACTACTTCTCGTATTTCATTCAACCATTAGCCCTGTTAGTATTATTATTGCAGGCAGTCTGTGCGGGCGCACGCTGCGGCCAGGCAGCGCTATCGGGCAGTCGTGCACATGCTTGTTGGGGAGCCAGTGCCCGCGCGTGCCGTCGGTGCGCTGTTGTTGCTGACGGCTGCATATTTTTTGAAAAATATTAATTATTGCTAATTTAATTTTGGAGAAATTTAATTTTTTCTACAATTAAATTGCTTCAATTAATTTGGCTTATTTGCGCTCATTGCATGCACGAGGCTTAATTAAGTAATTTGGCTTATTTGCGTGCATTAGATGCATGACGCTTAATTAATTAATTTGGTTTATTTGCATGCAGTGGATGCACAAAGCTTAATTAATTAATTTGTTTTATTTGCGTGAATTGGAAGCACGAGGCTTAATTAATTAATTTTCTTTATTTACGTACATTGGATGCACGAGGCTTGATCATCCATTTGACTTGCAAATTTTAAGGTTATTATTTTCTGCATATCATTGTTTGTCGTGATATTGAATATCGCGATATTTTTGTGATGTTCATTTCTTGTCTAGCATGATT